>NC_086258.1:20614441-21275691 GCF_021018805.1 Prinia subflava
CGGGAGAGCATGTGTTTATACTGTCTGCTTTGACTGCTTTTTCTCCAGGAGAACATGTTTGTATTATTGTGTGTCTTCTTTCCCAAGAAATGTGTTTATATTAACACCATCTGCCTTAACAGCCTCCACAAGATGCCACCACAACAAGTCAAAGAAATGGGTATTTTCCTTATTCAGCACACTGGATGTGTGAGGTTATCTCCTAACAGCTCACACACAGGTACACAGCAGATTATAATATGTGGTTATACTTTATGCATATTCATAGATTTCCTGAAAAGGTGTGGTTCTGCAAATTATTTATTATTACTTATCATTATTGTTACCATACGTAAAGTGCAGTTGCAGTGCACCCTGGTGGTCACACTGAGGAAGGCTCTGTGACTTCCTCGGTGGTCCCCAGATGAAGGCTGGATGTCTTCATCGCCATTCCCTTTTCACCTTCTCCTCTAGGCATGCACATTCTCTCGTTAGCTGTTTCAGGGATTTTCTCACTGAGAAAGCAAGCTCTGTCCTTCATTTCTCTAAGTTCTGTTCCCTTATTTCTTGCCAAATTTCATCCTGTGTTTCTAGCTTGTGGCTAATTTTTGCAAGCTTCTATATTGGTTGCAATGTATCTTATTCTTGCCCAAGTATGCCTCAACACAATGCTGTTAACCCTCTCAGAGCTGAGACCTGAATTTCAGAAATCCAGGTGCTGGAAGTAGTTGCTGACTTCACTAGAGGGCAGCTCAGAATCACTTATGGACATTTGGCTGTTGGATGGTGGCAGTCCCAGCGTTCTCCTCTCTGTGACACCACAGAAGTGGCCACCCCAAAGTTCACTTCTCTGTGACACTGCAGGGGTGTCAGACCCAACGTTCCCCTCTCTTTGACACCACAGTGGTGGCAGCCCCAACTTTCCTCTCTCTTTGATGCTACAGCGTTTGCAGCCCCAGTGTTGTTTTGTTAGTTACACCACAGCAGTGGCAGCACCAACAATCCTTTCTCTATGACACCACAGCAGTGGCAACCCAAACATTCCCCTCCCTGTGACACCACAGCGATGGCAGCACGAGTGATCCTCTGTCTCTGACACCCCAGGGGTGACACCCCCAATGGTCCTTTGTCTGACATGGCAGCTGTGGCAGCCCCAATGTTCCACTTTCTGTGACTCCACAGCGATGGCAGCCCCAGCGTTCCCATCTCTATGACAACACAGCAGTGGCAGGCCCTACCTTCCCCCCTCTGTGACACCACAGCAGTGGCTACCCCATTATTCCCTTATCTCTGACACCGCAACAGTGACAGGCCCAACATTCCCCTGTCTGTGACACAACCATGGTGGCAGCCCCAGTGTTCCCCTCTCTGTGACACCACAACTCTGGCAGCCACAAGTCCCCCACTCTGTCACACCACAGCAGTGGCAGCCCCAGCATTCCACTCTCTGTGACACCACAATGGATGCAGCCCCAGAGTTCCACACTCTGTGACACCATTGGGGTGGCAGCTGAAATGTTCCACTGTCTATGACCCCACAGTGGTGGCAGCTTCAATGTTTGCCTGTCTGTGACACCACAGAAGTGACTGCCTCAAAGTTCCCCTCTGACTGACATCACTGTGGTGGCAGCCCCAGCATTGCCCTCTATGTGACAAGGCAGGGGTGGCATCTCCAGTGTTGCCATCTCTATGATGCCACAGCAATGGCACCTCCACCCTTCCCCTGTCTATGACGTAACAATTGTGGCAGCCCAATATTCCTCTCCCTGTGACACCAAAGTTGTCACAGCCCCAACATTCCCCTGGCTGTGACACCAGAGTAGTCACGGCCCCTGCGATACCCTGTCTGTTACACCACAGCAGAGGCAGCCCCAATACTCCCCTCTCTGTGACACCACAGCAGTGACTGCCCCAAAGTTCCCCTGTCTTTAACATCACAGTTGTTACTGCCCCAACGTTCTCGTCTGTGACATCACAATGGTGGCAACCCCAGATTTTCCACCTCTATGACACCACAGCTGTGGCAGCCCCAATGTTCCACTGTCTGTGACACCACAGCAGTGACTGTCCCAATGTTCCTCCTCTCTGTGACACCACAGCTGTCCCAGTACAGCTGATCTGTAGCTGGACAAGAAAAATCTGACCATAAAACAAACCTAATTCAGCTAGCTTGGTTCGTTCTAGAAAAGAAGTAGAACAAGTCCCTGGGTGAACAATGATAGGATAGATTTGAACTCAAACAAAGACCTCAACAACCCTGTTCAAGCCTAGAAACACCACTGGCCAGAGATCTGGGCAGAGAGACATCCCAACCAATTGGCTATCTAATCCCAGGAAATTCAAACCCCCTATAAAAAGGGCACCCATAACAAACTCATTGCAGTTTGCAGATGAGCATCAGTGAGTTCGTGTTGTTTGTCTGCCTACAACCAACGACCCCCCGTAACACGTGGTGACCCTGTGTGAGCAGAGCAGCTGGAGACGGGGCAGCAGAATTTGCTGTGGGCAGCTGGTGGGGCTGCAGAGAGCGGTGGGTACTGCTGCGGGCAGCAGAATTGGTGCAGAGTCCGGCAGAGCAGCAGAGTATTGGTGAGGGCAGCAAAAAGTGCTGCAGTAGGTGGCGGAGTGTGGGTCCGGATCCCCCTTTGTGGATTGGAGATGCCACCAGGAACATGGGAGCGTGGGTCTCTACACCAGAAGATCCCATTCTGAAGGTACGGACTTTTTTTCTTCAAAAGAGAGGGATCAAACATGACAAGCTGTTGCAGTGCGGGTCAGTAGAGACTCGCTGCAACCTCCTGAAAGTGTTCCCCAGAGGAAGGCATTAGAGCAGACACCCAGCAATCACACACCCACACACACCACAGGTAACTTGCTTAAAACGGAGGACAGGAAGGGCCTTTATGCAGAAGTCCAGTGGGTTTTACTGCAGCTGCACTGAAGTGGTCCAGAGGAAAAGACAGCAACAGTTAGAGGGCCTAGGCTTATATATGGGTAAAGGAGGTGGAGCTAACAGTAATCATCGAGAGGTGTGGGTGGGAGAAGGGAGACCAATGGCCAATAGAGAAACACAAGGGTAAACAGACTGGGGTACAAACCAACGGGGTTACAAAAAACAGAGAAACTGCTAGAAACCTGACCATATGTGGTAAACTGGGATAGTAATGGCCAATGGGCCAATGGGGGGTGTGGCACTAGGGTTGACTGACACCTGTCAGTTAACAGGGATCCATAGGAGAGGTTGAGGTCTAGGGGACTTCTTCCAAGGCACAGCCCCAGAAGTCCCCTAGCGGGCCAATAGGCCTCTGCAACGAGCGGGCTCTGCTATCCCTGCTGACATGGTGCAAGGGCCTTGCAGTGTTCTCTCTGAAATATGAACTTCTGGTTCTTTACAGCTCCAACATGGAAAAGTAGTAAATAGCAACGCCTTTGCTCTTGTTGCTGTAGACATGGTAAACTCAAACTATATCTGAATCTCATCCAGTGCTGGAAAAGGCAGGAAAGTTGCTGCAGTGGTTTCTTTGCTTGCTGGGAAGAGAAAAAAGATTGGGGCTTCTGCACCGAGCAAACAGACAAGGCACAAGCACAGGAACCGAAAACTGACTCTGACACCTCCTGCAGTGTCTAAATTCACTTGGCTGCAGCGAGGGCACGTTTGTCAGGGAAACAGCCTTTGTGCAGAGCACTGTTGTGTGGGGATTTTCAAGTCTGCCTGAAGGTCCCTCCTGAGCCTTCAGGTTTTCAGGCTAAAGCTCCCTCAGCACCTCCTCACTGGACTTGACTTCCACGTGCTTCCTCAGCTCCCTTGTCCTTCTGTGCAAATGCTGCAGCCCCTCCATGACATTCTGCTTCCCAGCAGCAACAAATGTTCTCTCTGCAAAACAGAGCTCTTAGTTCTTTACCGCTCTGACATGGAAAAGTAGCAAATAGCCAGCACCCCCTTTGCTCTTGCTGCTGCAGACATGGAAAACTCAAACTGTAGCAGAATCTCATCCAGTGCTGGAAGAGGCACCAATCTCGCTGCAGTAGCTCCTTTGTTTGCTGGGAAAACAGAAATTGGAAAGGGCTTGTGCACCAAGGAAACCGAGAAAGAGTAAGCACACAAACTGAAACCTGAGTGCAGTGTTCTCTCTGCAAAACGGAGCTTTTAGTTCTTTACAGCTCTGACATGGAAAAGCAGCAATTAGCCAGCAACGCCTTTGCTCTTGCTGCTACAGACATGGAAAACTCAAACTGTAGCAGAATCTCATCCAGTGCTGGAAGAGGCACCAATCTTGCTGCAGTAGCTTCTTTGCTTGCTGGGGAAACAGAAACCGAACGGAGCTTGTGCGCGGGGCAAAGCGACTGAGCCCAAACACACAAACTGAGAGTTGAGTGTAGTGTTCTCTCTATAAAACTGTGGGTTTAGTTCTTTACAGCTGTTACAAGGAAAAGGCAAATAATCTTAAAACCATTAGCCTTTCTGATAAACCACCCTTCAAAGTTAATGAACTCAGGACTTGGCAAATTATTGGATTCCAAAATTCCTCTCTGGAGATACCTGGAAGAAGTTAGAGAATGGATTGTCTTTTAGCTTCCAACATATAAAATTCAAATTTCTGTTATTATCAGAACATCCTTGCAAAGTCAAAGGAGAGAAAGCCTGAGAAAAGTATCTAAGACCAAGTGATCTGCCACATTTTTTAACCTATTCTCTTAATAAATTGAAAACAGCCAATTAAAGAGTCGTTACAGCACCAATAAATCAGGTATTAATGGAAAATATTCTTTGCAGAATAATTTTCTTCATAGAGCATTCAAACCCACACACAAAAATGAGGGAGAAAGCTCAGATTTTAGTGTATTGGTTTAAAAGTTACTTTTACAGCATATCATCACCTATGTTTAACATCTCATATTTAATTTCACCTTCAGGTTAATAGGAATTACCTAATAAGATAATGGATCTAAGAAGAAATGACAGATTAATTACTTTTTTACTCTGCTCTGCATCTTCGACCATCTCATTTGACATCTGAAAATGAAAGTCCTTCAACTCAGTTTCCTGTTCTCTGAGCAGTATTTTAATTTCTTCTTGGGAATTAACCAAAAAACCCTAATGATAGGAGGAGAGAATACTTCATTATTTCCATAGAAGGCAGATTCAGATTCACACAGGAAATACTGCTCTAGCCAATACATCATCAAGCTTCCCACTTCTGACTCTTTGAGAAGGTGTGCCAAAATGTTTGGAAATGTCTACAACAATACAAAGTGCTTGAGAATTTAAGGAATTGTTTTTTCTTGAGTTATTTCTGTAAGTCAGAATTACTGTTGAATATAAAGGAGCTCTTCTTGACTACATTTGTATCTTTTGTAAGCCAAATGCTCTTTAGATGTCTTCTCCATCTGCACTGATACCTGTGGAAATGGTTTCTAAACCTGACTGAATTTGGCTTAGTAACTCAGACTTTGTTCAACATGATTTAGAAGTAGGACACTTCGCCTTCCAGAATCCTATTTATTTTGAAAGATTCTTCCTCTTTCTTCTTTGACTGATGTACTTTCCCACAAGCTTCCTACCTGTCAACACTGACTCATTTGTTAGTGGGTTTAAAATAGATGAGAAATGGCAGCATTAGTGACTTTCAAACCAGGCAGACTGTGGAGCTTTCCAAAGATGCTTGTCATTCACTAGGTACCTGAGACACTGCCAGAATATCTTCAGTAGTTGTTATTGCATGTCTTCCAGTCCAGCTAAGACCAGATAAAGGGTTAGATTTATAATAAGAAAACAAACCTAGAAGAGTGGCATAGGAACACTGAACCAGCAGGAAGTCTTGCTCTCTTCTTTTGTAAGTCTCAACATTGCAAAAAGAGGGAAACATCAACTGCTTAGTTTCTATTAAATACAACCGTGATTGTCTTCTCTGTAGCTCTAGCTAAACTTATTGCTTAAGGGCCAGCTGTAACTTTTCTTAGATTTCCTGTGCTGAGTGATTTGTTCACTCAAAAGTGGTCTCAATCTGGGGAGCCTTTCTGCTCCCTAAATCTTTTGGGATCTAGGTTTAGACAGGATGTTAGCTAAAAATCTCTTCAATTTCCATGATGTGTGATTAAATGTATGGTGCAGGAATGCCTACAGCACATGCTGAAACAGTGAACTATCTGCACAGTGAACTGGGGGTGCTCATTAGTCAAAGTGACCATCAAAAACACAATGACAACGCTCTAATCATTGGTATATAGCCCATTTCACATGGAACAGTATTCCATTTTCAGGATTCGTGGATCAGAAGAGCAGCAGACAGGAGAATATGGCCAATAGACCTGGATTTGCACTCAGCAGAACTGGGTCACTTTCCTGATAAGATGCAATGTAGCAAGAACCCTAAGGGTGCTGGGCAAATTTGCAGCTGTGGTACATAGAGAAAAAAGCACTGTGATGGAAAAATTCTGAAATAGTCAATACTGACATAAATGAATGTTAACAAGGCAGAACACAGGGAAAGATTTGAAATGTTCACATATATCCTATCTTTTTGAAACACATTAGCTAAATTGCACGATTTTGTGATTCTGTCAACTGGTAAGCAGTTCTAGTTGAGATCATATAAACCAATAAATGGCAGTCCATGCAGCTAAAAGCCTTCAGCTCAGCTCACACAGCAAACAAAAAGAAAACTGAACTATGTTTTGCCTGAACTTTGTTAGCGTACTTCCTATCAATCTTAAGCTATGAGGACCATTTCACTCATCACTGCTTGCTCACTATATACAGCTTTTTATTATTTTTTTTAATATCTTCAGAAATGCTGGGCAACTCACTGCCACATTCCAGGGCAGAAGGAGAGGAAAGATCTCAACCCTGCCAGCAAGAGAAAGGAGGTAACTGGAGGGCACTGGAGCTGGAGGACACTTCTGTGCCTTGCAGCTTCTGCTGCCCAGAGACTCCCAGATGGAATTGTCCCCTTTGGGACAGAAACAGCATCTTTGGGGGTGGGTGTCTCTCATGCCCTTCCCCACCTGGTTTCTGCACATTCTGCGGTGGTGGAATCAGAGTGATTGCATGGGGAGTCTTTGAGCATGTCCTCATTAAGACTCAGTGTGAAACAGGATAATGCTATTTAGGCAAATCTCTGGTTTCACAGAATTGCAGAATCATAACTGGCTTGGGTTGGAAGGGACCCTGAAGTCCTGCTGGATTCCAACACCCTGTTGCTGACCCCTTGCCATGGCAGGGACACCTTTCACTGTCCCAGGCTGCTCCAAGCCCTGTCCAACCTGGCCTTGTACACTTCCAGGGATCCAGGGACAACCACAGCTTCTGTGGGCACCCTGTGCCAGGGGCTCACCACCCTCACAGGGAAGAATTTCTTCCTAATATCTATTCTAAACCTCTCCTCTTTTAGTTTAAAAGCTTCCCCCTCTTTTCATATGACTATCTGCCTATGTGAAGTCACCCTCCCTCTTTTTTATAAGACTCCTTCATGTACTGCAGGCCTCAGGGAGATCTTCCTGAAGTCTCCTCTTCTCCAGCAGTCACTCTCCTTAGGCTGCTCCCCAGGGTGTGCAGGGGAGGTGGCAGGGTCACTGACATTGTGTCCTGTCCTTTTGTTGGTCACACACTCCCAAGCACCTCCGTGGTTCCCATTCTGGGCAGAGTGCCCAGGGCAGGTGAGGCCCAGGGCAGATGAGGCCCTGTGCACTGAGCAGTGGCTGCTTCTGTCAGCTCAGGATCTTTTCTTCCAGCATTCATCACCCAAACATTTCCAGATGTTCTTTGGCCCATCCCACCCGTCTTTGTTGTGTTTCAGCGAGGAACACATGAAACTGGCTGACCCACCTGGCTGGATTTTAACCCCTCTGCAGTGATTTGCTCCTAACAGGTAGGCCAGGCAGTTTAGGCAGGTTTAAAGCAGTCAGGTTTCAATGAGATGGGCCAGGCAGTTTAGGCAGGTTTAAAGCAGTCAGGTTTCAATGAGATGGGCCAGGCAGTTTAGGCAGGTTTAAAGCCCCCAGGTTTCAATGAGATAGATCAGGCACTTTAGGCAGGTTTAAAGCCCCCAGGTTTCAGTGAGATAGATCAGGCAGTTTAGGCAGGTTTAAAGCCCCCAGGTTTCAGTGAGATAGATCAGGCAGTTTAGGCAGGTTTAAAGCCCCCAGGTTTCAATGAGATGGGCCAGGCAGTTTAGGCAGGTTTAAAGCCCCCAGGTTTCAGTGAGATCTCGTTGCTGGTGTGCAGCGGAGCAGGGCCCAGAGCAGCGTCCCCTCGATGGCTCCAGGCTGCCATCCCCTGGCACCGGGTGCCTGGAGCAGAGGCCTGCTCAGCTGCTGCCCGGGAGCTCCCTGTGACTGACAGGAGCCTGATGGGGCCTGAAGCAGAGCATAAAGCTGATGGAGCCTTGCCCAGATATCAACAGCCTAAATGGTGAGGCAAAAGGCACAGCCACAGCCCAACTGGTGTCTTTGTGCCCTACACCAGCACCCACCCTGGGGCATCACCACAGCTGCCGCTGCTTTCTTCACGTGTCACCAATGCCTGGGACAGATGTAAATGTGGGACAGGGGGCAACTGCCTCATTGCACCCATGCTCTGTTCAGGGTCTCTTTACCTCTGGGGGAGCAGACAGGCAGTTTCCTTACAATCCCTTACCCCTCACCTCGACCTCCACAAAGCTGGTGGGGTGCTCACCATCCTGCCCACTCTCCAACATTGCCTTGGGCCTGCAGCCTGAAGCTGATGTCTTTGATTGGACTTGTTTGCACCATTTCATACACCTCCATGTATATATCCCAAGATTTTAGGTCCACCTGCAGGATTCAAACCTGTATGGCTATCTCCTGAGATGGGGAAGGCATTTTATACACATTTTCAATAAATGGTGCATCTCCTCACAGAAGTGCAATTTGCCCTTTTCCTTCTATACAAAGTTATCTTAGAAGACTTATCTTCCTAAATCCCTGGGTGTAATTGGTCTTATTGGCCTTGTTTCTTCTTATTTTCTTTTATCTTCTTCTTGCTACCACTGCTAGAAAATGAACTGATATTTTCACACAATTACACAGAACATGTGCAGAACTGCCTCCTGATAGGGGATTGTCAGCCAGGAGTCCATCTCTTCAAAATTACAATGCATTTTGTTTCCCTGTCTGTACAGTTCATTGATTTAACAGTATTGAATTTGGTGTAGTATTTAATGGCACTGTTTGCTGAGTGTCATGGAAGCCTTGTAATGTACATTTCTAATGAATCATTCTTTGTCCTTAGTGCCTGAAATGACATAATTTCATTGAAAATGCATTCTTCCCGTTCAATACACTCTGACATACTCTAACAGCAGCTTGACCAACACAGGCAACAGCACAAATAACTTTTCTCTTTCATTTTGTCTTTCAGGCTTACTTATGTGAGTAAGAAGCTTTCTTTAATCATTGGCTAAAGTGTTATAGAAGGGATAATCATTTGGAAATTAGATGATAAAAAGCTGTACCACCACAAAGCTACACAAAGGTTTCATAAGGCAAAACTGTGTCCAAAGACTAATGGTGATACAAAAAAAAACCAAAATGAAATGAACACTATTGCTCATTATTTGAATGCAAATTAATCTACTCTTTATTCCCTATGTATTAAGATGGTTGCAAATATCAAATCAGGCAGACAGTGACAGAGGGTTCACATTTTGTGCCATCCTCAGGTCACTTTGCTGCCTTGTGACATTCTCACTCTTCCTCTTCGATCTTCTTGCCGTGAATGTCCCGGCTCTTCACTCGGAGCTTGTTGACCTGTGACTCTGCAATGTCAGCCCGCTCCTCGGCCTCCTCCAGCTCGTGCTGGATCTTGCGGAACTTGGAGAGGTTGACATTGGACAGCTCCTCCTGTGTGGGGAAAGGCAGTCAGGGTCAGGAGCACAGGGCAGGGCTTTCACTCCTGCTGCAAGGCAGCCTTGCAGATCTCCATCCCGCTCCCACCACTGCTCACACATCAGCCTCACACAGAGCTCCTCATCCTCCCCTTTTCAGGACCCTACAGGAACAAGCTTCACCAGGACTGTGTCACAAGTGAGGAGCAATTTCATTGTTTTGATTTGTCATTTCTTTACTTAGTCTCACACTAATTTCTGTATGAGTTACTGGGTTAAGAAGTCCCCAAAGCCTTCTGCTGCTGATTACTAGCAGAGATTCAGGAACTTGTCAATCAGTGGGTGTGGCCCCTGGGTTTGTTCACTGGGGCCTCCTGTGTGGAACACACTGCAGAACTTCCCTTAATGAATGTCCCATGACGACAGGGTGCCCAGAGCTCCCCAAGGCCCCATGACACAAGAGCAAAACAGCGTGGCCAAGACATTTGTGTCTCAGGAGTTTCTTTCATAGCCCTCTGCTGGTATTCAGCCTCATTCAATGTGAGTCCTGCCCCAATGGAATGTGGCCTTTTCAATACTCCAAGCAATACTTACAGCCTCCTCAGCTTGTCTCTTGTAGGACTTCACTTTCATTTGCAGCTTGTCCACCAGATCCTGCAGCCTGAGGACATTCTTCCTGTCTTCCTCAGACTAGAGTGGTTGGTGAACAGCAAAGAGAGTCAATTCTTGGTTCTGCATCACACAAGGCTGACAATTCCCCTTGGGGATGGGGTGTACAAAGTGTGCCTTGCTGTGAGCAAAGTGTGTCAGAGCAGGAGTGCTCCTGCCTTACCTGGTAGGTCAGTTCCTTCACCCTGCGCTCGTACTTGCGCACTCCCTTCACGGCTTCAGCGCTGCGCTTCTGCTCAGCATCCACCTCCCCTTCCAGCTCCCGCACCTGCAAGGACAAGCCCATCCCTGCAGCCTCCTGACAATGTCTCTGCAGGGACACAGACACAACTCACACACAGCCCCAGCCCTACACACCCTGGCCTCCAGCTTCTGAAGTTGTTTCTTCCCTCCCTTCAGTGCCAGCTGCTCGGCCTCTTCCAGACGGTGCTGCAGGTCCTTGACCGTCTGGTCCAGGTTCTTCTTCATCCTCTCCAGGTGGGCACTGGTGTCCTGCTCCTTCTTCAGCTCTTCTGCCATCATGGCCGCCTGATCAGAGCAAAAGGTCAAAGCCATTTGGGGGCTGGAAATATTTTGGACATAGGACATTCACCATCAGCAAAAAATGCCTGGAGTGTCCAACTCACATCTGTGATGGCCTTCTTGGCCTTCTCCTCAGCATTGCGGGCTTCCTGGATGGTATCCTCCATTTCATTCTGGATTTGGGAAATGTCTGTCTCCAGCTTCTTCTTGGTGTTGATCAAGCTGGTGTTCTGTGTAAGAGGAAAGACAGGATTCCTACTGTCAGACCAAATGCCTCCACACCAAGGCCTGAAAACGTGGGTAGAGTTTAGGAAAGTCTTCATTGCAAGAGACTTCTTTAGCACCAGAGCAGTGAACCAGATATTGAGGGCTGGCTGGAGGGGACATGTTGCAGCACACTTCTTCAAATGTTTACAGAGTAATCACTTACAAGATGCATGCCAATTTAATTCTTTGTTATCATTTATGAATGGGAATACTTTCCAGCAGTGCCTGACCTGGGTATGGAGGAGCTGAGCACGTTCAGTGGCATCCAGAAGCTCCTGCTCAGCCAGTTTCCTTGATCTCTCTGTCTGCTCCAGGGCTGCCCGGAGCTCCTCAACTTCAGCCTGCAGCAGGTTTGCTCTGCGCTCCACCATGGCCACCTGCTCCTTCAGGTCATCCTGTGTCCTGAGAGCATCATCCAAGTGCAGCTGAGTGTCCTGGAAAGAGACACAGGAGAAATTACCAGGTGTCAATGGGTGCTTGAGTGGCAAACATGTCAGGGATCTCATTTTTCTTTCTATAGCTTTCCTGGACAGACCTTAAGCACTGCCTGGGTGTTTCTCAGGTTCTTCTGTGCCTCTGCAGCCTGGCGGTTGGCATGGCTCAGCTGGATCTCCATTTCATTCAGGTCTCCCTCCATCTTCTTCTTCAGCCTCAGGGCTTCATTCCTGCTCCTGATCTCAGCATCCAGAGTGCTCTGCATGGAGTCCACCACTCGCAGGTGGTTTCTCTTCAGCTGGTCAATCTCCTCATCTTTCTCTGCTATCTTCCTGTCAATCTCAGACTTCACTTGGTTGAGCTCAAGCTGCAGGCGCAGGATCTTCCCCTCCTCATGTTCCAGGGAGGCCTGCACAATTCAGCAAGAAGAGTGTCTTACTTCCTAAGAAACCTTTTGTGCAGTTCCACATGACAGGTGGACTTGCTTTCCTGCTGTCTCTCCAAAGAACTACATCCATAGTCTTTCTGGGGACACCATTTATTAACACTGTATGTACCTCAGCTTCCTCCAGGGAGGCTTGCAGTTCAGATTTCTCCTGCTCAACCTGCTTCTTGACTTTCTCCAGCTCATGAATCGCCTTCCCTCCCTCAGCAATCTGCTCCGTGAGGTCGGAAATCTCCTCTGTGGGAACAAAGACCAATGGCATGGTCAGGCACAGAGCAGAACGGGAAGGTTCCCATCCCACCAAGGGGACAGGCATCTCTGCAGACCTGCAGGCACAGCCCCATGCAGAATGGTGCTAATGGCTGATAGTGTGCAAGGCCCGTGAGGAGCAGAGGGCCAGGGACTTACGCTGCAAGTTCTTGTTCTCCCGCTTCATTGTTTCCAGGTGGTCCAAGGACTCCTCATAGGCATTCTTCATCTTGAACAGCTCCGTGCTGAGAGAGCGTGACTCCTTCTGGGCAGCCTCCAGCTCAGCCTGTGTTTCCTCATACTTCTGCTTCCATTCTGCCAGGATCTGAAGAGAAAAGGGGTGTGAGTCGGGTTCTGACCATCATGGGGCCCTGCTGTGGCCAGGAGTGCTGGTGCTGGAGGCCAAAAGACCTTGTCAAAGTTCTTCTGCTTCTTATCCAGAGCAGCACAGGCAGCATTGGATCTCTCCACATCAATCATCAGGTCCTCCACTTCATTCTGCAGTCTCTGCTTTGTCTTTTCTAGGGAGGCACATTTGGCATTGACAGCCTCAACATGTTCCTCTGCATCCTGCAGACGCTGGGCCAGCTTCTTTCTGGGAGGAGAAAGGCACAGTTGCACATTAGAGCTTGGAAGGGCATCAGTTCTTCAACATGATAAGAGGGTAGGTTTGTCAGTTTTGGGGGTTTTGAGCCAAGCACTTTTGACAGATGCAGAAGGATCTATCCTTTGCTGTGTCCTATCACCTATGGAGGATTAGGCCTGTCTTAGCACTTGTACATCCTATGTTTTCTCTTCCCATCTACACTTTTTCTCTCTCTCCATCCTTTCTCTTTTTTTTACAAAGACAGTATGTCTTTGCCTTTATCCCACTTTTGTCTTAAACAAATCGCAGAGATTCCAATTTCTCTTGACCAGTTTCAGTCTCCTCCCATCATTTGCCACCCTGCTTCCCCACGTACTTGGCCTCCTCGAGTTCCTCCGTGCGCTGAATCGCGTCTGTCTCGTATTTGGTTCTCCACTGGGCCACTTCCCCATTGGCCTTGGACAGGGCTCGCTGCAGCTCCCCCTTGGCCTCCTGCTCCTCCTCATATTGTTCCCTTAGCAGGTCACAGTCGTGGCGAGCGGACTGCAGGGCATGGGCCAGGGCATTCTTGGCCTGTGGGGACAGTTGGGTTTGGTAACTGGAATACTTATCCTGAAATGTCTCATGACTGTGAACTTCACAGTGAAAATGGAATGAAACTCTAATTGGCAAATTGTAGATCTGGTGAAGCCCTCATTGACATATTCTGGAGCATCAGGACATGTTAGTGACAGCTCCTCTGGGAACAGTAGTCTGGTGTTTGTGTAAATGTGTGGCGGAATTGTGTCTTAGAGAGGATCATCAGAATCTCATGGAAGACTTGTGGATGACTTCCTCAAGCAGCTAAAGTATCCTGCTTCCTTCCCTCTCTAGTGGAAGAGGAGGGGATTCTGCATTAGTGCTGTTCCCTTCACTCCTATGTGTGTTTGGGGAAGGAACACTGAAGCAGTCTAGTATCAGACAAGATTCTGCAGATTTTGGGGGTGATGTCGGCTGTGGACAGTAGGGTACTTGCAGACCTTGATTTCTTCCTCTAGATGTCTCTTGAGTTCTTCAATCTGTTGGGTAAATCCTTGCTTGCCCCTTGACAGCTGAGAAATCAGAGCATCTTTCTCCTCCACCTGGCGGGAATATTCACCTGGGAAGGGAAAGGGAAAAAAGGAAGCAGACTGTTCCTCCTATGACACCTTCTGCCTGTAAAGCCACGTAACCAGGAAGGGCCTGGAAAGCTTCTACCAGCTGCCACCTTGAACCATGTGGCTTGCTGAGGGCATGCAGGTGCTGCCCTGGAACTTCAGGGGTGAGGATGTCTCACCTGACTCTGTCTGCAGACGAGCTCTTTGCGTATTGAGGTCGTTGATCATGCGCTGATTCTGCTCCTCCTTTGTTTTCAGCTCACTCAGCTGATCTTCCAGAGTGCGGCACATCTTCTCCAGGTTGGCCTAGAGAGGAAACACGGGAAGGGACAAGAGATGATGGACTGCAGTCTGCCCTATTGTCACAGTGGGGATTGTGTTTCTGGCAAAGTGTCTGGAAGTGGCAGCTTTTGTGCCACACTTTGTCCCTGTGAGCTTTTTCTCCTGCAACTGCATACCTTGGCTTTGGAGACAGACTCCATGTTGCTGGCCAGGTCATCAATCTCCATCTTGAGCTCACTCTTCTCCTTCTCCAGCTTCTGCTTGACGCGTTGCAGGTTGTCGATCTGCTCGCCCAGCTCAGCCGTGCTGTCCGCGTGCTTCTTGCGCAGGGCGGCAGCCGTGGCTTCGTGCTGCAGCGTGGCCTCTTCCAGGTCACGCCGCATCTTCTGGAACTCTGCCTCGCGCTTCTTGTTCATCTCAACCTGAGCTGCTGTGGCCCCTCCTGCTTCTTCCAGGCGCTCGCTGATCTCCTCCAGCTCCCTGGACAGGTCAGCCCGATGCTTCTCTGCTTTGGCGCGAGACGTTCGCTCGGCCTCAATTTCCTCCTCCAGCTCCTCAATGCGGGCCTGCACAACACCAGGGACCCCTCACACCCGTGCCCTCCTCATGCCTGAGCCTGAGCAAGGCAGGGGAAGCAACAGAGACTTGCCTGCAGCTCCTTGATCTTCTTCTGAAGCTGCATGCCCAGGGCTTGTTCATCCTCGATCTTGCTCTGGATCTGGCTGATTTCAAAGTCTTTCCTGTGGGCCAAGTGAACCGTGTTAGAGCTCAAAGAAAAAAAACAGGTGCTGCAGCCCAGCACTTACACAGGTGCCCCAGAGCCAGACTTACTTCTTCAGTTTCTCATCCAGCTGCTGCTTATCATTCTCCAAATCCATGATGCTGTCCTGGGCCAGCTTCAGGTCTCCTTCCAGTTTCCTCTTGGCTCTCTCCAGGTCCATGCGCAGTTTCTTCTCTTGCTCCAGGGACCCTTCCAGCTAAACACAACAAGACCATCAGGACCCTACCAGGCAGGTCAGGCTCCATACCTGTCCTGTTCCTGCTCTCTATCTGTGTGCTTACATCGTCCACTTGCTGTTCCAGCTTGGTCTTGGCTTTGGTCAGAGTATTGACTTTGTCCTCCTCTACCTGCAGGTCATCCAGGGTTTGCTGATGGGCCTCTTGGAGGGCTTTCTTCTCTTTTGTCAGCTTGGCGATGGTCTCGTCCAAGGCTGCCATCTCCTCAGTCAGATTTTTCACCTTCATGAAGAAGGGAGCAAATGTAAATCAAGGAAGCAGATACAGAAGTCCTGCAATAGCCCACAGCCCATTTTCTGGAGTGCGAGTGACAGGTTCTACCTCATACCTTGTTTTCAGTGGCATGTTTTTCCTTCTCCACCTTGGCCAGTGTTAGCTCAAGGTCATCAATATCTTTCTTCAGCTCTGAACATTCATCCTCCAGTTTCCTCTTCTTGGCTGTCAGTTCAGCATTAATTTCCTCTTCATCCTCAGCCCTTTCAGTCACTTCTTTAATTTTGGCTTCCAGCTGTATTTTGGTTTTGATGAGCTGGTCACACCTTTCCTCAGCATCAGCCAAGCTATCTGCTTCCTGGTGTGGAGACAGAATATTGTGAGTTCTCATGTTTTGAAGTTTCTGTTCTCTGCCTATTTTAATCACAGATTAGGTGGGTTTAAATGTAGCAGCTGAACCTGACATTCAACTCCAGCAACAGGAGGATCTTGAGTGGTGTTTACTGGGAAACCTTTTGATTTGGAATCAGTATCTATTCCAAAGTTTTTGTGTCTACTAAATTTGTCTCCCAGGGCAATTATCTATGAGAATGCCTCATAGCACAAGTGCTAATTCAGAACAGAACATTCTAATTTAATTTTAAATTTCAACCTGAGCAAGGGCTTGGGGCATATATTTTTTCTCATGGAAATTTTATCTACTCACTTCTTTTTAGTTGTCTCAACAAAACTTTAAAATATTTTTTATTTAGAGGCTTTTCAATTCTCCGCTCTTCACAGAGGGTTGTCCGCTGTTCAATACACATTGGCTGGTGCTACATGACTCTTTCCATAGACAATAGGAATGTCATGAGTGCCATGTGAGTCTCCCAGGGATCTCACTATGCCCCTGCCAGTGCCTCTTTACTCAGTATTAGAGTACTTCAGAGTGATTTAGTCTGTTTTCTACCACCCATTGATTCCTGTGATTCTCTGTGCAGGACAAGAGGCATTCTGACAATATATAATTTTTTTTTTCCAGGGAGAAATGAACAGTGGTACTCACAGCCTGCACTTGGAGCTGCAGGTCATTTTTCTCCTGCACCAAGGCCACCATTTTCTCTTCAAGTTCCTTCCGCTTTGCTTCAGACTTTGCAAGCTCCTCCTTGGTTTTCTCAAACTCTTCCTTCATGTTGGCCATTTCCTTCTCAGACTCAGCACTCTTCAGCAAGGGCTTGATCTTGAAGAACAGCTTCATCCATGGCCAGTGTTTGACATTCATGAATGAACGGACGTTGTACTGGATGCAGAAGATGGACTCCCTGAAATGATAATCTCGCAGTTATTACATGACTTTGGTGTGATTAATTTGTACTTCATCAGTAAAGTTCAATGAAAATCAACTAAATATGAGAAATATCTACCTCCTCTCCACCATTTTCTTGTACTCTACTCTCATGAGGAAGCCCCTGCACCTGGCTTGTGTGCGAGTGATGATTTCTGCCAACTTGTCATCTCGCATCTCCTCCAGGAGTCCCAGCAACCCAGCTTTGAAGAACACCTTGAGAAAGAAAATGTTGCACCGTATCATTGTGATGTACAACAGAACAGAAGCACACAGTCATTCAGATTGCTGAAAGACTTTAGTGGCCATGATCAGTATCACCTTGGGCACTGTCCCAAATCCTCTGTCCAAGGCTTAGGACTTCTCATAATCTCAACCCCAAGCACTCAGTCTTGCCTGAGCTGTGTCACGAGTACTGGTTTCCAGTTCAGCCTCAGCCACTCCTGTCCCTGGTCATGGACACCAGTGAGCTCTACCATGACCTATTAACTTAATTCCTGGCTTGGTGTTAGACCAATCTCACTGCTGTGTATACGTCCATGAATTAATGACTAGGGCCTTGCCTTTTTTGCCTACCTGTATTTGACTCTGATAAATCTTGAAACCCAAGGTTTTATGGCTTCAGTGTAGATCATCCTTATTGTAGCAAACTTGACTGGTGGTGTGGACTCACAATTGAGTCTGACTACCATTCCTGGGTCATCCTCCCTTGTCTTGATTGAGTACTGGGAGACTGGGCACCTGCTGATAGCAGCCCCTAGTCTGGCAGTTCTGTTATGTTATTGTGCTGTACCTGATCCCGTGACAGAGCCCACTCTTACTGGTTTTGACAAACTTTTAACACAGGTTTTGTTTTTACCTTGGTGTGACCAAATTTGTACTGGGTATGGTCTACATCAATGGACCCAAGGAGCTTCTCTGAAGCCTTCTTGTTGTCCATGAACTGTCCCTCTGGGATAGCACTGGCATTAAGTACTCTATATCTGCAAAAGGAAACAAAACATGAAGAAATCACAGTCACTGAAAGCACCACCAGAACTTTTTAGACTCTACCACTGAAACATCTCATGACTAGAGATGGTTCATCCTCTCAGGACAGGATATAGGAAGTGTTTTTAATAGTAATTCTACGTACAAAACAATCCTGATCTCAGAACTGCCACATCATCACAACTGATGGTGAAACATCTATATTAATGATCAGTACCAATTTAAAATAAAAAGTTCAAAGTATGCTATAATTCCCAGGCTCTTCATCTTGGTCAGAATGGGCAGAGAGGTGCAGAGCTCTTACCTCTGTTTGAAGTCAGCATAGAGGACTCTGCTGGGGAACCCTTTCCTGCAGATCCTGATCCCTTCCAGCACGCCGTTACAGCGCAGCTGGTGCAGCACCAGCTCGTGCTCCATGGCACCTGGCAAACACCACCATTAGTAAGCACCCTGCTGTTGGACACTCAGGAGAAGAGCTGCTGCTGCTCAAGCTTTCCTCCTCTTGGCTTGCCTTACCAGGTGTTTTAGTTTCATTAGGGATGATGCACCGTACAAAATGGGGGTGAGTGCTTCTCAAGTTAGCCATCAGCTTATTCAAATTCTCCTGTGAGAGCATACAATGAAGTTTACTTTATTAAGTGCAAGCACTGAAATCTTAACATTGGATGTATCAAATTAGTGTTTCAGGATGCAGACCTGTCTTCTCTAAAAAACTTGCAGAGCTCCCCAAAGGAAAATTGGAAGCGGAAAGCTCCCAAATTTTGGTTTTGAAGTTCTTTTATGGAATAATGGTTAGTATTACTTTTCCTTGACCTCCTCATCCAAATACGGGACTGTCATCTTACAGATTTCCTTTGAGCTTGTAATTCTTGTGGTATATTGTTGGGGATCTTAAATAAATGATGTACTCTTGATTAAACATGCCTAGCATCTGATTTGTCAGCTAAGTAAGTTGTTTCTAAATGGAGGGGATAGTTTTACAGTCCCTATAAAATGACCCTTTTAATAGTAATTCAGTCTCAAACTTTGAAGACATAAATGAAAACAGACCTCACAAGTCATTAATTTGATGTAATTGAACCTTCACTCTTTTTCCACATTGAAATCAAGTTATTGTCTTAAAATCCTATACTCTTGGGGTAAATTCTTTTCTTTTTATGTTTGATATATTATTTTCAAATTTTACTATGAGTCAGTACTGAAAATTTGCTTAGAGACATAAAACAAGTGTAGGGAATATATCTGAATGCTGTGGAGATGATTTTAAGGAAGTTAGCTGATAAGATTCTCAATCCCACATAAGTAGGTGAACTTAACCCATCATATATTTTTGTGGAGTATTCAAAAAAGAGTATGGCATTATAAAATGAATATTCTGCAAGTTCCAAGGATGGAAAGGGAAGGACTTTAAAGGATGACAAGAGTTATATCCAAAATGGAAACAGACGTTTCATATTCAGAATAAAAATGCTTTCCACCTTCAAGGACATAATGAATACTCTAATTACCCTGAAAAGAGCTGAGACAGTCTGGAAAGAAGAACCCTTCTTCTTGCCTCCCTTCTTGCCACCACCACCAGCATCTGAAAATCAAAGAAAAGAAAAAAATGTTTAATAACATGGACTATATATATTGGATACTACAGAGCACAAAACCACATTATATTTCTAGTGTTTGCAGCTTTAATTGTCAGAAAATTTTGTCCCATATTGAAAATACAATTTCCACAAAACTGACCTGCATCTGCTCCACCATAGCTGGCAAAGAGTAAAGCCAGGGTCTTCACAGATGATTTCTGGTACAGCCCAATGACAGTTTCATTCAGAGGGTCCTTGTTCTTCTCCAGCCAGCCAGAGATGTTGTAGTCCACTGTTCCAGCGTAGTGCACCAGGGAGAAGTGAGCCTCAGCCTTGCCTTTGGCAGGCTTGGGCTTCTGGAAGTTGTTGGACTTGCCCAGGTGCTGGTCATAGAGCTTGTTCTTGAAAGAGGTGTCAGTTGCCTTGGGGAACATGCACTCCTCTTCCAGGATGGAGAAGATGCCCATGGGCTGAGAGAAATCACAAGAAGTGACAAGGAAAAGTTATAGTGGAAATGTTCAGTATCACTTTGAAGGGGACATTCACCTGCCTGGTCTAGTGGAAGGAGCCCCCCATCCATGGCAGGGGATCGGAACAAAATGTTCTTTGCAATGCCTTCCAGCCCAAACCATTCTGTGATTCTATGACAGTGACAAGAAGCCTGTGCTACAAACATCAAAGGTTGGTTGTGCTGTTGGCAGCATCTCAGCCTGGATTAAAGCTAAGTTTATCAGGAGTTGATCTCAATCACGGAGTTTATTTCTGCCATCCCTTGCCTCCCTGCAGCCTTATCTTCACAGAACTGGTAGGAATATCTGTCCTGTTCACGTGAGAATTGGGTGTAGAATTGGGGGAGCAATGGTAAAGAGAAAAAATAAATGGGGAAAACAGCTACAAGGGGCTCTGTAGTTTGGGAAGGTCAAATGATATGATAGTTATTTCTCAAATTTGTCTGTGGACTTTGGATCTGAGCCTTTAGAGAAGGAGGAAAAGGAGACTGAATTGGGTGTGTTATTAGAAGTCTGTTGGTGAAAGTCCAGGGCACCTTTCCAGACTGATGACACACATGTGCATTTCTCTCTTTCCCAGGGTAAACTAAATTTGAGTGCAAAATGCTTTCCTTAACTGATGCTACATGTCTGGCTGTGAGTTCTTTCTGAGCTGACTGTACCTCAGAAACCCCACAGAATTCCAAGAGCCATCATATCCTTGCATGGGAGAGGTACCTTCTCAATGAGCTCAATGCAGGCAGCCAGGTCCATGCCAAAGTCAATGAACTCCCATTCAATGCCCTCCTTCTTGTACTCCTCCTGCTCCAGCACGAACATGTGGTGGTTGAAGAACTGTTGCAGTTTCTCATTGGTGAAGTTGATGCACAGCTGCTCAAAGCTGTTGAACTGCCCAAAGCAAGGAAAGGTGCACAGGTTCTCAAGGTGTGCCAAAACCCACAGGCCCTTGCTGCCATTCTCCTAAGGCTGTTTGAAGTTGAAGCACCAGTCCCAACCCAGCTGTACCAGCATGTGTTTCCTTAGCAGGCCTTCTACTCTAACCCTCATTGTCCTTGAAGGACATTTTAATTATTGCCTCGCAAATCAAGCCAGAAGTTACAAATCTTTTTCACTGTGCTACTCAACTGCAAGTTTTGGTAAGCTCAGTAGTTGCATGGTGTCAGGTCTCTGAGCCCCTGGACAGTAGAAACCTCCTCAGTCCCACCCAAGAACTTCTCTGGCCTCTGATCACTAATCAGGGTGTTTCTGTGTTCTGACACAGAAGTCCTTGCATCATCTCTGCATTTTCAGCACAGGAAACACACTGAGCTTACCCAGACCACTCCCTTTACAAGAGCATCAACCCCTTTGGCCCACAGCAGTGTGAGCCTTAGTCCTCTATGTGTGTCTGAGCCCTCATAACCTCTCCTTGCCCATGGCTTGACTGTGGTGACAAATCCTGGCTCCTTACATCAAAGATCTCGAAGCCAGCAATGTCCAGGACACCAATGAAGTACTGCCTGGGCTGCTTCGTGTCCAGCTGTTGGTTGATGCGAACAACCATCCACAGGAACATCTTCTCAAACACAGCTTTTGCCAGGGCACCCACAGAATTGTTCACCTGGAGCAGAGGAGACAGGACTGGAGTTACCTCTGAGGGGCAAAGAAAAATGCCCACATACTCCTTCAAGTTGTCAGATGTTTTCAACTGTCAGATGTTACCTGTGTCACGTTTTGACCTTTGGTCACGTATTCATTTCCAACCTTGACTCGAGGGTAACACAAGGCCTTGAGAAATTCAGCTGAGTTTAGGCCCATTAGGTAGGCAGCCTTGTCAGCCACTAGAAGTGTGGAGAGAGAGTGAGAAAAGCATTTATTTACATTCAGTCTCTAGAGTTCAGGTGCAGTGAACAACTCTGCTGTTCCTGTTCTAGGAATTAAAGAAGACTTCTGTCATCCCATACAGAGGGCTTGTGAAGGAATGCAAATTCTGGAAACTACTGATGGTCTTTGAAAGCAAGAACAAGTATGGCTTGCATAGGAAGAACTTGGAATTTCCCAGAAGAACAAAAGCATCTAGCAAAACATAAAGCAAGGCAGATTCTCTTTCTGTGGGAAGGGCATTTCTGGGAAGCACAGCTTACAGGAGTTATTACACCAAAAAGACAATTACCCATCAGGGTGTCTTATTGCTTGGAGTTTTTCAAGAAAGAGAGAGAGATATTCCGTGTTGAAATTGAAGTTCCTGCTTTCAGGCAGCATATTTTTGGGCAGCCACCATTGGATAGAATAATGGAACTTCCCATGACTAGGAAAGAACCTCTGCATTTAGAGAGACCGGGGCAAAAAAGGATTTCTTAGTGTTTTATATGAAGACTCAGGCAACTGCAGTGTACCTCTGGAGACTATCATATCACCTCTGGCAGCAGAGAAGGGCTGGGCACAAATCAGCCCCTGAATTTGCTGATACCTTCAGTGCCATCAGGCTCTGCCTGCTCCTCTCGTTGTTTCTGCTTGAACTTCAGGTTCCCGTAGTGCATGACAGCCCCTGTCAGCTTGTAGATGGCTGTTTTCTCATCAGCACTGAAGCCCAGGATGTCGATGGCACTCTGCAGTCAAAATAAGGAATTCAAAAGGATGTCCTTAGCAGGTCAGAGATGTCACCCTCAGTAGGTGCCCTGTTGCTGTGTTACTCACATCTGTGGCCATCAGCTCCTCCTGGTCATCAATGCTGGGGACTGTGACCTCCCCTTGACTCACGTAGTGGAAATCATAAGGGTTGGTGGTAATGAGGAGCATGTCTGAAAGCAGGAAGAGGCAAGGCATGGGGTTACTTTTGCCAATCAGGTGAGAGAGGGAACTGTTCCTCTGTGATCAACCCCCAAAAAGTCTGAATGCTCATTCCTACCGATTAGCTCCGGCTTCTTGTTGGACATGATCTGATAAAAGATGTGGTAGCTCCTTTCCGCCTTGAGCTGGAAAGTGACTCTGGACTTCTCCAGCAGATCTACGCAGGCAGGCAGAAAGAGTTAGGCACTTGTAGGAATGTACATGGAGATGGGAATCAGGTAAGGGTTGGGAGCAGTGCAGGAGAATCTCTTACAGGTTTCAATGTCAGCAGAAGCCAGTTTGCCTGTGGCACCAAAGTGGATTCTGATGAACTTGCCCTGTTAAGCAGAAGCAGCAGCAGGTCAGCCTGGATGTGTTGTGCTGACGTCTCCTTTGCATGAAGAACATCTCAGGCATCCTGTGTGTTCCCATGAGGGGGGGAGATTTTATTGAAAGCAAGAACTCACAAAGCGTGAGGAGTTGTCGTTCCTCACGGTCTTGGCGTTTCCAAAGGCCTCCAGCAGAGGGTTGGCGCTGATGATTTGATCCTCAAGCGTTCCCTGCAGGGTGATGAGTATTCAGTGATGGTGTTTAGTTGAGAGGGCAATGACAGGCCAAGCATTCAGTCTGTTCTTCCTGACTCACCTGCATTTTGCCTGATGTCTGCTCCTCCTTCTTCTTCTCTCCGCTGGCTGCAATTGTTGCAAAGTACTGGATGACACGCTTGGTGTTCACAGTCTTCCCGGCCCCGGATTCTCCGCTGCCAAAGCCAAGGGAGGAGCAGAGGGAGCGTGGTCAGGCAGGAGGGTCCCTGGCACCGGGCAGCCCCGCAGGGACCCGCGCAGGGGGTGTACGTACGTGATCAGGATGGACTGGTTCTCCCGATCTGGGAACAAGGCAGAGAAGAGGAGATTGTTATTATGTGTCATGAATATCATTGATAAAATTGTTCCTGTGACTTTTAGAATGTGCACTAGCAGTAAGCATCTATTTCCATTAATAAACCTCTCTACCTACACCCCTACTTCCTTTTCAATATTTAATATTCCTAGATTCAGTTAGGAAATGGATATCTCAACCCTCCGATGGTGTCTGGTGTAGCACACATGAACGTCTTTTTCTGGATAGTCCCTTCCTGTCACACTGTTCATTTTGTTCATGAAAATGATTCCAACTAAGGATCAGTTTTGTAGAATTACTGATTAAATGGTCTATCAATAGGCTGAATTCAATTGGAGCAGCTTTATTACATAGGAACAAACTTTATTACATAGGAACAAACACTCCTGATCAGTCAACAATGCTCCTAAATGGTTTTTATGTTGTTGGCCAATTGATTATTGCCTAAAGACAATCAGAGTAACATCATAAATATATAGCAACCTTTACTAGAGTAGTCTGGCATGCTATAGAATATGCAAAGTTTGGTACTTCCAAAACTACATTTGGTATTTCTCTGTGCCATATCTTGAGCTGAGTTTGCTTTCCACAATTTTGTCTGGTTGCTTTTTTAACCCATGCTCCCACTGCAACTCCATTGACAAAACCTTTGCACTATAGAAACTGAAAAATCTCTTGGCAGTCTGAAGAGACTAAACCATTCGGGATCTAGTTCTTAGTGGAGGAGTCTGGGTTTCCACTCGCAGAGTTTCTGCATGTCTTATGAAGGTGTCAGCAAGGATAAATATATGACAACTTACATGAATATGACCCTGATAAGACAGATTACTCAATCATCAATTTAATATTGTTTATTTAAAATTGTATTCTCTTCCAATTAATCTTCTTAATGTTCTGAATGCTACAGAATTAAATACAGTAATTAGAGACAAAAGAGGGAAAAAGATTTCTTTTAACCAATTAAAACACATGTTATTACACTGTTATCTATATTTCTGACAATCTGCACTTTCCTAAAAATCTGAATACTTACAAAATGCTAGAAAAGTTGTCACTACCCTTCTTTGGTGTTTCTTTCCTTTATAATAATGAATGAAAAAGAATAATTTTTTTTTCAACGATGGAGGAAGGAAGTTATCAATTTTCCAATCAGGTTTCACTGCATTTTCTGACTGACATTGCTTTCAGAGTTTTTAAAACTACCATAGGAAGGATTGGCTCCACTGTTGGATGTACTTTCCTCTTACACGCAGTGTTATTTACAGAAATTCACCCTAGTGATTTTCAGTCCTGCATAGCAAATCATTCAAAGAACAATTCTTTCATCTAAGAAAAAGCAGAACTTTAAAGTATATCCAAATTTCTTTAATGGAAAATCTGACAATATATTCAGTGTTAAATCATAGCCTCCTATACACACTGGACATGAATTTTTAACACTGATTTCTATAAACTTCATCTAAATGGTCATGTTCAGTAAAAAATCTGTTTACAGTGATGACAGAACATCCACATTTACAGCAACATTAAACTGAACTACTTTGCCACAAAAAGACTTTTCTCCTTTGCGAGTGTTTACAGCCAAGTGATTTTAAAGAAAATCATGAAACTCACCAGTTAACATGAACTGATAGGCGTTGTCAGAGATGGAGAAGATGTGTGGAGGGGCCTCCTGGCGCTTCTTGCCTCGGTAGGCCAACACCACCTCGGGGTTGTACACCGGCAGCCACTTGTAGGGGTTGACAGTGACGCAGAAGAGACCCGAGTAGGTCTGTGGAGAAGGGACACAGCACGGTGGCTTCCCCTGAGCCTGGCCCAGCAGCTCCTGAGGCTGCCCAGAGGAAGCTGCTGCTGCCACTTACGTAGATCATCCAGGCTGCGTAACGCTCTTTGAGGTTGTACAGCACAGCGGGTTCGTGCAGGTGGGTCATCATGGCCATGTCCTCGATTTTGTCATACTTGGGAGGGTTCATGGAGAAGATTTGATCTTCCTTCACGGTCAGAGTCTGCCACAGAAGAGAGAGATGCATGTATGTCAGCTAAGAACTCAGAGTGGGAATTAAATTTTATTTGGAAATTTTGCATTTATTCACCTCTCCACCTTCAGTCTTGACAGTGACCTTCCCTGCATCCTTACTCTCGATTTTCCCTTTCACATAGGACTCCTTTGCATGTACCACAAAGACAGAGGTCTTGGCATCAAAAGGTTTGTTCTGGGCCTCAATTCTCTCCTTTTCCGATTTTCGGAGGTAAGGAGCTGCCTCGCCAAAGGCGGCCATGTCAGCGTCTGGAGCTGACATTGTTGCACTTCTTCAGGAGCCGCAGTCTGCAGGGTCCTCTGTAGGCTACAAGACACGTTGTGTCAGTGAATGAATATCTTTATGTGAAAGAAAGGAGATCTCTTACCCTTTGATCTTTTCAAATAATAAAGTAGGCATGAACAAGTCAAAAGTTGGATTTAAACTTCCCAGCCTTGGCTGGAAATACTTATATAGCTCTTTAAAATTAATCCTTAGACATCCAGCTGAGAGACCATGTACAGAACAGCAGTTAAGTGTACAGTATGTTGTGAAGTTTAGCAGTATTATTTCAACTTTGGGAACTCTAGCAAATTTGGCTGTTTCAACAACAGAGTCTCAGATTTTTTTTTAATGCTACTGAAATTCTCTGAAATAGTTTTTTTTTCTGATAGCAAATAGTGGCTCTCTAAAAATTACTTGCTATGGATAATTCATTTTGCATTTTGCATTATGACAGATATAAATGTTACTATTGCCTATTCTCCCTTCCACAAATCTTTAACTCTTGGATTTCATCTTGTCCTTTAAAAGTTGTTCAATTTTGGTATTGATTTTGGTGGCAGAGGTCACTGCTCCTTGAAAACATAACAACTCATTTTGTGTTGCACAGATATCCAGATCTAATATGTAAGTTGAAGGAAAATATGCTGCCTTCAAATATACAATAAAGTTACAGCTCATACAATTAGTCCATGACAGAAGTGGAAATCCAAGTCTTATAGGAAGTTAAATGGAATAAAAAGGGATATGTTTTGCCCAGCAGCTCACAGGAGCCAAACACTTACCTTGAAATTTTCTGTCAAGACTGGGCACAGCACTCCAAAGAGACTTTTATAGACTCTGGTATGCAGATGCTTTGGATGTTTCCTTTTCCTTCTATCAAAATATATTTTGGCAAACCATCTTTGGTTTTGTCTGGCAAACTTAACTAATGGCATAATTGTCATTTGACCTGATATATTTAGAAATGTTTTGCATCTTACCGTTCCTGTGGATACATTTCCTATAAATAGTCTGACAGGGCTATTAATATTGGAATCTGGACTAGTCAGGACACTTAAAGAACTTGGGTGTGTGATTTATTGGTTCTTCTATGGTCTTTACAGGTAACCTAATCTTTGATCCAGATAGGATTCTTTGTCATTTCTGTACTTTTGCAAATGTAAAAGGGAAATAATGTAAGGTGTCTTGTACATATGGTCCTATGAACTTAGAGCTTGCTTTTACATCATTAGAAAAAGCAGTTCGACAAAAGACAAATTATTATTAAAACTCTTTCAGTCATTCATTATCTACTATAATAAAAAGGGGAAAACCACATGTGTTGTGGGCCAGGAATATCAGATAAAGAAGAGTCCAACAGATAGCAAGGTCAAATATGGTTTCAAGTTTGGACATGCAGTTTGTGCCTTCAGTGTGAAATGTGATTCCTTAGCTATAAAAGCAATTGAATATGTATGTGAATAAATCCTCACTTGGTATTTTTCAGAAATCAAAAAATTCAAAATGTGCATACTAGAGGAATGTTCACTATTGCAATAGTCAGTCATAAGTGATATAACAGAAAATTCTTTGTCATTTCAAACATGTTATTCCTAATTTCTCACACCTGAGAAAAAAGAAGTTGTTGCTAATATTTATGTGCCTATTGTCACTGTATACTATGCAATGCTCTCAACCAAGTCAGGCCTTCACAACCTACAACTCCAAAAAACATCTCAGCCCTTGTGCTCAAATACAACTCTACCCACATTCACACACACAGCATTGGTCTGGGATCCTCTGCACCCTTATACATCCTCAGTGCAGCTCCCAAATCACAAATATCTTGCACTCTTACATATTCATACAGCTCCAGCAGCAAGAGCTCTCAACATGGTGTGCCTGTTTTGGAGCAGTATTGCTGTAGGCAATACTCTGAGAAAGGGAGAATTTCCCAGTAGTTCTGCAGAAAGAGTAGTCAAGTTCTAGGAAAAAGGGCACTGTCACTTGAGCTGCTTTAAACAGTGTTAGCTCTGAACGTGCTCTTCTCCTGGTCATTGGCATTTTGATTATTAAAAGAGCTCAGAAGAGCAGAGGGGCAAGGTCAGTAAATGTGATCCAAGGAGATATCCAACATCAAGCACTGGCTTGGGCATGAAAATCTTGCTCCAAGGCTGAGCATGCAACTTTCTGGAGTTCAAAACCAGAGCTCAGCCCTGGGCTCCCTGTGCAGGGCAGGGGGAAGCTGGTGGAAACACCCTTTGCCCTGAGCAGGAGGAGCTCAGAAACAGCCTGTGTAAAACAGTGAGTGCAGGGGGACATCAGAAGTGCTGTGTCTGCACAGTCTGACTTCCATGGACATACAGAGCTTAGAGGACAAATCACCAAATGGTTTGGGTTGGAAGGAACCTTAAAAGAATCATCCAGTGCAACACCACTGGTGTGGGCAGGAATATCTTTGACTGGATCAGGTTGCTCAAAGCCCCATTCAAACTGAGCTTGCACACTTCCAATGATTCTGGGGCATTCCTGTATTCTGGAGCCAGTCTGTTCCTGTGTCTCACTGGCCTCCCTCTTCTTAAAAAAAATCTCACTTTTATATCTAGCCAGAGTCTTTCCTTTTAAATTAAAACTTTTCCCCTTGTCCTATGGCCACTGGCCTAGGTAAAAAGTCTTTCCCCCTCTTATGGGCTGCCTTTGTATTTTGAAAACCTGCAATATGGTCTTCTCAGAGTCTTCTCATTTCAACACTGAGCAGGCACAACTAGGCCTTTCTTCATAGCAGAGGTGTTTCAGGACTTGGATCTTTTTTTGTGTCTCTGCTCTGCATATGCTCCTCCTGTTCCATTGTCCTTTTTTTTCTTGGGGGTCCCAGAGATGAATGCAGCACTACTGATGTGGTCTCATGACAGCTCTTTAACCAGAGGACATTCCTTCCCACTGGTGTATCAACTGAACAATCCAGCTTGATATTGTCTGCCTTATCAGTAGATTGAACAACACAGCCCCAGCACACATAACTCTTCACTTTCATTCTGTCTCTGAGTAAGTGGCTTCCTTTTTATCCCATGGCTTCATCATTTCTATAAAAGCCTTTGTTGGGATACCTTGCTGAAAGGTTTTGGAAATTCCAGTCAATTGTATCCACTGTATCTCTCTGTCCACATGCTCACCTATCCTCTCAAAGTTTTGTGTGGTTTTTTTTCATATATAAGGCTGTTTGGAATTTACCAGAGTACTCCTTTTGGAAGGACATAAACCACCTGTCCTCAGTTCCCCATACCAGTTGTTTCCCTGGAGGTGTTACATATGCTTGGTCAGTGCTCCCTCGGAATTCAGAATCTGCAGCTGCAGCAGTGTTCTCTGTCCTAGGAGGCCTGCGACTGAACATGGTAACGTTCTCCCCCTGCACTCAAGTCTTCATTGTCAGTTTATCTGGACCTCTGCTCAGGCTCAGAATCTGCCATTTAATTGCCCATCTTCTTTATTGCCTTTTGCACATAGAATGCAAAATCATGAGTCTAGACAGGAAATGACAGCTACTAATGAAGTGTTTTCCTTTCACTGCTTGTCTACTGCAAGCTGTCTCTTACCTGCTCACTGTCTACTCTGACCTCTCTTGCCATAGGCTAGTGAGAGAAGCTCCTGGTGGGGGTTTTGAGTTCCTACACATCCAGTAAGGAAAACACTACATCAAACAGCTGGTCTTTCTCATCAGGAGACAAAAATTCCTCAGGACAGGGCAGTGTTTCAGAAAGTAGTGTGGCAGAAACTCAGCTTTTGTAGACACTGACCTAATTTATAGAAACTAAAGGGATTCTTACAGAACTGTCACCAGCTTTCTCAGTTTTAATTCAAGGGGATGTGATACTCTTCATGGTCTTCTAATTAAATGCAAGAAGAAAAAATAATGGAGACTAAAGACTGCTTTCTGTCAGCTTCACAAAAACCCATGAACTCCTTGGGTTATTAGCTCTCTATAAATTATTTGCAGAGGCCAGCAAAAGGAGCATCTCACAACTGACAGTTGCAAGCTGGAAAGTGCTGAGGTGCCATAAGGGTAAATATAATATAAGATTTTGTCTGGAGTATACCAGTAGGAAGAACTTGCAGGAGTCACAATCAGGAATTACTGTCCTTGATTTCTCTTCATGTGATGTTATTTTTCTATTCATACCTCAGTCACTATGAAAAAAAGAAGGGATAAAGAGTCAGGAACTAGAAGACAAAAAGCTGCATTGTGACATAGGTACATGGAGATTAAAGACAAAACTGTACCAAAAATGGTAATAAAGGTCTAACCAATAAAACCAGAAAGAAATGAAGAGTACTGCTCATGGTATGCACACAAAGGAATCTACGGGATTTATTCTCTAGATATTAAGTGGTTCAAAACAAAAACTGCAGAAAGAAGGAAGTGACAATGGGTTCACATTTTGTGCTGCCCTCAGGTCACTTTGCTGCCTCGTGACATTCTCACTCTTCCTCTTCGATCTTCTTGCCATGCATTTCCCGGCTCTTCACTCGGAGCTTGTTGACCTGTGACTCTGCAATGTCAGCCCGCTCCTCGGCCTCCTCCAGCTCGTGCTGGATCTTGCGGAACTTGGAGAGGTTGACATTGGACAGCTCCTCCTGTGTGGGGAAAGGCAGTCAGGGTCAGGAGCACAGGGCAGGGCTTTCACTCCTGCTGCAAGGCAGCCTTGCAGATCTCCATCCCGCTCCCACCACTGCTCACACATCAGCCTCACACAGAGCTCCTCATCCTCCTCTTTTCAGCACCCTACAGGAACAAGCTTCACCAGGACTATGTCACAGGTGAGGAGCAATTTCATTGTTTTGATTTGTCATTTCTTTACTTAGTCTCACACTAATTTCTGTATGAGTTACTGGGTTAAGAAGTCCCCAAAGCCTTCTGCTGCTGATTACTAGCAGAGATTCAGGAACTTGTCAGTCAGTGGGTGTGGCCCCTGGGTTTGTTCACTGGGGCCTCCTGTGTGGAACACACTGCAGAACTTCCCTTAATGAATGTCCATGACCACAGGGTGCCCAGAGCTCCCCAAGGCTTCATGACACAAGACCAAAACAGCGTGGCCAAGACATTTGTGTCTCAGGAGTTTCTTTCATAGCCCTCTGCTGGTATTCAGCCTCATTCAATGTGAGTCCTGCCCCAATGGAATGTGGCCTTTTCAATACTCCAAGCAATACTTACAGCCTCCTCAGCTTGTCTCTTGTAGGACTTCACTTTCATTTGCAGCTTGTCCACCAGATCCTGCAGCCTGAGGACATTCTTCCTGTCTTCCTCAGACTAGAGTGGTTGGTGAACAGCAAAGAGAGTCAATTCTTGGTTCTGCATCACACAAGGCTGACAATTCCCCTTGGGGATGGGGTGTACAAAGTGTGCCTTGCTGTGAGCAAAGTGTGTCAGAGCAGGAGGGCTCCTGCCTTACCTGGTAGGTCAGTTCCTTCACCCTGCGCTCGTACTTGCGCACTCCCTTCACGGCTTCAGCGCTGCGCTTCTGCTCAGCATCCACCTCCCCTTCCAGCTCCCGCACCTGCAAGGACAAGCCCATCCCTGCAGCCTCCTGACAATGTCTCTGCAGGGACACAGACACAACTCACACACAGCCCCAGCCCTACACACCCTGGCCTCCAGCTTCTGGATCTGCTTCTTCCCTCCCTTCAGTGCCAGCTGCTCAGCTTCCTCCAGACGGTGCTGCAGGTCCTTGACCGTCTGGTCCAGGTTCTTCTTCATCCTCTCCAGGTGGGCACTGGTGTCCTGCTCCTTCTTCAGCTCTTCTGCCATCATGGCCGCCTGATCAGAGCAAAGGGGCAAAGCCATTTGGGGGCTGGAAATATTTTGGACATAGTAGATTCACCATCAGCAAAAAATGCCTGGAGTGTCCAACTCACATCTGTGATGGCCTTCTTGGCCTTCTCCTCAGCATTGCGGGCTTCCTGGATGGTGTCCTCCATTTCACCCTGGATCTGGGCAATGTCTGTTTCCAGCTTCTTCTTGGTGTTGATCAAGCTGGTGTTCTGTGTAAGAGGAAAGACAGGATTCCTACTGTCAGACCAAATGCCTCCACATCAAGGCCTGAAAACGAGGGTAGAGTTTAGGAAAGTCTTCAGTGCAAGAGACTTCTTTAGCACCAGAGCAGTAAACCAGATATTGAGGGCTGGCTGGAGGGGACATGTTGCAGCACACTTCTTCAAATGTTTACAGAGTAATCACTTACAAGATGCATGCCAATTTAATTCTTTGTTATCATTTATGAATGGGAATACTTTCCAGCAGTGCCTGACCTGGGTATGGAGGAGCTGAGCACGTTCAGTGGCATCCAGAAGCTCCTGCTCAGCCAGTTTTCTTGATCTCTCTGTCTGCTCCAGGGCTGCCCGGAGCTCCTCAACTTCAGCCTGCAGCAGGTTTGCTCTGCGCTCCACCATGGCCACCTGCTCCTTCAGGTCATCCTGTGTCCTGAGAGCATCATCCAAGTGCAGCTGAGTGTCCTGGAAAGAGACACAGGAGAAATTACCAGGTGTCAATGGGTGCTTGAGTGGCAAACATGTCAGGGATCTCATTTTTCTTTCTATAGCTTTCCTGGACAGACCTTAAGCACTGCCTGGGTGTTTCTCAGGTTCTTCTGTGCCTCTGCAGCCTGGCGGTTGGCATGGCTCAGCTGGATCTCCATTTCATTCAGGTCTCCCTCCATCTTCTTCTTCAGCCTCAGGGCTTCGTTCCTGCTCCTGATCTCAGCATCCAGAGTGCTCTGCATGGAGTCCACCACTCGCAGGTGGTTTCTCTTCAGCTGGTCAATCTCCTCATCTTTCTCTGCTATCTTCCTGTCAATCTCAGACTTCACTTGGTTGAGCTCAAGCTGCAGGCGCAGGATCTTCCCCTCCTCATGTTCCAGGGAGGCCTGCACAATTCAGCAAGAAGAGTATCTTACTTCCTAAGAAACCTTTTGTGCAGTTCCACATGACAGGTGGACTTGCTTTCCTGCTGTCTCTCCAAAGAACTACATCCATAGTCTTTCTGGGGACACCATTTATTAACACTGTATGTACCTCAGCTTCCTCCAGGGAGGCTTGCAGTTCAGATTTCTCCTGCTCAACCTGCTTCTTGACTTTCTCCAGCTCATGAATCGCCTTCCCTCCCTCAGCAATCTGCTCCGTGAGGTCGGAAATCTCCTCTGTGGGAACAAAGACCAATGGCATGGTCAGGCACAGAGCAGAATGGGAAGGTCCCGTCCCACCAAGGGGACAGGCATCTCTGCAGACCTGCAGGCACAGCCCCATGCAGAATGGTGCTAATGGCTGATAGTGAGCAAGGCCAGTGAGGAGCAGAGGGCCAGGGACTTACGCTGCAAGTTCTTGTTCTCCCGCTTCATTGTTTCCAGGTGGTCCAAGGACTCCTCATAGGCATTCTTCATCTTGAATAGCTCTGTGCTGAGAGAGCGTGACTCCTTCTGGGCGGCCTCCAGCTCAGCCTGTGTTTCCTCATACTTCTGCTTCCATTCTGCCAGGATCTGAAGAGAAAAGGGGTGTGAGTCGGGTTCTGACCATCATGGTGCCCTGCTGTGGCCAGGAGTGCTGGTGCTGGAGGCCAAAAGACCTTGTCAAAGTTCTTCTGCTTCTTATCCAGAGCAGCACAGGCAGCATTGGATCTCTCCACATCAATCATCAGGTCCTCCACTTCATTCTGCAGCCTCTGCTTTGTCTTTTCCAGGGAGGCACATTTGGCATTGACAGCCTCAACATGTTCCTCTGCATCCTGCAGACGCTGGGCCAGCTTCTTTCTGGGAGGAGAAAAGCACAGTTGCACGTTAGAGCTTGGAAGGGCATTAGTTCTTCAACATGATAAGAGGGTAGATTTGTCACTTTTGGGGGTTTTGAGCCAAGCACTTTTGACAGATGCAGAAGGATCTATCCTTTGCTGTGTCCTATCACCTATGGAGGATTAGGCCTGTCTTAGCACTTGTACATCCTATGTTTTCTCTTCCCATCTACACTTTTTCTCTCTCTCCATCCTTTCTCTTTTTTTTACAAAGACAGTATGTCTTTGCCTTTATCCCACTTTTGTCTTAAACAAATCCCAGAGATTCCAATTTCTCTTGACCAGTTTCAGTCTTCTCCCATCATTTGCCACCCTGCTTCCCCACGTACTTGGCCTCCTCAAGCTCCTCCGTGCGCTGAATCGCGTCCGTCTCGTATTTGGTTCTCCACTGGGCCACTTCCCCATTGGCCTTGGACAGGGCTCGCTGCAGCTCCCCCTTGGCCTCCTGCTCCTCCTCATATTGTTCCCTTAGCAGGTCACAGTCGTGGCGAGCGGACTGCAGGGCATGGGCCAGGGCATTCTTGGCCTGTGGGGACAGTTGGGTTTGGTAACTGGAATACTTATCCTGAAATGTCTCATGACTGTGAACTTCACAGTGAAAATGGAATGAAACTCTAATTGGGCAGTTGTAGATCTGGTGAAGCCCTCATTGACATATTCTGGAGCATCAGGACATGTTAGTGACAGCTCCTCTGGGAACAGTAGTCTGGTGTTTGTGTACATGTGTGGCGGAATTGTGTCTTAGAGAGGATCATCAGAATCTCATGGAAGACTTGTGGTTGACTTCCTCAAGCAGCTAAAGTATCCTGCTTCCTTCCGTCTCTAGTGGAAGAGGAGGGGATTCTGCATTAGTGCTGTTCCCTTCACTCCTATGTGTGTTTGGGGAAGGAACATTGAAGCAGTCTAGTATCAGACAAGATTCTGCAATTTTGGGGGTGATGTCGGCTGTGGACAGTAGGGTACTTGCAGACCTTGATTTCTTCCTCTAGATGTCTCTTGAGTTCTTCAATCTGTTGGGTAAATCCTTGCTTGCCCCTTGACAGCTGAGAAATCAGAGCATCTTTCTCCTCCACCTGACGGGAATATTCACCTGGGAAGGGAAAGGGAAAAAAGGAAGCAGACTGTTCCTCCTATGACACCTTCTGCCTGTAAAGCCACGTAACCAGGAAGGGCCTGGAAAGCTTCTACCAGCTGCCACCTTGAACCATGTGGCTTGCTGAGGGCATGCAAGTGCTGCCCTGGAACTTCAGGGGTGAGGATGTCTCACCTGACTCTGTCTGCAGACGAGCTCTTTGTGTATTGAGGTCGTTGATCATGCGCTGATTCTGCTCCTCCTTTGTTTTCAGCTCACTCAGCTGATCTTCCAGAGTGCGGCACATCTTCTCCAGGTTGGCCTAGAGAGGAAACACGGGAAGGGACAAGAGATGATGGACTGCAGTCTGCCCTATTGTCACAGTGGGGATTGTGTTTCTGGCAAAGTGTCTGGAAGAGGCAGCTTTTGTGCCACACTTTGTCCCTGTGAGCTTTTTCTCCTGCAACTGCATACCTTGGCTTTGGAGACAGACTCCATGTTGCTGGCCAGGTCATCGATCTCCATCTTGAGCTCACTCTTCTCCTTCTCCAGCTTCTGCTTGACGCGTTGCAGGTTGTCGATCTGCTCGCCCAGCTCAGCCGTGCTGTCCGCGTGCTTCTTGCGCAGGGCGGCAGCCGTGGCTTCGTGCTGCAGCGTGGCCTCTTCCAGGTCACGCCGCATCTTCTGGAACTCTGCCTCGCGCTTCTTGTTCATCTCAACCTGAGCTGCTGTGGCCCCTCCTGCTTCTTCCAGGCGCTCGCTGATCTCCTCCAGCTCCCTGGACAGGTCAGCCCGATGCTTCTCTGCTTTGGCGCGAGACGTTCGCTCTGCCTCAATTTCCTCCTCCAGCTCCTCAATGCGGGCCTGCACAACACCAGGGACCCCTCACACCCGTGCCCTCCTCAGGCCTGAGCCTGAGCAAGGCAGGGGAAGGAACAGAGACTTGCCTGCAGCTCCTTGATCTTCTTCTGAAATTGCATACCCAGGGCTTGTTCATCCTCGATCTTGCTCTGGATCTGGCTGATTTCAAAGTCTTTCCTGTGGGCCAAGTGAACCGTGTTAGAGCTCAAAGAAAAAAAACAGGTGCTGCAGCCCAGCACTCAGTCAGGTGCCCCAGAGCCACACTTACTTCTTCAGTTTCTCATCCAGCTGCTGCTTATCATTCTCCAAATCCATGATGCTGTCCTGGGCCAGCTTCAGGTCTCCTTCCAGTTTCCTCTTGGCTCTCTCCAGGTCCATGCGCAGTTTCTTCTCTTGCTCCAGGGACCCTTCCAGCTAAACACAACAAGACCATCAGGGCTCTACCAGGCAGGTCAGGCTCCATACCTGTCCTGTTCCTGCTCTCTATCTGTGTGCTTACATCGTCCACTTGCTGTTCCAGCTTGGTCTTGGCTTTGGTCAGAGTATTGACTTTGTCCTCCTCTGCCTGCAGGTCATCCAGGGTCTGCTGATGGGCCTCTTGGAGGGCTTTCTTCTCTTTTGTCAGCTTGGCGATGGTCTCGTCCAAGGCTGCCATCTCTTCAGTCAGGTTTTTCACCTTCATGAAGAAGGGAGCAAATGTAAATCAAGGAAGCAGATACAGAAGTCCTGTAATAGCCCACAGCCCATTTTCTGGAGTGCGAGTGACAGGTTCTACCTCATACCTTGTTTTCAGTGGCATGTTTTTCCTTCTCCACCTTGGCCAGTGTTAGCTCAAGGTCATCAATATCTTTCTTCAGCTCTGAACATTCATCCTCCAGTTTCCTCTTCTTGGCTGTCAGCTCAGCATTAATTTCCTCTTCATCCTCAGCCCTTTCAGTCACCTCCTTAATTTTGGCTTCCAGCTGTATTTTGGTTTTGATGAGCTGGTCACACCTTTCCTCAGCATCAGCCAAGCTATCTGCTTCCTGGTGTGGAGACAAAATTTTGTGCGTTCTCATGTTTTGAAGTTTCTGTTCTCTGCCTTTTTTATCAGTGAACTGCGGCTGAACCTGACCTTCAACTCCAGCAACAGGAGGATCTTGAGTGGTGTTTACTGGGAAACCTTTTGATTTGGAATCAGTATTTATTCCAAAGTTTTTGTGTCTCTTAAGTAAATCATCCAGGGTGACTAGCTATGAGAATTCCTCATTGCACCCACAAGCAAAATGGAAGATGGGTTCCTTCAGTTTCTAGTTTCAGCAAGAAAAAGGGCTTGGAATATTTTTCTCATGGAAAAATATTCAATACCTTCTGTTTAACTGACTAGTTAACTTCATAGTATATGAGCAATAGAAGCTTTATGAGAATACTTCCGTGGAGAAAGACTTGCTTTCTTTGGTCAAACTGCATTTTCCTAATTGAGTTTTGAGGAAAAGTGGGTCCTTCTCAGGTGTGCTTTTATTGTGTTAGACAGAAACAGTGCTTTGAAAGTTATTTCCCTTCCATCTCTGGTTTCTCTGCTGTTCAATACACATTGGCTGGTGCTACATGACTCTTTCCATAGACAATAGGAATGTCATGAGTGCCATGTGAGTCTCCCAGGAATCTCACTATGCCCCTGCCAGTGCCTCTTTACTCAGTATTAGAGTACTTCAGAGTGATTTAGTCTGTTTTCTACCACCCATTAATTCCTGTGATTCTCTGTGCAGGACAAGAGGCATTCTGACAATATATCATTCTTTTTCCAGGGAGAAATGAACAGTGGTACTCACAGCCTGCACTTGGAGCTGCAGGTCATTTTTCTCCTGCACCAAGGCCACCATTTTCTCTTCAAGCTCTTTCCGCTTTGCTTCAGACTTTGCAAGCTCCTCCTTGGTTTTCTCAAACTCTTCCTTCATGTTGGCCATCTCCTTCTCAGACTCAGCACTCTTCAGCAAGGGCTTGATCTTGAAGAACAGCTTCATCCATGGCCAGTGTTTGACATTCATGAATGAACGGACGTTGTACTGGATGCAGAAGATGGACTCCCTGAAAACAAATCCACATGATTATTGAATATCTTCTGTTTGGTGAATTTCGACTCAGCCAACTATCATTAGAGCATAACAAACAAGTGAGAAGTATCTACCTCCTCTCCACCATTCTCTGGTACTCCACTCTCATCAGGAAGCCTCTGCACCTGGCTTGTATCATGGTCATAATTGCTGCCAGTTTCTCATCTCTCATCTCCTCTAGCACACCTATCAGTCCAGCTTTGAAGAACACCTTGAGAAAGGCAAGATTTTAGTACATGAGTATTGTGTAGTGCACTACTGGGCTACACTGTATTTAGATACAGAACTTCATTCTACCTTGGTGTGACCAAATCTGTACTGGGTGTGGTCAACATCAATGGACCCAAGAAGCTTCTCTGAAGCCTTCTTGTTATCCATAAACTGACCTTCTGGAATAGCACTGGCATTAAGTACTCTGTATCTGTAGAAGAAAGCAGAACATCAAGAAATTAACAGTTCTGAAACCATCACTGTGATTGAACCTCACAACCTACTCAGCAATAGCTGAATAATAACATGTTTTAGAGACTGCATGCTTTCAGGACAATGCAAATCTTGAAAGACAATGCAAGAAAGTGCATAAATCTTTCGTATCATTGACTCAGAGTTCGAGTGAATCCTCACAATCAGCATAAAATCATAAATTCACAGCAAAACATTACAATGTGAAATGTGGAGATTGTTAAGATGCTCAGGCTCTTCATCTTGGTCAGAATGGGCAGAGAGGTGCAGAGCTCTTACCTCTGTTTGAAGTCAGCATAGAGGACTCTGCTGGGGAACCCTTTCCTGCAGATCCTGATCCCTTCCAGCACGCCGTTACAGCGCAGCTGGTGCAGCACCAGCTCGTGCTCCATGGCACCTGGCAAACACCACCATTAGTAAGCACCCTGCTGTTGGACACTCAGGAGAAGAGCTGCCGCTGCTCAAGCTTTCCTCCTCTTGGCTTGCCTTACCAGGTGTTTTAGTTTCATTAGGGATGATGCACCGTACAAAATGGGGGTGAGTGCTTCTCAAGTTAGCCATCAGCTTATTCAAATTCTCCTGTGAGATTACAAGGAAAAGTTAAGGTTTAAGCTAGTAAGACCCTCATGCTTATCTATGATGTGTATAAAAAACCTGAGTCTTTCCATGTCTTGAACTCTAGGAAATGCATGATTATGTGTTGTAAAACTTGTATAAATATGAATCAGAGTCTTTGTGAATTACAGGCCTGTCTTCTGACTGCAATTTCAGTGAACTCCTGTGATATTTCAGTGGCTATTTAAATGAGGAAATAATTTTGCTCTTACCCTGAAGAGAGCTGAGACAGTCTGGAAAGAAGAACCCTTCTTCTTGCCTCCCTTCTTGCCACCACCACCACCAGCCTCTGCAAGTCACAGAAAAGAAAATGAAATATTTTTTATTATGGACAATATATATTAGATACTGCAGAACACAAAGCCACATTACATTTCTAGTGTTTGCAGCTTTAATTGTCAGAAAACTTTGTCCCATATTGGAAATACAATTTCCACAAAACTGACCTGCATCTGCTCCACCATAGTTGGCAAAGAGTAAAGCCAGGGTCTTCACAGATGATTTCTGGTACAGCCCAATGACAGTTTCATTCAGAGGGTCCTTGTTCTTCTCCAGCCAGCCAGTGATGTTGTAGTCCACTGTTCCAGCGTAGTGCACCAGGGAGAAGTGAGCCTCAGCCTTGCCTTTGGCAGGCTTGGGCTTCTGGAAGTTGTTGGACTTGCCCAGGTGCTGGTCATAGAGCTTGTTCTTGAAAGAGGTGTCAGTTGCCTTGGGGAACATGCACTCCTCTTCCAGGATGGAGAAGATGCCCATGGGCTGGGAGAAATCACAAGAAGTGACAAGGAAAGGTTACAATGGAAATGTTCAGTATCACTTTGGAGGGGACATTCACCTGCCTATGGTCTAGTGGAAGGAGCCCCCCACCCATGGCAGGGGATCGGAACAAAATGTTCTTTGTGATCCCTTCCAACCCAAACCATTCTGTGATTCTATGACAGTGACAAGAAGCCTGTGCTACAAAGATCAAAGGTTGGTCGTGCTGTTGGCAGCATCTCAGCCTGGATTAAAGCTAAGTTTATCAGGAGTTGTTCTCAGTCACGGAGTTTATTTCTGCCATCCCTTGCCTCCCTGCAGCCTTATCTTCACAGAACTGGTAGGAATATCTGTCCTGTTCACATGAGAATTGGGTGTAGAATTGGGGGAGCAATGGTAAAGAGAAAATAAATGGGGAAAACAGCTACAAGGGGCTCCATAGTTTGGGAAGGTCAAATGATATGATAGTTATTTCTCAGATTTGTATGTGGACTTTGGATCTGAGCCTTTAGAGAAGGAGGAAAAGGCGATTGAATTGGGTTTGTCTTTAGAAGTCTCTTGGTAGAAGTCCATGTTACTTTTCCATGCTTGAAGACTGGATAAAGATTGATGACACACATGTGCATTTCCCTATTTCTCTTTCCCCGGCTAAACTAAATTTGAGTGCAAAATGCTTTCCTTAACTGATGCTACATGTCTGGCTGTGAGTTCTTTCTGAGCTGACTAGCTTAGAAACCCCACAGAATTCCAAGAGCCATCATATCCTTGCATGGGAGAGGTACCTTCTCAATGAGCTCAATGCAGGCAGCCAGGTCCATGCCAAAGTCAATGAACTCCCATTCAATGCCCTCCTTCTTGTACTCCTCCTGCTCCAGCACGAACATGTGGTGGTTGAAGAACTGTTGCAGTTTCTCATTGGTGAAGTTGATGCACAGCTGCTCAAAGCTGTTGAACTGCCCAAAGCAAGGAAAGGTGCACAGGTTCTCAAGGTGTGCCAAAACCCACAGGTCCTTGCTGCCATTCTCCTAAGGCTGTTTGAAGTTGAAGCACCAGTCCCAACCCAGCTGTACCAGCATGTGTTTCCTTAGCAGGCCTTCTACTCTAACCCTCATTGTCCTTGAAGGACATTTTAATTATTGCCTCGCAAATCAAGCCAGAAGTTACAAATCTTTTTCACTGTGCTACTCAACTGCAAGTTTTGGTAAGCTCAGTAGTTGCATGGTGTCAGGTCTCTGAGCCCCTGGACAGTAGAAACCTCCTCAGTCCCACCCAAGAACTTCTCTGGCCTCTGATCACTAATCAGGGTGTTTCTGTGTTCTGACACAGAAGTCCTTGCATCATCTCTGCATTTTCAGCACAGGAAACACACTGAGCTTACCCAGACCACTCCCTTTACAAGAGCATCAACCCCTTTGGCCCATAGCTGTGTGAGCCTTAGTCCTCTATGTGTGTCTGAGCCCTCGTAACCTCTCCTTGCCCATGGCTTGACTGTGGTGACAAATCCTGGCTCCTTACATCAAAGATCTCGAAGCCAGCAATGTCCAGGACACCAATGAAGTACTGCCTGGGCTGCTTCGTGTCCAGCTGTTGGTTGATGCGAACAACCATCCACAGGAACATCTTCTCAAACATTGCTTTTGCCAGGGCACCCACAGAATTGTTCACCTAGAGCAGAGGAGACAGGACTGGAGTTACCTCTGAGGGGCAAAGAAAAATGCCCACATACTCCTTCAAGTTGTGCCTTTTCAACTGTCAGATGTTACCTGTGTCACGTTTTGACCTTTGGTCACGTATTCATTTCCAACCTTGACTCGGGGGTAACACAAGGCCTTGAGAAATTCAGCTGAGTTCAGGCCCGTTAGATAGGCAGCCTTGTCAGCCACTAGAGGTGGCGAGAGAGAGTGAGAAAAGCATTTATTTACATTCAGTCTCTAGAGTTCAGGTGCTGTGAACAGCTCTGTTGTTCCTGTTCTAGGAATTGAAGAACACCTAGGTCACCCTGTACAGAAGACCTGTGAAGGAATGCAAATTCTGGACACCACTGATGGTCTTTGAAAGTAAAAACAAGTATGGCTTGCATAGGAAGACATAAAGCAAGGCAGATTCTCTTTCTGTGGGAAGGGGATTTCTGGGAAGCACAGCTTACAGGAGTTATTTCACCAAGAAGACAATTGCCAATCAGGGTGTCTTAGTGTTTGGAGGTTTTCAAGAGAGAGAGAGAGAGATATCCTGTGTTGAAATTGAGGTTCCTGCTTTCAGGCAGCATGTTTTTGAGGAGACACCATTGGATAGAATAATGGAATTTCTCATGACTAGGAAAGAATCTCTGCAGTTAGAGGGACCGGGGGCAAAAAAGGAATTCTTTATGTGGAGACAAAGGCAACTACAGTGTGGGCTTGGCACAAATCAGCCCCTGAATTTGCTGATACCTTCAGTGCCATCAGGCTCTGCCTGCTCCTCTCGTTGTTTCTGCTTGAACTTCAGGTTCCCGTAGTGCATGACAGCCCCTGTCAGCTTGTAGATGGCTGTTTTCTCATCTGCAGTGAAGCCCAGGATGTCGATGGCACTCTGCAGTCAAAATAAGGAATTCAAAAGGTTGTCCTTAGCAGGTCAGAGATGTCACCCTCAGTAGGTGCCCTGTTGCTGTGTCACTCACATCTGTGGCCATCAGCTCCTCCTGGTCATCAATGCTGGGGACTGTGACTTCCCCTTGACTCACAAAGTGGAAATCATAAGGGTTGGTGGTAATGAGGAGCATGTCTGAAAGCAGGAAGAGGCAAGGCATGGGGTTACTTTTGCCAATCAGGTGAGAGAGGGAGCTGTTCCTCAGTGATCAACCCCCAAAAAGTCTAAATGCTCATTCCTACCGATTAGCTCCGGCTTCTTGTTGGACATGATCTGATAAAAGATGTGGTAGCTCCTTTCCGCCTTGAGCTGGAAAGTGACTCTGGACTTCTCCAGCAGATCTACCCAGGCAGGCAGAAAGAGTTAGGCACATGTAGGAATGTACATGGAGATGGGAATCAGGTAAGGGTTGGGAGCAGTGCAGGAGAATCTCTTACAGGTTTCAATGTCAGCAGAAGCCAGTTTGCCTGTGGCACCAAAGTGGATTCTGATGAACTTGCCCTGTTAAGCAGAAGCAGCAGCAGGTCAGCCTGGATGTGTTGTGCTGACATCTCCTTTGCATGAAGAACATCTCAGGCATCCTGTGTGTTCCCATGAGGGGGGGAGATTTTATGCAAAGCAAGAACTCACAAAGCGTGAGGAGTTGTCGTTCCTCACGGTCTTGGCGTTTCCAAAGGCCTCCAGCAGAGGGTTGGCGCTGATGATTTGATCCTCAAGCGTTCCCTGCAGGGTGATGAGTATTCAGTGATGGTGTTTAGTTGAGAAGGCAATGACAGGCCAAGCATTCAGTCTGTTCTTCCTGACTCACCTGCATTTTGCCTGATGACTGCTCCTCCTTTTTCTTCTCTCCGCTGGCTGCAATTGTTGCAAAGTACTGGATGACACGCTTGGTGTTCACAGTCTTCCCGGCCCCGGATTCTCCGCTGCCAAAGCCAAGGGAGGAGCAGAGGGAGCGTGGTCAGGCAGGAGGGCCCCTGGCACCGGGCAGCCCTGCAGGGACCCGTGCAGGGGGTGTACGTACGTGATCAGGATGGACTGGTTCTCCCGATCTGGGAACAAGGCAGAGAAGAGGAGATTGTTATTAATGCATTGGCAATACGCAGCTAATTTCTTTCATAATCCTGTGTGCCTTCACCCTTGTTGAATATTTTGATGTTCCCAGCTGCAGGTGGGAAGCTGATATCTCAGCCCTCTGATGGTGTCTGGTGTAGCACAAATGTACATCTTTTTTTTGGATAGTCCCTTCCTGTCACACTGTTCATTTTGTTTATGGAAATGATTCCATCTAAGGATCAGTTTTGTAGAGTTACTTATTAAATGGTCTATCAGTGAGCTGAATTGAACTGGAGCATGTGCTTCTCATAAACTCTTAACCCATGGTCACTTCTTTTTGTGTTCCATTGTTATGCTTAATTTTTGAGCTACTTAATGATGAAGGAAAAAATACCTTCCTGGAGTTGAGCTTGTTTCATCATGTACTCTGTCTTTTTCATTCATCTTCTCTTTGCCATGCATAGTTTTATAAAATAATAAAAATCTTATTTCTAGAGTTACCACCATAGCCTGTCCTACCTTTGGGAAACCTTTTCATCTTCCTCTTGACCTGTTCCACTTTACTACATTCCTCTGTGAAGAAGGAAGCCTGAAAATTCGTACGGCACACCAGGTGCAGATACCCCTTGTACCCAGTAATGCTTTCTGTTTTGGTCTCTCATTCTAGCTCAGGTATCTCCAGGTTTCAGCTTTTTATTTTGTAGATCTATGATCTTTAAGACAAAATTTTGAAGCGGGACTAGAAGATATTGATAAAAGTTCTTGGCAATGAGAGTTTTTTCCCCACTGGTATTTGTTTTACACTCCTGTTCATAAAAATTTCTTGCAGCTTCACAGAATAAGAACTTAATGTAATAAAGTCCCCCTGAAATTCTTTGTTATTAGACTTCATTTTTGCTGACCTTAAGAACTTAGTCAAATCAGAAATATTTTCATCACTTCTAGATTATTTTAAAAAATGTTGAACAGTTGAAGGGCCAGAACAAGTCCTTATAAAGACCTTTGAGATCTACCATTCAGACAGTATTCAATCCAGCTCACCATTCTCCTGTCCAGCCCTTACTCCCTGAGTTTGCCTATGAGGGTATCATAAAAAACAGCACCAAAACCCTTGCTGAAATCCAAGTAGACAATATCCAGTGTTCTCCCCTCATGTCTCTATGCAATTGTCCCGCTGTAGAAGAAATCGGGTTGGTTAAGCACAATCTCCCTTTGGTGAATCCATGCTGACTATTTGTGATCAACTTCTTGTATTCTGCATTCTTAGAGATACCCTCCAGGATTAGCCATTCCACCACTCAGGTGAGGCTGACAGGCCTGTAGTTCCTTGGATCTTCCTTTTTATCCTTTTTGAAGACTTGTGACATTTGCTTTCTTCCAGTCCTCACGTACGTCTCCTGACTGCCATGACCATTCCAAGGCGAATGAAATAGGCCAAGATATTATGTCCTCCAGTTCCCTCAGAATGTGCAGGTACATCCCATTAGGATGAACTTCTGGATGTCAGGTTTGACTAAATGATCTCTAACCTGATCCTCTTGAACCAAAGGAACGTCTTCATCATTTCCAATGACAAGAGAGCATGCAACCTCACAGTACCATTAAGTTGAACTACTTTGCCATGAAAAGACTTTTCTCCTTTGTGAGTGTTTACAGCCAAGTGATTTTAAAGAAAATCATGAAACTCACCAGTTAACATGAACTGATAGGCGTTGTCAGAGATGGAGAAGATGTGTGGAGGGGCCTCCTGGCGCTTCTTGCCTCGGTAGGCCAACACCACCTCGGGGTTGTACACCGGCAGCCACTTGTAGGGGTTGACAGTGACGCAGAAGAGACCCGAGTAGGTCTGTGGAGAAGGGACACAGCACGGTGGCTTCCCCTGGGCCTGGCCCAGCAGCTCCTGAGGCTGCCCAGAGGAAGCTGCTGCTGCCACTTACGTAGATCATCCAGGCTGCGTAACGCTCTTTGAGGTTGTACAGCACAGCGGGTTCGTGCAGGTGGGTCATCATGGCCATGTCCTCGATTTTGTCATACTTGGGAGGGTTCATGGAGAAGATTTGATCTTCCTTCACGGTCATAGTCTGCCAAGGAAACAGAAAGATCCATATGTGTCACTGAAAAGCTCAAAGTTGGGATCAAATGTTGTCCTTCAGCCTTGTTTTTGACTCACCTCTCCCCCTTCAGTCTTGACAGTGACTTTTCCTGATTCCCTGCTCTGGATTGTCCCTTTCACAAAAGATTCTTTGGGATGAACCACAAAGACGGATGACTTGGCATCAAAAGGTTTGTTCTGAGCCTCAATTCTCTCCTTTTCCGATTTTCGGAGGTAAGGAGCTGCCTCCCCAAAACAAGCTAACTCAGCATCTGCAGAGGCCATGTCTGCACTTTACTGAAGGCACATCAGCAAAGAACCCTGTGGGAGAAAAGAAATAGAACATGAATAGGTCATTAATGTATCTTGTTTGCAAGGACAGCATTTCTAATGCTTTAAAATTAAGCACTTACAAGAATTGCTAAAACTACCAAAAGTTGCCTTCCTAGTGTTTAATGGTTTAAACCCACAAGAGAAAAAAATTCTTTCATCCTTGAATAATATGTAATAATCATGTAAAAAATTCTCTTATTTGTGTCTTATGGTACTGTACAGATTTTACTTTGGCTTTATGGATTGTAGTGTCATATTTGAGAATATGAAGTATATTAAAGGAATGTTTTTATTCTACTATAAAATTTAAAAAAAGTGTATAGATAGAATACATACTACAGTCTTAAAAGCAGATGGAAAAACTTAGTTGGACACTAGTTTCAAAGGAAAAAATATATATGCATAATATGCAATAATGGGGCTACCTAACAGCTAGATCCAGTGCACTTACCTTGAAACTTTTCTAGTAGACAGGGCAGAGCACTGCAAAGACGCTTTTATAGAGTCTGGTTGGCAGATGCTCTGAATTCTTCCCCTTTCTTCGGTCAAAACATTTTTTGGCAAACATTCTTTGGCAAGGCATTGTCTGGCAAACTGAACTACGGGCAAAATTGTCATTTGATTTAATAAGATATATTTAGAAATGTTTTGTATCTTACCAATGCTGTGAATGTATTGACTATAAATAATTTGTCTTGAGACATAAGGACAGAAGTTCAGTTAGTCAAGGCACTTGGAAAATTTGGATGTAGGACAAATGAAATATACTGCTGCATTTCCAATGGTTTCCTCGTGTACTCAAGGCAGATTGCATGACTGTGGTGTTACTCTCATACATCCTCAGTCCAGCATTTCCATCACATCACAAATATCACTGTCACTGGAGCTCCTTTAAACATGCTCTTCTCCTGGTCATTGGCATTTTGATTGTTAAAAGAGCTCAGAAGAGCAGAGGGGCAAGGTCAGTAAATGTGATCCAAGGAGATATCCAACATCAAGCACTGGCTTGGGCATGAAAATCTTGCTCCAAGGCTGAGCATGCAACTTTCTGGAGTTCAAAACCAGAGCTCAGCCCTGGGCTCCCTGTGCAGGGCAGGGGGAAGCTGGTGGAAACACCCTTTGCCCTGAGCAGGAGGAGCTCAGAAACAACCTGTGTAAAACAGTGAGTGCAGGGGGACATCAGAAGTGCTGTGTCTGCACAGTCTGACTTCCATGGACATACAGAGCTTAGAGGACAAATCACCAAATGGTTTGGGTTGGAAGGAACCTTAAAAGAATCATCCAGTGCAACACCACTGGTGTGGGCAGGAATATCTTTGACTGGATCAGGTTGCTCAAAGCCCCATTCAAACTGAGCTTGCACACTTCCAATGATTCTGGGGCATTCCTGTATTCTGGGGCCTGTGTCTCACTGGCGTTTTTTTTAAAAAATCTCACTTTAATATCCAACCAGAATTTATCTTGCCTCCAGTGCGATGATTGCAACACATGGCTTGGTGTTAAAAGCAAACCTGCTGATGGTGCCCTCAAATCCCACTGTCCATGTTCTTGACCAATGTGTTAAATTAAAGTTGGTTTCAAAACAACCTGCTGGGGGACACAACTTGTTACTGGTTTCCACCTGCAATTCAAGCCATTGACCCCAACTCTTTGTGTGTGATCATCCAGTCAATGTACCATAGCATATTTTCCAGAAGGATCTGCTCAATGGTTTTGCCATGCAGAGAGATGAAACTGAGCAGCCTGTAGTTCTCTGGGTCTTTCTTTTGCCCCTTTTTAAAAGTGGGAAGTTTTCAGTCAGTAGAACTTCATCAGAGAGCCACAACTTGTTCAAGTGTGATGGACAGTGGCTTAGCCACTTCATCTGCCACTTCCCTCAGGATCTGCAGATGCATCTCATCAGTGCAACTCCCTCATCTCTCCTTCCTTGACTATCTCATCCAAATATTTTATAGCTGTCAGTCACAGCCCATGTCAATCACACAATCCATCCCAACAAATTTCTGTGGTAGCGCTCAAGCCATAGTGCCTATCTGGGCAGTGGCTACCAGCTCCTTCTGTCTGTTTCCCACAGGCAGATAGAGAACTGCACTGGTAGAGGAGCACTTCATCCGGGCTGTCAGCCACATCCCCTTGTTCGGGGAGTTTGCCCTACCTCCCTTAAGACAATCCACAGGTTTGGTCACAAATTCATTCCCAACTTTGACTCAAGGATAACATAGGGTTGAAGCAGGTCTGCTGAGTACAGACCCATTGGGTAGGCTGCTTTGTCAGCAACTGAAGCACAAGAGAGACAAAGAAAAAATTAATCATTGGACAAAGACTGCAGTTTGATATGTGTGTGTGTGTGTATGTGTGAAATCCCACTAATGACCCAAATACTTGATTGCAAACCTTTTAATCTAGTGTCACAGCAAACATTGAATACAGAAAAGCTACAAAAGTCAATATTGATATTTTTCTGAACTTAGTTATCAGTAAGAATAGTTTCCTTGGATATTTTAACTAAATTTATACACCAAATTACTTATTTTAATAGTGTTCACTTTAAAAAGGTCATTCAATTATAACTCAACTTCTTAGTCATGATCTAAAAAAGCTCCTATATTCCAAAGGCCATGGTCTGTACTGCCATTAGGAGAAGTCTATATATGACAGAACCAACTCTAGAGTCTATGTATGAAACTAGAGAGACTTTATCTTCTAAAAACCTTGTTAAAACCATGCATATCAAATGGCAAAATGCATCAAACTATCCCACCAAAAAGCAAACTGAAGGAGTACCATTTAGTACGAGAGGCCAGGGGTCAGATAATCTATGTATACTAAAGGAAATATTACTTAGTTTTCACAGTATGAATTAATAGCTTTTGTCCTGTCTGAAAAAAAAACCCAAAAGTGTTTCTCAAAACTGATTTCTTTATTAAAAGGTTAGTTGCTAAGGATTTTCTGTGCCATCTGGCAAAAACCTGTAACCCATTGTAACTACATCCAAGGTGATTTTACTGAAAATAGAAAAGCAGAAACCTATTGTAGCTCATATTCCCTTAGGGACAATGTATTAACTCTTGAAAAACAGGTCGCATATAGAGCACTTGAGTGATTTCCAGACTTCTGAGATACATACTGATGGATATAAAGATATTATAATGATAAATGTAAAGGTATATTATATTTTTAAAATATAAATTAAGTTTCCTTGAAAGATGAGATGAAAGACATTCTGCACGTCCCTAATAATGAAAAATTAGTTGCAAATTATCATGGTTTTTACATGTACCATGTAAGAACAAAATGTGCCCTCTGATTTTAACTGCTAAAAATCACAGCATCCCCATGTCTGTAAAAATAAGGAAGTGTTTTCCGTTGAGCAAAAAGATGAAATTTATGATTTATAGAGTTCAGACGGAGGAAGTATGTAACAGCTCTTGAGACAATGAAAGAAGAGTGAGGAATGTCTGATGCTTATCCTAGGGTGACAGCTGGGGGTTCTGTCTGCTCAGATTTGGAACTGCAAATCTTTGCTTTCCCACTGGCAAATGACAAAGCCAGTCTACTCAGCAGAGCACTTTTGGGTTTTTTTTTCTGTAGTGCTGTGCAGGATGTGGGCCCAGCCTTGCAACAGGCAAGAGTGACACACGGCTGGGCAGCTACTTGGCTGCTAGTCCTTAGGAAAAGGTGTACTGAAAGCAGCAGCAATGCCTTAACACTAGAAGAAAAATTAAATATATCCTGCCCACCACTTTCTACTACTGTCACTGCAGGGCTGGACTCTGCTGCAGCTGAGAGCAAAGCATGGCACAGTCAAAAAGAGGAGAGGGAGAGTGAGCGCAGACCCTGGATACAGAATGTCCTGCTCAGCAATGTGGGGTCTGCAAGGTATTGCAGTGCTGACATTCCCTGTGAAAAGGAGACTGAAGCACACTGAAAATAGAACCATCTTGAGAAAGATATCAAGCAGCTGTCTTACTGACTGCCAGCCCTTAGGATATGACTTCTTCTATCTCAGACTCAGTGTTAGCAGGCAGAGAGAGAGAGAATACTTAGCAAGAAGTAAAAGTACGTACATACACAGATTTCCAGCCTATGGCCTGGCAAAATCACACAATTCTTAGATTTGCATTGTAAACTGGAGACTAGAGTTTATAACATTCCAGTGTGGAAGACTTTTCACAGCCTGGAAGAGTCATCATTTTCTTCTTTACTTTTATCCATGTTTCAATGCTTCTATCAATGAGTTTCTTCCGTGGAAGAAGCCCCATGATCCTTATTCTGGTGTCAGAACCTATTGCCAAAAATAAATCTGGGAAAAGAATGATCAGATCTTCATGTAATTCTCATGCATTCTGTTTTGCAGCTTGAAAAAACTGATTGAAAATGAGCACTGCTGACTTCCCACAATTGGCAAGGAAGGCCTTTTCATCTTGTCTAGCTTGAATCTTATAAATATAAATCTTATAAACAGATTGCCCTGTGGCAGCCAGTAGTATCCACTATAGTAGAAAATAAACTGTGAGATCCCATTTCCTCTTTCATTATGGTGCAGCAGTGAATTTATGTTCAATTTATAATTTTTATATGCTCATCAACTATCTCTTGCAGTCTCATTAGTTTCTACTTTTTCACTAGTTTCCTAGTACAGTCTGAAATTTCAGACATGTCTTCCGGATGTTTGTTTATTCAGTAGGACATTCACTCAGTAGCAGTAGATGAAGAAGTACTCATTTATAGATTCATAAAGAAACCTTCACACGTCAGGTAGCATCATGCCTCACTGAGATTGTGACTCAGGAGTTTTGAGTTCAGAAACTTTTCCTGAAGATTTGACATTTATTTCCAACTGACTGTATCTTTGGGGACAATTCACTCAAGTCAATAACCATCAGTAGATTCCAAGGTTACACTGATCATACTTATATGATGAACATGTCCTGTGATCTAGGCCTTGTGAGGTTTTACTGCTTACAGAATAGCATGGCATGGGAAAGATGCAGTAGAGATTCAGGGGCATTACAAGATGCATTGCAGAGTGAAATTGGGTCTTGATAAGTAGTTATTACCACCACTAGATGAAGATTAAATGCACGACTCTGAGCAACTTATTTCCCTAACATGAAGCTCAGGATAAAGCAAACAGCTCCTGTTTGTGAGCCCTGGGAAGTTGGACAGAGCTCAGAGATGCTCCATTCTTCTGCTCCAGTAGAAACCTCCTGCTGTGAGTAGAGGACCTGGAGAGCAGGGAGCAGGCTCAGGAGCCTACACAGACAGCAGCGTCTCCTTCTGCCGAGGGACAGGTCACTGCAGCTCCTCCTCAGGTTATTGGGGTCCCTGATGCCCTGATTGGGAACTGGGAGGTGCTCAGGGCCTGGGAGGGACCAGGAATGAGCAGGATGTGCATGGATGTGCTGGTTCTCTGGCAGACCACAGCCCATGTAAGCCCAGGCACAGCTGGGAGAGCAGAGGAGCAGTGTGTGTGAGCCTGTCCCACCCTGTGCCTGGGCAGGGGCTCATGCACACTGCAAGGGACACGCCTCCAAGGACACCTTGAGGTCAGGTGGGTGAGGGTGAGAAGAATGAGAGCACTCATCAATGTGGAAACTGAGAAGGGTAATGCAGGATAGGCGATGTGAAGAGAGGAGTGACAGGCAGTGATGAGAGAAGATGCAGTAATGTGGGTGCATTGTAAATGACAAGTTGATGCAGCAAAAGTTTTGCTGGAATGGAAAGGGCTTGAATGCTGCTGTCATTCCTGTAGGAATCCAGGAGACAAACTCACTACAACATCATTCATTTTAGAATGGAGTGTTCTTTTATTGCTAATACTTTTCCACATTTCTTTTTCAGTTGCAAAGAGCACAAATCTCAAGAGGAGCTTTGTACTTTGGAGATAAGAAGGAAAATTGTGATTAAATCCCTTTGATTCATTCTCTCCCTCCTTGTTTTAGAAATAGCTTAGTTTCAGTAGGCTGAACCAAGAAAGCAAAATTAATCCAAATGCTACACCTGGAACACATATATGTATTTATTGTTGCCAAAATAGGTTATTATCACATAGATTTGGAAAATAGACAGGGTTACTATAATAGTTTATCTTCTAATGAGAAACCTTTAGATGTAGGAATGAAATTATCAACATGCAAGAAAAGACGTTGTCTCGTATACTGACTTGATCCAAAATGCAAAGATAAGCATCCAAGTTTCTTGTTAAAAATGGAAGATATTTAGCATTTTTTACTGTTTCGTGTTAGTTTTACATTAATCTAGAAGGAAAATTTCCAATGGAATTGGCAGCTTGCAAATGCAATGGGATTTGCAGCTTGCAAATGCTATCCTCAGCTATGCTGTTAATATTTATAAAACCTGCTAGGAGAGACCTTTTTGCCTGTGGATCCTTAATGACTGATAAGGAATGTGTAGCCTCATACCGAAGATCCCTGGGTAAAATAAGACCTCTCAGGAATGCTGGCATGAGACAAGTAGAAATGCCAGAACATTAATTCTCTGGTGCAAGGTTCTCACTGTAACACTTTTGCTAAGATGTGGCTGAACACTGGATCCTGGAGATGGTAAGAAAGATTTTCACATTAAAAGTTCTTATGCTATTGAAAGATGAGTGTTGTGTTGAATTAAATGAAATATGTTGAGTACCTTCTCTGTTTTCAGCATATTTAATCTGGATAGTTTTTTACCTGGGTAAAATGACTTGAACTATCATTCCAGATGAGCAATGCTAAAATGGATGGATAGAAAAACAGTTGGGGTTTATGTCTAACAAAAAAACCCATTGATGAGCCTAAAAAAGAAGAGATTAACTAACCAGGTGAGGTACTCTGGGCCAGTTACTGGCTTGGCCATTGCAAGAACATGAGAGAGCTGGCCTTTGTGGCCACACTACTTAGAACAACCTTGTATCTCAGGGTAGTAGTGAATGGACTGAGAAGCCTTTGTGATCTTCTGCTTCTGCTCCTTCCTTTGGAGACTAATTTCTGCAATGCTTGGTACAGTTATTATTTGACCTCACAGCCGGGAAAACATTTGTGACTTCTGAAGTTTCAACAGTATATTTTAAACCTAGGAATGTCTTTATTTTGCTTGGTGAGACCTAAGTGTCTCCCCACTGAGGAGAAGTCTTGCAAAGAAAAGTGAAGAGGGAGGGCAAAACCAGCTAGAGATTAGCGACAGTTGACTCAGAATTTTTAGACTTAATGACAAACTGCTTTCTGTGTGCGTGAGATTTCTATGGTTACTCAAATTCCTCCCATTTTTGTAGCATGTCAGAGAAAGAAACATGAGCAGCAGGTTCTGGATGAGGAGGTGACATTCAGGATGCCCTTTCCATCACATGCCAAAGCAGCTGAAAAGCTTCAGTTACCAAACAGGTGAGTGAGGTGGACAGGCTCTGATGGCAATGGAAGGAGAAGGAAAAGGCAAAAAGAGCTGGACAACGGCATGGAAGGACAAGAAATGAGAACAGCATTATGAAATAAAATTAGCTTGATTAATTGACTTGTATCTCTGTTGACTGCACTTGCAAGAGAAGCAGAGAAGGACTACACTGTGGAAATAGATTTGTTTAGATTTGCACAACTAGCCTTTCTTTTCTCTAAGTGAATGTTGCAATTATATAAAAAATGTTTACTATCTTTCTTTACAAAACAAAGACATCAAAACATCAAAACCAAATTATACAAGGCATTTTCAAGTGCAGGAAAAGTTTGCAGTATTGATACCAGATGTTTTGTATTGGTAATTACCATATTCATTATTTACTTTGGAAGAAGAAGGTTCTCAAAATTTGCTTTCAGTTTTGAGAGGATACACATTAAGAATAGTAAAACTTTGGTTTCTCATGGGTGTTCTACATGTATCCTAACAATGTAATATGGACCTTCAATAAAGCTGTGCTGTAATTCCCAGAAGAACATGTAGGACTAGAATAATTTAAAGATGGCTTTAGGAAGAGCACACCTTGTTTGAAATGATTAGTTTAGACTGAAAATTGCAGCAAGTTGTAAGAATCCTAAAAAATCCCTGCAAAATAAAGCATTAGTAAGTGTGATATGAGTTTGGAATCCCAAGGAATATAATAATTTTCCAAGTACAACATATTATATTTTCAAAGTATTTATAATTTATGGTTGATATTTTAATAATTTTATGTTGTTCATAATATATTCTCCAAAATAAAAATGCTGGTTTTCTTATTTACTTATTTACCTACTCAGCCCAGTGAATTCTATCCTACTACGGAAACATTCTAGGTCTGCCACAGTAACATACAAACACAACTACAAACGAAAAAATTCCCTAGAAGCCTTCAGAAATATCAAAATATCCTTTCTTCCCCCCACAGTTAACATTTGATGGGTTATATCCACTACCTTTCCTTCTTAATTTAAGAGCCATAAACCTTTCTGACTAGTCTTTATGAAAGTACTTTATTGCATTTATTTCTGAAGATTTGAGACAACATTTCCAGTTTCTCAGAGTTACTTTTAATTCTGATTCCATTTCACTCTGCCAAAGTGCTTGGATGTCCTTGTCCTAAAATCTGTCAGGACCTTCACAAAGTCTGCAATGTGACCACCACGTGAGGTAATCAGGGCAGGTAGTCGTGATAGTCATGGGGTGGTCAAAAGGGCAGTTCCAGTGGCAGGTACATGGTGTGGTTTCCAAATGTGGCACTGAACACCCCTGCTTTAAAAGGCAATAGAAATCACAGCACAGCATGCTCACCTGCCATTTAGCTCTGGGTATTTTAGGCCAGAGTATTTTTCCCCTAAAGACCCTGAAGGTTTTTGGCAGACTCATGCTGGGATAGCCTGTGTCCATCTCAGTAGCTCTATCATGATGGAAAAGTCACATTCTGGCCACAGATTCATCCTTGGATGAGGGATTCACCAAACCAAAGACACGAAGCACAGCTCACCTAAATAGGGCAAGTATCTGTTCTCAGCCTTCCAAAGCCCTTCCCTCCTGCAGCTGTGGGCAACTCACTGCCACATTCCAGGGCAGAAGGAGAGGAAAGATCTCATCCCTGTCAGCAAGAGAAAGGAGGTAACTGGAGGGCACTGGAGCTGGAGGGCACTTCTGTGCCTTGCAGCTTCTGCTGCTCAGAGACTCCCAGATGGAACTGCCTCCTTTGGGACAGAAACAGCATCTTTGGGGGTGGGTGTCTCTCATGCCCTTCCCCACCTGGTTTCTGCACATTCTGCCGTGGTGGAATCAGCAGTGATTGCATGGGGAGTCTTTGAGCATGTCCTCATTAATAGTTAGTGTCAGAGGAAAACGCTGTTGAAGCAAAACCCTGTTGCCCCACAGTTTGATTTGCATTACAGGTATGATCGAGGGGCCCATTGATTGTGCTCTCACCTCAGACTGGCATTCACCTCTTAGGACTTCATCCTTTGCACTGAAAACCCATTTCAGTCTAGGTGCCAGGTCCTCAGCACTTGCTGTTCTGCCTCACTGATCTTCTTCTATCGTGCTGCTCCACTGACTGAGGGAGAGATGGCCTGGGTTTGCAGTGTGTGCTAGAAGCTGACCCTACCTCTGGCTGACAGCAGCCCTGTCTCCGGGGAAGCTGGTCCTGCTGACATGTCCCAGGGGGATATATCCCCTCTGCAGGAGGAAACCTGAGGGCAGGGGAAGGAGACAAAGAAGATGAGGAGCAAGATTTCTTTTTTCTGTTCTTTATAATTGAACATTGAAGGTCAGGTGGGCTTTGCTTGGATTCAAAATGCCATGTTCAAATCTGCTTTACAGGGAAGAATATCTTGATTATTTGTGTTTTTTGAAGTTCTGTAGAGGTAGATTGTGGGAATGGCTCATCTGCACTTCAGGCCACCAGGAGGTTTTTCTGTCACTCCTGCTGGTGTAAGAGTCCATGAAGTCCTTATGTGTGCAGCTGGACCTCATCCTAGGAGGAGTGAGGGTGTTGAGAGACCCAGGCCTCTCCAAGTGCCAGCACTATGAAAGCCTGGCCAGATCACAGTTGCCAAGAGAAATGTTGCATTGGCTCTCCTTAGGCTGCTCCCCAGGGTGTGCAGGGGAGGTGGCAGGGTCACTGACATTTTGTGCTGTCCTTTTGTTGGTCGCACACTCCCAAGCACCTCCGTGGTTCCCATTCTGGGCAGAGTGCCCAGGGCAGGTGAGGCCCAGTGCAGGTGAGGCCCTGTGCACTGAGCAGTGGCTGCTTCTGTCAGCTCAGGGTCTTTTCTTCCAGCATTCATCACCCAAACATTTCCAGATGTTCTTTGGCCCATCCCACCCGTCTTTGTTGTGTTTCAGTGGGGAACACATGAAACTGGCTGACCCACCTGGCTGGATTTTAACCCCTCTGCAGTGATTTGCTCCTAACAGGTAGGCCAGGCAGTTTAGGCAGGTTTAAAGCCCCCAGATTTCAATGAGATGGGCCAGGCACTTTAGGCAGGTTTTAAGCAGTCAGGTTTCAATGAGATGGGCCAGGCAGTTTAGGCAGGTTTAAAGACCCCAGGTTTCAATGAGGTGGGCCAGGCAGTTTAGGCAGGTTTAAAGCCCCCAGGTTTCAATGATGTGGGCCAGGCAGTTCAGGCAGGTTTAAAGCCCCCAGGTTTCAATGAGATGGGGTTTAAAGCCCCCAGGTTTCAGTGAGATCTCGTTGCTGGTGTGCAGTGGAGCAGGGCCCAGAGCAGCGTCCCCTCGATGGCTCCAGGCTGCCATCCCCTGGCACCGGGTGCCTGGAGCAGAGGCCTGCTCAGCTGCTGCCCGGGAGCTCCCTGTGACTGACAGGAGCCTGATGGGGCCGTGGAACGGGCACCCCCTGCTCCCCTCACGGGAATAATGCTGCTGGCTTCCTGCCAAGGATCCCAAAGGAGCCGCTCTGTCCCTCGGTGTCCGCTGACAAGGCCCAGCCTGAGGAGAAGGCTGACGCGGCCTGCGCTGTCAGAGCAACAGCCAAGGCCTGAGGGGAAAGGCACAGCCGCCATCCCAGCTGATGTCCTGGGCTCGGTGTCCTCTGCCTGATGGCCCCTGGTGACTGTACCCAGCTGGGACATGGCTCTGCTGAGCTCTCCAGAGGGCCAGGGGAGTCAAGGTGAGGGCAGGGCTGAGTCTCCATCACCATCATGTCAGAGCCACCAGCCTGGCCAGGGCTTCTCCTGCAGCCCTGATACTCCCAGGCACTCGAGGGACCTCTGGAGTACGGTCCTACAGCCTTCCATAAATGAGTGCTGGGAAAGCAGAGCTTGAGCAAAGGGACATGGATGGCCCCTGCAGCACTGCTGGAGCTCAGAGCAAGCCCTGCCTCTGCCTTCATCCTCACCCAGACAGGGACTTCAGGTTGGTAGCTGTAAAATGCTGAACTTTCATAGCTGCTGCCCAGCCTGTCTTTTCCATTCATTGGTTAAAATGAGAGAGGCAAAGCCCCATGCACCTCAGGGAGCCCCAGCTGACTGCTGGAAGTACCTGGGCAGCTGCTGGCTGCCCATGGGACAGCACATCCCAGGAGGGAATGGCCGTGCAGCTGGGCTGCCCCAGGCCATTGCAGGGGCTCCAAGGGGAACACTGGATTTTGGAGCAGGGATGCACACTCGGGCCTCATTCTGATGCTTAACCTTTCAGCTGGCAGTGGAGCTGTGCTGCAGCGAGTCTCTCTGGGGTAAGAATAGCAGCTGCTGCCTTGGGACATGGCACACGTGTCCAGCTCCTCCACGGCAGCACGTTGCACTGCGACATAGAAGGCAGCCTACCCGCCCAGGAATGTCTTCAGGCGCTATTAGTGGAAGCAGATCATCCCCACAAACAGGCACGACCCCGCACAGGAGTCTTAGGAGAGCGGGGCTATTTTGGGCTTTTGACATTGAGGATGAAAGGAGACATGTGATGGGCTGATCCTGCTGGTAGGGGCCTCCTCCAAAGTTCCTGTCAGCCTTGTCCCCTCCTCTAGGAATGACTCCTGTGAAGGCTGAGGGGCAGTTTGGTGTGGCCTTGGAGTGCAGGAGAAGGCAGAAGGAGCTGAGAGTTTGGTAGGGGCTGGGGCCATCCCTGAGTGCCATCAGCAGAGCCCAGCTGTGCTCAGGGCAGGTTCTCCCAGAGGGTGTGCACCTGTCCCTGAGCTCAGGGCCTGGGGCTGCCTGCTTTATTCTCAACCACACCCATGAGAGTGAGAGGGATACAAGAGGGTGCAAGAGAAACAGGCAGGAAGCTTGAGGAAGAAGCAGCTGACTTTCCAAAAGGTTCCAAATAAGGCTGCAGCATTTCAGAATAGACACAGTCACACCCACAATGAGAGAGCTGCTTCTTCAGTGACTTGCCAGTCATTTCCCACTGGTGTCCTTTGAGACAGAGCTTTTGGACAAATCATCAAAGAAACTCTCCAGGTGTCTCATGTGACAGTAGGGCTCATTGACTCCTCACTGGTCTGTGTAAAGGACTTCTGCAACATGGAGATGGGGTGACTGGCTGTGACAGCTTCAGAAAGGCACAGAGCTTATATAATGGGAGCAATAGTGGGGGCAATTTCATGAGCTGATATTGCTGAAAGGATTTCCAAATGAACTTCATAGCCCTCAGCTAATCTGTTTGACTCAGTGTATACATAGAGCCCCCCAGCCTTTGAGATTTCTCAGAAAATCCTCCAAAGCTGAGTGTTCTCTGTGTCAATGAGGTGAAGAGGTGTGATGGAGCCATGTGATGTGCGAGAGTTGGGCACTAAGGGAGAGTCCTGAGTGTCCTTCCAGCACTTGGCCACAGGCTCAGCTTGCCCACACAAAAGAAACTAGCAGCAGCTGGTGGCAGCTGAGGAAATGTAGGCTGAGGGAGATGGCACAATGTAGGGACATCGTTGGTATCTCGTAACCTTGCTCTTTGTGACTGAAATGGTCTCTGTCACAGAACTGTCAACCCTTCACAGTGCAGTGCACTGCAGCTTCTGATGACTCTCTCACTGGTGTTTAAGACTGGTGTTTAGGGTTTGTGAGGGCCAGCATCACAAGCAAGAATAGGAAAGGGAAAAAGGAAAGGGAAAAGGAAATAGGAAAGGGAAAAGGAAAAGGATCATCCTCTCTTGATTCTGCCATGGGAAAGAAGCTGTGCTGAAAGGACAATTGGAGAAGAATTAGGAGGATGTGAAGGCAGGAGCTGGACAAGGAGCTGCTGGAGACAGGAGACAGCACAGGCTGGATTTTCAGGAGTCTCCACAGCAATGGCCAGCCTCTAAGTTTGCAGATCTTCAATCCAGCACTGGCACCAGCTTCTCCCTTGTTCCAGAGAGGAAAAGTAAGGAAACTTCTTCTGCAACTGCCCAAGGGAAACAAAACCCAAAGAAGACATTGCTCATAGTGTGTATGCCGAGGAATCTACTACAGTCTTTATTCACTAGACACAGAGGAGGTTACAAAGACTCATGGCAGCAGGAAAGTGCCCAAGAGGTTCACATTTTGTGCAGTCCTCAGGTCACTTTGCTGCCTTGTGACATTCTCACTCTTCCTCTTCAATCCTCCTATGGAACTCCCTGCTCTTGGCTCGGAGCTTGTTGACCTGTGACTCTGCAATGTCAGCCCGCTCCTCGGCTTCCTCCAGCTCGTGCTGGATCTTGCGGAACTTGGAGAGGTTGACATTGGACAGCTCCTCCTGTGTGGGGAAAGGGAGATAGTGGTGAAGAGCCCATGGTAGGGGTTTCATTTGTCTTGCACCTTGACTTTATTGAGCTGCAGCTTTTCCCTAGGGGAAGGCACAAATCTCCATGCTATTTCTACCACTGCTCACACGTCACTCTCACACGTAGCTCGTCATCCTTGCCTTTTATGAGGATCCATTATAGAAGATGCAGAATGGCATTTGAACGTATTTCTGCTCTGGAATGTGGTTCTAATGCAAAAAATACCATGTGCACCTGCCCTCCTCAAGAGTATTATTTATGACATTGTGACAATTCTGATTTATGATCATTTCAGAGAATTTGAAGAACTCCATTACTGATGAGTGGCATCTTCCAACTTTCTTATATTTGTCTCCTCAGTGGCTAGACTACCCTCTGGGAAACTGAGGGTTCTTGCCAAGCACTCGGAGAGATACTTACTGCCTCCTCAGATTGTCTCTTGTAGGACTTCACTTTCATTTGCAGCTTGTCCACCAGATCCTGCAGCCTGAGGACATTCTTCCTGTCTTCCTCAGACTAGAGTGGTTGGTGAACAGCAAAGAGAGTCAATTCTTGGTTCTGCATCACACAAGGCTGACAATTCCCCTTGGGGATGGGATGTACAAAGTGTGCCTTGCTGTGAGCAAAGCGTGTCAGAGCAGGAGTGCTCCTGCCTTACCTGGTAGGTCAGTTCCTTCACCCTGCGCTCGTACTTGCGCACTCCCTTCACGGCTTCAGCGCTGCGCTTCTGCTCAGCATCCACCTCCCCTTCCAGCTCCCGCACCTGCAAGGACAAGCCCATCCCTGCAGCCTCCTGACAATGTCTCTGCAGGGACACAGACACAACTCACACACAGCCCCAGCCCTACACACCCTGGCCTCCAGCTTCTGGATCTGCTTCTTCCCTCCCTTCAGTGCCAGCTGCTCGGCTTCCTCCAGACGGTGCTGCAGGTCCTTGACGGTCTGGTCCAGGTTCTTCTTCATCCTCTCCAGGTGGGCACTGGTGTCCTGCTCCTTCTTCAGCTCTTCTGCCATCATGGCCGCCTGATCAGAGCAAAAGGTCAAAGCCATTTGGGGGCTGGAGATATTTTGAGAATAGTACATTCACCATCAGCAAAAAATGCCTGGAGTGTCCAACTCACATCTGTGATAGCCTTCTTGGCCTTCTCCTCAGCATTGCGGGCTTCCTGGATGGTATCCTCCATTTCACCCTGGATCTGGGAAATGTCTGTTTCCAGCTTCTTCTTGGTGTTGATCAAGCTGGTGTTCTGTGCAATGGGAAAGACATGGCAAGAGTTGAATTCTAAAACCTGCCATAATAAACCTTCTGTCTGAACAGAGACTCTTCCCCTTCCACATTCCAATTCTTACTATGGAGTTATTGTTACAATGGTTGTTCACAAAATGTCCAGTGTGTGCTTGGGGAATGGATGCAAAACATGCCTTTCCTTGGAGACAGCAGTAGAGAGGCCTTTCTAGTACTGCTGGTCCTCTGGTAAATTCCAGCCCTCTGTATCTGGTCAGTGTAAAAACAGCCCTTTGGTCCCTGCCCTGACCTGGGTATGGAGGAGTTGCACACGTTCAGCAGCATCCAGAAGCTCCTGCTCAGCCACTTTCCTTGACCGCTCTGTCTGCTCCAGGGCTGCCCGGAGCTCCTCAATCTCAGCCTGCAGCAGGTTTGCTCTGCGCTCCACCATGGCCACCTGCTCCTTCAGGTCATCCTTTGTCCTAAGTGCATCATCCAGATGGATCTGGGTGTCCTGGAAAGAGACACAAGAGAAAGAACCAGGTGTCAGTGGCCGCTTGAATGACAGATATGTCAGTGATCTCACTTTTCTCTTTTCTGTAGCTTTGCTGAACAGACCTTAAGAACTGCCTGGGTGTTTCTCAAGTTCTTCTGTGCCTCTGCAGCCACACGATTGGCATGGCTCAGCTGGATCTCCATTTCATTCAGATCTCCCTCCATCTTCTTCTTCAGCCTCAGGGCTTCATTCCTGCTCCTGATCTCAGCATCCAAGCTGCTCTGCAAGGACTCCACCACTCGCAGGTGGTTTCTCTTCAGCTGGTCAATCTCCTCATCTTTCTCTGCTACCTTCCTATCTATCTCAGCCTTCACTTGGTTGAGCTCAAGCTGCAGGCGCAGGATCTTCCCCTCCTCATGTTCCAGGGAGGCCTGGACAAGTGGACACAAACATTGATAACATCAATAAACCTACTGCTTCCTTTTAGGGAATGTTGGAATATTTCCAGAGATCTCAGCTGTCTTCACTGCCCAGCCAGAAGAGAGGACCACACAGGCCTTTTTATCCCTGTTTCCTCATTTATTTAGTGCGGACACCAGTCATTACGGTCATGTACCTCAGCTTCCTCCAGAGCAGCCTGGATTTCAGATTTCTCCTGCTCAACCTGCTTCTTGACTTTCTCCAGCTCATGAATCGCCTTTCCTTGCTCAGCAATCTGCTCCGTGAGGTCGGAAATCTCCTCTGTGGGAACAAAGACCAATGGCATGGTCAGGCACAGAGCAGAACGGGAAGGTTCCCATCCCACCAAGGTGACAGCATATCTGCAGACCTGCAGGCACAGCCCCATGCAGAATGGTGCTAATGGCTGATAGTGAGCAAGGCCAGTGAGGAGCAGAGGGCCAGGGACTTACGCTGCAAGTTCTTGTTCTCCCGCTTCATTGTTTCCAGGTGGTCCAAGGACTCCTCATAGGCATTCTTCATCTTGAATAGCTCTGTGCTGAGAGAGCGTGACTCCTTCTGGGCAGCCTCCAGCTCAGCCTGTGTTTCCTCATACTTCTGCTTCCATTCTGCCAGGATCTGAAGAGAAAAGGGGTGTGATGGCTGTGGCCATCATGGGGCCCTGCTGTGGCCAGGAGTGCTGGTGCTGGAGGCCAAAAGACCTTGTCAAAGTTCTTCTGCTTCTTATCCAGAGCAGCACAGGCAGCATTGGATTTCTCCACATCAATCATCAGGTCCTCCACTTCATTCTGCAGCCTCTGCTTTGTTTTTTCCAGGGAGGCACATTTGGCATTGACAGCTTCAACCTGTTCCTCTGCATCCTGCAGACGCTGGGCCAGCTTCTTCCTGGGAGACATAAAGTCAGTTCACATTATTACTGGGTACTAATGTGTGCTTTTTACTGTAGTGTGCCTTATGATTTTGCAGTTTGCAGTCACAGTGTGTTAAGTGCTACATTTATTCTGTCTTAAAGCTTTGCCTTTACTATACCACTAAATACATTTTAGGATAAAGTTTCTCATTTTCTATTGCTCTCTCCCAAATCAAATCCATCACTTTTTTCTCATTATATTATGTTTTTCTTGCAATGTCACCTTTGAATTTTCAGTCTTACTTTTCTTCTTTGCCTATCACCACATACTTGGCCTCCTCGAGCTCCTCCGTGCGCTGAATCGCGTCTGTCTCATATTTGGTTCTCCACTGGGCCACTTCCCCATTGGCCTTGGACAGGGCTCGCTGCAGCTCCCCCTTGGCCTCCTGCTCCTCCTCATATTGTTCCCTTAGCAGGTCACAGTCGTGGCGAGCGGACTGCAGGGCGTGGGCCAGGGCGTTCTTGGCCTGTGGGGCAATTGGGTTGGAACGATTGATTTCCCATGAGTAGTAAAATGTTAACTTGATGAAAGTTGTTGAAATTCTTTGATTATGACATTTAAAGTCAGACCAAGAAAAAATGGCATATTCATTCCATGATTTGAGAATATATAATGCCTTCTCAGGAGAGATGGTGGCTAAATTCTAAACGGCAGCTGCGAATACATTGAATCCTTTTAAATATGTTCTAAAGCTTCAGCTGCTCCTGTGAAAAGATAGACTAAGATGTGCACATTCTTTTTAGAAATATCTCAGTCTTTTTTTATATGTCATCATAAATCTCATTAAAGACCTAAAATAATTTTTTTCTGTCTTAGAATCCACACTATGTAGGATGTCTTCTTTAGCTTTCCACACCAAAGAGGGAGAAGGTTAAATTTCTAACCTTGCTTGATAGCTCAAAAATTAAAATGATACAGCTAACATTCTGATTTAATGTGAGAGTAGGAACTGTCTGTGAGGAAAACAGATTCCCAATCTAAAATCAACCCCCTACAGGAAGTAACTTTACCTTTATTTCTTCCTCTAAATGTCTCTTTAGTTCCTCAATCTGTTGAGTGAATGCCTGTTTGCTTCTGGATAACTGAGATATCAAACCATCTTTTTCTTCCACTTGGCGTGAATATTCACCTAAAAAAATTTTCAGATTGCCATTTAAAATCAATATTGAAACAATATTTCCTTTAACCACAGTATACCATCTTACCGAGAACACATCAATTTGAGTAAAGCATCAATCTTTTTCTCATTGTCGTTGGTTACCGGTTCTTCCATTCCAGAGGGGTATAGGGGTGTGTTACCTGACTCTGTCTGCAGACGAGCTCTTTGAGCACTGAGGTCATTGATCATGCGCTGATGTTCTTCTTCCTTGGTCTTCAGCTCACTCAGCTGATCTTCCAGTGTGCGGCACATCTTCTCCAGGCTGGCCTGTGCATCAAAGTCACATAAAGAAAGAGAACTACCACTAGGTTCTAGCATGCTGTTCTCAGGGTGAAAAATAATGCAACTGGATGGGACAGCAAATACAATCAGAATCAAAATCATGTATTAGGGCATGTATATTAGGGCGATAAAATGACAAACTCCATACCTTGGCTTTGGAGACAGACTCCATGTTGCTGGCCAGGTCATCAATCTCCATCTTGAGCTCACTCTTCTCCTTCTCCAGCTTCTGCTTGACGCGTTGCAGGTTGTCGATCTGCTCGCCCAGCTCAGCCGTGCTGTCCGCGTGCTTCTTGCGCAGGGCGGCAGCCGTGGCTTCGTGCTGCAGCGTGGCCTCTTCCAGGTCACGCCGCATCTTCTGGAACTCTGCCTCGCGCTTCTTGTTCATCTCAACCTGAGCTGCTGTGGCCCCTCCTGCTTCTTCCAGGCGCTCGCTGATCTCCTCCAGCTCCCTGGACAGGTCAGCCCGATGCTTCTCTGCTTTGGCGCGAGACGTTCGCTCGGCCTCAATTTCCTCCTCCAGCTCCTCAATGCGGGCCTGCACAACACCAGGGACCCCTCACACCCGTGCCCTCCTCAGGCCTGAGCCTGAGTGAGGGAGGGGAAGGAACAGAGACTTGCCTGCAGCTCCTTGATCTTCTTCTGAAATTGCACACCCAGGGCTTGTTCATCCTCAATGTTGCTCTGGATCTGGCTGATTTCAAAGTCTTTCCTGTGGGCCAAGTGAACCGTGTTAGAGCTCAAAGAAAAAAGACAGGTGCTGCAGCCCAGCACTTACACAGGTGCCCCAGAGCCAGACTTACTTCTTCAGTTTCTCATCCAGCTGCTGCTTGTCATTCTCCAAATCCATGATGCTGTCCTGGGCCAGCTTCAGGTCTCCTTCCAGTTTCCTCTTAGCTCTCTCCAGGTCCACACGCAGTTTCTTCTCTTGCTCCAGGGACCCTTCCAGCTAAACACAACAAGACCATCAGGGCTCTACCAGCCACGTCAAATTCCGTACCTGTCCTGTTTCTGCTCTCTATCTGTGTGCTCACATCGTCCACTTGCTGTTCCAGCTTGCTTTTTGCTTTGCTCAGAGTATTGACTTTGTCCTCCTCTGCCTGCAGGTCATCCAGGGTCTGCTGATGGGCCTCTTGGAGGGCTTTCTTCTCTTTTGTCAGCTTCACAATGGTCTCATCCAAGGCTGCCATCTCTTCAGTCAGGTTTTTCACCTTTGAGAAGAAAGGAGCAAGCACAGACAGAAAATGATGCTCAAGAACTTTATAGCAAGACAAGTCTTTTTCAGAGTGCGAGTGATAAGTTCTACCTCATACCTTGTTTTCGGTGGCATGTTTTTCCTTCTCCACCTTGGCCAGTGTTAGCTCAAGGTCATCAATATCTTTCTTCAGCTCTGAACATTCATCCTCCAGCTTCCTCTTCTTGGCTGTCAGATCAGCATTAATTTCCTCTTCATCCTCAGCCCTTTCAGTCACTTCTTTAATTTTGGCTTCCAGCTGTATTTTGGTTTTGATGAGCTGGTCACACCTTTCCTCAGCATCAGCCAAGCTATCTGCTTCCTGGTGTGGAGACAGAATTTATGGGTTCTAATGTATTGAATTTTCTCTGCTCTGACTCTTTTATCACTGAGTAGCAACTGAACCTGATGTTCAAGTCCAGCAACATAAGGATCGTAACTGCTAGTTATCAAGCAGAGAGAGCATGGCTTTTCCTGCACTTGCCTTCACAAGTACCACTTTTAAGTGTGGTTTGCATTTTGCCACAAAATTCATTTTTCTACCTCATGTGAAGGATCTACATTTGTCTCCCTCCTCTGAAGACAAGAGCACTAACTCCTACTTGAAAATCTCTGTATTTTGCACTGGCTGTCAAAGTGCTTACCACATCACTGCTAGAATTTGTTTCCTTACTTTCAGATACATATGATGGATAATTCCCCCAATTTTTACTTTTGGTTTTCTATAGTCTGATCTTCTCTCTGTAAAGAACAGTCTGAATGTATGGACTCATCACTAAACTCACAGCCTGTACTTGGAGCTGCAGGTCATTTTTTTCCTGCACCAGTTTCACCATTTTCTCTTCAAGCTCTTTCCGCTTTGCTTCAGACTTTGCAAGCTCCTCCTTGGTTTTCTCAAACTCTTGCTTCATGTTGGCCATTTCCTTCTCAGACTCAGCACTCTTCAGCAAGGGCTTGATCTTGAAGAACAGCTTCATCCATGGCCAGTGTTTGACATTCATGAATGCACGAATGTTGTACTGAATGCAGAAGATGGACTCCCTGAGGCATAATTAAAAAGTACAATGAATATTCTCAGTCTGACAAGTGTCAACACTTTCCCATGAGCAAAGTGACTTTAACTGAACAAGAGGAAGGTGTACCTCCGCTCCACCATTCTCTGGTACTCCACTCTCATCAGGAAGCCCCTGCACCTGGCCTGGGTGCGGGTGATGAGCTGTGCCAGCTTCTCATCCCTCATCTCCTCCAGGAGTCCCAGCAGCCCAGCTTTGAAGAACACCTTGAGAGAGGGAATGTTGCAGCACATCACTGTCAGGCAGAGCAAAGCCCAGGCAGACAGTGAATGGTGGGGGAGTTTGTACCTTGGTGTGTCCAAATTTGTACTGGGAGTGGTCCACATCGATTGACCCAAGGAGCTTCTCAGAAGCCTTCTTGCTGTCAATGAACTGTCCCTCAGGGATGGCACTGGCATTAAGCACCTTGTATCTGTGGAATCAGAGGAAGATAAGGCTATTTTTTTCCAAGCAACACACAGTAGCCACTAAACTCCACCAAGTATTTTTGAAAACAGAGCACAGCCTAAATGGACCCATGAATGAACCAACATTGCTTTTAATGATGCTGACAAGTGCCATGCCCTCACCTCTGTTTGAAGTCAGCATAGAGGACTCTGCTGGGGAACCCTTTCCTGCAGATCCTGATCCCTTCCAGCACGCCGTTACAGCGCAGCTGGTGCAGCACCAGCTCGTGCTCCATGGCACCTGGCAATGCAGAGCACAAAGGAATGGCACAGTCTGCCTTTGGGGAGGGTGTATTCCCAGTGCAGAGGGGAATGGGTGTATCCAGGCCAGGATCTTTCTGCCTGAGCATCTTACCAGGTGTTTTAGTCTCATTGGGGATGATACAGCGCACAAAATGGGGGTGAGTGCTCCGCAGGTTGGTCATCAGCTTGTTGAGATTCTCCTAGAGGAACCAATTACCAGTGTGAGTTTCCTTGTATTAAGTGTTTGATGCACCAAGCCCAGGTATAGATTTTATGACTTCTCAAGGTGGGCTTTGGAGCACTTAGATAAAGCCACAGAAACCAAAAAATTTTTCTATTTGAAGATACTGAGCATCATTTTTAGACTGAAATACTACAGTGCTGCTATTGGTTCAGTGAAAACTAATATATAATTTCACATGTTCACAAAGAATAAATGACTTAGATTTTTCACATTCTGCCTTCAGAAGTAAATCTACCTAAGTTTTTAAAAATAGGGATTTATTCCAATGAGATAAATATCTTCTTGGAAATTATTTTCAACTCCTCAATGGAAATGCAGGAATACTAATATTACCATTCTAGTCTGACCCAAAGACATAAAAATATGAAGATCTGAATGATATCTGCTAATAATAATAATAAGAAAAAAAAAAAAAAAAAAGAAAACCACCACAAATTAGTGGATTTCCATGATTTTGAAGACTGAATGCTCCTCTTTGGACATATCTGCAATGTTAAAATTGACCCTTAAAAACCTGTCATGGAATTTCCAAAGAAATTTACCCCCTTTACAGTAATTTAAAATAGCTCTTTTAAATTTATGTTAGTTCACCCCCTTTCTTCACATTTCAGAGATAACAGATGCAGTACTATACCCGGAAAAGAGCTGAGACAGTCTGGAAGGAAGAACCCTTCTTCTTGCCTCCCTTCTTGCCACCACCAGCCTCTGTGAATTGAATAACGGTAAACAAGAAGTTTTAAAATTAAGATGAAACAACTTTAAATGTTTAGTGTTTATGGCTTTAATTCTGTGACAATTATTCCACATTAAAAATACAATTTCCACAAAACTGACCTGCATCTGCTCCACCATAGTTGGCAAAGAGCAAAGCCAGGGTCTTCACAGATGATTTCTGGTACAGCCCAATGACAGTTTCATTCAGAGGGTCCTTGTTCTTCTCCAGCCAGCCAGAGATGTTGTAGTCCACTGTTCCAGCGTAGTGCACCAGGGAGAAGTGAGCCTCAGCCTTGCCTTTGGCAGGCTTGGGCTTCTGGAAGTTGTTGGACTTGCCCAGGTGCTGGTCATAGAGCTTGTTCTTGAAAGAGGTGTCAGTTGCCTTGGGGAACATGCACTCCTCTTCCAGGATGGAGAAGATGCCCATGGGCTGGAAGAGATTATGACAGACAAGAGGGAGAAACAGATTAGAAAGGAGAAATCTCTTGGTTGGAAAGTTGGTAAAGTCAGAATAGGAAGATGTTCCAACACTGACTTTAAGTCAGAGAAAATCAACTAAGGCTCAACTTTTTTCAGTGTTGCTGTTTCATTCAAAATTATGAAAATGCCTTTGCCAATGAAGTTATTATAGATATGACAATGTGAAATACTGTCCTCTCCATAAAACCTGTTTACTGGTAAGTATATAGAAAACATGACCTCCTTTCTCACTTCATTTTATCATTTGGCAATGAATTCTCTCACCAAAAGTCGTGATATATGAGTAATCATCTCCAAAAACATCTCTACACTGTTGCCACTTTCACACAGTATATATTTGAAGAAGTCAAAATATTCTCACATGCTTCTTAATTGTTCCTCTTGGCAGTCATAGAACACCCAATTTATATTAGACTTGAACAGGAAGGATACCTTCTCAATGAGCTCAATGCAGGCAGCCAGGTCCATCCCAAAATCAATGAATGTCCATTCAATGCCCTCCTTCTTGTACTCTTCCTGCTCCAGTACGAACATGTGGTGGTTGAAGAACTGTTGCAGTTTCTCATTGGTGAAGTTGATGCACAGCTGCTCAAAGCTGTTGTACTGCCAGACATAGAAAGACATACAACACTTTGAAAGATCAGCAACAATACCAAGGCGTTTTCTTGTGCAATCTCAATTCACCATGTCTTATACTTTAAAGTACTTATACCTCTTCCTGTGTAGTTTTCCTTTGCTATCTTTCTTTGCTATCTTTCCAGGGTAGGCTTTGTATTTAGAAAACAAAGGTTTCTAATTTAGGGCAATTAGAAGATTAGTTTTCTATTCTATTTTTTATTTTTTGAGATTAAAAGCATGATTCCAAAAGCCCTATGAATAAGTGGAGGGAGATACTCACTTCCATTAAATATATTTCAAAATTCTCAATTGTAGTTCTACAAAAATGCTAAGAAAACTGTGCTCCTTACATCAAAGATCTCAAAGCCAGCAATGTCCAGGACACCAATGAAGTACTGCCTGGGCTGCTTCGTGTCCAGCTGTTGGTTGATGCGAACTACCATCCACAGGAACATCTTCTCATAGACAGCTTTTGCCAGGGCACCCACTGAATTGTTCACCTAAAGCAGAGAGAAAGCTTTGGAGGTTACTATTCACTGCGGAGGAGAATCAATGGGATCATCACAGCATGCTCCACATTATCATATTTTTTCTACCTGTTGCACAGTTTGGCCCTTGGTCACATATTCATTCCCCACCTTGACTCGGGGGTAGCAGAGGGCCTTGAGCAGGTCTGCTGAGTTCAGACCCATCAGGTAGGCAGCCTTGTCAGCAACTAGACACCAGAAGAGAGAGAAGAATACATACTCAAAATTTCCTAAAAGTGCTTGGCTGACTGGCCCAATAGTGCTCTCCACAAGGTTGCACAGCAGTATCTGCCAAAGCTACAAAACTAATTTCTCTTTTGTGATTGAGACTTAGAGTCTATAACTCTTCCTGAACTTCAGTTTCTGCAAACATTCTTCAAGACAGCTCATTGCCTTTATCCTTTCTCAGGCGTCAGTATGAAACTTCAAACTTTCTAGTCATACAGCAGGAGGATTTATCACTTACAAAGATGGAGGTATGGACTGTCCTTCCTGCTGTAACAGAGACTAATCATGTACACATCTCACGTCAGAGTTCTCTCCAGTAGGTGAGGGTGAAGAGGAGCACAGCCTTCTGTCTTGTTAGGGCTAAACCATTTCACTGCTCCATACTGCAGAAGAGGTTGCAAGGTGTATTTCAACTTCAGTATGATTAGCAATGTGACAGCATTAACATGCAAGTCTTCTGGCTTCCTGTCAGTGCACACTGGATCTCTTATATAGTAGTCACAGAGGAAAAAGTACAGGTATCATTAAATGAGTTAAATGCCTCAACTGGCATCGCATCATGGAGCAACTACTCTTATTCTTAGTTTGCACATTTAAAGCTTGAAATCTGCCTAAGTCCTTATGTAAAAAATACTATCTCTTTTGGAAAGCTTTCTGACTCTGCTGTTACCTTCAGTGCCATCAGGCTCTGCCTGCTCCTCTCGTTGTTTCTGCTTGAACTTCAGGTTCCCGTAGTGCATGACAGCCCCTGTCAGCTTGTAGATGGCTGTTTTCTCATCTGCAGTGAAGCCCAGGATGTCGATGGCACTCTGGCAACAGAAACACAAATGTAAATATACCAGGACTCAAGTCCACCAGATGATCATTTGGTAAAGTTACTCACATCTGTGGCCATCAGCTCCTCCTGGTCATCAATGCTGGGGACTGTGATCTCCCCTTGACTCACAAAGTGGAAATCATAAGGGTTGGTGGTAATGAGGAGCATGTCTGAAAGCAGGAAGAGGCAAGGCATGGGGTTAGTTTTGCCAATCAGGTGAGAGAGGGAACTGTTCCTCTGTGATCAACCCCCAAAAAGTCTGAATGCTCTTTCCTACCGATTAGCTCTGGCTTCTTGTTGGACATGATCTGATAAAAGATGTGGTAGCTCCTTTCCGCCTTGAGCTGGAAAGTGACTCTGGACTTCTCCAGCAGATCTGGCAAGGATGGCAGGACAGAGTCAAGTACAAGAAGTGGGGAAGGCCGGAGGGAAGGGGATCAGGGTAGCCTTACATGTTTCAATGTCAGCAGAAGCCAGTTTGCCTGTGGCACCAAAGTGGATTCTGATGAATTTACCCTGAAAGCAGCAGGAAAGTCAAGCAAGACCTATTTTACCAATCTGGACAGCAAGAATATTCAAATTGGTGTTGACAGTTGTCCCAAGTAACAACTTACAAAGCGTGAGGAGTTGTCATTCCTCACGGTCTTGGCATTTCCAAAGGCCTCCAGCAGAGGGTTGGCGCTGATGATTTGATCCTCAAGCGTTCCCTGCAGGGTGATAAGTATTGCTAGTTATGCTTTCCAAAAATCATGTCAGGAACAAAGGAAAGCATTGATCCCAACATGTTTCTACTAATTTACCTGCATTTTGCCTGATGCATTTTCCTCCTTCTTCTTCTCCCCACTGGCTGCAATTGTTGCAAAGTACTGGATGACACGCTTGGTGTTCACAGTCTTCCCGGCCCCGGATTCTCCGCTGCCAAAGCCAAGGGAGAAGCAGAGGGAGCGTGGTCAGGCAGGAGGGCCCCTGGCACCGGGCAGCCCTGCAGGGACCCGTGCAGGGGGTGTACGTACGTGATCAGGATGGACTGGTTCTCCCGATCTGGGAAGAGACACAGATAAGGAACAGAGATAAGAAAAGACAATTAAGATATTGAAGAACTAGGAAAAAATAAGAACTGTAGCTTCTACAGAATCCAGGAACAGAAAATAGAAAAATGTGCCTAGGGAATTCTAGTGCGTACTTTTGATGCTACCAGCAGTGTTTCACCTATTAGCAACTGGTTCTGTAAAGGAATCACTTCAAAGAAACTTCAGTAGTCTTATGCCTTTCCTGACATCGTCTTTTCACCAAACTACCTATTTCTCTCTTTATAGGCAAGTACAGGTAATGAAAATACTGAGGTTGTAATTTTTTTCTATGTTAATTCTTCTGAAGCTAAAAGTTTCTTGAATAATCTTATGGAAATTTGGAGGCATCATTAATCACAGAAACACCTGACCAAGCTCTTCCACCCTTTTTCACCTCTATTTTTTAATCTCTTTATATATAGAAATTATGCGTTCTTGAGATCATACATCAACAACATTCATTGTTTATTTTTCTATTCTGAATGTATTTCCCAGTGTCTAAGAAAGAACAAGAGAAGTTCTAAAATCCTGCATACCTTTTATTTCAATGCATATATAAGGAAGAGAAAATAAGAGGTGAAAGGAAGAGGAGAAAGCAGAAAGAAATCTTCTGAAGTCGCTCAGTTTAAATGCTAAAAGCTTCATTTTTTTCCTTGATTTTTTTAATGAAATTTACTTTTCACTATACCGCGCAATTGATTCATAGATGCAGCTACAGACCAGTGCAGTAGTTCCAGAGATCATTAGAGGCTCTATGCAATTTAGATCACATGGCTATGATCTACATAATGAAATCCATTTGCATAATAAGTGCTTCAGGTAATACTTTTGTACCTGTTTAAAGTAGAGATCTCTGTTTTATTTGTCAGCACTGATGCTTAAAAATTTAAATTGATATTATGCACATCATTTGTAGGGTATGTGTCATTTAGCTGTAACTTGTACTCTCTGTCTGAGACTAATTTAGTGATTAAGATACAGAAATCCATCCATATATGTAAGATTCCATTATAGGCATAAGGTCTACACCACAAAATGGGTGATTTCTTTCCAGTGAATTTACACCCTCTAGGTTATGTCCAAGTCTTTAGTGATTCTAACGGGAACACTGACACTCAGCTCTCACAGCTCATTAAAGTTCATTAATCTTCCATTAATTTCACATACACAATTATTTTAAGTGTGGCAACACATTTCCAGAGAATACCCTACATTTCCCTCTACAGACAAACAATTTCAAGAGCAGCTCAAAGGCAATCAAGCACTCACCAGTCAGCATGGACTGATAGGCGTTGTCAGAGATGGAGAAGATGTGTGGAGGGGCCTCCTGGCGCTTCTTGCCTCGGTAGGCCAACACCACCTCGGGGTTGTACACCGGCAGCCACTTGTAGGGGTTGACAGTGACGCAGAAGAGACCCGAGTAGGTCTGTGGAGAAGGGACACAGCACGGTGGCTTCCCCTGAGCCTGGCCCAGCAGCTCCTGAGGCTGCCCAGAGGAAGCTGCTGCTGCCACTTACGTAGATCATCCAGGCTGCATAACGCTCTTTGAGGTTGTACAGCACAGCGGGTTCGTGCAGGTGGGTCATCATGGCCATGTCCTCGATTTTGTCATACTTGGGAGGGTTCATGGAGAAGACTTGGTCTTCCCTCACAGTCAGGGTCTGCCAAGGAAACAGAAAGATCCATATGTGTCATTGAAAAGCTCAAAGTGGGGATCAAATGTTGTCCTTCAGCCTTGTTTTTGACTCACCTCTCCCCCTTCAGTCTTGACAGTGACTTTTCCTGATTCCCTGCTCTGGATTGTCCCTTTCACAAAGGATTCTTTGGGATGAGCCACAAAGACAGATGACTTGGCATCAAAAGGTTTGTTCTGGGCTGCAATTCTCTCCTTTTCCGATTTTCGGAGGTAAGGAGCTGCCTCCCCAAAAACAGCCATCTCAGCATCTCCAGAGGCCATGTCTGCCCTCTAAGGAAAGCTCGTCAGCAGAGTTGTCTTGTGGAGAAAAAAAAAATCATTAAGAAGAATAATACAATCTATACCAGTGAGAAAGCTCCTTGCTGTTTAGCAAATAAATTCCTAGTTATTCTCCAAAATAAACTCTTAGGAAGAAACCAATTAAATCCACTTTGGTTCAAAGTTAAAAGTACCCTAGTCTGAACCCAAGCGTAAGACTTTGACTTGTACAACATGTAGATCTTTTAAGACTAAATAGAACATATGAATATTGAATACAGTTTGGTAAGTCACCCTGAATTCTGCCAAGGTTTGAGCTTTTTAAAAGGATCCACAGTCACAGAAAAATCACTGTCTGCTGTGGTCCTTAATTATGAGCATCAAGTCTTCATGAGAGTACTTCCTTGCTGAAAGGATAACCTTTTCTATTAAAAATGAAAAATTACTTCATTTTATACATACTTCCTATTTCCAGCTTTCTAGTCTAAGCTAATTCAGCTGGGATATAAGAGAATTTATGAAGAGAATTCATGCAGCTCTTTAAAAGTCCTGTCCTAAAATACAGATTAGGAGAGGATTATTCAGTGTATTACCTTTGGAGAACAGCTTGTATCCTGGAATATGGCCAACCCTGTAAAATAGGAATGGCAGTTGTTTCTTATTGCTGAACATAATTCCATATAATACTGCAGATTGAAAATACAGACATGCATAAAAATGACACTAAAAATTTTTGCTCACATGGCCACTCCCTCATGGAAATGGTTGTTAGAGACAGAAGAAATTAAATAGGATATTGCAAGGACATTGTCCTCTTTCTTCAAGCACATGAAATGCATGCTCTTACCTGGAAGCCTTCTGCGGAGACAGGCTAGGCTTGTCTCTGGCAGATTTTATAGCGTCTCATCTGCAGATGCTGCAGATGGTCCCCCTTTTCTTCGGTCAAAACATTTCTGGCAAGCCTTTTTTGGCCAAGCATTGTCTGTCAAACTAAGGGCATAATTGTCACTTGATTTGAATGATATAATTAGAACATTTTTATATCTTACTGACTACGTGAATACATCTATAAATAATTCGTCAAGAGTGTTAAGGAGAGAATCTAGACTACTCAAGGCACTTAGAGAACTTGCATGGTACTATTGCTGCCTTTCTCAGTGATTTGCTCCTTGACCCGTGGTAGTTTCCTTGGTGTGTTTATATCACAACTTTTCAGTCATGTAATGGTGATGACAACGCCTATGATGCTTTAGGAACATATGCATGGGGAGGAACGGGGAAAATATGTCAAAAACTAGCAGATAGTGTTGGAAGCCATTTTTCAGTGGTGTTTTCTAAAAAGCAGGAAGTAAAAATCTATTACAGCTGAGTTTTCTCTATAGGACACTCTCAATAGCTGAAATGATTTGAAATACAGTGAGTTGGGAGCCTGATCCCAAGTAATGGGAGACTACTTTGATATGGAGCTCTTGAACAGATTCCTGAGCTGACTGCTGAGGAATCAAATGTTTCAAATGAGTTAAGGTTGCTTAAAGTATCACCATCAAAGGCATTGGTGAAAGAGGGTTCAATATAAATTTGCAAAAGTACAACAAAGTATGATGGCAAGGCTGTTCGTTCTATTACCCGCTACAAAGATCAAGAAAAATCAGCTAAGAATTACTTTAGAATGATTTGCACAACAACTAGGGATGCAAAGGATAAGGGTAAAAAGCATAAGAAAAATCCTTCTGTTGAGTTACAAGGTTCACAGAGGGCCCCTTGGTTTCTAAACTCCTGACAGAATCTAGGTGCAGTTGGATCACATCATAATATGAGACCTGGTCAACAGTTTGTGTCTAAAGGGTTTTAGCAGGACTTAATCATTGAATAATTTGTCAGTCATAAAGTGATTCAAAAGTATTTACTATAATTGCAACAGTGACTTACTTATAGATCCCAGATAGCAACATTAAAACTATACTTGCTGTAGAGTGCCTCAATGAACTCACATGCACGCACACAGACACAAAGGAGTGCATATAAATGTTCAAGGGTTACACCTGTTAAAAGTTCCCTCTGAGTTCAGTGAAATATTCACTTCAAATATCTTGGAATTTCTCACTGGGCAAGAGCTGAGCCTCGGGGAGTGAAGGATTGCTCTGGTGATTCAGCTTTTGGTGAATTTTTGAAAATCAGTCCTTCATTTTTCACAAACTTGAGAGTTCATGAGTTTTGAGAGGCACCCCACTCTGAGATGCTGGAGATGCTGGTTCCAGCCTGCTGCAGTCCAAGAGAGCTCAAAGTGCCTCACTAAGGCCTGCTATTTATAGGGGTGCAAGATGTTTGGTTTCAGTCATCTATACATTTCCATCCTGGACACTATCCAGGTCAGTAATTACTGGTGCTTCCAAAATTCCAGTAGCAATGGTAGTGGAGTTACCAAAACTCCAGCAGCAATTGTACCATTCTACTTGGCTGCAGTTAAGGTAGGGAAAGTTCCAAGGCTTTCAGCAAGTGACTGATTATTCCCTCTCTCATCCTTCACTTTAACCAGGAGTTCCTGATACAGGCGCTGCTGCTCCCACCTTAGCCATGGAAGGGCTCTTGGTAGAATCAAGGGACACTCATCAAGGTTTTATGGGAATTCCTGAGATTGTAGAACAGACCTGAGTAGGAAGGGGGATACACTATCACATCAAAAGAAAATATGTGCTTCTGAATGCATAGATAATATATGTGTTTGTGTGTATTTAATTTTAAAAGAGATTTCTCAAGAAACTTTGCCTTGTCACTTTTGACAGTCATACACTTCTTACTTGAAATTGATGAGTACTTGCACCTATTGTCTGCATAAATAACAAGTATAAATAATACTTGTTATTCAGTATGTCAAAACTGAAGTTCCAGAGTTTCCCATATCCCCTCCCTAGCTCCCATTCCCCCAAAAAAAGCACGCCATGCTTGTGCCAATCACACAAACCTTGACAAACAATTCCAGCTGCTATTCATTCTGATACAACCTCATTCTTGCACTGCCAAGATCAAAATGAAACATTCACAGTCCCAGAAACACCTAACAACACAGCGCCTTCTGTACCAGGGCATTAGAGGCAGCAGGGTGTGTAATGCTTATGGTGTGGGATAAAGAGATTTGCTGGTAGTCCAGGAGACTAACTGGTCCAGTTTTAGGGTGTAACCACAGGATCATAAACAGAATTGTTTAGGCTGGAAAAGACCAGTCCAATTGTTATCCCAGGACTGCCAAGTCCACACCTAAACATTGTCCCCAAGTGACACATCCACACTTGATCTTAATGATTTAGACTTTTCAGATCCTCTAGATCTAAAGACATTTTTCTCCTGGTCATTTGCATTTTAATCATTTAAATAGCTCAAAGAATATCACAGTTAAAATGGTTAGAAAAACAGTGTCTGTGATCCAGTGCAATATGCAGCATCAGATGATTTCCTGTGCTGTGGAAGCCCCTTCCAAGACTCCTCTGGCACATTCAGGGCCCCAGATTGGAAGCCAAACCCAGAGCTCACCCCTGAACTCATTCAACGAGTTTTGAGGACCGTGGAATATCTCAAAAGGCTAATCTTTTCATATGGATTAGGAAGAAGAGCTGTCTATCACCAGAGGACTGATGTGAAAATTTTGAATTCTTGTCTAGTGCAATATATTAATGTAGAGAGCATTTAACATCTGATTAATAATGCAACCTCCACAAAATAATTCTTCATATAGGAGTAGGGACCTCCTGCCAAATTTCTCTGTATGTTCAGCTGCTATTCAAAAATCCTTAGAGAAAGATGAGTCATTCAGTTCTGAGGAATGGATACTGACCATAGCCTTGTTTGCCTTTTTTGGTTGAACAGCAGACTCATACTGAACAGACTACACTCAGGAGAGGTGAAAACTGGGAAGCTGAATTCCTTCTAGCTCTTGCCATGTCCAGCATTGAAGTCTGTGTTAAAATTTCTCCATGCTCATACTGTTCAGGGAATTCGGGTTCCTCAAGTTTCCTGCTTCAGGCTCTTCACCAAGTATCTCTTCATTTCTCAGCAGCTGTCCTTTCAGGACAGAAATACCAACTGCAAATAAGAGGGGGCTACCACACTGCTCAAGCAACTCAAGTAACACCCATGGGAGAATACAACTGCTCCATACAGTATGGGCAGATGTTATTTTGGGTTCTAGTACTCACTGCCAAGGAGTGCTTGTAGAAATCACTAATTAGGGTGTGAAAGAAAAGCAGTGTTGACTTATCTGGTTCGAATACAGCTGCGGACATAGCTGAAAATAAAGCTATTTGAGAATTGATCTATGACAATACATGTAATTGTAATATGAAGGGTTAAAATAGTCCCCAAAATTCAATATGATTGTGTTTATAAAGCTCATGTCTCCTGAGCAGTCTCTTCTCTTTCACAGCTGCTGCAAAGTGTGTGCTAACTAGCAGTTCCTTGGACGCAGTGAATTCCAATCTTACAGTCTAGAGTGCTAATTCTGTTGCTTATCTCCCCAGCTTTCCACTGGATCCTTCATCCAGTTATCATGTGTTTGCTGCAGTCTGAGGTGACATCTGGGTTCATATTTATCACAAATTCATCCTTGCTTCCAATACTCACTGTTGCCTATCCAGTATTTACATTAGAATATTGACATCAGCACTGCCTAATAATTTCTGGCAGACCTTGCCTGGTGCTTTTGCCCTCACAGCAGATGTCCACATGGCTGAAAACCTCCCTAAGGCAGAGAAGACTTGGGTTTCTACTAGTTATAGAAACCCTTTACTACTTTGTCTGGTTCAGGGGGTCCATAACAGACCCTATCAAAACATCCCTCATTTTCCTCCTGCAGCCCCACAGTGGAGCATTGCACAAGCAAGGAGCACTTTGACATAAACCATAAACCCCTCTCATTTCCCCTGTATATGCTTCCTACACAGTTCATACTGTCCCATGACTATGTTCCCGTGATGCACACTGTCCTACATTACCTCCATAATTCTGATCATGTTCCCCTTCTTCCTCGTAATATTCCTACATTTGCAGCTATTCCTCTGTCATTTCTCAGCTTAAGTGTTCTTCCCATAATGAAGCTGATTTCAGACCTTTATCATCAGGTTAGTAGTCTCATGGCAGATTTATTTCCTTCTCTGTCCTCAAATACAGATGTCTGAAAATCATGGGAACTCACAGATGAACTTGTGAAACTTCCAAACTCAATGAAAGCTCCTACTCAAGAATCCATTTGTATATCACAGGACTGCCAGGTGGCTAATGTAATCCCATGGCATTAAGAGGGTTTATGGGGAGACCAAGAGAACTACAGTGCAGTAAGGCTAATGGCTTTACTGGACAAATTAATTCAGTACCCCTCCATCAATTCAACTTTTGAGGGCAGTGCCAATAGTTTGTTTTCTTGGTCTCAATCCTTAAATTTTACAGTAAGTAACAATAACTTGGGAGAAACCCAACAGGGCACCACTGCATCCCACACTTTCTGGAAATTTTAGCATATTTTTGAATGGGGATAGAGATGTGTTCTCTTCCTCCAACACCTCCAAATTTCTTACACAAGCTGCTCTCTGGGTAAGACACCAGTGCTCATTACCATGTGCTTCCTCCTTGGAAAATTTTATTTTATTTCCCCCCATTAGTGAAATTATTAAAACATTCTCCATTTCATTTTCTTTGGCTTGATTGCTAATTTTCTCTTGTAACTTGTAATTCTGTTGCAGAATGAAATATAATTACCACGGGGTGCCTCCTTCCTGTTACAACTGGGCAGAGCTTAGGGTGCGGTGGAGAGGGCAGCTGGTTGGCTTTGCTGAGTCCTCCTCCAGGGAGTGAAGTGACCTCATGTTTAGGGAAGTCCACCTCCTTCTGGAGGCTGAAGAGCCCCGGCTTGCATCATCAGACAGGCAATTTGCAATTGTAACTCTTTTCCCAGAGACTTGCTCAACTGGTTCTGCAGGTTTTCTGTCTCGTTTGGGCATTCAACCCATCATCCATCCTTTGCTGAACTATGAGCTGAGCCTGTAGGCTCCCTTGCAAGGTTTGAGCTAACTCAGAAGAGGCAGAATGTGAGAAATCCCTGTATAAAGATGATCCTGCTCAGGCATAAGGTGTGAGCAAAGTGCTAGTGTGATGACATCCAAGCATGCTGAAAACAGATCCCATGCCACTTTCTGTAATTCCCTACAGTGAGATTTCCCTTCCCTCGTGTTCAGTGAGTGTGAGATGGGGAGCTCTCAGGAAAAAAGGGGAACTCATGAACACAAGTGAAGTGTGACTGCTGAGCACTATCACAGCTCTTGAGTTTGTGGCCCCATGGAAACCTCACTCTCTATTTCTGCTTCTTGGAGCAGCAGCCTTGTAACCTGTCTAGTTAGAAAGAAAGTCCAGGACCAGTATCTTCATGTCCTTGTCACAGAACAAACCACCTTCAGGCTTTCTGCTTAGGTCCTCCACTGCTTCCTCCCTGCACCAAGCTGACTAGGACCTCTTGGCCATTTGCAATAACAGAAAATGAAACACAGATGTAAGTTGCTGGCCTCCACTTCAGTGGGAGTCTCAAGACCTCCTATTGATATTCTTTTCTGCCCAAAGAGAAACAAATAATGTAAACTCAGTTAGAACATATGGGAACCAACATGAAAAGTTCAAGAAGTTGTATTCTTCTTCACAGGCAAACTCATCTGAAAAATTTCCTTCTGTGGATTTAAAACTCCTGGTCATACGGACACTCAGACAGGTATCTTGCAAAAATCTCTGAGCTGTACCTCTAGTCCTGGGGTTGGTTTTGGTCCTGCTTTCATTAAGGTAGGGCCTGCCTAAACAGGTCAATTTTCTCTGCAGCCTGTCATGGACAGTCTGACAGGGAATGTTCAGCCCCTGCTGCAGCAGCTTTTCTGCTGCTCTCTGTGTAAAATGAGAGCTTCCAGGAATGTTAGCAGAGGGGAGGCAGAAATGTCAGAGCACTGCTCTGTAGCAGCACTGCTCACCCCTGTACTTCTGCTTGGATGTGACTGGACACTGAGCCCTGGAGAGGGTAAGAGCACATTTTCCATATTAAAAGGTTGGTTTTCAATTCAGTGTTGCTCCATTAAGGTTCATGCTTTCAATGTTATGTTGAAACATGCTCAGTGTTATGAGCAGAACGTGCTCAGTCCATAATTTTCATGTGACATCTGATTAGGAAATTTGCCATTGAATTAATATTTCTGATAAATGCTGCTGAAGGAATGGGCTGAGGCAATTGCTGGAAGCAATAAATGATTTCCAAGGAAGAACTACTGAGGACCATAACTGGTAAGACTTAAAAGCTGCAGGTAAAGAATAGGCCACCCATTCTTTACCATGGCAAATGTGATCAAAAATTTCTATGTCTAAGTGTAAGCATCTATGAAGATAAGCTGAATGTCACCGGCTGGGCGTGGAGGGGCTGTGATGGCCTTGCTGTCCCTTCTGCTCTAGTCAGAAATTAATTTCTGTAGATCCTAATGCAGCTGTGATTTACCTCCACTACATGTCAAGGAAAGTGAATGCACCTGTCCTAGGGGGAGCTTGAATTATAAATTTGTTTCCAAGTAGGTTCCCACAGAGTGGTATTCTTGGAAGTCCTGGAGTGAGTCTAAGCTGAACACAAGAGGCAAATAAACTGAATAACTGAACACGAGAAGCAATTAAACCCCATAATCTGGGATTAGAGGATGGGCAGTTTCAAGTGCGCGCCACTCGTGCACCGCGATTCACACTTCTCCAGCCTCAGCAGACACATCAGCGGAAGAGGTCTGGGCCGGAGATCCCACCCAAGGAGGTGACGCTCGGGATGCCCTTTCTACCCCCTGCCACAGCAGCTGAGGAGCTCTTATTACAAAGCAGGTGAGTGGGGTGGGCAACCTGGCAGACAGGAAGAGGTAATTGAAGCAGCTAGTAACTACAAAAGCAGGAAGGAAGGAGACGGAAAAGGAAATAATGAAGGAGCATGATACTAAACCCTGCAGGAAACTCTGTCATAACCTAAAATGAGCTGTCCTTCTGAGATCAAAGGTTCATGTAGCCCAATTTAGTGTCTTTGAAAGTGATGCTCAGTGAGGAGCATCAGCATAGAATGGCGTTTCTACAGAACTCTCCTACCTCCAGTAATTTGTATTTATGGAGTCCCTAAGCAGAATGCAATATCTGAATACTTAAGACCTCAAGGTGGAATTTTAATTGATTTATTTCTCCAATGACTTCTTGAACTCATAAAGTGTTCTCTGAACATAAGGCATGTTACTGTGATCCTCTATTGACCAAGGCTAACCCAGAGAAAGCGAGCCTTGCTGGTGCGCAGCGGAGCAGGGCCCAGAGCAGCGTCCCCTCGATGGCTCCAGGCTGCCATCCCCTGGCACCGGGTGCCTGGAGCAGAGGCCTGCTCAGCTGCTGCCCGGGAGCTCCCTGTGACTGACAGGAGCCTGATGGGGCCGTGGAACGGGCACCCCCTGCTCCCCTCACGGGAATAATGCTGCTGGCTTCCTGCCAAGGATCCCTAAGGAGCCGCTCTGTCCCTCGGTGTCCGCTGACAAGGCCCAGCCTGAGGAGAAGGCTGACGCGGCCTGCGCTGTCAGAGCAACAGCCAAGGCCTGAGGGGAAAGGCACAGCCGCCATCCCAGCTGATGTCCTGGGCTCGGTGTCCTCTGCCTGATGGCCCCTGGTGACTGTACCCAGCTGGGACATGGCTCTGCTGAGCTCTCCAGAGGGCCAAGGGAGTCAAGGTGAGGGCAGGGCTGAGTCTCCATCACCATCATGTCAGAGCCACCAGCCCGGCCAGGGCTTCTCCTGCAGCCCTGATACTCCCAGGCACTCGAGGGACCTCTGGAGTACGGTCCTACAGCCTTCCATAAATGAGTGCTGGGAAAGCAGAGCTTGAGCAAAGGGACATGGATGGCCCCTGCAGCACTGCTGGAGCTCAGAGCAAGCCCTGCCTCTGCCTTCATCCACACCCAGACAGGGACTTCAGGTTGGTAGCTGTAAAATGCTGAGCTTTCACAGCTGCTGCCCAGCCTGTCTTTTCCATTCATTGGTTAAAATGAGAGAGGCAAAGCCCCATGCACCTCAGGGAGCCCCAGCTGACTGCTGGAAGTACCTGGGCAGCTGCTGGCTGCCCATGGGACAGCACATCCCAGGAGGGAATGGCCGTGCAGCTGGGCTGCCCCAGGCCATTGCAGGGGCTCCAAAGGGAACAAACACTCTGGATTCTGGAGCAGGGATGCACACTCGGGCCTCATTCTGATGCTTAACCTTTCAGCTGGCAGTGGAGCTGTGCTGCAGCGAGTCTCTCTGGGGTAAGAATAGCAGCTGCTGCCTTGGGACACGGCACACGTGTCCAGCTCCTCCACGGCAGCACGTTGCACTGCGACATAGAAGGCAGCCTACCCGCCCAGGAATGTCTTCAGGCGCTATTAGTGGAAGCAGATCATCCCCACAAACAGGCACGACCCCGCACAGGAGTCTTAGGAGAGCGGGACTATTTTGGGCTTTTGACATTGAGGATGAAAGGAGACACGTGATGGGCTGATCCTGCTGGTAGGGGCCTCCTCCAAAGTTCCTGTCAGCCTTGTCCCCTCCTCTAGGAATGACTCCTGTGAAGGCCGAGGGGCAGTTTGGTGTGGCCTTGGAGTGCAGGAGAGGGCAGAAGGGACTGTGAGTTTGCTGGCGGGCAGGACCTTCCCTGAGTGCCATCAGCAGTGCCCAGCCGTGCTCAGGGCAGGTTCTTCCAGAAGGGGTGCACTTGTTCCTGAGTCTCTGTCCAGCCATTACACCTAACAGAGTTACTCACAGATTTTTTGTGCCATCTCAACTCTACCCAGACCCACCCAAAGCTGTGGAGATGCCCTCAGGTCGGGCTGTCCCCAAGAGGAGCAGCCAAGTTGTAGGTGGGTTTGGGCAGGCCAAGAGGCCCTGGCTGTACTCACAGAACAATGCACATTGTGAGGCAAGGAGAAAGACTGCAGGGGAAGAGGAAGGAGGAACAAGGTTAGGAGTCTGCTAAGGAGCCTTTGGGAAAAGTTGTACAGTGTCATAAGAAGGGAGGACTAGTCTGACATCTCTGCAAGGCGTTGGGTGGCTTTCTTAAGGTCTGTGATTGAAAGCTGAAGTCTGCTCCTAAAGAAACACCTTCCATTTCTCTCCACAGACAACACCAACAGGTTCTGCTTGTCAGTGCTTGTTAATGACACTGGAATCAGGCTCAATTTCCCAGGAAGAGCTGGTGTGCTGGTGAGGCTGTACTTCAGAGCCAGGTAAGGTGAGAACCCTTTGGATATTGGTGTCATGGGTATAACAAACAAATATCAGAGTGGCTGGTTTCAACTTACCTTCAGTGTGAGCATCTATATGGATGCAAACCCTCTGGCAGTGACTTCTGCAAGCTTAGACCAAGCAGTGTCAATCCTTATCACTTCCCATCACCCCAAGGAGCTCCACAGGCAAGCTCTCCCTTGAAAACATTGTGATCCTATTAGGTTCAATGCTTCATAGAGCACAAACCTCTGCTGCTGAATACCAGCACTTCTACAGTTGACAGTGGTAGAAAGTTGTGGACTGACACAAGCTTTACACATCACTGCCCCCAATGGCCCCTGCTCCTTTGACTGATTCTTGTTTCCTTTCTGTGCCAACTCCACACCCCAACTGCTGCTAATGTGTTAGTCATTCACACCACACTGGTCTGAGTCAAGGACTTCTGCAACCTGGATTCAGCTGGAGTGACTGATAGTGAGGGTTACAGGGGTGACAAGGCTGACCTTTGGGTTGATGAGGTGAAGAGGTGTGTTGGAGCCATGTGGTGTGCGAGAGTTGGGCACTAAGGGAGAGTCCCGAGAGTCCTTCCAGCACTTGGCCACAGGCAGGCTCAGCTGTTTGCCCACACAAAAGAAACTGGCAGCAGCTGGTGGCAGCTGAGGAAATGTAGGCTGAGGGAGATGGCACAATGTAGGGACACCGTTGGTATCTCATAACCAATGGTGAAATAGTCTCTGTCACAGAACTGTCAACCCTTCACAGTGCAGTGCACTGCAGCTTCTGATGACTCTCTCAGAGACTGGTGTTTAGGGTTTGTGAGGGCCAGCATCACAAGCAAGAATAGGAAAAAGGAAAAAGGAAAAAGGAAAAAGGAAAAGGATCATCCTCTCTTGACTCTGCCATGGGAAAGAAGCTGTGCTGAAAGGACAATTGGGAAAGCATTAGGAGCATGTGAAGGCAGGAGCTGGACAAGGAGCTGCTGGAGACAGGAGACAGCACAGGCTGGACTTTCAAGGAGTCTCCACAGCAATGGCCAGCCTCTAAGTTTGCAGATCCTCAATCCAGCACTGGCATCAGCTTCTCCCTTGTTCCGGAGAGGAAAAGTAAGGAAACTTCTTCTGCAACTGCCCAAGGGAAACAAAACCCAAAGAAGACATTGATCATAGTGTGTATGCAGAAGAATCTACTACAGTCTTTATTCACTAGACACTGAGGGGGTTACAAAGACTCATGGCAGCAGGAAAGTGCCCAAGAGGTTCACATTTTGTGCAGTCCTCAGGTCACTTTGCTGCCTAGTGACATTCTCACTCTTCCTCTTCAATCCTCCTGTGGAACTCCCTGCTCTTGGCTCGGAGCTTGTTGACCTGTGACTCTGCAATGTCAGCCCGCTCCTCGGCTTCCTCCAGCTCGTGCTGGATCTTGCGGAACTTGGAGAGGTTGACATTGGACAGCTGCTCCTGGGAGGAAGAAGGAGTCGGTAGTGAGAAATTTGGAGTTGGGGTTCTCATGCCTCCTGTGCCTTGGTCTGGGCAAAGTCACAAACCTCCAAACTCTACCCACCACTGCTTGTACAAAGTCTGACAGTGAGACTGATGAGATCTCCTCAGAATCATTCTGACATATCCCCTTAACTGAATCAGAAGCCCTACTCTGTGCTGGGCTGTTTCCACAATGAAGAAGCCGTGCTCAGACAATCATAAATTCAGGGGCTTGCAGAACTTCCCTCAGTTCATCCCTGACTGCTGCATGTGCAGAAAGAGGCAAAGGTTCCTTGCACTATTCTAAATGCAAAATGCAAAGTGTTTTGTGGGGAAACTTCCAACAACTTCCCTGTCTACTATCAAAATACTAAAAATAAGGTATTTATAAAATTTCTGTGTATATTCTACTACCAATATCATCCATACAAGTCCTTAGGGGTTGCTTTGTGATTCTAACGCAGAAAATGCATTTGCCCTCTTCAGTAGTCTTCGTAAGGGCTCATTGATTTCCTTCTCAAGGGTGAATCTGCTTTATGATCCTTTCAGAGAATTTGAAGAACTCCATTATTGATGAGTAGCACCTTCCAACTTTCTTATATTTGTCTCCTCAATGGCTAGACTACCCTCTGGGAAACTGAGGGTTCTTGCCAAGCACTCAGAGAGATACTTACTGCCTCCTCAGATTGTCTCTTGTAGGACTTCACTTTCATTTGCAGCTTGTCCACCAGATCCTGCAGCCTTAGAATATTCTTCCTGTCTTCCTCAGACTAAAGTGGTTGGTGAACACCAAAGAGAGTCAATTCTTGGTTCTACATCACACAAGGCTGACAATTCCCCTTGGGGATGGGGTGTACAAAGTGTGCCTTGCTGTGAGCAAAGCGTGTCAGAGCAGGAGTGCTCCTGCCTTACCTGGTAGGTCAGTTCCTTCACCCTGCGCTCGTACTTGCGCACTCCCTTCACGGCTTCAGCGCTGCGCTTCTGCTCAGCATCCACCTCCCCTTCCAGCTCCCGCACCTGCAAGGACAAGCCCATCCCTGCAGCCTCCTGACAATGTCTCTGCAGGGACACAGACACAACTCACACAGAGCCCCAGCCCTACACACCCTGGCCTCCAGCTTCTGGATCTGCTTCTTCCCTCCCTTCAGTGCCAGCTGCTCGGCCTCATCCAAACGAAGCTGCAGGTCTTTGACGGTCTGGTCCAGGTTCTTCTTCATCCTCTCCAGGTGGGCACTGGTGTCCTGCTCCTTCTTCAGCTCTTCTGCCATCATGGCCGCCTGATCAGAGTAAAAGGTCAAAGCCATTTTAGGACTGGAGATATTTTGGGAATAGTATGTTCACCATCAGCAAAAAATGCCTGGAGTGTCCAACTCACATCTGTGATGGCCTTCTTGGCCTTCTCCTCAGCATTGCGGGCTTCCTGGATGGTATCCTCCATTTCACCCTGGATCTGGGCAATGTCTGTTTCCAGCTTCTTCTTGGTGTTGATCAAGCTGGTGTTCTGTGCAATGGGAAAGACATGGCAAGAGTTGAATTCTAAAACCTGCCATAGTAAACCTTCTGCCTGAACACAGACTCTCCCCTTCCAGATTCCAATTCTTACTATGGAGTTATTGTTACAATGGTTGTTCACAAAATGTCCAGTGTGTGCTTGGGGAATGGATGCAAAACACTGCTTTCTTTGGGGACAGCAGTAGAGAGGCCTTTCTAGTACTGCTGGTCCTCTGGTAAATTCCAGCCCTCTGTATCTGGTCAGTGTAAAAACAGCTCTCTGGTCCCTGCCCTGACCTGGGTATGGAGGAGTTGCACACGTTCAGTGGCATCCAGAAGCTCCTGCTCAGCCACTTTCCTTGACCGCTCTGTCTGCTCCAGGGCTGCCCGGAGCTCCTCAATCTCAGCCTGCAGCAGGTTTGCTCTGCGCTCCACCATGGCCACCTGCTCCTTCAGGTCATCCTGTGTCCTGAGAGCATCGTCCAGATGAATCTGAGTGTCCTGGAAAGAGACACAAGAGAAAGAACCAGGTGTCAGTGGCCGCTTGAATGGACAACAGATCTCATTTTGTCAGGGATCTCATTTTCTCTTTTCTGTAGCTTTGCTGAACAGACCTTGAGCACTCCCTGTGTATTTCTCAGGTTCTTCTGTGCCTCTGCAGCCACACGGTTGGCATGGCTCAGCTGGATCTCCATTTCATTCAGATCTCCCTCCATCTTCTTCTTCAGCCTCAGGGCTTCATTCCTGCTCCTGATCTCAGCATCCAAGCTGCTCTGCAAGGACTCCACCACTCGCAGGTGGTTTCTCTTCAGCTGGTCAATCTCCTCATCTTTCTCTGCTACCTTCCTGTCTATCTCAGCCTTCACTTGGTTGAGCTCAAGCTGCAGGCGCAGGATCTTCCCCTCCTCATGTTCCAGGGAGGCCTGGACAAGTGGACACAAACATTGATAACATCAGTAAACCTACTGCTTCTTTTTAGGGAATAACAGAATATTTCTCAGCTGTCTGCACTGCCCAGCCAGAAGAGAGGACAACACAGGCCTTTTTATCCCTATTTCCTCATTTATTTAGTGCAGACACGAGTCATTATGGTCATGTACCTCAGCTTCCTCCAGAGCAGCCTGGATTTCAGATTTCTCCTGCTCAATCTGCTTCTTGACTTTCTCCAGCTCATGAATCGCCTTTCCTTGCTCAGCAATCTGCTCCGTGAGGTCGGAAATCTCCTCTGTGGGAACAAAGACCAATGGCATGGTCAGGCACAGAGCAGAACGGGAAGGTTCCCATCCCACCAAGGGGACAGGCATCTCTGCAGACCTGCAGGCACAGCCCCATGCAGAATGGTGCTAATGGCTGATAGTGAGCAAGGCCAGTGAGGAGCAGAGGGCCAGGGACTTACGCTGCAAGTTCTTGTTCTCCCGCTTCATTGTTTCCAGGTGGTCCAAGGACTCCTCATAGGCATTCTTCATCTTGAACAGCTCCGTGCTGAGAGAGCGTGACTCCTTCTGGGAGGCCTCCAGGTCAGCCTGCGTTTCCTCATACTTCTGCTTCCATTCTGCCAGGATCTGAAGAGAAAAGGGGTGTGAGTCGGGTTCTGACCATCATGGGGCCCTGCTGTGGCCAGGAGTGCTGGTGCTGGAGGCCAAAAGACCTTGTCAAAGTTCTTCTGCTTCTTATCCAGAGCAGCACAGGCAGCATTGGATCTCTCCACATCAATCATCAGGTCCTCCACTTCATTCTGCAGCCTCTGCTTTGTTTTTTCCAGTGAGGCACATTTGGCATTGACAGCCTCAACATGTTCCTCTGCATCCTGCAGACGCTGGGCCAGCTTCTTCCTGCAAAGTGTTAGGCAGAGTTCTTAATTGGAAATGAAGATGGATGTTGATTGTCATATTCACCAGAGCACTGAGACACTTCTTAGTATTTGGTCCTAATGCACATGGTGCAGAGCCTATTCCTACGAATTATTTTTTTCCTATATCATTTCCCCTAGGTCTTCATAGGGTCACAGAATGGTTTGGGTTGGAGCGGACATCAAAAATCCACTAATTCCATGCCATTAGCAGTGACACCTTCCAGTAGGCCAGGATGTTCCAAGCCCTGTCCAGCCTGGCCCTGAACACTCCCAGGGGTAGGGCAGCCACACTTCCAGGGATAGGGCAGCCACAGCTTCTCTGCAGTCTTGCTATCCTTCTGCACTTTGCACAATCTTGTACATGTCCTTTCTCCTTCATTCTTTTTGACATAGCCTGTTCTCCTTTTGTTTTACTGCTTCATATAACTCCTCAACCTTCTATTAGGCTTTTGCCTTTGAAAATCTCAGTGATGTCTTTAAATCTGGTGTACTGGTGTATGCCAACCTTCCACACCATGCCCACATACTTGGCCTCCTCGAGCTCCTCTGTGCGCTGAATCGCGTCCGTCTCGTATTTGGTTCTCCACTGGGCCACTTCACTGTTGGCCTTGGACAGGGCTCGCTGCAGCTCCCCCTTGGCCTCCTGCTCCTCCTCATATTGTTCCCTTAGCAGGTCACAGTCGTGGCGAGCGGACTGCAGGGCGTGGGCCAGGGCGTTCTTGGCCTGGTGGTAAAAATATGGCAATAAGGAGTAGCTGTTTCCTGGGAAATTTCTCCTATGGGAACTTAAACACTGACATACATCCCAAAGAGAGAGTTGTTAACTATCCTGATAAAAACACGGGAGTCCTGCACTGCAAGGGTCTAGCTTCCATGACCTAAGGGAATGATTTGAACTTCTAATTGGATCACCTTTTGAAGCCCTGAACACTTCACTAAAACCAGTATTATGTCAAATATTTATTTCATATGTAACATGAATATCTTCACCTTTATCTCTTCTTCTAGCTGCCGCTTCAGTTCTTCAATCTGCTGGGTGAAAGCTTGTTTTCCTCTAGACAGCTGAGAAATTAGAGCATCTTTTTCCTCCACCTGGCGTCCATATTCACCTGAAAAAGTTTTGAATTCAGAAAACATTTTATTAGCCAAGAGAGAAATTTATGGGTTCTCCCATTTCCAAATTACAGATGGAAGGGCTGTACCAGATTCTGTCTGCAGACGAGCTCTTTGAGCACTAAGATCGCTAATCATGCGCTGATTCTGCTCCTCCTTCGTTTTATATTCACTCAGCTGATCTTCCAGAGTGCGGCACATCTTCTCCAGATTTGCCTGGATATCGATTGCACATATGAAAATGAATAAATACCTTGATCCTGATTTCTTTTAGTGGGAAAGTATATCTAGAAGATGCAGTTGACATATTTTGAGACTGTACATATGGCCATACTTCTACACATAAGATTTGCAGAAATCATTTATAATGTAACCTGATAAAAATTAAATAATATAAGATTAAAGAAAAAGATCACATTGATATCAAATTCCTAATAAAAATATTTGTGTACCTTGGCTTTAGACACAGACTCTATGTTGCTGGCCAGGTCATCAATCTCCATCTTCATCTCACTCTTCTCCTTCTCCAGCTTCTGCTTGACGCGTTGCAGGTTGTCGATCTGCTCGCCCAGCTCAGCCGTGCTGTCCGCGTGCTTCTTGCGCAGGGCGGCAGCCGTGGCTTCGTGCTGCAGCGTGGCCTCTTCCAGGTCACGCCGCATCTTCTGGAACTCTGCCTCGCGCTTCTTGTTCATCTCAACCTGAGCTGCTGTGGCCCCTCCTGCTTCTTCCAGGCGCTCGCTGATCTCCTCCAGCTCCCTGGACAGGTCAGCCCGATGCTTCTCTGCTTTGGCGCGAGACGTTCGCTCTGCCTCAATTTCCTCCTCCAGCTCCTCAATGCGGGCCTGCACAACACCAGGGACCCCTCACACACGTGCCCTCCTCAGGCCTGAGCCTGAGCAAGGCAGGGGAAGGAACAGAGACTTGCCTGCAGCTCCTTGATCTTCTTCTGAAATTGCATGCCTAGCAGTTGTTCGTCCTCAATTTTACTCTGGATCTGGCTGATTTCAAAGTCCTTCCTTTGGGCCAAGTGAACCATGTTAGAGTTCAAAGAAAAAAGACAGGTGCTGCAGCCCAGCACTCACTCAGGTGCCCCAGAGCCACACTTACTTCTTCAGTTTCTCATCCAGCTGCTGCTTGTCATTCTCCAAATCCATGATGCTGTCCTGGGCCAGCTTCAGGTCTCCTTCCAGTTTCCTCTTGGCTCTCTCCAGGTCCATGCGCAGTTTCTTCTCTTGCTCCAGGGACCCTTCCAGCTAAACACAACAAGACCATCAGGACCCTACCAGGCAGGTCAGGCTCCATACCTGTCCTGTTCCTGCTCTCTATCTGTGTGCTTACATCGTCCACTTGCTGTTCCAGCTTGATCTTGGCTTTGGTCAGAGTATTGACTTTGTCCTCCTCTGCCTGCAGGTCATCCAGGGTCTGCTGATGGGCCTCTTGGAGGGCCTTCTTCTCTTTTGTCAGCTTCACAATGGTCTCGTCCAAGGCTGCCATCTCCTCAGTCAGGTTTTTCACCTTTGAGAAGAAATTAGCAAGCACAGACAGAAAATGATGCTCAAAAACTTTATAACAAGACAAGTCTTTTCCAGAATGCGAGTGACAGGTTCTGCCTCATACCTTGTTTTCAGTGGCATGTTTTTCCTTCTCCACCTTGGCCAGTGTTAGCTCAAGGTCATCAATATCTTTCTTCAGCTCTGAACATTCATCCTCCAGTTTCCTCTTCTTGGCTGTCAGCTCAGCATTAATTTCCTCTTCATCCTCAGCCCTTTCAGTCACTTCCTTAACTTTGGCTTCCAGCTGTATTTTGGTTTTGATGAGCTGGTCACACCTTTCCTCAGCATCAGCCAAAGCATCAGCTTCCTAGTAGGGAGATGCCATTTTAGGGATATGCTTTTTGAGGGAAGATTGTGATACTTAACCTTCATAGTGCAGGGTCTTGGATAGCAGTTTTGTAGTTTAAAATTTGATTGACGTTCCAACAGAATGACATCTAATATAGAATTGATTATGTGTTGTTAGTTTTGAAACAGCCAGGTTTAAAAGCTAAAACCAAGTAAAATCCTTTTCAAACTACGTGATGACATGAGTAGTTATATATTTGTGCAGGATATAGAATCCAATATTATCTCATAATATCAAACAATGGGTCAAAATGCAGAATATCTGAGCATACACTGTAGAAAAGTGTCACCCAAGTAATATTTTGACTACAGATACCTCACAGTCCTTACTGAAGCTAGTTATGCCTTTGAGAGCACCACTGAAAGAATTACAATTGAATTGAACTAAATCAAATTTTCTATGTGGTTTGAAAATGTACCTGTATATATCAACCTGATAGTCACAGTAGAATTAAGATAAAGCCCACTGGTGGTACTCACAGCCTGTACTTGGAGCTGCAGGTCATTTTTTTCCTGCACCAGTTTCACCATTTTCTCTTCAAGCTCTTTCCGCTTTGCTTCAGACTTTGCAAGCTCCTCCTTGGTTTTCTCAAACTCTTGCTTCATGTTGGCCATCTCCTTCTCAGACTCTGCACTCTTCAGCAAGGGCTTGATCTTGAAGAACAGCTTCATCCATGGCCAGTGTTTGACATTCATGAATGCACGAATGTTGTACTGGATGCAGAAGATGGACTCCCTGAAAGATAAGTCAAATTAATATCCAATATCTACACCATGACAGCACAATAAGCCAAGTAGAGTGAAGCTGATTTGAAGAAAAGTCTACCTCCTCTCCACCATTTTCTGGTACTCCACTCTCATCAGGAAGCCCCTGCACCTGGCCTGGGTGCGGGTGATGAGCTGTGCCAGCTTCTCATCCCTCATCTCCTCCAGGAGGCCCACCAGCCCAGCTTTGAAGAACACCTTAGGTAAGAAGATGAAAATAGGCGCAGTCTGTACTTGTTTAAGGTAATACCCTGCCCTCCATGACAAACACTGTGGAAGTTAAGAGCAAAACCACAAAGAATATATGTAGTGGCAGACACTTTTTTATAACTCCAAGCTTCTGGTTACTTGCAGTTGAGGAACTATAATAGTCAGACATTTTCCTTTTATTTTTTGTTGACTCTTGATTCTTTTATTCTACAACTTTGTCTTAAATTAGGAACTTGATTAACCCTTAATTAAAAGATCGTATGACCATGAATTTTAATTTACTCAAGTGTTGAGTAATCAAGAATCTGGTTGATTTATTTTACACTATTTCTTATACCCTATTGGATAATTTCTTGTACTACCTGGAATATCTGAGTGTCCGTATCAAGCCATGCAAACCAAATTGCACTTGAAGCAAACAGATTTACCTTAGTGTGACCAAATTTGTATTGAGTATGATCTATATCAATTGATCCAAGAAGTTTCTCACAAGCCTTCTTGCTGTCAATGAACTGTCCCTCTGGGATAGCACTGGCATTTAATACTTTGTACCTGAGGAAGAAAATGGAAGGACTTGCTTTGAACTCCAGAATGTTAAGGGTTGTTTCCAACCTAAGTGATTCTATGAATATGAAGAGGTTTGTTTTTGAGACCACCTGGCAGGTACATGGCAAGAAAGTCTTAAGAACTGTTGAGAACAAACAGCACTTGTTAAACTGAAACTTTAGAGAAGGCTTTAGGCACAGGAGGGGAAGGTTAGATTTCAAAAGCTATTTAAGGTGGACAAGGTGATCCAGTAAGATGCTGAAGTCTGACCTCTGTTTAAAATCTGCATACAGGACTCTGTTGGGAAATCCTTTCCTGCAGATCCTGATCCCTTCCAGCACGCCGTTACAGCGCAGCTGGTGCAGCACCAGCTCGTGCTCCATGGCACCTGGCAATGCAGAGCACAAATACATGCCATGTTCTGTAATACAGTGGGGAAGAGCTGCACCACACTGAAAACCTTCAATATATATGTGTAAGTATCTTACCAGGTGTTTTAGTTTCATTTGGGATGATGCACCGTACAAAATGGGGGTGCGTGCTTCTCAGATTGGTCATCAGCTTGTTTAAATTCTCCTGGGACAGTCATTAAGAAAAGTTGATATTAGCAAGTGTAATTTCTGCTGCAAGCATCAAGTCCTCTAAAATGAGATACTCCAGAAAAAAATTAGCAGAACCCTGAACTCAAGCTCTCTGCACCAGTTTTTCTGACTTTCCACAGATCTTTGTTATAATTAACTTAGTGTATAAAGTTCTTCTGAGTAATGTGTAGGAAAGACTGTACTCTTAAACACTCAATTTTACTACATTTCACATACTCAAGTAGAATGTCTTCATCTGAAAGAATATCCATCTTTTGTTGAATGTACCCAGAGAGATAAAGTAGTGCCCCTATGAGGCAGTGGGAGGCATTCTGCAGTAAGCATATGGGTCATATGGAGCATACCGCATAGAACTTCTGTGTTTTCCCTACTGAAAGCAAAATGGACAAAACCAACAAGCTGAGTTTTAAATATCAATATTATACATTTATCTTGTAGGGTGAAGTGAGATGAATCCCAGCTGTAAGCAAACAGAAAAGTCATTCAGTGAAATGAAGTATGAGTAGATTAACTGGATTTATTCCTAGTCGAATGTGGCCCAAGAACTTCAGAATCTTTTAACAGAACCAAGCCAAAACAAGACTAGCCATAGTAATTGGTGGGTTTATGCCTCATCTTAGGAAGAGGTAGTGAAATCTCTACTGTACCCGAAAAAGAGCTGAGACAGTCTGGAAAGAAGAACCCTTCTTCTTGGCACCTTTCTTGCCAGCACCAGCACCAGCCTCGGCTAAATTGAAAATAAATAAAACAGATGTTAGATTTTTTTTTTTTTTGCCTTCCTTGATTCCTTTCTGCAAGCTGTACATCAGTGGAAACATGGAATTCAAAGAAACAACCTGCATCTGCTCCACCATAGTTGGCGAAGAGTAAAGCCAGGGTCTTCACAGATGATTTCTGGTACAGCCCAATGACAGTTTCATTCAGAGGGTCCTTGTTCTTCTCCAGCCAGCCAGTGATGTTGTAGTCCACTGTTCCAGCATAGTGTATTAGGGAGAAATGGGCCTCAACCTTCCCTTTGGTAGGTTTTGGCTTCTGGAAGTTGCTGGACTTGCCCAGGTGCTGGTCATAGAGCTTGTTCTTGAAAGAGGTGTCAGTTGCCTTGGGGAACATGCACTCCTCTTCCAGGATGGAGAAGATGCCCATGGGCTGAGAGAAATCACAAGGGAGACCAATTGTAATTTACCTTTCAGGGCAATAATGACCTTCACCTAGGCACAATAATGGAACATAGACTGAGATACACATCAGAAAATATTATTATTTAATTCCATTTTCTTCTAGCAAGTGGGACTGATCACATTGATACTTACATTTTTAAACACAATATTACTCATAAAAGAAATAGAAATTAATTTTGCTTGTGTTGACAATGTACTTTGTAAAATCAGAGCACTACCTCCTTATTCAGTGGAAATGAGAGGACACAGTTGTGTCAGACAAATCGAACATGAGCCAACAGTGCACCACTGCAGCAAAGCCACCAACTCATCCTTGGCTACACTGTGCTGCTAACAGCTCAAGGAAGTTGATCCTTCCCCTCTACTCAGCTCTGAGAAGAAACATCTGTAGTGCTGTTTGAGCTCTTAGCTACCCAGCAAAGAGAAACATGAACATAAAAGATCCCTTTGGAAAATGAGACCAAGTAATTACAGACATTCCATGCTTGTAACTGATTTGTAGGGGGTACCTTCTCAATGAGCTCAATGCAGGCAGCCAGGTCCATCCCAAAATCAATGAATGTCCATTCAATTCCCTCCTTCTTGTACTCCTCCTGCTCCAGCACAAACATGTGGTGGTTGAAGAACTGTTGCAGTTTCTCATTGGTGAAGTTGATGCACAGCTGCTCAAAGCTGTTAAACTGGAAATAAAATAAGAAAGATATATATTTGAAGATGCAGCAATAATTGCAGGACCTCATCTGTTAAAATTAAGGAATGCAGTAAACTTGACTTCCCACGCATTTCTTCAGTCTGTTTTAGAACATTATGAAAAAGAGAAAAGGATCAAATTAATTGCCCACAAGGATTTTTTTTCATTGACAAAATTTAAAGATAAATTTTACATCCTGTTTAAAATGAGACCAAATTACAGGGAGAATAACCCCAAGCTTAGGCTTATCATGATTACATATTTTTATATTGTCTTGTCCCTGATCATATAAACAATGAACTTTTTTGATTGGACCATTTAGTACCTTCAATTTTGCACATCTTGAAATAGCACAAGTCCTTTGAAAGGTCATTTTTTTACTTAAAGAAGAGAAATAGTAATAATCATGTGATGATTTTATGTTCTCTTTTAAAATGGGTCTCAAATTATCATAACATTCAATGGTCACTTCCAAATAGCTCTTACCAAATCTTACTTACATCAAAGATCTCAAAGCCTGCAATGTCCAGGACACCAATGAAGTACTGCCTGGGCTGCTTCGTGTCCAGCTGCTCGTTGATACGAACAACCATCCACAGGAACATCCTCTCATAGAGTGCCTTTGCCAGAGCACCTACAGCATTGTGCACCTACAGGAAAAAAACCAAAAACCTGGGATCACAATACAGGGCAGAGGAGAAACAAAAGGATATTCATTCTACACATGGTTACAGTTACAATATGTTTCTTACCTGCTGTGCGGTTTGGCCCTTGGTCACATATTCATTCCCCACCTTGACTCGGGGGTAGCAGAGGGCCTTGAGCATGTCAGCTGAGTTCAGACCCATCAGGTAGGCAGCCTTGTCAGCAACTGAAAATCCAGAAGAAAAAGGAAGACTTTTATGTTGAATAGGCTTTGAATCCTGGAGCATTCCCTAAAGGCTGAAGGGTTAAGATTTCTGTTCTTTGAAAACTTTCAATAGGCTCTTGTGGAAGGAATTTTTGTAACATCACACATGCCATTATGCATATTGAGCTTTTCTTAAAGAAGTTTGGTTTGAAATTCTTCACTGCAGCATGCAGAAAGTAATGAAGTTTTCAAAAATCTCCTGGCACAAAGCTGAAAACTGAAGCTTGCTAGTCTGAATGTGTGCAGTACACATGCAGCTCAGGAGCTGCAGTGGCACAGTGACAACAGTCAAGTACCGATCTACATTCAGGTGATCAAAATGACAAAATAGTTAGAGTGGAACACAGAAACAAGATGTCTGTTCTCCTTCAGATCCACAGCCTACAACCTTTTCTGAGCTTTTGTTTCTGATGTTCAGTAAAACTCGTTGGGCTTCATCCTGTTACCAATAGTGTTCCCCAGCTGCCTTGTCCTTTAACAAGACGAGGCATTGCTCACAGAACTGAAGACAGGGGTTGTAGGCCCTGTGCCAGCAAAGGAAAGGAATGAAATAACACCTCTCATAGCTGACTTCCCTGAGCATCTGATAGGTGAGGTGCATGGGTTCATGGTTCCCTGTCATGTTAGAACTGAATCACAGGGCTTCACTGTGATTCACAGGGCTTCACAATTGCAAGCCATATTCCAGCAAAGGTATGACTAAAGGAACATCCATAACTCCTGAATTCTTGAAAGAGTATGAATATCAGTTTAAGGCATTAATTGTTCATAGCATAAGTTACTTAAATCCTGAGATAGGGAACTCGATGTACTGAGGACAAGGGACAGCTGTTTTCTCCTGGATGATTGTTTTGCTTGGGATCTAAAGTCCAATGGTGAACAACTTTTGCTGTCTTCTACATATGTAGGGGCTTAAAGAGAGTTAATTATTCAGTTTGATAATACCTTCTGTGCCTTCAGGCTCTGCCTGCTCCTCTCTTGGTTTCTGTTTGAACTTCAGGTTCCCGTAGTGCATGACAGCCCCTGTCAGCTTGTAGATGGCTGTCTTTTCATCAGCAGTGAAGCCCAGGATATCAATGGCACTCTGGTAATACAATGAGCAAAGTGAAATATCTGCATGTTATCTGATGTATGACCTGCACCCTGTTGACCTGTTCTGTACATTACTTACATCTGTCGCCATCAACTCCTCTTTGTCATCAATGCTGGGAACAGTGATCTCACCTTGACTCACAAAAGGGTAGTCAAATGGGTTGGTGGTGATGAGGAGCATTTCTGAAGACAAATGTGTTCATGGGTTAAATATAATTTATCTTGTAATGCAGTTGAACGTTGCTCAGAGATTTTCCTTTCAAAAGTTCAGTGATGTCTCCTACCGATTAGCTCCGGCTTCTTGTTGGACATGATCTGATAAAAGATGTGGTAGCTCCTTTCCGCCTTGAGCTGGAAAGTGACTCTGGACTTCTCCAGCAGATCTACGCAGGCAGGCAGAAAGAGTTAGGCACTTGTAGGAATGTACATGGAGATGGGAATCAGGGAAGGGTTGGGAGCAGTGCAGGAGAATCTCTTACAGGTTTCAATGTCAGCAGAAGCCAGTTTGCCTGTGGCACCAAAGTGGATTCTGATGAACTTGCCCTGTTAAGCAGAAGCAGCAGCAGGTCAGCCTGGATGTGTTGTGCTGACGTCTCCTTTGCACAAAGAACATCTCAGGCATCCTGTGTGTTGCCATGAGGGGGGGAGATTTTATGCAAAGCAAGAACTCACAAAGCGTGAGGAGTTGTCGTTCCTCACGGTCTTGGCGTTTCCAAAGGCCTCCAGCAGAGGGTTGGCGCTGATGATTTGATCCTCAAGCGTTCCCTGCAGGGTGATGAGTATTCAGTGATGGTGTTTAGTTGAGAAGGCAATGACAGGCCAAGCATTCAGTCTGTTCTTCCTGACTCACCTGCATTTTGCCTGATGACTTCTCCTCTTTCTTCTTCTCTCCGCTGGCTGCAATTGTTGCAAAGTACTGGATGACACGCTTGGTGTTCACAGTCTTCCCGGCCCCGGATTCTCCGCTGCCAAAGCCAAGGGAGGAGCAGAGGGAGCGTGGTCAGGCAGGAGGGCCCCTGGCACCGGGCAGCCCCGCAGGGACCCGTGCAGGGGGTGTACGTACGTGATCAGGATGGACTGGTTCTCCCGATCTGGGAAAGCAGAACAATGGAAGATGTGTTAGCAGCTGACCTGGGTAATGCTAAGTGGAATGAGAAGTAAAATTGCAAATCTAAGCTGGGGATTCTTCAGAAAGTCCAAGACGACCCAATTCTTTTCTATGGCCTAGCAGTATTAAGTATTAGCCCAAATGGATATATTGAACAGTCAGTGGCATCTGAACCTGAAACTAGCTGTGTATCACTTGCCCTTCACATTTTTTTCCTCAAGCAATGAAAACAAAGTACCTACCCGAGTTCAAAATACAAGAAAAAATACCACTTTTTGTTTCTTATCAGTGAAAAAAATGTAGAAAAATTAGTCAAATACTATTTCTGCAGTAGGAAAGTGTAGATTTTTGTACAATAAAGTAGAAATAATTCATTATGGTAAGTTCATGAATGTTCCCAAGTGAGTTTCACTTGAAATTGTTTGCTACATAAATGGACCAAGTTCATAGTCATTATCTCTGGTGGCTCCAGCTGGCTTGTCACATGCCCCACTGAGATCAGCAGAGCTTTTTTGGTTAGATTGCTGTGAAGGAGGTCAAGCACTCACCAGTCAGCATGAACTGATAGGCGTTGTCAGAGATGGAGAAGATGTGTGGAGGGGCCTCCTGGCGCTTCTTGCCTCGGTAGGCCAACACCACCTCGGGGTTGTACACCGGCAGCCACTTGTAGGGGTTGACAGTGACGCAGAAGAGACCCGAGTAGGTCTGTGGAGAAGGGACACAGCACGTTGGCTTCCCCTGGGCCTGGCCCAGCAGCTCCTGAGGCTGCCCAGAGGAAGCTGCTGCTGCCACTTACATAGATCATCCAGGCTGCATAACGCTCTTTGAGGTTGTACAGCACAGCGGGTTCGTGCAGGTGGGTCATCATGGCCATGTCCTCGATTTTGTCATACTTGGGAGGGTTCATGGAGAAGATTTGATCTTCTTTCACAGTCAGGGTCTGCAAGGAAACAAAAGATCCACATGTGTCATTGAAAAGCCCAAAATGGGGATCAAATGTTGTCCTTCAGCCTTGTTTTTCACTCACCTCTCCCCCTTCAGTTTTGACAGTGACTTTTCCTGATTCCCTGCTCTGGATTGTCCCTTTCACAAAGGATTCTTTGGGATGAACCACAAAGACAGATGACTTGGCATCAAAAGGTTTGTTCTGGGCTGCAATTCTCTCCTTTTCCGATTTTCGGAGGTAAGGAGCTGCCTCCCCAAAAACAGCCATCTCAGCATCTCCAGAGGCCATGTCTGCACTTCACTGAGAATATCTCAGCAGATGACTCTGAGGAGAAAAAAAAATGGTACTGATTACTTATTCTGTAAGATTTGGGAATATTTTATCCTGTGCCTTGATGTCTCTTCATACTCGGAGTATTTTAACATAAGATAACTAGAAACTTAATTTTATGTCAAAATAAGAGGCTTTCATGGATGTAGTCTAGGTCTTCAAATGTCCATTGATGACCTTTTCAGAACTGTGGATTTGATAGTTCAAGAATACTGTGCCTGTAAGACAAGAGTGAACTTGTAACAAGTTTCACTAAGACATCACTATTAGGAAAGGGAATAGAAGAAATTGTTAAAAGGATGAAGAGTGGAATAAAACTTCTGAAAAACTGTAGGGTAGGTGACCTACAGTCTTGGAAAACAATGAATCTGTTGGACATTTAACTATTTAATGGTAATGGAAAGGTAATGAGTAATTAATAAATTTTGCTAATGAAGTTCTCCACAGGAAAAAAAAGTGCAGGCTTTGTGACCTTTTAATATTCTGCCACAATTCATTTGCTCTATGCATTTGTCATCCTTCACTACAATACCTAAATAATTTTGGCCCCAAAGTTCTCACTTAGGTGAAATAAAATTCAGTCATTGAAACTGGAATTTCCAAGGCTATGTTAAGATCTCAAATAAATACTTACTGAAAAAATCTAGGAACACACAAGTTCTCAAAAGATTTTTTAAAAAAGTATTTCTTCAAGTGATTTATTAAACATCTAAGGTACCTAAATTTAGCCAATTGCACTTGAAAATTTTCTAGCTACTTTAGTGAAATTTATTACTTCTTTATTCTTTAGGTAATAAATATATTTTTTGTCTGGAGTAAGCAAATGATATCTGAGAAAGCTGAGAATCCTGGCACTCTACAAATGTGTTTAGAAGGTCCATATGTTCAGATGATTTAATAATTAATATATTCTTAAGCAGAATACAGGATTTTGCATTTTTTCCTGCTGTGCTTATCTGGTCATATTCTCCTCCTGCCGTAGCAAAGATGGGAAGGCAGCACACCTTGATTTATGTAAGGTCAGTTAAGCAGAATTGAAGAATGTCCCCATGGGGTTTTTCTGTTCTGTCATCAGTGCTCAGAGGCTTCAAACACAGCCTTGGACACCCTCACCACTTTCTACTGCAACCCCACCAGGTTTGCATATAGGGTGAACCAGTGAACCTTCCTGACAACCCAGTCAAAAGGATCTGTCTTTGCCCCTAAGAATGAGTAAATCAGCTTCTTACCTCTCGTGACACCAGATGTGAGGCTTGTGGGCTGACAGCTGGTCAGTACTGTAAAACAGAAATTGTAATTCCCAAATTGCTGTTGCCCAGAAATCAAGAGTGAAAACATGCAAGTGCCTTGAAAACAGATTTATAATGGAGTCCCCTCCTGGACAGGAGCACCGGAGGCAGCAGGAATGTGGTGGCACGTTGGGGTGCCATCCCCTTCCTGCCAGCCTGCAGACCCCATCCTCTTACCTTGGAGCTTTCTGTGGAGCCAGGGCAGACGTGTTGCAGGGACGTTTTATACGCTCTCGCCTGCAGATGCTACAGATGCCTACTCTTTCTTCGGTCAGAAATATTTTGGCAAACCCTCTTTGGTAAAGCATTGTCTGGCAAACTGAACTAAGGGCATAATTGTCATTTGACATGACTAGATATAATTAGAAAATTTTGATGTCTTAGTGGCTATATGAATACATCTCCTATAAACAATCTTCCAAGGGTGTTAAGGAGAGAATCTGGACTAGTCAAAGCACTTAAAGAACTTGGATTCAGGACTTATGGATTTTATTGCTGGCGTTCCCACCGACTCACTGCACGACCTGGGATGGATTGCTTGGTATGTCTGTGCTGCAGCTATCCCAGTAGTACAATAGATCAAACAGGATGTTAAAAGGTAGATTAGCATTATTAAAACCTTTTGGCAGTTTTGTTGGTTTAACCCTGAAAGCAGAAGTGCAGATGCCTAAGAGGTGAGGAGGGTGACAGGCACAGCAGGGTGGTCAGCTAAACACTGCAGCAGGGAGAGGCTGGGTTCTACCTGGGCTTTTAAGCTGATGGCTCTGATAGATGTGAGGCAGCTTTAGGGGTATCAGGAGGAGTGTGCACACACAGAGGCGTGTGCCTGTGTGCCTCTTGGCACACACTTCAGATTGCAAGTAAGTGGGAGATTCTCTAAGAACTCTCTAAGAACTGTTCATGTGAACCCTGTGATGGGTTATACCTGCTGAGACTCCTGATCTGCAGGTTAGTGCCAGTGAACAAGATGCTCCCTGCTTTTGCTGGCAACATAACTCCTCCTTAATCCTCCTGTAACCCTAGGAAGAATAACTGATTTGAAATGCCTTCCAACTGAAACCAGCACACTACTTACAAATGGTAGAAAGATCCTCTTTTCAGTAATACCTGTACAAATAATTGGATGTATGCACAAGGGCGACAGCATGCAGTCCCAGATGCTCTCTACCTGATACATCCTCAGTCCAGCACTTCCATTTCATTACAGATATCTTGCACACTTGGTCCAAGGCACCACGGGTATACCAGAGCACTGGGGGTGGCAGACGTACCTGGACAATGCTGATGGAGAGAGGGGAAGGGGATTTACTGGTGGTGCTGGAGAGAGACTGGTCTTGTTTTAGGAATAGAGCACAGTCATATGAGCTGATTTAAATCCTGTCAAATTTAGGCTGAGGTAGTTAACACCTTCTTTGCCTCAGTCATCAACAGAACCAGTGGTTATCCTCAGGGCAACCAACCCCTTAGGCTGTTATCAAGGAAGGGGAGCAGAATGGACTCCCTGCAATCCAGCAGTGAGCTGCTGATTTTAGGCACTCCCAATCCTGTGAGGCCAGACAGGATTCACCTGAGGCCACTGAGGGAACTGTGGGAAGCATTTGCCCAGCCAGCCTCCATCATTTATCATGGGTCCTGGCTAACCAGGACTTTCCTCCAACCAGGTGCGAGAGGCTGGCAAGATTGATGTGCTGAGACATTTTGGGATGCACGTGTGTGGGGGAAGGGCAGGTCAGGCCCTGCCCTGGCGAGGCAGTGCACTTCTCCAAGCCCCACCCACCTAGAGCCATGATTCTATGCTGTCACCTGACTTTGGGGATGTTGCCTTTCCAGTGGCCAACAACAAAGCCATAGAGCTCTTCTGGGTTTTTGCTGTTGTGCTGTGCAGGATGTGAACCCAGCAAGAGGCAGGAGTGAGACACACAACCAGGTAGCCGAGGGAAGGTCTGGTTTGAGTGGGAAGCAGTCAGTGAGTTGAGATGTCTTCAGGTTTTGACACTCACCAGTTATTTGGGGACTGAATTTAGTGTCAGTAGGTACCCATATTCCAGTGGTAGAACATAAAACCTTCTTGGTCCAAATCTCAGAAGAGGGTTGTGAAGTAGAACACAGCAATGAAAGAGATTCTTTAATCCAGATGGCTTTTGAATATTTCCAAGGATGGAGATTTCACAATAGCTCTTGGAAACTTGTGCTCAGTCACTTTTACAGGACAGAAGTATTCCCAGATTTTCACAGGGTGCCCATTGCCTCTTGTCTTGTCTCTGGGCACCACTAAAAAGGGCCTGGTTCCATCCTCTGTGCACCTCCAGATATTTATATCCATGGACACGATTCACCCGACCATTCTCTTCTCCAGGCTGAACAGTCTCTACTCTTTCAGCCTTCCCCTATAAGAGAGATGCTGCAGTCTCTCATTCATCTTAGTGGCCCTCTGCATTAGCTCTGTATCTCCCTTACACTGGTGAGCTCAGCCCTGGACATCACGTGTGGCCTCAGTGCTGAATTAAGGCCAAGGATCACCTCCCTCTACCTGCTGCAACACTCCTAATGCAGACACCATTCAGCTTCTTCACAGAAAAGACACATTGTTGGCTCATGCTCACCTTGCTGACCCCCAGAACCCCCAGGTTCTTGTTTTGCAAAGCTGCTTTTCACCTGGTCAGCACCCAGCATTTACTGGTGTCTGGGCTTGTTCCTCTCCAGGTTCAGGGCTTTGCATTTGCTTTGTGTTACTGGGTCCCAGATTCACCTCAGAGCTTTGCCTCACCAGTACTCAGCTGCACACTGTCCTTAACACAGAAAACACTTAATGTTAAATGGGCCTTGGCAACTGTAGAATCACAAGACTTAGATCTTACTGACATGTTTATCTGTATTGCTAGTTAAGTTATAAAAAGAAGATAAATGTTAAAACATCAACTACTTTCACTTAAAAGCTCTAAATTCATACCCATTTGCTCTTCCCCTCTTTTGCATTAATGAAATAAGACAGAAAACAAGAACTTCTCTTTCAATGTTTTAAGCTGTTTTTAAATATCTTTTTGAAGGACATTAGGGCTAAAGCAGTGGCAGCTGTAGGAGCATGTGTTGTCAATATAGGTCATATATGAACTCTCAGTCAATGTCTACAGGGGAAAGACACTATATTTGTGGAGGCTGAAAGAGGAGACAGGAGCAAGTGCAAAAAAAGGATTGGGCAAATAACCCAACATTCTGTGTTGTAGTGTATGACATAAAGCTCATGAAAAGTGAAGTCTTTGGTCAGCTGTCATGAGCATCCCTGGGAAACAGTCTGAGCAACTGAGCATCTGCATTGGATTTGGTTTAATTTATACAGCTCTTCTCTTTCATCAAGGTATCATTTATATGACACTGGTACAGTGGTTTCTTCCAAAGTAGTCTCTAGTCTGAAATAGATGATTCAGACTTCACTGTAGTTTCACTTTCTAGATCCCAAAAAATTACTTCAGGGAAAAACTTTGCTATGTTTCCTCTATCCAGGTAGAGCAAGGAGAAATCTGTCCAGGAAGGAATCTGTTGAAAGGAGTGCAAGCACCTCACAGAAAAAAAAAAAAAAAAAAGAAAAAAAAGAAAAAAAAAAGGCATTGTTTCCTGGGAACCATTAATATTCTGTCAATTCCATTTCCATCTCTGCAGGGTGAACTTCACTGGGACCAGAAGCAAACCACAGCAGAGATAAATGGGAAGAGGCATGCTGGAAGCCATCTCTGGATACAGACTGTGCTGCACAGCAATGCAGTGTCGTCAAGGTGCACATTCCCCATGGAGGAGAAAGGATTCAGTCGTGCTGAAAATAGATCCTTCTTGAGACACTGGTCACACAGCTACTCCCTTTCTGCCAGGGCCTAAGACTGTATTTTGTTCTCCCCATCCCAGCAGTTAACTGAGAGATAAGGAGTGACAAGGCACTTTTTAGCCAGGCAGCAGTCGGGCTGGGGAGGGCAAGGGGAAGTTCCTGCAGGTGCTGTGTATTGGCCATTGGGAACCTCCCTCTGCTGCCTATTCAGACTTATCAAGCCCATGAACTGGAAACACAAGAATGGCCTGTATGGGCAGGGGTTTTGCAGCAGGAAAAGGAATGTTTCTTTGGAGTTTTTACTCCTGGGAGCTACTCTCAGGCACTATGCTCTGTGATTCCCTGAGACAGAGGGCCCTCCAAGGTGTCCCCTCTGGCTGGGGGAGTGTCCAGGTGTCCCCTCTGGCTGGGGATGTGTCCAGGTGTCCCCTCTGGCTGGGGATGTGTCCAGGTGGCCACTCCCATGCAGCTGAAGCCGCGGCCATCAGTAAAATCTTTGATTTCACTTCATTCATTGAACGGTTAATTACATGCTACTTGCGAAAGCATATTCCTCCAGAACACCAAATCCATAATACTGCTGCTCATGAGCATCAGCTGAAATGTCCTCAGCAGCAGCAGCAGGCTTTGGTTGCTTTCAGTCCTTGAAGAGCAGCGTGACCTGCAGGCAGAGTCAGAGATGTGTGGAGTTCATTGGGGCAGCAAAATGCATCTTATTACATCAGGAAGGAGCTCTAGCAGATGAGGGGCAACAGGACAGGCAGAGTACAGGAGATTCTTCTCATTACGACAGGCTGGACATATCCTCAGTGGTAACTGTATGCTGGTAAGCGTTTCTCCAGGTCCATCACATGAATTTAGGGGTGCGGTTCAAACAATTTTTTCATTTTGAGTTGCCAGGCATGAGTTTTCAGAAATATCTGTATGATACAGCACTAACATCACCTCTGTGGGTTATTTCTGACAATAATATCACATTGAAGGAAATAAAATTGCATGACATCCCTGCCTATGTCAGGGGGATTGGATTAGGTGAGATTTAAAGGTCTCTTCCACCCAAACCCTTCTGTGATCTGTGTGACTCTGAATGGCTGTACTGGGTGAGTCCAAAGGAACAGGCAGACTCTCACACCCAAGACATTTGTCATCATCCCCCTCTCACCAGACACCCAGCCTCTGCATGACATTCCACCCAGGTGGTGAAGCCTTCTAGAGAAAAACCACCTCAAGATGCTGAAAAATGTCATATGAATGGACCAAAAATCAAGTAACTTACACATGGGAAGCTGTACTGAAAACAACAATGTGTTCTGTGTGTCCTTGCCAGTAATAGGAGACAGAAGAACAAGCACGTTCCTACTATCTCTATATGAAGCCTAAGAAGCCTTTGGCCTTCTCAGGTCTCAGTGACCTATTTGTACCCCCACGTGGAGCCTGTAATGGTCATGGGATAGAGCAGATCTCCTCCTCAGCAGGGATCCCCTTGCACACCCTGCTAGCGAGCCCTGGGAGGTTGGACAGAGCTCAGAGATGCTCAGCTTCTGCTCCAGTAGAAACCTCCTGCTGTGGGTCGAGGATCTGGAGAGCAGGCTCAGGAGCCTACACAGACAGCAGTGTCTTCTTGTGCCTGGGGACAGGTCACTGCAGCTCCTCCTCAGGTGATCGGGGTCCCTGATGCCCTGAAAGGAATTGAGATGTGCTCAGGGCCATGGGGGGCACCAGGAACGAGCAGGATCTGTATGGATGTGCTGCTTCTCTGACCAGGCATTACAGCTAAGGTGAAAGAAAGTCAGTCCTGCATGTGGTGGGTCACTACTGGTGATTACTCTGCCCTGCTTCAACCAAATCAGCTTGCAGGGTGACTGCTGCCCAGCTCCTGATAAACCATGGTAGATATTCCATGATGTACAATCTACATACATCTGTTCATTGTTTACATACACATTTGATGTGTTACCAACTGTCTCTTAAGGCAATGTCACACAGGGAACAGACTTGGTGACAAGCAGCTGTGCTTGGCCATGCTTCTCAAGTTGGGCTCCTCTCCTCCTCAGACAGAGGGTGGGACTCCCAGCTCACAGAGCAGTGGGGAGACAGGTAAAGCAGCAAAATTTCCTTTGGGGCTGAGAACTCTTGGTTGAGTATCAGAGTTGTGCTGCTAATCAGACTCCTCATGTTACCAGCAAACACCAGCGGAAGAGCTGGCCTAGGAGGTGACATTCAGGATGTCCTTTCTGTCACTCACCACAGCAGCTGAGGAGCTCCTGTTACAGAGCAGGGGAGTGGGGTGGGCAGGCTAAGACGCCTCCGGGTGAGACAAAGTCAAAAGATGGCAAGTGGCAAAAGGGGGAGGGAAGGAGGACTAGGATTAGGTGCATAATATTAGCACAAGCAGCAACTGTATCCTAAAAAAGACAGGATGAGGTATCTTCCTTGGTTGGCACTCATTTGGGACACATGCACAAATCCTACTTCTGGGCAGATTTCAGTGATGTAAATGGAAGTAAACTGGTATGTAATTTCTGTAAACATGCTCACTTTAAAACATAGGCTTTTCAAGACTAAGGCAACCCAGAGGATGACCACAGAATTTTCTGAGTGACGCACACTGTAGTGAAGTTTCCAGCAGGATACACAGCAGAATTTTCTAGTGACATTTCTGAACTAATTTGTTCTTGCAGAAAAGTTCCTTTTGCATCCTTTGGAAATTTATCAACAGTTTCATTATTTTATATGGGAAGACAGATTCCCTTATGGGTCAGACTAAACATTTCTTTAAATGCTCTCTGCATTCATCTCTGCCAAGGGAATAATACAAGTCTCTGCTGCTCCTGAAGGGCAAATCAGTTGTGCAAAGCAGAACTCCAGGTTTGTTTTCTTGGTTAGTCCTACACAAAACATATGCCACAGGGTGGGCTCAAAAAGAGTGACAAGCCCTGTGGGGTTGGCCACAGCACCAGCTCAAAACCTGGACCACCCTGCACCACCCCCATCCACTTTCCCTCTGCCAGAGAGAAAAGCAGCTCCTGAGGCTGCTGGACCTGCCCTGCCAGAGCTGAGGTCTGGCCATGCTGGGGGCTTCCAGGCTGCACCTGGAGTAGCCCCTGAATTCTTCAGCCCTCTGGGAAGGTCTGGATTTTCACTCTGTCCTCCCTGTACAGTTTGTGTTCCCAGGTTTGGGAAATGCTGCCTGAGGATTTGTTCTCCACAGTGCAGACAGCTCTGCTCAGCACTGTGCCTGGGCATGAACCTTGTACCTTCTCAGCAGTAATGAAACAACAGAATAAATACAGCAAATTATTTCTTCAAAATTAAAATTAGATTTTAAAAAGAATTTCAGAGGTGGGGTATGAGTTAGTCGTTTGCAGATTATCATTGTAGTGTTTCTCAGCAGTTCCCCTCAGATTTCTCCTGACCTTTCATACCCAGACCTGTTCTGAGTTGCCATTTCTTCCACCCCCACATTCTCTATCCTCTTATCACTTATTTCATTTCTTTGTACACATCCATCTTGCTTTCCTCTTCCCAGGCCCTGTCTGAACTCCCCAGCACTGTTTCAACCCCACCTCAGTCCTGTGGTTACTCTTTCGCACTCTCTTACCAATTTTTATCTGCAACAAGAGTCACAATATATCAAGTTCAGCTGCTCACAGCTGATGTATTGGGGCCAGCTCTATTTGATCTGAACGTGTTCAACAGGCTGCTCCTGCTCCACTTGGCTAAGAGAGGGGACAAGACTTTGCAATGCTGCTGTTCCTGGAGCGAGCCCTGTCTCTGCTTTCCTCACCAGGGAAGGGATTCATGAACTGGGGCCTCTTGATCTGCAAAGCAAAGGATGATCTTCTGGGTCTGTGGGCATTGCATTAATTTGTTGGTTTACAAGAGAGGGGGTGCCCCATGCACCTCAAGGAGCCCCAGCTGACTGCTGGAAGTACCTGGGCAGCTGCTGGCTGCCCATGGGACAGCACATCCCAGGAGGGAATGGCCGTGCAGCTGGGCTGCCCCAGGCCATTGCAGGGGCTCCAAGGGGAACACTCTGGATTCTGGAGCAGGGATGCACACTCAGGCCTCATTCTGATGCTTAACCTTTCAGCTGGCAGTGGAGCTGTGCTGCAGCGAGTCTCTCTGGGGTAAGAATAGCAGCTGCTGCCTTGGGACACGGCACACGTGTCCAGCTCCTCCACGGCAGCACGTTGCACTGCGACATAGAAGGCAGCCTACCCGCCCAGGAATGTCTTCAGGCGCTATTAGTGGAAGCAGATCATCCCCACAAACAAGCACGACCCTGCACAGGAGTCTTAGGAGAGCGGGGCTATTTTGGGCTTTTGACATTGAGGATGAAAGGAGACAAGTGATGGGCTGATCCTGCTGGTAGGGGCCTCCTCCAAAGTTCCTGTCAGCCTTGTCCCCTCCTCTAGGAATGACTCCTGTGAAGGCTGAGGGGCAGTTTGGTGTGGCCTTGGAGTGCAGGAGAGGGCAGAAGGAGCTGAGAGTTTGCTGAGGGCTGGGGCCATCCCTGAGTGCCATCAGCAGAGCCCAGCTGTTCTCAGGGCAGGTTCTCCCAGAGGGTGTGCACCTGTCCCTGAGCTCAGGGCCTGGGGCTGCCTGCTTTATTCTCAACCACACCCATGAGAGTGAGAGGGATACCAGAAAGTATTGTGGGGCTATAAACAACTTGCTGAAAATGTGCAGTGAAACACAAATCCTTTACATCCAGGAGGGTATTTACTTCTTTCCACCTGAAGCTCTCCATTTCTTAGTGGTTCTTGAGCACCAGAAATGTTTTAGAGGCCTGCTTTCCAGCCATTACAATTCCCTCCCCAACTTATTCCCACCTTTTTAACATCTTCTTTGGGTGTGGATTTCTTTCACTGCACTTTTTAATGTCTTATTTATCTCTTTTTAAATTTACCATGCTTTGTGAAAAGTTGCAGATTAAACTGTCAGAGGAAAAATCATCACTTTCCCAGAAGAGTTTTCTGGCTGGATCAGCCAGCCAAATTGGTCTCCCTTGTGACTCCGTATTCAGCTGGACTGGTTCACAGCAGCAGTGTTAGCAGGCAGCAACAAGTGGTCAGGGGACTGAGGGTGTATTGGGTAGCTTATAAAGTGCTGCCACTAAATTCAATCCCACACCTTTGGGGGTCAGTCTCATGCTAGTTCCTGGAAGAAGGCCACTTGGCACAGTCACAGCCTTTTAAGCCATTCCCATGCACATCCAGCACTGCTGCAGACAAATATCAGCTCAGCCAGCATATAAGAGCCACAATTCCTCATTCATGGTCAAGTTATTTTTTCAGCAGCCTAGTAAGTTTCCCCTCTAAGTCTGGCTTTGCCAGCACTTCTGTGCTTGTTGAGCATCCCCTGTGTCTGTCAGAATACAGTACAATGGATGTGGGCACCCTGCACAGTCCATCTGTGGCTGCTCACTTCAAGGTCAGGCTGGTGATAAAGTCAGTCCTTACCCCCCATTTGGTGCCACGTGCTGTGGTTCAGGTTCCTGTGGATCACCTTGCCTGGTACTGACAGAACCAGGGCCTCAGCATCTGTGGTGTGGCAGGCTCTGTGGCTGGGATGTTGGACAGAACTGTGTGCTTCTCTGAGGATCCCCAGCACTGCAGTGCTTACTCTTGTGCTGCCCTGGACCATCATGGCTCAGCACAGGCTAAGCTTCTGTGCAGAAACTCGAGCTGTGAGGGTTTGTGCCCCACTGCCGTGCATTTCTTTCAATCTGTTTTATTTCTTGGCAGCACAGGCTTTCTACAGAGGTCAATTGCTACCAGCAGGCCCTGAGCCCAAACCTGCCCTGTTGCTCTCAGGATTCTCTCCTCCAAACCAGCCAGACCCACATGCATGGTGTGTTATGCCAACACAGGCACCATAACCCTGGATATGTCAGCCTGGGGACTCCAGGTGCCAGGTGGGAAAGCCAGGCTCTGGCACCTGCCATTCAGCCAACCCTGGCATGAGTCAGAGCCAACACAAACCAAAAGTGAATCCCACTTTATGTAATGAGAAAGAGCTGCACTGCCAGCAGCAAGGAGGAAAGGAGCTGGTGTAGTGAAGGTTGGGATTATCCTGCTAAAGCCACATCCATGCAGAGCCTTGCAGGGGCTGCTGTGCTCTGCCCATTGTGCTTGGAGTCTCAAAGAACAAGGGACTTTATAGCTGGGACAAGAGCAAACAGCAAACTTTGTGCCAAAAGCAGGCAAGAGGGCTGGGAAGATTACATGACAATGCCATGGTGATGACTGGATACTCTGGAATGAAAAATGGCAGGCTGGTAAGGGCTACCAGACTTGCCTAGCAGTTAGGAATTTTCTGTTGATTTTGCACAGCTACTCCTAAACAGAAAAACTCCTGTTTTTCTGCAGGCTCATGAAGCAGAGTATGCACTGAGTAACCAGTCATTTGACATGGTGGGCTAGGGTCAGTGACATGGCCTAGGAGCACAGCAGGACTTCAGATTGCATCCTGAAGTACAGCACTGTGCCATGAGCTGCTGAGAACAAGGAGCAGCTGGTCTCCTGAGAATGTGCTGCGTCCAGGCTACAGGAGCTGAAACAGAATTCATCCCTTGGGGAAGTAAAAAGCCTGTCAAACCTGTAGGTTTTAAATTCAGGATAAAATTGGTCAAACTGGTCACAGAAGGAGTAAGACTCAAACCCTCAGTTTTGACTATACTTAACTTAGTAACGAAATGAGACTCTCATTTGGAGCATCTGAAGTTGCAGGTATCTATTTTATTGACACTAGTACAGCAACAGCAACAGAAAATGTTTGTGTTCATAAACAAAGGGAAAATTACTTCCACAGCTGTTCTCTCCAGCTGTGGAAGTACACAGAGAAGAACACAGAGTAGAAGTTCTGGTTATCCCAGAGGAAGGTCATTTTTCAGTTTCTGACACCACCTGGAAAGGAAAGGTTTTGTTTAGTCTACACATGCCAAGATGAGTCTTTTGATCCCTAAAATCATCTATCTCAGTGCACCATCCAGCTGGGATGTGCAAGTGGAGCACGAGCCAATGCAGGGATGTCTGGAACCCTTAAAACCACTGTGTGAGTTGAATATATGCAGGTAACACCAGGATAGCCACCACCCACAGCTGAGGCATGGAGAAAAGATTAATTCCATTATTTCACTGGCAAAATGAGGACACATGCACTGCTAAGCTTATTCCAACTTAAGAGGGGCCTAAGCCTTGCATTACAGGCCTGGAGCAGGCACAGTCTGTCACCAGGCTGTGTTTTACAATCTCTGAAATTTTTCTCTCCCTTCCCTCCTTACAATGAGGCACCAGTCTTGTGGGAATAAAGCTTTCAAGCCTTTACCAACATTCTGTTACCTGCTTTCAGAAAATTCTATTTCTTCTTTAGCACACAGAAAACAACCCAAAGCCAACGTGTGATAAAAACGTGCCAAAAAAAAAAAATCTGCAAAGGAGATATGTGGAATTCTCTCACACTGAGTATTTTCTAACATCCCTCAAGTGCAAGGGAGTATCAGGCGTCTCAAAGCAGGATCCAAACCTACAGGATATTGCAGAGAGTGGGTCACAGTTTGTTCAACCAGCCTTCACCTGGAGATAGCCAATGGAAGATACCTGAAATCTTGCCTCTGTCTGGGCTTCCAATTCAATTAAGACTGAGCATTCCCTCTATAAGGTTATCTCATGTCTAGAGACTTTCCTCAGGAGCCTGGACTCAGCCATCCTAGTGCATCCTCTGGAGTTGTGGCAAGATAGCCTGGCAAGCACTGAGCAAAGTCTTTTACTGGTGCTCAGCTTTAGGTGAGGATAGGAGGGCTCTGCAGAGGGACCTGAATAGGCTGGATTGATGGGCCAGATTAAACAATGTGAGGTTCAACACGACCAAGTGTCGGTGTTGGTCACCACCACCACCCACAGGGAGGAGCTGCAGGCTGGGGACAGAGTGGCTGGACAGCAGCCACGCAGAAAGGGACCTGCAGATGCTACTGGACAGGAGGCTGGACATGAGCCAGCAGTGTGCCCAGGTGGCCAAGAATGCCAGTGGCACCTGGCCTGAATCAGGAAAGGTGTGGCAGGACCAGGGCAGTGATTCTCCCCCTGTACTCGGCACTGCTTGGGCAGCACTTCAAGTGCTGTGTCCAGTTCTGGGCCCCTCAATTTAGGAAATGCATGGAGGAACTGGAAGATGTCCAGAGAAGGGCAACACGGCTGGTAAAGGGTATCTGGAATACAGCCCTGTGAGGAGGGGCTGAGGGAGCTGGGGTTGTTTATCCTGAGAAGGGGAGACCTCATCACTCCCTACAAGTCCCTGACAGGAGGGTGCAGCCAGGTGGGGTCGGCCTCTTCTCCCAGGGAACAGGGACGGGACAGGAGGACACAGCCTTAAGCTGCACCAGGGGAGGTTCGGGTTGGACATCAAGAAGAAATTCTTCACAGAAAGAGTGGTTGGGCACTGGAATGGGCTGCCCAGGGAGGTGGTAGAGTCACCGTCCCTGGAGGTGTTTAAGGAAAGCCTGCAGGTGGCACTCAGTGCCATGGTTTAGCGGACAAGGTGGTGTTGGGTCACAGGTTGGACTCGATGGTCCCAAAGGTCTTCTCCAACCTGGTTAATTCTGTGTGATTCTGTGACTCACTGAAAGCTGCAGACCAGCCTGTGGAAGAACAAACACTTGTCTGCTGAGTCTAGGCCAGATCCTTTGGGAGAAAGCAGATTCTCCATAGGGTGTCTACTAGTGTGAAAATGCTGTATGAGATAGAGGATGCTGCAGGAGGCAGCCTGAAGCCAAAGTTCTCCATTTCCTGGATAGGCAGTAGTTATTTTTCCAAAACATAGACTGAGAGTATTCTACCTCCAACCACAAACTAAGCTAGCTTAGTGCAGCCAAAAGGTGCTGCTCAGATCACACCAGGAAAGGCAGCTCTAGATCTTGTACCACTCATGGGCTGGAGATAGACAACTCTATCTCAGAAGAAAGGAAGGTCAGCTAAGGAGACAGACCTTCTGTTCTTTTCTCAATCAGAATTCTAGTTCTGCCTGAGGCTCAGAAAAGGGCTGTTGTAGAAATGTTCAGAGTTAGGTTGACTCTCATTACTTTCACTTTATGAGGAAACTCCATAAATCTGAAACTAATGTGATGAAACTGGCCAGAAGACTCAGGCTCAGCACCAGAGCCTGAAACACCAGAATCACAGAATCACAGTTCACAGAATGGCTGAGCTGGAAGGGACCTTCAAAGGTCAGCTACTCCAAAACCCCTGCCATGGCAGGGGCATCTTTCACTAGACAAAGTTGCTCAGAATCCCCTCCACCCAGAGCCTCAACATTTCCAATGGTGGGCATCCACAACTTCTGTGGGAAACCTGTGCCAGTGTCTCACCACTCTCATTATACATATTTCTTCCTTACGGTCAACAAAAACATACCATGTTTCAGTTTAAAACTATCACTCCTTGCCCTGTCACTAAAAGTCCTTGCAAAGAGTCTTTCACTGTCTTTCTTAGAAGACTCATTTAAGGGGGCCAGAATAAAGTCTGCTCAGAGCCTTCTCTTCCTCAGGCTGAACAACCCCAATGCACTCAGCTTGTCTTTAAAAGGCCCATCCTTCCAGAGCTGTCCTTTCCAAATGATGACTGTACCACTGGCAAGGCACAAATCTGCTGCTAGACTCGCTTGAGCACAGAGAAAACCTGCAGTAAAGCCTTACCTTGGTAGCAAGGCCTCCTCGGGCCTTAGCTCTGAGTTTATTTACTTGGCTCTCAGCAGTATCTGCCCTTTCCAGGGCCTCACCTATCCTATGCAGTGCATTTCTCAGTTTGGAGAGATCAATATTGGCTTGTTCACCCTGAAAAAAAATAAATTAAAACTGGTATCTGGCAATGTGCTGGGGCATAGATCCAACTTTTAAACTGACAGTCCTATGAACTGGTAAATAAGTATTTGCTTTGCTTTAGTGACTCACAGCTTCCTCAGCTTGTTTTCTGTAGGATTTGATTTTCATCTCCAGTTCCTCTACCAACTCTTGTAACGTAATCAGGTTCCTCTTTTGTTCTTGACACTGTGGAAAGAGAATGTGCAATTTTATGTCCTTGGGAGACAAAACATCAGAATTGCTTTCTATTTTTTACCCACCTGAAAAGTGAGGATTTTCAAACGCCGTTCAGATTTGCAGTTCTTTTTCATAGCCTCTGAAAATTGTTTATGTTGTTCTTCCAGTTCAGCTTCTAATTCTTGGATCTAGTGAATTAATCAACAATTGCCTTAAGCCCTCACACCGAACATGGAGAAAAAAGATGTTTCTGACACCTATGTTCAGTGCTGGTACCCACCCTGGCCTCCAGCTTCTGCATCTGCTTCTTCCCTGACTTCAGTGCCAGCTGCTCAGCCTCATCCAGACGGTGCTGCAGGTCCTTGACCGTCTGGTCCAGGTTCTTCTTCATCTTCTCCAGGTGGGCACTGGTGTCCTGCTCCTTCTTCAGCTCTTCTGCCATCCTGGCTGCCTTGGAAGGGAGATGACACAAGAAACTGGAGGAATGTGAAAGAGCAGCACACACTGTGCACCAGTGGAGGATTAACTCCTGTGTCCTGCTGACCATTTCTGCCACCCCACTCCCTAGTTTGTTGTTTTTTTTTTTCCCCATGACATGATAATGGCAAAAACATGACAGGAAATAGTGAAAAGGATGGGAGAGGTCTGCCTTACTGCGCACAGAGCTGGAGTGACAGAAAGAGTAAATGCTCTGTCCCACTGCACAGTCCCACTGTGACCTCACCAACAGCCGGGTGCCAGGGGAAACAGCCATAGCAACATCAGAATCTGAGAACAGGACATGGAACAGGGCATGGAACAGCTGAAAAACTCCTGTGTCAACACATCTGGGGTGTGCTGGGTGCTGTGCTTTAGTGCTTGCCCTGCTACTGCCACAACCTCCTGGAGGGTCATGCCACAAAGGCACAAAATAATCTATGTTATTTAAGACAAACTAAGATTTATTTTGCTCTCAAATGTTGGATTTCTACACAATATAATTAAGCACTTTGATGAAATATTGAGTGACATTATAATTATATAATTAAAACATTAATTAATGTAGAATTCAACAAATTGCTTTGGCAGCAAAATATCTGAAAAGGTCTAAACTGAAAAATGTGACCACCAGAAGTTTTATATAAACATAAACATATATGTATATGTGTGTATAATTCATTGTAATGTTTTCCTTCCCTTTTATTCAAACAGAATAGAAATAATTCAAACACAAGAACACCTCCACATGAGGAAGAGCTTCTTTCCATGGAGGGTGGCAGAGCACAGAACAGCTGCCCACGGAGGGCATGGAATATCTCTCTGGAGATATTCCAAACCTGCCTGGACACTTTCCTGTGTCACCTGCTGCAGGTGACCCTTCCTGGACAGAGGGGTAGGAGTAGATGATCTCCAAAGGTCTCTTCCAATCCTGATGATGCTGGGATTCTATTTAATTTTTTTCTCCTTTTAATGAGCAAGTTGAAAAGTTTTCTTTCTATTTTAATTCCGCATAATGTATCTAAGATTTTGGGTTGATCCTCTGCATCAAAAATCTTGAACAGATTGAGTCCCATGACACACCAGTCCTATTGCCTGGCTGAGCTTCACAGGTCTTACATGGGAGAATTTAGCACCAATTTGGAATGGAAATTTATGTTTCTCATTTAAAAATTGTTAAATAGAATTTTGCAAAGATTACTATTCAGATACCTTAGCTGCTTTACTGGTTTCAATACTGCAGGATTTCTTTGTGGATTACATTTTCATGCAGCACTGAAGAAGTTATTTTGTTTTTGACTGACTAAACGTAGGTTTAGTTTTAATAATGGCAACAGCCCCATATGCCAGCAGGACATGTTCCCTGTTGCTCTAATCCTCCTCTGACACAAAGCCTTTTCAATCAGGCCCAGAGACTGTTTCCTTGTCCAACATGTGACAAGAGTATTTACATTAACTCCCAGCAGCAATGCCACTGGAAGCCATGAAAATTCAAAGTGAAAACCACAGTAGCATCCTCACATCTGTCATTGCCTTCTTAGCTCTTTCTTCAGCACTTTTTGCTTCATTAGTAACATCCTCTATCTCTGTTTGGAGTTGCACTATATCAGATTCAAGTTTCTTCTTGGTGTTAAAAAGGCTGGTGTTCTATGGAGGAGAAAGAGAGAGGCTTTGAGTGTCTGTCTTCGGTCTCTTACACATAGACACCATCAATTACTATTCATTCTTCCTCTATCAATCTCTGGACCCCAAAATACATCAGTCTTAGCAAAGCAAACTACCTGAGTGTGGAGGAGCTGAGCACGTTCAGTGGCATCCAGAAGCTCCTGCTCAGCCACTTTCCTTGACCGCTCTGTCTGCTCCAGGGCTGCCCGGAGCTCCTCAATCTCAGCCTGCAGCAGGTTTGCTCTGCGCTCCACCATGGCCACCTGCTCCTTCAGGTCATCCTGTGTCCTGAGAGCATCGTCCAGATGGATCTGGGTGTCCTGTATTTAAAGAGCCAGTTTTGTCCTAATGAACCTCTCAAATACTGTGCTTAAAAAGGAAATCAACCAGAAAGTAAAGCAAGACCTTGAGAGCTCCCTGGATGCTGTGCAGGTTCTTCTGTGCCTCTGCAGCCTGGCGGTTGGCATGGCTCAGCTGGATCTCCATTTCATTCAGGTCTCCCTCCATCTTCTTCTTCAGCCTCAGGGCTTCATTCCTGCTCCTGATCTCAGCATCCAAAACACCCTGCATTGTCTCCACAGTCCTTTCGTGGTTCTTTTTTAGCTGGTTGAACTCCTCATCTTTGTCAGCAATCTTTCTGCTGATTTCTGACTTCATCTGAGTCAGTTCTTGGTTGACACCAAGGATTTTGACTTCTTCGTGCTCAAGAGCTGCCTTTAAAAGGAAAAGGGGAAAAACAAAGATGAAGGTAACATTTCAAAGAACATGATTATTGAGGTGATACTCAGTGACTTCACAGAACTTCCTAAAGTTTGTGGCAATCAGCCTTGCACACAGCTACTGCCAGAAAAGGGAACAGAAAGCTGTACAGCAAGCTTTTTACTAATCACAGTAATATTTAAACTAACTCACCTCTGCCTCTTCCAGAGCTAATCGCAGACCATTTTTTTCTATTTCAGCTTGCTTTTTGGCTTTCTCAAGGTCTCTGATCATTTTGCCATTTGCAGTAATTTGCTCTGTGAGATCTGCTGCTTCGTCTGTGAGAGGAGAATGGCATCAACCAGAGGAGCTGAACTCTATGCTTGGTTGTTGCATTCAGCATCCCTTTTGCACACATAAATATGTATACACAAATGTACATGTGCACAGAAATGGTACACATGTCTGTAAATATGTACAGATAAAACCAGACACAACCAACTGATGCAGACCAAGTGGGGCCTCTGCGTGGTTTCAGAGCCCTCCTTACAGAGAGCCTGGAAGAGCCCTGCATGTGTTACATCTACAAATAGGCCATCAGGGTCTAAAACTACAGCTCTTGTCTTTGTGTTCAGTGCATCTGTAAAACTCACTTTCATGAGCTGCTCAGTCCCCACTGTCACTGCCTTTGCCTGGGAAATGGTATCTCAATGTCTGCAGCAGATGAGAGAGCCAGGACATTTGTTTCATTGGCATAATCGCTTTTACAGACATGCGTGACAACTTTTGGCAAGGCACTGATGTTGTGCATTGAGATGGAGAGCACAGGAAGGACAGAGTTCTGTCACCTGGTGCTCTCCTGCAGACATGAGTGTGCTCGTGGAGCACACCTTGCTGTGGTTGGTCTGTGAAAGCTAACGGGAAACCAGGGCCAAACACGTACACTGGAGAGCAGAGTTCTCCCGTTTGATTGTTTCCAGCTGATCTAAGGTGTCCTCATAGGTGTTTTTCACTTTGAAAAGCTCTGTGTTCAGTGAGCCTGTTTCTTTAGAGAAAGCTTCCCGCTCCAGCTGGCTCTCCTCATACTTCCTCTTCAATTCTGCCATGACCTGGAAGACATCATAGAATCACAGAATGCTCTGGGTTAGAAGGGACATCTAAGATCAACAAGTTCCAAATCCCCTGCTGTGGACAGGGACAGATTTCACTATCCCAAATTGCTCCAAGCCCTGTCCAACCTGGCCTAGGGACACTTCCAGGGATGGGCCAGCCACCGCTTCTCTGGACAGCCTGTGCCAGGGTCTCCCCACCTTCACAGGGAAGAATTTCATCCTGATATCCAATCTAAACCTACTCTCAGTCAGTGTGAAGCCATTATCCCTTGTCCTGTCACTCCAGGCCCATGTAAACAGTTTCTTTCCATCTTTCTTGTAGCTCCCTTTAGGCACTGGAAGACCACAATTAGGTTACACTCAAGCTTCTCTTCTCTAGGCTGAACAATCCCAATTCTCTCAGCCTTCCCTCATAGGAGAGGCTATTATGTTTCATTTCCTGCTGGTACTAGAAATATTATTTTATCTGTGACTACAGATAACTAAATAACTCAGTCTATGAAACCAGGACAAATTCCTACTGCCATGCCCTAAAGGCTCTGGTTGGATTCACCTGGACTTCAGCATTGACTGATGTACAGAGTGTTAGTTTGGTTTTCTGGAAGTCTACACTTGAAAGATACTGTGCTCATTTCTGACCTTATCAAAATTCTGCTGTTTCCTGTCAAGGGCAGCTGCTGATGTGTTTGCTCTTTCTACGTCCAGTGTCAGATCCTCCACTTCTCCCTGCAGCTTTAACTTCATCTTCTCCAAGGAGGCACACTTGGAATTCAGAGTGTCTGCCTGCTGCCCTGCTTCCTGGAGATGCTGAGAGAGCTTTTTCCTTAAGGCACATAAATAAAACAAGTTATGATTAAAAAAACACATTGCATTATGTGTCTCATTTTAATTAAGAGTATATGCAACCCCCCCCAATTAATTTAGGTTAGGCTACTAAAAGGGGGTCTATGTTCTGCCCAGTATACATCTGGACAGCTCATCTCATCTATTCTGTACTTGGCCTCCTCGAGCTCCTCCGTGCGCTGAATCGCGTCTGTCTCGTATTTGGTTCTCCACTGGGCCACTTCACTGTTGGCCTTGGACAGGGCTCGCTGCAGCTCCCCCTTGGCCTCCTGCTCCTCCTCATATTGTTCCCTTAGCAGGTCACAGTCGTGGCGAGCGGACTGCAGGGCGTGGGCCAGGGCGTTCTTGGCCTAAAAATTACCCACAATATCATGTAATTCTGTTAGCTGTGACCAGCAGGAGACCTCATGACCTTTCACATCTGAAATATGATCACTGCAGCGTGGGCAGAAGACAAAGGGCTGGGGCTTTGTAAGTGTTCAGGAAGCTGTCTTTGTCTGTCACCAACTCTACCACTAGAAAAGACCAAAAGTGATGCTTTCACTTTGGCTTATGTTGTAACTTGTCTTCCCTGTGGCTACAGAAGCTAAAGAAATCACATAGACCATGGCTTTAAAATTTAAAAGCATGAAAAGATTCACCAAGTTAAATTAACTTTCAGTATGCCAGAGTCATCCTTTGCAAAGAACTTCCTGCACACAGTGCTTACTGTACACATCCTTCCCCGGAATAATTTTACTGTGTTAGAATATAGGCAGTACTTACAAACTCCCCAAAAGTGTTTTTCAAATGAACTTAGACTCTGATACCTTTTAAAACCTTATCAGGTGCTCAGTAGTTCACATTACCTTGATCTCTTCCTCCAGCTGCCTCTTGAGCTCTTCCATTTGCTGTGTAAGTGCCTGCTTACTTTTGGACAGCTGCAACCTTACGGTTTCTTTCTCTTTGAGCTGACGGCTTAGTTCACCTATGACAAGAGAGGGCAAGTTCTCAACACTGTCCAGATTAGGCATCCTGAAAACACTCATATATAATAATAATAATAATAATAATAAAAATAATAATAAATAAGTGGAATCACACAGTACTGTTTACCTTTCAGTTGCTCCCATTATGTACATACGTCTACCATTGAAATATATTTCAATCCTTCAAAATGCTTTTGTAGTTGTTCTTTATCTAAATTCAGCTGATTCCCTAATTCTAATTGTATCCCTTATTACAGTTCTGATCCACCAGGTGGTATTTTTCCTGAAGAAAAACACTTTTGAAAATTTGCTTAATTGTTTCTCTTAAAGCCCAATTTTTTATTTTGAAACAGTAGGATTTTATGCTATCACACTGGCTGAACTGACACAAAATGCTGTAGAAGTTGCCCATAATTGGCCTTGTGATGCAAGAGATAAACCCTAAAGTTTCACTTCATAAGATTTACAGTAACTGGAAAACATTTATTCCATATAGACCCTCTGTCCTGGGGGCTGAAGTACACCTCTCCCCTTTCTTGGAGAGGTGCTTATAGTTTATGCCATCATTTCTAGAATTCTCAGTACTTCTTGTAGCCCTCCAATATTGTCTTTTCCAGATTTTTCCTGAGCATTTTCACATTTTTTCTCACATTTTCAGTTTAGTTCTAGGATTCCCCTTGAGCATGATGCTCAGTGACCTTACAACAAACTGGCCAGAGAATGGTACATGAGAGAATTTGTTCTACCAAAGGGAAGAAATATCTTCTCAGCACATCCTTGTGCCTTCCTTACCAGACTCTGTCTGGAGCTGGGCTTTTTGCATCACCATCTCATTCACACTCCTCTGGTGCTCCTCAAGTTTGGCTTTCATCTCACTCATCTCATCTTGCAGGATGCGGTACCTTTTTTCCAGAATAGCCTGAAAGAGAGTAAGAAAGTGTAATCTGTGTAGGTGTGTTTGTAAAGTTCCCATCAAACAGATATATTGGTAATTCGAGTATTATGCTCTGATTTTGAAGACTTTTCTAAGCCTTCTGATTTCTTTCATATTGGAGTCAGAATTCTTACTTTCTACTGTAAATAATAGCTTTGTTTTGCTAACTATCCTTCATAGTTTACATATTTTTGGGTAGGGGGAGAAAGTTGATTGACAGTTGGCCTGACCAATGTGGTTTGAGAGGTGGGATTCCATCCTCCAATCCACAGGCACCTTTGGAAATGTATAAAATTGAGTTTCGTAAATAAACTTGGGGCTTTTCCTGCTTTGATCATCACCGTGTCCTCATGCGGTTCTTTTGTGTCGAATTGCGACACGAGTATTCAAGTTATAAAGAAACACCTTGGACTTGGTAACCGTCTCTGTACGGCCGGCCAGGTCATCAATCTCCATCTTGAGCTCACTCTTCTCCTTCTCCAGCTTCTGCTTGACGCGTTGCAGGTTGTCGATCTGCTCGCCCAGCTCAGCCGTGCTGTCCGCGTGCTTCTTGCGCAGGGCGGCAGCCGTGGCTTCGTGCTGCAGCGTGGCCTCTTCCAGGTCACGCCGCATCTTCTGGAACTCTGCCTCGCGCTTCTCACTGAGCTCTGTTTGAGCTGTGGTGGCTCCTCCAGCCTCTTCAAGGCTTCCACGGATTTCCTCAAGCTCCCGAGCCAGCTCTGCACAACGTTTCTCTGCTTTTGCCCGTGTCGCTTTCTCACTCATGGTCTCCTCTTCCAGCTCTGCAGCACGGGCCTGTGTAATGAGGGAATAGCACATCAGGAATTAAAAAGGGAACCAGTCATTCAGTGCTTAAGTTGCTGCATATTTTTCACAGTAGAACACCAAGAACCTTGTGCTGGAGACTGTAAGCAAAACAAAATTCCTTCAAATGTCACTGTTTTGGCATTATAGGTAAAGACTTACTAACAGGAAAGGACCAATGGATCAACTCGTTCTAGCTTTAGATCACAGCTTTCTGTTGCATTGGGTTTGCATGGCCAGGTTTGGGTAGTGGGGGGATACAGGGGTGGCTTCTGTGAGAAGCTGCTGGAAGCTTCCCCTGTGTCCGACAGAGGCAATGCCAAAGTGTGGACAACATTATTCATGGTACTACAGTTCAAAACAAGCAAACAGTAATGATGAAGTAGGTACATAAAGTCTCTTGCCTGCAATTCTCTCATCTTCTTCTGCAAATGAGTACCTGAATTTTGCTGTTCCGCAATTTTATTTTGCATCTGGTTAAAATCAAAGTCTTTCCTGTGAAGGAGATGTTCATTTTATTAAAAGAAACTATGTCCAGTGAAAGCCAAAAAATAAATTTTTCACCCATTTTTTTCTCATACTTCCTTAATTTTTCATCTAAATGCTGTTTATCATTCTCCAACTCTACAATGGTTTCCTGTGCAAGTTTCAAGTCTCCTTCAAGCTTTCTCTTTGCTCGTTGAAGGTCCATACATGCTTTTCTTTCGAGTTCCAAGGATCCTTCAACCTGCAACATAAACATATGTAAACATGACTGAAACAACTAAAAAATCTGCTCCTTCTCCTTGTGTTGAACATGCTCACATCGTTCACTTGTTGCTCCAGCTTGATCCTAGCTTTTGTGAGGGTATTAACTTTCTCCTCCTCTAGCTGTAGGTCATCCATTGCCTGTTGCTGGGCTTCTTGCAGGGCCTTCTTCTCCTTGATTAATTTTGCAACAGTCTCACCCAAACCTGTCACTACTTCAGTCAGGTTTTTGACCTGTTGTAAGGCAAAATACGTAAAGGTCACTAATAATTTTGGCCCTCACATAGGCAATGAACACAGACCATGAACTTGCTGTTAGACTTCCAAAGAGGCTTTGACTATTGTATGGTCAAACTCTACAATCTCTCTGTTTATATATCAGCCCTTCAGAAGTCACAAAGCAATGCTGAACTTCAATTTTAGTGCATTTTTGCATGCTTATGGGTTGGTTTTCCTGCACAACAGAGGTGCCCAGATTCAATACCAGGCCCCCAGATCTCCTTACACAGTAGCATGTAAGCATTCAAGTTTACTGAACCTTTACAGCCTATACATAGACAGAGCAACTGTTATTAAACATTCCAGAAATAAAAAGCACCTTGTTTTCAGTGGCATGCTTTTCCTTTTCAGCCTTGACCAATGTTAACTCAAGGTCATCTGTATCTTTCTTCAGCTCAGAGCATTCATCCTCCAGTTTCTTCTTTCTGGCTGCCAGATCAGCATTCATCTCCTCATCATCTTCCAGCTTTTCCATTACCTCCTTTATTCTTGCTTCCAGCTGGAATTTTAGTGTGATCAGCTGATCGCACCTTTCTTCAGCATCAGCCAAATTTTCATTTTCCTTTTTATAGAGAACAGAAATGTGTTTCATTATCACACGTTGGTACTGACTAGCAGAAATCACCTGTTTATTAAGTAGCTGGTACATGAAATAATAGAATTTCTTTTCAGCCCTTTCCTGAACACTCAGACAAAACTGATGTAATTTGAAGAGTCAAAAATAATTTAAATTACATACAGTTTGTAGTTGCAGCTGTAGGTCCTTTTTCTCTTGCACCAGAGCCACCATTTTTTCTTCCAGTTTGCTCCTCGTGGCTTCTGATTTAGCCAGTTCTTTTTTTATTCTCTCAAACTCTTCCTTCATCATGGCCAGTTCTTTCTCAGTTCCCACACTTTTTAGGAGTGGTTTTAACTTGAAGTACAGCTTCATCCAGGGCCACTGCTTGACTTTCATGAATGCACGGATGTTGTACTGGATGCAGAGGATGGACTCCCTGAAACCAAAGTGATCCATCAGTTCTTGAATAAAGCCCATCTCTGAGCAACAGAGCTGGCAGAGGACACACACCTGTGGTCAAACATTCTTTTCAGCTCAAGTCTCCGCAGGTATCCCCTGCACAAAGCCTGGGTCCGTGTGATCAGCTGTCCTAAACAGTCATCCCTCATCTCTTCCAGGACCCCCAGCAAACCTGCCTTGAAGAACACCTGCAGCCAAAAACACACATTGCTCATTGATGGGTTCACATTTCAGTGCAATGAATGTTTGGCAAAATTAAGCATTTACCTTAGTGTGTCCAAATTTGTACTGAGTGTGATCTATCTCAATGGAAGACAGCAACTTCTCACATGCCTTCCTGCTATCAATAAACTTTCCTTCTGGAATGACACTGGCATTCAGAAGGTGGTATCTGATAAAACAAAGAAAAAAGCTTACCCATCAGTACCATTTTAGTGCACAGGATGCCACAAGAACAGCTGTCAGTTTGAGGATACAGAGGAAGGCTGAGTCTGGCTCACACCTCCAGCCTCAAATAGCAAAGCAGTAAGAAAAGCAGCAAATAGCAGCAGATTAGTTCAGTAGCTTCCAAAGATGTGTTGCAGCCCTCTCTGAGACTGAAGGCATGGACAGTCTGTTCTCTGGACCTGAGAGACTCTGCTTGTCTGTGTCACAGTCATTATCACTGCTCTAGGGGTTCAGCTCATTGGTTGAGCTGTAAATTCAAAAAATGGATGGATTTTAAGAGTAGGGGAACTGCTTTTCTGAACCATATCCTGCTTCTCACATTCCTCCTGAACCATGTAACCCAGAATTAGACTTTGTATGCAGCAATGGACTTCCTAATCCTACACTGAGATTATTCTATACCTATTTTCAGCATTGACACACAAATCTGCCCTCCCACAGCAATGGCTGGGCCAATGCCTTCAGTTGGCACCCAAAACACCATTTCAGCCCTTTTGTGTCCTGCTCTCCAGCACACCCTGCACAGAGTTGTAAGGGGGAAATGATTGCTTTGTTCGTAGAGATCTGACCCTACATTTGCCTTTCTTCTAACACAATGAGCAGATGACCACAGGTGGGTTGCCTGAAATTTAGCAGCCCTTTATAAATGTCTTATTTGCCGCAGTTCCCATGATAAGATTTCTTGGTTGTGGGGTTTTATCTATAAATGAATCTACTAATGCTGTAGAAACATTAGCATGTAGAAATATTAACCCACTACAAAATGAGAGGGCCATGTGGAACTAACTTGAATTTCCTGTTGGAGTCTCTGTTGTCACAGCAGCTCTCTTTGCCAGTCAAACTTAGCATTTCGTCAAGAAGTAGTATTGGATTTAACACAATTTCATCTTTGTAAAACCATTCTAGATAAATTATTTAAACCACACTCTTGAAACCTCTACTAGATGGCAGTTAAATACAGGATGTGCATAGACCACCCTCTGTATTTTTGCTGAAACATGATTGTGCCAATTTGAGAACTAAAGCAAAGAATATCCAAACATTCAGATTAAGGGAAATGAATTAAAAATAAGTTTTGGCATACAGTATAGAGGAAGGCATCTGGGTGGGCACTGCCCACACAGACCATGTTATTAGATATGTCTTTTGCTTTCCATGCATGTAAAATATTAAAAGTCTTTTCCTAACAACTATATACTGGACTGGCTTAACAAGACTCTTCTTTCAAATGAATTGGGCTCAATGCAAACACAAGAATGTTATTACTGACCTTTGTCTGAAATCCCCATAAGGTATCTTGTTAGGAAATCCTTTCCTGCAGATCCGAATGCCTTCCAGAACACCATTACACCGCAGCTGGTGCAGAACGAGCTTGTGATCCATCAGGCCTGTGACAGAGCAGCATGGGGACATCCTGATTGCTCTGGCATTGCTCTTTCTGCCCCCTTCTAGTCTATGTTTCATGAATTACCTGGGGTCTTTGTTTCATTGGGAATGATGCAACGCACAAAGTGAGGATGAGTGGTTCGTAAGTTAGACATCAACTTATTTAGATTTTCCTGTAAAACAGAGATAATTTCTAATCTCTATATCAGTTCTCAAAGTGATTTGACTCTGCTAAAAAAGAAAAAAATTCAGAACTTTATTCTTACTCTTCTACTGAATATACTACAATCTTGTGTAGGCATCAGCAAAGTAAATGGCTCTTACTGAAGAACTTCCCTCCTGCGTTAAAATGAAAATGTGGCTGTGGAGCCAGGTGTGACAGTCTCTGCCAGAGAACACACTTACCCGAAAGAGTACAGAGACAGTTTGGAAGGAAGAGCCCTTCTTCTTGGTTCCTTTCTTCTTCCCACCACCTTCAGCTGGAAAATGAGATGACAGTTCAAGTGAGGAACTGCTGCAGATCCCTTTGGCAGTGTTATAACTGTGCATCTAACACACAGCCCACAAACACTGACTCAACACTGACCCATGTCAGGTGAGAGGCCCAGTAGGAAATCCCAATCTGGAAACATAATCCTCTGAGTTTACCTTCATCTATGGAAGCAAAATTGGCATAAAGTTGGTATAAGATTTTCATAGATGATTTCTGGTACAGCCCAATGACAGTTTCATTCAGAGGGTCCTTGTTCTTCTCCAGCCAGCCAGTGATGTTGTAGTCCACTGTTCCAGCGTAGTGCACCAGGGAGAAATGGGCCTCAACCTTCCCTTTGGTAGGTTTTGGCTTCTGGAAGTTGCTGGACTTGCCCAGGTGCTGGTCATAGAGCTTGTTCTTGAAAGAGGTGTCAGTTGCCTTGGGGAACATGCACTCCTCTTCCAGGATGGAGAAGATGCCCATGGGCTGAATAGAAGAATGATGTTTTCAAATAAGATGAATTCAAGCTATAATAATACAGAGTGAAAGACATGCTAAAATTGAAGTACTGAAGGTATTTCATAGAGAATTAGCCTGGGAGAAGCAGGTAAGCAAGATTTTTTGTGAACAGCCGGCAAGATACTTAAAAGAACTCACAGGATTTTAATATATGGTTTTGAACTACCCAGACAGTGTGTGGAAAATAAAAGAAGTCAGGCAAAAACTGTGCAGTAACTTCTTAGAATACAGTAGTGACTTCTTACTCAGAAGGAACAAAAAGCAACCAGACCATGAGACTTTCTGGGATTTGAATTTAACTGAGAGAAAACCTGAGGGGCAACCAATACGCGAAAATGGACGGATGGAAGGAAATCAGTGTCTGTTTAGAAGACAGTGGATAATTAATTAATCACAAGGGTAATATTTAAAGAAACAGAGGAGCTTCCCTCAGGAGCTTCTGAAAGCTTCCCAGAGAGATTTTATTGAAGGCACTCAGTGCAAACACTCTCAAGAATCCTTCACAAATCCAATTGTGTGATTCCACAAGATGCTTAAGAAACTCACCTTCTCAATGAGCTCAATGCAGGCAGCCAGGTCCATGCCAAAGTCAATGAACTCCCATTCAATCCCCTCCTTCTTGTACTCCTCCTGCTCCACCACAAACATGTGGTGGTTGAAGAACTGTTGCAGTTTCTCATTGGTGAAGTTGATGCACAGCTGCTCAAAGCTGTTGAACTAATATTTGAGTAAGTGTTAATAGTGTTTAACTGGCTCTGATCATTTTTTCTCACAGAGATGTCATGGCAAGGTCAGTCCCAAAATGGGTTTGATAACAGTGTAAAGAACACGAGTGTCCAGGCTTACAGAAAAGTTGTGCAGTGCAGCACAAGATTGCTGCAGCCTGCATTGGCCATGGTTTGGGTGGCCCTAATGTCCCTAAACAGAGATTCTGTGGGGACAGAGACAGCAGCCTCATGGCTCTGCTTCTGCCCTGTCTCTTCTCTTACAAAGGGGGTGATGGATCTACAAAGGCAGGAGCAACTTCAGACAGATTTGCCCTGTTCTTGAGGGCTGCACTGGGGTGAGGAGGAGGAAAGGTCAGAGAAGACAAACAAAATGTAAAATGCATTTAGAGACTGGATGAAGTCTGAGAGTACTGCAAACCTCAAAAATCTCAAAGCCAGCAATGTCTAAGACCCCAATAAAGTGCTGTCTCGGCAGCTTCGTGTCCAGCTGCTGGTTGATGCGCATCACCATCCACAGGAAGAGTTTCTCGTAGACAGACTTGGCAATGGCATTCACTGCCTGGTGCACCTGCAGGGAGATGGTCACACACCCGTGTCAGGCACTGCTGTGCACCCCCAGAACAAAACACCCTCACCATGCCCACACACAGTGGGCTAACAGGCCTTAATGGCCCCAACCATTCTCAGCTGTGACCTGCACCCATTCCATTTCCTGGGGCACAGGAAGGTCCCTGCTGCTCCTTGGCACTCACCTGATCCATTGTTTGGCCCTTCAGGACATATTCATTTCCCACTTTCACCCGGGGATAGCATAAAGCTTTCAGCAAGTCTGCTGAGTTCAGGCCCATCAGATATGCTGCTTTGTCAGCCTCTGGAAAACAAAATAATAACTTGAAATACTTTCTTTTTAGCTCGGACACACACAGGGCATTGGAACCAGCCAGAGCTCACTCTGAAACTTGCAGCTTGATTTGCTTTACCCCATCCACAAATCTTGACTAACATCCTCATTTACTTTTCTGAACAGCTTTGTAGGACTGGTCCTCATGACAGAGTGGCTACAGCAGCCCCAACAGATGTGGTGAAACCCATGAGTGCACTGTTGATGGGACAACACAGCATTTTCCCCATCAAGCCACTTCTTCACAATGCCACCCAGGCAGAACAGGTGTGTATGTGTAACCAGAAACTGGAGAACACCACAGTAATGTGCCCCAGGCACAGGCTCCTACAGCAGAGTCATCAGGAATAAACTGGATGCGGAAAGTGCCTCTACTTGAGATGGTAAGTTGAAAATCAAACCTCCTTTTTATGTTTATCAAGGAACAACTGGGTCTCTCCTGGTAGACTCTCTCCATTTCTAGTGAAAAATGGCATAGAAACAGTCAGAAATAGTTCTCTCCCAGCCTTGAAGGTATTACCTTCTGTGCCATCAGGCTCTGCCTGCTCCTCACGTGGTTTCTGCTTGAACTTCATGTTCCCATAGTGCAGGATCGCCCCCATCAACTTGTAAATCCCCATTTTCTCATCAGGGCTGAATCCCAAAGTGTCAATGGCCACCTGCACACCAGACAGATCAGCTGGTTTTAACACAGGTGAGGGTAAAAGTGAGACTGTCTCTCCTTGCTAACTGTACTCACATCTGTGGCAACAAGCTCCTCCTGGTCATCGATGCTGGCCACAGAGATCTGCCCTTGGCTGATGAAGGGATAGTCATAGGGGTTGGCTGTGACCAGGAGCATCTCTGAAAGGCAAACACAGGAGTGAGAGCCAGAGCCTGGCGGGGAAGGTGGAACAATGGCTCAGCAAGGTTTCACAAGCTCTCCTTCCTTTTGCATCCCAAACTCTTTGTTTTCTATTAAGAGACCAGAAAGGGAGAGTAAAGCCTTTCATCTGCCTTCCCTTGGCTGGGCAGTTCTTCCTGTTTAATATGTTACGAACTGAGGGCTGAGCTGTCTGTGTGGCAGACACAGAACACAGGCCATCCACAGAAACAGCTTTTAAGAAAGAAGCTTTTAGAAAAGGCTCATTTGTGCTTATCCTCATACATGACACAAACAGAGTGGGAGGATGGGAGCAGGAGCTGCACTTTGGGAAATGTTCTGTGGCTGGTTGGGAAGGATGGGCAGAGTGGACCAAGATGAGTGCAGTAGCTGGATGTGTGGCAAAAGGGACAGATGTGGGGCATGGGTAGGGAGTGGAAATGGGAAGGGGGAGAAGGTCAGAGGGGTTGCATTTGAAACAGGAAATAATCTTTGCCCATGTGATGAAAAGCTCAGATAAATGGTTTGTCGTTCAGGGTACGTGCCCATCCTGCACCCAGAATTGCTTACCTTTCCACTGAAGGTTATTCACAGGATATGGCCCATCTAAGTTGGAATTTCCACACCATGGAGAATAGCAAGGTGTGAGGCAGAGTACATTGGCCACCCCTGCACCTCACCTGCACACAGTTTGTGTTAGAACTTACCCAGGGAGGATAAATGGAGATGGAGTAAAGCCCTGGTGTGACCCTGCTATGCAGAGACACAAGTACAGCTTGGGGAACCTGGGCAGGGCCGATGCTGCAATGCTGAGGATGTAAATCAGCACATGAACCCTGCTCTGCCCACACTGAGGCACTGCCAAAGGGGCACCTGGGGCCATGTGACACAGGGCATTGTGCCCTGGTGCCACCAGACCCTCTGTCACTGGGCTGGCACGGGGAGGGAAACGTTTCCCACACTGACTTTACTCAATGTCACCAGGTGGTGGCTGTCCTTACCAAGCAATTCAGGCTTCTTATTGGAGAGGATCTGGTAAAAGATGTGGTAGCTTCTCTCAGCTTTCAGCTGGAAAGTGACTCTTGACTTTTCCAGCAAGTCTGTAACATGTATGCACATTTTAGACATTTTTCAGGTTCTTTATGTTCTAGTGAGGCTGTCACACCCCCCTCAGTTACTCACAGGTCTCAATGTCACCAGAGGCCAGTTTTCCAGAGGCTCCAAAATGGATACGAATGAATTTACCCTGACAAGCAGAAAAAAGGTGATGGTCAGTGCAGAAGTCTCAGAGTGTTTTTATCTCTTCAGTCTTAGTGACAGCATCACCAAATCAGTCTGATTAGCTTTGATATATAAAGATAGATAAAGGGAATACTTTGCTGCAGCAATGTGAGCATGAAACAGCTGCTAGCACATCAGTATTTCATAAAAAACCAAGAAATTGGTCGGCAAGAACATTTTTCCCAGCAAAGGGGCTCACAGTCACAGCTAACAAGCAGGCAAAGAGCATTAGAAGCACAGGAGGGCAGAGGGACAGACACAGGATGACTCACAAAACGTGAGGAGTTATCATTTCTCACAGTCTTGGCATTCCCAAAGGCCTCCAGCAGTGGGTTGGCACTGAGCACTTGATCCTTGAGCGTACCCTGCAGGAATAATTGAGTAATTATTGAAAAATACCATGAGCTATATGGTAGGAAGAAGTGACTCTATGGCATGATAACATGTGCAGCCATGTGCACTTTGTTTCAGCTTTACAGTGCTACTGCAGCACCTTCTGGACTCCAACACCAAGAACCAGCACTGGGGATAAAGAGCAAATAACTCATTTTCCTCTTATTCAGAATTTCTCCCACAGTCAGAGCTCTCAGGTCTCAGCCACAGGGACAGATTGATCCATGTCAAGAAACTGGAGTCTCTAATTATTCCTGTGCACCAATCCTGCAGATCTGGTGTCAGTCCAGGTAAAGCTACACCTTGGCAGTGTCAGCTCTGGCGGCTTGTATTTGCCGTGGTCCTAACCACACATCATCCCCTGGCCCTACTGCCTTTCAAAGGAGTGGCTGAAGCTACTAAAAGGTGTTTTGAGGTAAGTGTGTGTCACCAGTGCTGTCCACAAGGGGGTAACACCCTGAGCTGCCCTTCACCAAGCCCTTCCTCCTCACACCTTCATCGGGCACTCCTTCTTGGCGGCCGGGTCCCCGCTGGCGGCGATTGTCGCGTAGTACTGGATGACGCGCTTGGTGTTCACCGTCTTCCCGGCACCCGATTCCCCGCTGGCAAAAGAAGGCTCAGAGTGAAGAACAACCTGCCCACGCCTTGTTGGAGACAAAGGCCAAAGTGGCAGGCGCACTTACGTGATCAGGATAGACTGGTTTTCACGATCTGTCAAAAGGAAAAATACCTGCAGTCAGGGAAGCTGTAGGGGAAGTGCTGGTTCTTGGTTGACTGTGACCTGGTGTCCATCAGGGGGAACGAGATAAAATCTCTGCAGGTGAAACTGAAAATGTGCATGGTCTACTCTGCACCTCTCTTTCACTCCCTATACTCCACTGTTTGTCTTCTCTCCTCCTCCTCTGTTCATCCTGTGCTTGTTTTTGCTTCTGTTTTTTCCATTCTTTACCTTTATTACTATTAAATATGGGACAGGACTTTATTCAAATTAAAACCATATTGTTTTGGTGAGTCTTTCTACCAGCTCTGTTCTGGATCTACCTGCTGTTCCTTGAAGCCATATGCAGGTGTCCTGCCCAGACATTTGTGATATTGTTTCCTGTCCAAGTGCAACTGTCCTTTGCAGAGGTCCCTGTTAGGCTGCTTAGCTTAGTACGTAACCAGAAATGTAGATAATGTGCAGCACAACAGCAGAGCACTTCCCAAATAAAGAAAATATTTCAGGAGGTGGGGAAAACTGGAGCTGGTTTTGCAACAGTTAGGCTTGATAATAAAAACCAAGCAGATAATCTGCAATATTACACAGACCAAACATTCTGCAAGAGATGGGAAAGGCAACTGAGCCATGGCAGTATGGAATGGCACTTGGCAGAAGCAGTGGCTCTGCACACTCTTTTTTACTCCAAGTCTGGTCAAAATAGAAAAGCTCACCAGTCAGCATGAACTGATAGGCATTGTCAGAGATGGAGAAGATGTGTGGAGGGGCCTCCTGGCGCTTCTTGCCTCGGTAGGCCAACACCACCTCGGGGTTGTACACCGGCAGCCACTTGTAGGGGTTGACAGTGACGCAGAAGAGACCCGAGTAGGTCTGCAGGGAAAAAAACCAGAGGTGTCAGTGAAGTCCAGCCCCTGCAGCTGTATTTTCTCCTTTGCCAGAAGGAACCTACATAGATCATCCAGGAGCTGTAGCGGTCCTTGAGGTTGTAGAGGACAGCAGGTTCATGCAGGTGCGTCAGCATGGCCACATCCTCAACTCTGTCAAACTTAGGCGGGTTCATGGCATACACATCATCAGGTTTGACAGCAACTGTCTGTAATTCAGAAAGAAAGAGCAAACCTTCATTCAGCAAATCCTCACAGTCCTTCCACAACCACAGAGAAGTAGTAACATCTCTAATGCTAATCTAATTCATGTTTTTCTTTCTGTTTAGCCAGATATGGCTATTTCAGGGCAAACACTGCAGCCAGCCAGGAGCTCTACAACACTGGTATGATGACAGGATGTAAATTTACTGGAATTGTTATGACCACATGGACATGATTTGTGCTGGATCAGATCTTTCAACATATTATCACTGTTTATGAACTTTAGGTCTCTCCTGCTCATGGCTGTAAGAGCCTGGGGCACATCTGCTGGCCAGCCAACCTCCCAGCCTCCAGGGTTCCCATGAGGAACCGAGACACAAACAGCACAAGACTCATCAACATCAAATCCATCCTTGGGACAGACTTGTTCCACTCCTGCCTGTGGCCATTCCCAATTAAAGAAAGGCTCTGTCTCTACCAAACAGCACCGCCTGCTGGGCTCACACCGTGGGGAACCATCCTGTCACACAGCCAGAGCCTGTGGATGTGTTGTGGGGGCGGCAGATGTTCACAGCTGGCATCAGCTTAACTCAGCCACTGCTTTCTAAAAGCCTTGTAGCACCTACTGCCAAGATGTTGGTTGTTCTTTGAACTGCAAGTAAGAATAACTGCAGTTATTCTTACAAAAGGTGTCAGGACACGAACTGCTAAGACATTTCAGCGTTTTGGAAGATTAACACCTTGGATGCTCCTCTGGGAAACCACAGCCAGTGACACTGACAACTTCACATGCAAAGGCGACTTGCAAAGTATCTGTGTGCTCAGCTACCAGTAAAGGAAGGAATTTGTGAGTGGATATGACAGTGTTAGCTGAGAAAGTGTTAAAAACTAAGTTAAGACTGGCAGGGCTGTGATCCAACCTGGTTTAGAGCATTGCCTGATTCTTAGAGCCCAAACCAAGAATAATTATCCAATGAATACTTTTATCCCACCATCCAGAGCTATACTTTCCCATGGAGGCTGTGCTGGACCCAGTCAGAGGACAGAGGAGGGCAGGGCAGATTTCTTGCCTGAGCCAGCCTGGTGCTTTCTCAGTTCATCCCCAGCAGATGCCCTGGGTCCTAAGCAGGGCTAGGAGAAGGGCCGGAAGGAATGCACTTACTTTGCCATCCTCTGTCTCAACAGTTATCTTCCCATCCTGTGCAGCCTTAATCCTCCCCCTGGTGTACTCCACCTCGGGGTCAGCCACAAAGCAGTAGGTCTTGGCATCGAATGGCCGATTCTGGGCTTCTATTCTCTCCTTCTCGGATTTGCGCAGGTACGGTGCGGCCTCACCGAAGATCTCCATGCCAGCGTCTCTGCTCATGGCTCTGAAAGACAGACCCTGCTGGGCTGGTCCCCTGTGTGGTGCTAAGGGCACAGTGGAGCTGAACATTCACCCCCAACTGGCTGCTCCAAGCTCACCCCTCCCAGCTCTCCAGTGTGTGCAGCCAGATCTTGAGGGAGTTGTTTGCTTTTCAAAGCTGGAAGGTACAAAGGCAGTGAAGAAGAGCTACCACCCTTCATGGCCCCAAGGGAAGGAGATCCATGTCCAAAGGAGGAGAAGGGCTCCCCAGAAAAGTGGTCAGATCTGAAGGATTCGTGTAGTCCTTGGAGAAGGGAAGCCCTGAAGATTATTTTTCTTCTGGTTTTTAATTTATGACTTCCCCCATTCTATTAACAAGGAACCTGCTCTAGTCCTCTGGTGAGCAGCCACAGTGGGCAGGAATGGACATGTGCTGTGGCTTGTTAAAGGAGGTCATGGAGGGGGAAAAACAGGGAGCTGCCTGCAGTGAGCACAGGAGAAAAGCCAGCTCATGCCAGCCTGGGCAAGCTGTTAGTTTTCATGCCTCAAATCCTCACCTTAACAATCAGTCAACAGAAAGCAGGAAGGAACCAGCTGACATCTCATATCTCTGAAAGAAAAAGAGTCAAAGGTCAGACTTCAGCTAAGCTGCAGCCTCTCCAAAGGCCCAACACCTCTAACTCCAAGAAACTGTGCCTTTTGAGAGCCAGCAAAGTTCACCAGGAACCACTCCTTCCCTGCCCAAGGAAAGGCCCAGTGGGGAATCTACAGCAGAATTCCCACCACAGTGCTACAGCCTTGTGAGGCTCCAACCAGGGGGAACAAGACCTGTGGTAGAAGCTCTCTGTCTCTCAGCATGGCCAGAACATCAGGAGCCACCAACAAGGGCTTTCTCCCTGACAGCCTTTATAGGCTCAGCTTAGTTCCCCTGGTTCAGCCCCTTCCCTATATTTGGAAGGAAGGGATCGACACTCCCGCCTGCTCACCAATTCATGTTCATTTTTTGCCATATACAGTGTGTCAAGTAAGGACTTTCTCTTCTCTCCCCTCCCAATTTTAGTAACTCTGGGATCTATCTATGGTTTGTAGACTTTTCTTTGGTGGAAATTTCCTTTACTGGGAACATGGTCTCCGGACAGCTACGACCACAGCCAGCGCTTCACTCTCACCAGCATGTCAAACAAACGATAGCACAGAAGGGACCTGCCTCACTGCTCTGCTCACAGATTGCCTGGGCAGAGCTGCACAGTGGTGAAGAACCCAGACCAGCTCTGTATGGGGTGGAGAGCAAGGCCACAAGAAGAAGAGGATGAAGATTCATGTAGGATCGGTTATGGCAACTCTTGTGGCTTACACCACTGCATGGGTTAGGGAGGACAGGATGGGAGGCCATGACTGGAATACGATGTGACAAACATGGCAAATTAGAGACTAATCACAAAGAACACCCAAATCTGGCCAGAGGTGGATGGTTCATGAATGTCAAAGCATGAGTACACTCCACAAATTTAGCTTCAGACAAAACTTTGGCTGCCCACGATGTTCACTGCCCTTGCTGCCGAAAGGAGCTGCAGAAGCCCCATTACACTGTGCTAAGGAAGCTCTTGGACATGTGTGACTGCAGTTCCCACATGAGAAGGATACTGGGAAAGTATGGAGGTCTCCCAGTTCCAAACACGCTGTTTTGGTTGGTACAGAGCAGCCAGGCAACGGCTGGCAGGGCAGCAGTTGGCAGAACAGTGGGAGCCTTCACACACAGCTGGAGTGAGCTCCTGGTGCAGGAGAGGAAGGGTCTCGTCCATCCTGAGCCATTCTGGCTGTTCTGGTCCTCTGTCACTGTTCAACAACCCCAGTTTGCTCTCTGCACTGCATGGACACTCACCCAAGGCTGCAGGACCAGCCTTCCCTCAGCACAACGAAGACAGGACGACTTGTGTGAAGCCAGAAGCCCCCTCCAGCCTCCCCAAACAGCTCCTGCCACCTCCCACAGCACCACTCTGAGGTGGAGCACCCTGGGATACCTGCAGCTGCTGCCACAGCACAGGAGATGTCGCCCTTTTGGACAGTGGCTGACCCTGTTTGTGTTGGCCCGATGAGAGCTGAGCCTGTGGGCTTGCAGCAGAGTCACTGGCACTGGTGTTTTGAAAAACATGTTTCATGTTGCCCTTCATTTCATTTAAGGTCACTAAAAATGGACACCACAGCCACATATCTCATGAACCATGAATTCCTAGAATCCCCCTAAGCCCAGAGGATGAGGGAAAAGCTTATTTTAGCATCCCTTGTGATCGGCCCTTTGAACTCATCAGTGGATGTGCTGAGAGCAAAAAGCTGAGGCACACCAGACCCCTGAGCAGTTGGGGGCTTTGTCCTGACACCAAAATGCCACTGTAATTCAGAAAGGACATTTCCTGCTCCCAGGAATGCTCAAGGCAGGAGGGGCTGGACCTCACCCACACAATCACTGGCGTTTGGAAAAGACTCCAAGACCAAGTCCACTTTTGACTGACTTTTCTTGTCACCCAGCCCACAGCACTGCCACCTCCAGTCCTTCCTTGGACACCTTCAGGGATGGGGACTCCAAACCTCCTTGGGCAGTCTGTTCCATTGTTTGACCACCCTTTCAGTGAAGAATTTCCTCATGATGTCCAACCTGAGCCTCCCCTGGCTCAGCCCAAGGCCATCCCCTCTCCTCCTGCCCCTGTTCCCAGTTTTCTCTTGCTGGTTCAGGTGCCCAGGTGGGAGCAGAGTGCAGGAAAACAAGTGGCACTGGCAAATGACCCGTGGCAGCTGCAGGTACATCTGCTGCTCTGTGCTGCCAACATCATTGCAGAGCTGTCCTGAGGTGAAGGTCACGAGGGTGCTGTCACCACGAGCCACATTGCCTTGCAAGGCTCTCTCATCCCATCCTGGTGCTGCCAGGGAGCTTTTATTGCTGCCCTTCATTCAGAAAAGGGCACATTCATAGCTCAATATACCCCCACAAATTAAAGGTGGATTTACTGGTTGGTGTCTATCTATTTTTGCACAAAGAACTTCGGGAGAACAAGGAGGTTTTGTAAGCTGCAGCTGAGTAAGTTCCCTGGCACGCTGAAGGAACCTGCTTTATTAAACTAGTAATACACAGCTTAAAACATGGAATGAGCTGGCTTTTGCACAGAGACAGGTGCAGTCATTCCTGCCCAGGTCTCCCCAGCACATGTACAACTGATGCAGAGCTGCTAGAAGTCAGGGGCTAGAGACTCCACCACCAGTATAACTTCCTGTAAAAAACATCCGTTTCCAATTGAACCAAATCAAAATTTTCTTTTAGGATGCAAGTAGTCAGCTTTTTGCCTTTCCTTTTAGGCCACCAAACCTAAAAGCAGTCCAGTACAACTGAGGGGCTTGTCAGCTCATGTCTAAAGTAAGGACTGTGGCCATTCCCCCTGCAGCCCAAACTAACACATCTGCTTCACTGAGTACAGACCCACTGCCCCAAGGCTGGGGAGCTCCTGAGCAGCTTCAGCACAGTGTGCTGGAGCCACAGCTCCTGGAAGCTCCAGGTGAGTACACTGCTTCAGCAGCAGGGGCTGGAAAGCCTTGGTTGCAACCAGCAACTTCAGTGCACGGGGACAGGCTGTTCCCAGCTGACTCCTCAGCAGTGCAGGCATTGCTTGTTCTACCTGACTGAAAACACATACTGATTTGCAGAGCGGTGTGAAGAGCCCAACTCAATTCTCAGCCTCCAGCTGCATCCTGCAGTTCACTGAAGACCACATGAGAGCCTTCATACATCCCAGATCCTGCCTGCAGGCTGATGGGAGCACATCTTTGGAATGCTGGGTCGGTGCTCACGCCCGATCAAGTGAGAAAAGGCTCAGAAAATGTAGATTTCTTCAAAGGCACTGGAGAAGAGGACAAAGAGCTACAGCATCTCTAACCACATATGACCTTGACCCAAGCTGGAGATGAGTAATACTTGCTTTCTTTCTCAGGCTGTGAACAAGGATGAAGTGTCTCTGGGTGACTGCAGCAGGAGGTTGGATCTCAGACCTCCCCTGAGTCCTTCTTATCTGAGTCTTTCCATGATCTAGGCTGAAAATGAAACACAGGGCTTTTGCAGTTGTTTAAGGTCACAGTCTCTGCACCTCTTCAGGTCCTGGATCTGCCCATGCTGGTGCTGAGAACATTCTTAAAACAGCCAAGCTTCACCCGTGTGGTTTAAGTATTACTCATTAGTTAAGCTCCTCCATGGGCCATGCAGGCAGCGCACAAGGAATGTGCTGCCTTCCTTGGGTAGACAACCTTGCCACTGGTGCCCAGCCTGGGATGGCAGCAGCTCTTCAGCTGGGGTTATAGATGTCAGCCCCTCAGAGATGTGTTTCCCACTGGTATTTTCCAGGAAAAACAGGCCAGGGCTGGGTGTGGGCACAGAGCACAGCTCTGCAGATTGGCCTCTGCCAGGACTGTGCTCTGTCCTCCCCCCATCTGTGGGGGACCCAGGGATCCCCACTGGCCTTGGGGAGCACAGGTTCACCTTGCACAGCACCAGACTCCAACAAATGTAGTTCCCAAATGAAGCCTGCCACCTGGTAAAGTTTCCAGAGAGGAGACCCACTTGGGCAGCCTGGCCCTGCTCAGCCCCATGCCAGCACCCAGCACAGCCCCAAGAGAGGGGCCCTGTCACAAACCTTCCCTGCCAGAGCTGAGCTCCCTCCCTGTGGGATGGGCACTGCACTTGGGGATACAGGGAATTTGAGTACAATGAGTACAGAGGGAGTTTGCTTCATTTCCAATACCAGACTGGAAAAAAACCTGCATATCTGCTGACAAAGTGTCTCCAAGCACCCCTAGCACATTCCCTTCCCCTCCTAGACCAGCTCTGCCTCCTCCCAGTGAGCACTCAGCACAACCCTTGGGCCTCCTAAACACGCAGGAAACAGATCTGTGCTCCGTGCTGTCACTGAACAGGGCAGGGAAATCCTAACAGTTGCCTAAACATCATTTTTGGGTTTCTAATAAATAAACAAAACTCCAAATAAAGAAAAAACAAACAACAAAACTCCACAACCAACCATAACAACAAAAATAAAACTCTTCACTTCCAAAGAAAGTCTCCCTCTTGGAAGAGCCAAGGAAAAAGTGATGGGCATGGTCAAATTGGGAGGCTGAAGAAAAGCAGGACATCAGTTGCTCCCACTGCCATGAGGCAAGGGACATGTCACTCCATCTGAAATCTTTCTGGGCCTTTGCCACACTCCCCCCAGTCTGCCATAAGCTCCCTGGGTCAGCTGGTTCTGCCTTTCAGGGCACGGAAAAACAAAGTAAAGGACACGACACTGCTGCCAAAACATTTGGGAGAAGACAGAAATCCTGTTATTTGTCTCTGTAGTACGAGTCAGCTGCAAATGAGCTTTAGAGAAATCAGCCTGACAGGTGACTTTCCCAGGCTGCAGCTCATGTGCTGATTTTGCAAAGCCTCAGGAGGTTTGCCTTGTCCAAATTCTGCTTTAACTTGGCTCAGCTGTAACAATTCCTTCTTCTGAGCAGCTGCTTCTAACTAATTTGTTTTATTTTTATTTACCATTGCTTCCTACAATCATGATTTTCCAGACTGTCCTCTGTGCAGAAAAGGTATTTGGCCCTAACACACTACTGCAGTATTTAAATACAGGCCTGATGTGACAGCAGAGACCTTGAGAAAGGCAGACAAAGGCTGCTGTGCACAGCCACAGGATGGTAAGAGATGGGGCAGAGATGGGCTCTGAGGACCTCACAAACACAAACAAATCACAAGGGATCAAATAAATACAGACCTGAAGGTGAAACCCATGGAAGAGAACAAGTGTCCAATATATGTAAAAATGCATGAGAGATGTCACTGCTCTGAAACAGGTGATGTTTACTGTTTTTCACAATTTTGGAAAGACAAATTTTCCACAGGCTTTGCATCTTCCCTCATATGGGAACATTCTCTTCCAACCCTCACACTCAGGAAAACACCAGTGCTACCTGCAGGACACCTGTGCTCAGCCTAGGACTCTCCAGAACACCTCTCTCACACCAAGAACTGTTCTGGTTTCTCTCCTGTGGGTCAGTCTCTGAGGGTCAGCTTAAAAAAAGCACATTCAGCTCCTGATGTGCATGACTAGAAATAAATACTGCTTTCTAAAAAGATGGAAAGCAGAGCAAGAATATGAAGTTGGACCAGTATACAAAGTTCTGCTGATATTTTAGTCAAACCTAAGGAAATAAAAATATAGATTGTTGATACAAATCAATCTTTATTTTCAAATGCTGCACTGCATAAAATGTATCTGATTGCCAGCCCTGTGCATGGACACAGCATCCCTCCACCCTCCCCACCTCCCCTCTCAGCACAGCACAAGCAAAGCAACTACACACACCATCATTTGCACCAGAAGAAAAAAGCCTACTTGCAACCCAATTCTCTTTTCCTTATAAGTGAACAGTGTTCATCTGAAAAATCACCAGAAAAACACATTTCATTTCTGCATTCAGATTAAATGATCAGGCACACTACAGGGCTGGTCCCATGCATGGAAGCTGCCGGTGCTTGCAGTGCTCTTCATCTTCTTAACCTGGATAAAGAAGCACTCTTAAGGCTCCCCTGCTTCTCAGAGTGCAACTGCCTCTCCCAGAAGGCAAAACAGTGCAGAGAAACCAGAGGGCAGAGCTCCTCTGAGAACACCACGGCCCCATGGCTTTGCATCAAGTAATTCTCCTGCAGTGACTGCTGTCCCTGCTGATGTCTTGCTAGATCAGCAATTTTTTTTTACCAGCAATATTTTACCAGCAACACACACATTCTTCCCAAGTGAAAAGTCCTTTCCATCCTTTGCTCCCAACAATGTTTCAGAGAAGTCCCAGATTTCATTCTGTACCCAAGATCTTGTTGGAAATGATACCCCTGGGGAAGGTTCTGTAGAGATTTTTGGTAATGGGAATTTGCAGAAACATGGATGCCTTCCTTTTAGGAAGAAAGGAGACCTGCTTGACAAGATGTTCCACTTGTGTGCTTCTGCTTTAGCTCCAATGTCCAATCACAGCCAAACCCACAGGTGACATTCACAGCGGTCTTTGAAGAACTTCTGTTCTAGGATCTGTATTTTCTCATGTGTGCAGCAATAGAAGCCGAAATCTCAGCGGGCTTCTTATTCTGGCCATAGTAGTCCACAAAGTCACCATCAGGGCCGAGGAGGTACATAATGATTGTGTGATCCACCTGCAAGAGAGCACAGCGGGCCTTGGGAGGAGAGACCGCAGAACACCAGAGCACCAGCTCAGAAGGGAAACGCGGGATCGGGAGTGGGACCAGCAGTGGGATACAGGGAAATGCAGGATCAGGAGTGGGACCAGCAGTGGGATACAGGGAAATGCAGGATCAGGAGTGGGACCAGCAGTGGGATACAGGGAAATGCAGGATCAGGAGTGGGACCAGCAGTGGGATACAGGGAAATGCAGGATCAGGAGTGGGACCAGCAGTGGGATACAGGGAAATGTGGGACAGAGATCAGGAGCAGCAGTGGATACAGGGAAATGCAGGATTGGGACCAACAGTGGGATACAGGAAGGTGCAGAATCAGGAGCGGGATACAGGGAAATGCAGGATCAGGAGCAGAACCAGCAGTGGGATACAGGAACATGGGGGATTGGGATCAGCAGTGGGATACAGGGACATGCGGGATCAGGAGCAGCAGTGGGATACGGGGAAATGCAGGATTGGGACCAGCAGCGGGATACAGGAACGTGCGGGATCAGGAGCAGAACCCACAGTGGGATACAGGGAAATGCAGGATCAAGAGTGGGACCAGCACTAGGATACAGGAACATGCGGGATCGGGATCGGATCAGCAGTGAGGTACACGGAAATGCAGGATCAGGAGCAGAACCAGCAGTGGGATACGGGGACATGCAGGACAGGGGCGCCCCCTGCCGGCGCACCGAAGCAGCCTCACTTATGCACATCCCGAATATTTCAATTGGATTTATATAAAAATTAACTCCACTGCAAATTTATTTAAATGACGCTGTAAGTGCTGTCTGCACCTAACCGTGACACCACCTTTCTGGCAAAAACACAGAGTTCTGGCGCTGGAAGCCATGACTGCTCAGGACTGAAATACAGCTGTGCTCTGAGTGCAGCTGCATTAGAAATGAGAAATCACAGTGACTTCAGAGCACACAGGAAAAGAGACAGTCAAATATGTTACAGACCAGGAAAAAATTCGACTATTGCCAGGCTTGCTAGTTCCTGTGCTACTGTCTGCATTTCCAGGATTGTTTAGAACACACTTTGGGAAGGTTCTGAGCTTGTAGGAGGGCATTGTAGTTCTGACAGCTTAACATACCACCACAAAAGGGACTTCAGTAGAGATCCAGTAACTGGTTTAAAAATGTACATGCTGCTCTTGCCCACAGTCCACCAGTAAGCAAAGGCTCCTTTTACTTACTATGTAATCGTTGTCCTCATCCTTGGGCCCTTCACTGTAGTACACACGGTATGCTTTAGCCACTTGGTCAATCTGTGCCTTGCTGCCAGTCAGCCCCACCAGCTTCGGAGAAAATTCTAGACAGAAAGAAGACATTTACACATTTTAGTGAAAAGAATCCCTTCAAGAGGCTCCTTTACAGTGCTCTGTACTGCATGCTCTGAGACACAGAGGAAGAAAGCAGGAATACCTTTAACATATCTGGCAATGGCTTCTTGGTTGTCCCTCTCAGGATCGATGGTGATGAAGAGTGGGGTCAGATTAGGCAAAGATGGAATTCGATCTGTGACATTAAAAAATATTTATTTTAGAAAACCAGGTATCATCTCTCATCTTCCTTTAAACAAGGTCACAGCCATGTAACATCAATCCAAGCCCACCCCAAGTGACTAAAAAAAGACCTTTTTGTGCAGCTTTATTTATGTAATTTGTGAAGGAAGCAAATGCCATGAGATGCAATGCTCTGTGTCTGTGCTGGGAGCTTCCAGCCCCCCAGCCAGAGGCCTTGCCCTGCTCAGGAGGGATGACAGAGAGGCTCTGCTGCAGAAGATGCTGTAGTGTGATGCATGTGTTGGGGCACTGGCTGACACAAGGAAGGCACACCAGGGTGGTGGAGCAGGAGTAAACATTAAAACAATCCAGGCTCTTTCCTTCATGTTCCAGCCAAAGCTTTCACTTTGGTCTGATTTCCCCCGTGCTGGGTTACAATTAATCCTGCCCAGTAAATCTCCAGGACCTGCAGACTAAGAAAATACAGCAAATACAAAGCCTTCCTCCTCCCTCCATGCCACAGCACAGCCACTCTGCTTCAGGACAGAATCTCATAGAGATGAACAAAACAGAGGGAAAAAAAATCCTAACATACCTCGCAGTCACTTCTTGGCAAAAATACAACACAATATATTTCCTGTAACCCGCCACCATCTTTTTAGTCCCAAGAAAAGAATGATCAGCGCTGTCACGTCAGACCCTAGTGACACTAGGGATTGATCTATGTGCCCCTTAGCAATTAATTCAATTACTGAATAATAGCCAGCAGCATTTTTTAAAAAAATATTACCAGTTATCACCATCTGTGGTATTTTATCAGAATAAACCTGACCTACCCAAAAATCCCTGTTTACGGGCCCCTACACCAACTGAATTCCCATACCAATTTCGTCTACCACTGCAATCATTTTCTCCAGCTCATCAGGACAGATGTCAGGGCAGTGAGTGAAGCCAAAGTAGATCAGCACCCACTGGCCAATGTAGTCCTTGTTGGTCCTGGGCTGTCCCTCATGGCTCACCAGCGAGAAGGGCCCTCCCAGCAGCGGCTTCCCAATGCCTCGGTTCCGTTCCTTCTCCAGCTCTACAAAACACGAGTGGGAATCAAACACACCCATGTGAGTGCACAGTGCTTCCCTCGGGAGCAGCCCCTGCTCAGGGCCTGGAGATGCGCCTGTCACACAGAAACCCAACGTGCATGTGCCTTCCAGAAAGCATTCCTTTTGGACAAAATCAAATAAATCACTAAATTCCTTTGAAACACGACATTATCTTTCATTGCTACCCGACTGCATTTTTGTTTAAAAAGGGAAACATAAAGACAGATATCTGGCCTGCTGTGAAACGGCAAAACCAGCATCCCTTTAAAACTGAACATACCCTAAAAGCTGCGATACCTCTGTTTGGAACAGTAAATCCATGAAAAGGAAATGTGCGGGCAACGCCTGCAGGAGAGGGCAAAGCTCAGGGGCTGCACGGCAGGAACCCATCGAGCCCACAACAGCCAGCTCCGTGTCTGCCCTGCACAGGCTGGCACAGCGTGGGGCCAAACACAACTATTGCAACCTAGGAACTTTAAAACGCTGAACCTTGAATTGCTTTTAATTTTTGAAAATTTTCTGCGGCACTTCCATAAACACAGCCACCATGTGGCCGCGTGGCCAAGCTGCGATACAGCGGCGATGTCCAAGCAGGTAAAGTACATCTGAATGCAAACCCCACGCCATCTAAACAGGAAAATCGCTTGGTTTGAACACGAAACGCGACGCCCCCGGCGCTCCTCCCGCAGCCGGCACTCACCCTCCTCCTTGCGCCGCTTCATCACCTTCATGCCGGCCAGCAGGCCCCCGCCCAGCACCACGGTGGCCGCCAGCGACCGCCACGACAGGAGCTGCGGGGGACAAGGGCTTCGGTGACCGCTCAGGGCACGGCAGGGCCCGGCCCGCGCTCCCTCCCTCCCTCACTCACTCACCCGCCTCTGGGGGCCCGCCCGCGGCCCGCGGCCCGGCGGCAGCTGCGACAGGGGGCGGCTGCGGAGAGCGGGCAGCACCGCCCGGCCCCGCACGGCCGGGCCCGGCAGCGCCCACAGCCCCGCGCGGGCCCGCAGCCGCCACAGCCCCGCCGCCCCCGCCATGTTCCCGGCGCCGGCCCGCCCCTTCCGCCCCGCCCGAGGCCGCCATGCAGGCGGCGCCGCGCGTCGCCTTCGGGGTCATCGCTGACATCCAGTTCGCGGACGCGGAGGACGGGCACGACTTCGCCGGCTGCCGGCGGCGCTACTACCGGCACAGCCTGCGCTTGCTGCGGGAGGCGGTGCGGGCGTGGGCCGGAGAGAGCCCGCCGGTAGACTTCGTGCTGCAGCTGGGCGATAGCATCGACGGGCAGAACGCCCGGCGGGGCGAGGCCGAGAGCGCCTTGCAGCAGGTGCTGGAGGTCCTGGGGCAGCTCCCGGTGCCGGTGCACCACGCGTGGGGCAACCACGAGCTCTACAACTTCAGCCGGGCCCGGCTGGTGCACACCGGGCTGTACAGCCGCCCCGCGGGCGGCTCGGACGGGCCCCCGGACAGGGAGTGCCACGCTTACCACTGCAGCCCGGCCCCGCGGCTCCGCCTCGTCGTGCTCGACACCTACGACGTGAGCACCCTGGGCGCGGACCCCGGCAGCCCCCGCTACCAGGAGTCCCTGCGGGTGCTGCGGGAGAAGAACCCCAACGATGACCTCAACAGCCCCGAAGGTACCTCCGGCTTGGCAGGGCCGCGGGCGGCCGAACCTTCGCTGTCCGGAGCTCCCGGTGCTGACAGCGGGATGCGGGGGGCTCAAGCATGTGCCCCATTGCTGCCCACCTCCCCTCCCTGCTGTCAGTGCGGCTCCGGGCGGGCACAGGCGATGCTCCCCTGTGTACCCGGTGCTGCCGCGGTGCCTCTGCGCTGGGGCTGTGCGGTGCTCTGCGCCCTGCGGGATCGGAACACCACCGCTGGGGAAGAGGCTGTTGTGTGCCCACCCTATCCCATGCTGGGGGAACACCCAGCAGTGGAAACCCTGTTTGTGTAGTGAGACCAAAATTCCCAAAAACACTAACAAATAAACTTCTTTGTGCAAGGGGGCTGGAGTTTTGATCCAAGAAATGCAAAAAAAACCCCAAAGGTTCTGAGAGTAAACCAACCATCAGCAGATTTACATAAGGCAAATAGAGGGGCCATGCGAGGTGTATGCACTTGTGCCTAACCTTCTTCTTCACTGCAGGGCTCAAAGAACCTCATTTTGTGGCATTTAATGGAGGATTTAGCCAAGCCCAGCTGGACTGGTTCGATGAAGTCCTCAAGTTCTCTGATGAAAACCAAGAAAAAGTCATAGTTGCAGGTAGGTGGAAATGGAGGGGGATAAATAGACAATCAGAATGGTTTGTGTTGGAAGGGTCTTTAAAGCTCATCTAGTTCCAACCCCTATATTTGATTGAGAAATCAAATGGAAATACATGGGAAAAAAAATTTAGCTAGCCCTTGTATGTTAGCTGTGGAAAACATGCGGTTGGTCTGGTGAGGTACAGATGGAACCCGTGAAAGAGCAGAACAGCATCCATGCCACACTCTGGGGTGAGCTTTCTGTACTCAGCTGCAGGGCTGAACTTCCCAGCAAGGAAGCAGATTTGTTACAGTTTAACTCTCTTTCTTTCTTTCCCTCTGCACTGCAGCTCATGTGCCCATTCATCCCAGCGCTTCCAACGGGGTGTGCCTGGCCTGGAACTACGAGGCGGCGCTGGCGGTGGTGCACGCGCACGGGTGCGTGGTGTGCGTGCTCGCGGGGCACCTGCACGACGGCGCCTACTGCCGCGACACGCACGGCGTGCACCACCTCACCCTGGAGGGCGTCATCGAGACGCCCCCGGACAGCAACGCCTTCGGGACTGTTCACGTCTATGAAGATAAAATGGTACTGAAGGGAAGGGGAAGGATTCCCGACAGAGTTATGCATTTCTGAAATACCAGGTGAATCCAGATCACTCTTCTTTGGGAAGGACTCGGACAAAAACGTAGGAGATTCAGCTGTTTGCTTTTAGAAAGCTGTGCATGCCTGATCCTTATTGCTTTAGCTCAGGCATTTTTCTCTTGAATACAGAATTTTAGAAGTTACGTTTCTGTAAGAAAGCACTTTATTTCTTTTTGGAGAATACAGAAGGCCAGTTATTGAAATAAATGTACTCGAATGCAGAATGTTGATTTCAAACACCCAATCCAGACTGGATTGCTACTGTGAAAATATGCAAACCATGTTATGAATATTGTTCAGAAAAAGTCCCACTGCTGTTCTCTCAGTGAGCATTAAAGCATACAGAGTTGTACCTGCCCAGCCACATCTCTGTTTACTTATTTTCTGTGAACATTACAGTAAGATCTCATGTCTGGCAGAATATGTCCAGCCTGTAGCCTAATTCAGCCTTCCAACCTTGCTTTAAAAGACTAAAGTAATCCTCAGAAAAAGCTGAGCCTAAGGAGAATGGAGACCATGTGTGCTGCACCATGGAATGCTGCAGATACTCGGGCTGTGCCATGTGTGTACAGCTGGAATCACCTGCAGCACTGCTGACAGCATGAGCTCTGACACCCATCTAAATAAAGGTGTTACACCTGGAGCTGTCCTGGCTCTGTCCCAGCCAGCTCCTGAGTGCAGTGTATCCACCTGTGCTTCTTTCTCCAGGATGAACATGCTTGCTGCTGCAGGGCTGCTGTGTGGGTCCTGCTTTCCAAGAAAAATTAGGTGAGCAGCAGGGTTGTGACAGTGCCCACATCTGCTGGTGACACGCTTGAATATGAATCTCCCAGAAAATAAAAAGATATGGAGGCTTTCGTTGAGTTTTCTTTAAAAAAATAGTGTTTATTACTCAGTAAAACCAGTGACTTTCAGTTAAAGATTAATACCAAAAATAATATTTTCAGATATATTCTATATATGATTTTAGCATAGGACAGAAATACAGACTGCTCAATTTTCCAGTAAGTCTGAAATGGATTATCCAGGCACATTTTTGAAAGTTCTATGGCTGTAAATAGTAATTTATTAAAATAGCATTTGCTGTACTTGTCCCTTATGTTACAGAATAGTAGATTTCCCAAACTATGAGGTGATTGGAGAGTGATCCAGGGATGCAATGATATCTTGAATATACCATCAGAACAGACATTAGATCAATGGTGCTTGGAAAATGCAAGAAGCAGCAAGGTGAACAGTTTCCACAGAAAAATCCCCTACTCAGATTTGACGGTGTTCCTCAACATTTTACCAAATCTCAATTGACACTGCTGGAAGCAGCCAGGTATTCTTGGGTCCTGTCAAACTGACACCTTTTGTTAAACACCAAAAACAAAGCAAGTAAGGTCAGCAGAGTTGCTGTAGACTTCCTCCCACCCAATTAAATCACTGTTTTGCAGTGTGTTGGCCAAGACTCTCGCATGTCTTTGTTCATATAAATGTACAGCCACGAAAGAAAGGGGAAGAGGGCAACAACCACTGCAGCAACCAAGCGAACTCCTCCCAGAGGACTCCTGTAACAGAACAAATCCAACAGAGCTACTTAAAATGACTGGATCTTCAAGGCTGAAAAAGACCTCCACGATCATCAAGTCCAACCTTGCACTGCATACCACCAAGCCTGTTGCATATAGGTAAAACCTTACAAAAGAAAGGCCTTGTAAAATCATGGTTCAGGCCTGCTACTTTGGCTAAGTACAGCTAACAGCTAGCCTGGTCAGTTCCTGTGAGAAAGAAATCTGCATCTGTGTCAAGAAAGACTTCATGGAGAAACATCTTCTATTCAGGAGACAAAAATGTAAACATTGTTAGGAAAGTTTTTGACACTAGCAACTACTGACCAATTAATTGAGTTGCAGTAAATTACTAACCAGCTAGAATTAAACACAATGCCTTTAGAAAACCATATAAATATGAGCTGTGAAGAATAAAGATTGGCTATTGTGCATTGAAGAAATTGGTGTTTTGTCTGCCCCCACTGTGACACGCCTACCAAACCCTATGGTGCAGTGCTACATCCTTTTTTTTTTTTTTTTTTTTTTTTAACACTTCCAGGAATGGTGACTCCACCACCTCCTGGGCAGCCTGTGCCAATGCTTGACCACTCTTTCAGAGGGAATTTTTCCTAAGGATCTAATCTCAACCTCCCCTGACACAGGCTTGAGGCTGTTTCCTCTGGTCCTGACCCTTGTTCTCTGGGAGCAGAGCCTGACCCCCACCTGGCTGCACCCTCCTGTCAGGGAATTACAGAGAGTGAAAAGGTCCCCCTGAGCCTCCTTTTCTCCAGACTGAGCCACTCCAGCTCCCTTCGTGACTCCTGGTGCTCCAGATCCTTCCCCAGCTCTATTCCCTTCCCTGGACACAGTCCAGTCCCTCAAAGTCGTTTTTGAAGTGAGGTGCCCAAACCTGACCCCAGAACTGGAGGTGCCTCAGCCGTGCCAGCACAGGGGACAGGCACTGTCCCCATCCTGCTGACCACACCATGGCTGGGACAGGCCAGCATGTCCCTGGCCTTCCTGGCCACTGCTAAAGCTGTCACATAACACTCACATCTGCCTGCAGCTGGAACAGCAGCAGAGAGCCTTTGGCCACTCTAATGGGGCTCCTATGGATGCATCACCACAGTCTTTTACTGGAGAGGCACAAAGAATTTTCTGTCAACTCAGGCTACAGAAACTAGTTGGAATTTTAAAAAAGCACCCTAAGCAAAGGGAAAATGTCCCTATTATGGCAAGGGGCCAGAAAAAGGGCTTCATGTAGCCTTACATTCCCCTTTGCCCCAACTTTTATCTGTGCAAGATCCTCCAGGCTGCAGCACCAGCTGGGTGTCTTGAAGGTTCAGAGGGTGACATAAAACAGGAAAACAAGCTGCCAAAATCAACTGTGTGTTTTCAAGGAGCTAGTCACTAAATGTGAACATTGGAATGAATTATAAAGAAAAAAAATAGAGAAAATACAACTTACTTTGCTGAACTGCGACAAAGACTCATCCATATTGTAATAATCACCAGACCAAACAACTCTCTAAAAAGCCAAACAAAAAACCAGATCTGAAAATAATATAACCAATAGAAATTTGCCTCCAAAACAGTAGTGGCTGCTCCTTTGGGGAAGTTCAATGTATTTTACTAGGATTATAATTATAAAGATATTTACAAAGAGTAACTTTGCTTCTCACCACAAATCTACATGACAGCTAAACAGCTGCAGGAAATCCTGCCTCCACATTTTGTTCCACTGCTAGATTTATATCCCACAGCACATTTCTCTCATTGAAATAGAGCAAAGCAACATCCCAGTTTTCCAGGTTGTGATTAAGCACAGAAGTAGCTGCCAGGGCTTCACCTGAGTGCTTAGCAAACACCTACTTTTTAGGCAACTCCTGAATGTCAGAGTGAGAAATTCTCCCTCATCCTCAATCCCTTGGAGGACTCAGCAGCCGATGCCAGATAAACATGCATCTGGTATTGCCTCAGGAGTTTTTTGATTACCAAAGATTGATTACCACCCCTACAGCTCCAGGAAAAGAGCACAAAGCTGCTTCCCTGTGCTTGTACCCTGGTCTGAAAGCCAGACAAGTAGATCTAACTGCCACAATCAGGGAAGCAATGACTGTTCACTTCCCTGTGTCCAAGGAGTCACTGGTTTGGAGCCTTATGGTCCCTCTTCTGTGGTCTGATTCCTCTGGACCAACAGCATTTACTTCAACAGCCCAGAAATAAAGTTTTGGAAGGTGACACCAGGAGGAGATGGCCTGGTGAGCTGGATTTGGGTGGGAGCAAATAAAACCCACTGCTTACCTGCCTTCCTCTTCATGAAAAATGTTTCCTTGAGCGTAAGCAAACAAAGAGCACGCCAAGACAATGGTCCCAACAACACAGCCAACAGAATGAAGGTCACAGAGGCTCCTCCAAACACCATTGTCTGGGGAAAAATAGACAGTCAGCCACTGTCATGAAGCATCAACAAACCCATCTGGTTCTTCTATAGACCTGAATGGCAAATACCCCTTGGTGAATTTACATAAACCTGCAGTTTGACAACAGTTGTGCTGTTATAATCTTTATTTTCCCCAGATCTTGGCACAAGGAAAACCCTAACTATGAGTTTAACATGCAGATTCTCTTGACCATTGCCAAATGCCAAATGCCATTATGCCACCTATTACACAGTAAACCTCCCCTGAAATATTCAAAACCACAAGCGACCAACCCTCCTGAGTTCTGACCTTAGGAATGCTGCCACTTTATATGCTTAAGGTATCCAAAATTTCAAGAGACTGCAATGGTGTCATCTGTGACAATACCATGCACTCCTGAAGGTTTTCTTTTTTGAGTGTGATTTTAGTTTATTCAGTGTTGGTATTCATCCACAATAGATACAGTAATTTTGTATATAAAATGGCCTTATTTTAAACTATTTCCACTGAATTAAAATACAAAAATCTTAACTATGTTCTGAAGACCTGAAGCAAATCTGATCTGAATGATCCTCTGAACTGCCATTAGCCCCCAGAGTTTGGAAAGTTTTGGAAAGTTTTGGAAACTCAGAAACCTTTGGAAACACAGCCTTTGAATGTTCCTATTGCTGCCCATTGCTCTGTGGGGCAGCTGCAATACCTGGCACTGAAGAAGACCTTTAGCACTTTCACGGAACCGTGCAAAGCTCAGATGCTCTTGCACGAGATAGATAAACAAAAACACAGATTTACGACAACGAAACAAAGTGAATTAAAGTGCTAAGGTCAGCACAGAGCCAGGATCAGAGCATGCTCCCAGGCTTCTGCTCCAGAGGCTTTGAGCTGGAATCGGGGTGTAAAGGCAAGCCCATCCCAGCAGCTGGGCTTTCTGCTGGGCTCCTCTCCTCACCTGCAGCATGTCCAGCCACCAACACTAAAGCAATGATCAGCTTCTGAAGAAATACGTCCTGCAGCTTTTTGCCCCCAGAAGGTAGTAGGATGTGTTTCTACACAGCCTGATTTTAATCTGTGATTCAATTAAAAAAAAAGGCAAAACAACCTTTTGAGGGCAGAATTTGAGCAGAGACTGTTTTGCACACCAGTATCATACCTGTTATTGAAGGGTTGATGCTGACAAGCAGTGTGAGGGCAGCTGGCACTAAGTAGACAACCTGTTAATGACATATAAATCTACTCGGTAGCAAAACTTAGCAAGGTCAAGAAGCAGAAATGCACAGCCACAGCAGCACTTCTCTCCTTTGCAGCAGTTTGCCAGAGGCACAGAGCAGATCCAAGTCCCTCGCCCTCTGGCGTGCCCTGGCACTGCCAGTGCTCATCTTCACCATCACCGCCCAGAATCCCGGGCTACCAGCCCACAGCCAGCCCTCGTTCCTCTGTTCCTGGGTTACGGAACACTGCCTGCCTGACCAGCCACCGCAGAGCCCCTTCCCTGAATCCTGATCCTCCAGGGAAAGCACTGATGGAACAGGCTGCTGCCCGGCCTGGGCTCCCCAAACCCCCCACCCGCGCTGGGGCGTTTGCCCCCCTTTGGTGCGGCTGTCAGGGAGGCTCGCAGGGCACAGCCGCTGCCCAGCCAGCGGCTCCTGTCGCACACACGCTGTCCCCGTGTGCCCGGGGCACAGCAGCGGGGTCGCTGCCCGCTGCCCTTGCAGGCCCAGCCGAGCGGCGGAGGGCGGCTCCCGCGGGGGCACAGGGCCACGGGCACTGAGGGGCGCCGGGCACCAGGGGCGGCAGCGGCTCGGGGTGCTCTGCACAGGAAAGCGATGCCCTGCAGGGGCAAGGGCAGATCTGGGGTGAAATAAGGCAGATCCTGAAAGCACGGTCGGATTCCAGCCGTCGCTGCAGTAGACATCGTTTTCCCGGTGTCTGCCCGCTCTTCAGCTGGAAGCCGGGACGCTCCCTCCGGCGGTCCCGGATCGGACGGGCGTAAGCGGAGCGGGGCTGGGGCCGCCGGGACCTCCGGGGCAGGAGGTGCCGAAGGGGAAGGGAAGGGCGGCCCGTACTCACCGTCCACAGCCCCGCGTCGGGGTCGTTCACCTGCAGCAGGAGACGCGCACTGAGAGCCCGCAGCCGCCGGCCCAGCCGGGGCCGCGCTCCGCGGGCGGGGAGCGGAGGGGACGGGAGGGGAGCCCCGGCCTCACCTGCACGGCGGCCGCCAGACCGAAGAAGGCGGCCATGAGGAGATTGCAGAGCCGCCACAGCCGCGCCGCCATGGCCGGGGCGGGCCGGGAGGCGGGACACAGGGACAGGAGGCGGCCCGGCCCCGGCCCCGATCCCGTCCCAGCGCCGATCTCGATCCCGGCCCCGATCCCGGTGGCGGGGCCGCCCGGGAGGCACGGGCAGCGCGGCAATACTGCGAGGCAGGTGAGCCCCTGGCACAGGCTGCCCACTGAAGCTGTGGCTGTCCCTGGATCCCTGGAAGTGCCCAAGGCCAGGTTGGACGGGCCTTGGAGCAGCCTGGGACAGTGGAAGTTGTCCCTGCACATGGCAGGGCGCTAAATTAGATGAGTTTTAAAGCTGCTTCCAACCCAAACCATTCTGTGATTTTTGTAATGGTTCAGAATTAGTTTTGTGTTTAAATGATTCAGTCATTTTGTGTGGTCTGGAGAACCAAAAAGGATATTGCTCAGAAGAATAGCATTGTGCCATCATTCGCTGATCATTTGTGATGAAAAGTGATAATAAGTGATGAATTGAAAGGGGGTCCTTTAGAAATGTGATAATTCCCAAAACTGAGCCTGTGTGAGATCATGTCTCCCACTGATTTTAGTATCAGCATCATACAGTTCCCTCGGCACCCAACAGAATCAGGTCTTGCTGAATTGTTATGTGGAGGGCATGCAAATGTGTCCACATTTGTGGAAAGGATTAATTCTCAGCATATTTTTAACTGAGTCTTTCCTTAAGCAGGGTACAAGAGATGAAATTACTGCAAATAAAGCCAGAGAGAAGAGTTGTGTTTGTGAGAGTCCCTACCCCTCACCTCAAAAGAAGCAGAGCTCTAGTAATGAATCACCTTCATGCCTTGTTTCCACATCAAGGATAGGCTCTTGAATGTATTTGCTAACAGAGGGGAAGTAATTCTGGGCTAGAAAATGAAAATGTCAAGGATTAAAAAGCAACAGTGGTGATAAAAAGTGTAAGAAGACTGTAAGAAGAGACAGCATGTCTTTCATTAACATAATAATTATTAGCATAATATGATAGGAAAATAAAAGCAGCCAAGCTTTTCAGGCACACCAGTTCTTCTTTGTGTGGGGAAAAAAAAATGAGTCACTGCCCATTTTTTCCAACCATAGTAGCTGATCTTCAAAATTAAAATTACTCTGTGATGAAATCTTTGGCTCTTTAATTTGTCTGATCACAAGTTATTGTGCAAATTTGCACAGCCCACCTAGTTTCTGTTGCAGCTGGGCTGCTCTTGGACATCTCATGGCCTGCATGGTCAGGAAGGGAGAGAAGGCAGACGGGAGAAACTGATAGAGACTGGGAAGGAGGCAGAGAAACACCTGGGCAGACACATCCAGGGCCCCGCGTGGTGTGGGACAGGACTCTGCGGAGGGGAAGGGAGGGCTGGGCTGGCAGAAAGCAGCTTCTAATGGGCACTTGGGAGGCATGGCATGGAAAGTTTGGCAATCCCGTGAGTGACCAAAGTTCAGTGATGCAAGAGCAAGGGAAGGCAAAAGGCCCCTCTGTCACTCCTGAGCATAGGGTTGGAAGGAGGGATTGGTTTATCAACTGTGGCATTCTCTACTGCTCTAATTCACAGAATATTCTTAGCTGGAAGGGAGCCGTGAGGATCACTGAGTCCAGCTCCTGAGTGGAGATCAAACCCACAACCTTCATGTTAGCATCCTGCTCTGGCCAACTGAGCTAAATCGAATTCAAAAGCAATCAGGCTGTAACATGCCTAAGAAATAAAAAAGTCTTTCAGTGCTGGGTGTGCTTATTGCAAAGAAAAGGTCGAGGCTGTTCACTTTGAAGCTTTACCAGCTGTCCTGAGCACTTCCTCCAGCCAGCCGCTGCAGGGACACAGGAGACTCTTGGCAGAAGGCAATACTGACTTCTCCCATGAGAGGGAGGCCAAGAACCTTTAGTATCCTTGAGCAGAGCTTGAGCTACTTGTTCCTCAGTGTTAGGCAAAACATCTTCCTTCCTTATGACTCTGGATCTGCTACTCACCCTACAGCACTCTGAGTTTGTCTTCACTGTGGCAACTCCGCCTGTAAAGAACAGAGGGAGCCGGGATGGGCCCTGCAGCCAAGCTGTGATATTGAGAGCCAGGACATTGCTCAAGGGCCTGTACCAGAGATGTTACTACAACACAGCCATAGTCACCCATCACAGTGACCCATTTCATAACAGCCCTCGTCCTTGTGTCCTGAATGGTCACAGATTGGTTTAGATTGGATCAAAAGTGATTAAAAGGCTCTGGGTGGGGAGGTGAAGGGTTCAGGGGCTTTGGTGTGTTGCTGGCTCAGAACCCTGACTCCCAGTAGGGACATCTGGAGATAAATGCATGAATGCACAGCTGATATTGCCAAAAGGGCTCTGGGTTTAGTTGCCTTGATTGGTGGGTCAGGTGCCAGGAGCAGGGAAGGATGGGGCCCACCTTCCTGAGGATGGGAGCAGCCCCATGTTCCCTGACTGACCAACTTCAGAGGACACATTTCTGAAGCAAAGGCAACCCCATCCCTGGAATTGTTTTTGCTTAAAAACCTCGGTGCACCAGGTGAGTAATGCAAAGGGATAAGGAAAAATGATATGTACATCAAGGGAATTTGATTTTTTGGTGAGAACAGTCTGTAATGTTGAATTTCATATGTAATATTGGTCATGACAATGCTACTCTGTGTCATAGCTACCATGAACAATGAGTATGGACTGCTCTAGATACAGCAGTCATGGACTAACTGAACTCAATAAACATCTTGGTGGGGATGGCCAGTGACTACCAAAATAATAGCTGTGCTCATGTAGAGTTATATGAAAATAAATGTATATAACATAATTGGAAAGTATAAAAACCAAGCATGATGTAAATAGTACATAGTATTCTACTATCTACAATAGTAGAATAAAGGGTGGATGATGTCCTGGTTGCAGAGAAAAGGGCACATCAGGAAAAAATGCTGACAAATCACTCTCATGTCCTGGTGTGGCATAATGTTTTAGGAATAAAGTAATAAGTAGTAACAGATGTCACATATGTTGACTTCAGGAAGGTTTTTAATATTGGCTGTCCTGACCCCTTCATAAGAAGATATAAGGGCATGGTGAGCGTAAAACTAGTGAGATCCTTGTACCTCAAGTGCTAATTATCAGTGTTTGTCAAAATGGAAGGACATATTCAGAGGATTTTTGCATTCATTCTGATGCCAGATCTTTTTAATTACTTCAGTTAACTGCCTGGATGATTAACATCCATGACTGCCTTATTAAACCTGCTAATTACTCCAGGCTGTTGAGGACAGCAAAGACAACAGGATTCAGCACTAGATGGAGAAATGGCCTGCAATCTACAGGGCAATATTCAACAAGTACAACTTCCAGCATTACTTTTATGAGCAGTGAACAACACAGGTTCAGGTGAGGGAACTGGGTGGATGCAGTTTTCAGAAAAAACCCAAACCAAGCCAAAAAACAAACAAGCAAAACAAAAACGAACAAAACCCCACAAAAGGCAAACGCCATCCTGGAGCATGTGAGCTGTAGCCTCCAAGGCAAGCTGGAGTAGTGTGCCTACCTAGGGATGCTGTACTTCAGATAATGCAGATGGACAGAGAAAACATCAAAGGAGGTCAGTGAGGAAGCTGGGAGGCACAGAAAACAGGAAGAAATGCTGAAGGAAATGAATTGATGTAATATGTAGAAGTGAAAGCTGAGGCAAGGGCAAGAGGGGAAACATTGCAGTTCATCATTGCACATCAGCAAGTGCCCAAGGGGTCATTTTGAAGAAGGTTATGGCCATAGTGAACAGGGCAGGATATAAAGAATTTGAAATTAAAAAAAAAACCACAAAAACCTCCACCAAAACACCCTGAAGTTAGGCTTTTGGATGATGTTAGGATGTGTGCCAGAACAGATTTCTAAGGAATGGCACAATCCCCATCACCAGAGGTCTTTAAGGAAAGGTTTCACAAACATGTCAGAACAGGTATTGTTGATCCTCCCAGATTTGCAGTGAGAGAAAAGTATAACTTTAGCGAATTGTAGGCAAACCACATGTAGGTGGCACACAGCAGAAGTGGAAGTCAACTTGTGCCAGTGTTTGCCAGTAGGCACTGGGTTTCTGCATGAAAGCCAAGGTGCCAGCCCTGGACCTGCCCTCAGGGGTTAATGCAGAAAAGAAGGCTTAATCAAAACAGGGGAGAGAAAGAAAAGATGTGGAACTAGGGAAGGGAATGTTTTCTGTGTCAGGACTCAAACTGCACCCTCTGCCCCTGCCTTCCCAAAGAAGTTTAACTCCCAACATTTAAGACCAGTTTGCTGTAAGAGCAAGTGGTTTATTCGCCATCAGCTGGCTTTGGAGCATTTTGAAAAAAAAATGGAAGAAGCCGTGTGTGTGTATGTACATGTGTATGTATATATAAACCACTCTTCACTTAATCACCTGGCAGCCGGTTTTAGCTAAAGCTCTTACTTTGGTTCCCACCTAAGCTACATCACTGCAGTGTTGCTGCAATGAGATGTTCAATATGAGAATATGGGAGGAGAGGATAAGGGCACACCTTTACCTGGTGTGTCCCTGGGCTTCGTTACAGGCTCCTCCAGGTGCTGGCACCGATGGTTGCCACCCATGGTGCTCACACTAACCATACCCAGGAAGGGTTGTTCTCTGTTGGAGCTCTGGGTACAAGTGACTCTCATTCCTCTCCAAACCAGAAGTGGTGGAGGAGCCAGACTGGAAGGAGCTTTGGAAAAGTGAGTGATGTCCCCAGAGACGGTAGAGGCCAAGATGGGACAGTGAAGGGCAGCAGCCTAAGTTCAAACGCAGCAAACTGGGATTTTGGTTTGTGTGAGAGGGGTTATGGTGTTCCCCAAGGCAAAGGAAAGCTGCATCCTTGGCAGGGAGGCAGGTGAATTTGCTGGACTATCAGGAGCTGGGAGCAGAAACAGGGAGATGGTGAGGACTAGTTCTTTGCTCTTCTCCCACTTCCTGGCAAAGGTGAGCTCAGCAGTGTGAGCTGTTCCCTGCAGAGCAGTGTGGGGACAGAAGGCTGGGCTCCCTGTGTGCCCCAGGGACTATTCCAGCCCATCTCCCTGACCCCCCCACAACTGAGCAGGGAAACCAGAAGACTCCAGGATGCAAGAAGATGCCTTCCTAAGTTCAAAACATATGAGGAAAGAAAAATCTTTTTCTTATCATAACACAAGAGGAAGCAATGTGAGCTGAACTGGGAGAGAAAGAAGAAAAAATGAAGGCAGGGTGGAGAGGCAGCTCATGCCCCAGCCTCTTCCCCCACTGTCCTTGTACAAAGGGTGATGGTTAGGAGTTCCTGGAGGCAATTCCAGTGTATGTTCAGGGCTGTATTACCACCTCCATGGTGACCTGGGCAATGGAGCAGCAGGGAAATGGTCCTCATACTTGCAATACGAGGGACATCCAGCTGTTTCCTCAGCCCATCTCCATTCATAGGGGCGTCAGTATTATTTCTACTACAAAGATGAGGACACAAAGTCTCTCTCCTCTAGGTGAAGGGATTCCCCTATGTCATGCAGCAGGCTCACAGCTCTGGGGCAACAATTAAACTGCTGTAATTCACAGTATGTGCTGCCCCAATGACTAGGAGTGTGGGTTTGCTGGAGTTAAGAGGAATGGTCAGAAACAATGAGCTGGCATGAACAGCAGTGGCCAAGAGAAGAAAGAAAACGAGAGGGAGACTGATGGTGGCAGAAAGAGGGTGATGCCCTGGGTGTCCCGGAAAGCACGGCAAGGAGTTGTGCCCTATGGTCTCGAGGGAGTCGGGAGAAATTTGCAAGGGGCTGCCTGTGTGGGAGAAGTCCTAACCCTAGGGTGAAGATGAGAAACGCGATAAAGCTGCTCGGGCCGACCGCCGGCCCCCGAGGGGATGTGAGACAGGACAGCAGATGTCCAGGCGCCGCCGGCTGAGCGGCTAGCGGGGCCGAGCGCGGTGCGGGTCCCCTGATGGGCTGCGGGCGATGCCCCCCGGCCCGAGGGAGCAGGAGCGGAGCCGAAGGACGGCCCGGAGATGCCCCGTCCCCCCGCGGGAGGCAGCGCCGCCTCCGCCCCGCCGCAGCGGTGCCGCAGGCGCGGGGCCCCGGCGGGGAGGGGTTTCGCGGCCCCAGCCGGGGGCGGACGGGCGGCGGGGCCGTGTGTCCTGCCCTGCCGGGGAGGGCCCTGCGCAGCGCCGCCGCCGCTGCTCCCGCTCCGCGCACAATGGCGACTCCCAGCCCCAGCGGCGGCTCCGGGGGGAGCGGGAGCGGGCCCGGGCCGGGCGCCGCCAGCAGCAGCAGCAGCATGCAGGGTAAGCACCGCCGGCCCGGGCAGCGCCGGGCCTCGCCGGGCCGGGCCGGAGCCGCCGCAGGTCTCGTCCTGCCCGGGCCGTGGGGACCCCTGGGCGCTGCCGGCTGGCGCTCCCCGCGCTGGGCCGCGGCTGTGGAGCGGCGCTGCCCGCGGGAAGCCCCGGCTCGGCTCGGCCCGGCCCTGGCGGCCCCGCTCCGGGCCTGCCCCGCTGGCGGCCTGGCCGCGCCCGGCGCGCTCGGCGGGAGGAAGCGCGGCCCTGGCCCTGCCCGCCGGGGCTGCCGGGGCGCAGGGCCTGCCCGGAGCTCGGCTCCGGCCGCCGGGACAAAGGCCGGGCTGGACGCGGCTCCGGCCTCTCCCGACGGGGAGCGGCTCTGCGGCCGCTCCGGGTGACCGGTGCAGGCCGCGGCTGCAGCAGCATCCCCGGGGCCCGGCCGGGGCCAAGTGCGCTGGGGCGGCCCATGCCCGCAGGAGCCCCGCGGGGCGGCCGGGCCGGGGCTCGGCTCGATGGCACTGCCCCGGCCAGCCGCGGTCTCCCCGGCCCTCCGCCTCCGCTGTGTGCTTTTCTCAAGACGAACGCTGAAGTAAAATCAGTTCAGCACGAACTTGCGGTTCAGTTTCGTTCCGTTCCGATGGAAATTTACAGTGCTGCAGCGGGTCGTGTTGGTTCCCACCGGCACTTGTTGATGGTTGAGCAGTCTTGCAAGAACGGTGGATATTTGTTTTTCAGAAAGGCCTCAGCAAACCCTTTGAGTTTCTCCTTTAAAGTTAGACCACTAAAAAATACTCTCTGCTTGAAAAACATTTTAGGCCTTATTAGGCTGAGGTGGCACAGTGCTGGTTTGTTTGGATTTTTAAATTAAATACAGGGACAGTAATATTGAAGAAGCAGTTTACTCTGTTTTGGGACCAGGAAAAAGGAAAGGTTGCTCTCTCTGGGAGAGAAGTGTAGGTACTGTTGTGAAATAATGTTTGTCACAGTTATTTGCTATATTCTCTGTTCAGTCCTGCTGGTATGGACTGTGCTGAGACTGTGGGGAATTGTTTGGGCAGAGAGTTGATGGTTAAACCGAAGAATTTGGTATATTTGGAGTAAAAAGGTGAAATTTGGCTCCTTGTAGCTTCCCCTGTGTGGAGGATTGGGTACCTTTTGGGCCTTGTCAAGACAGCATTATTCGTCTTTCAAAAATCCGAATCCCAGATGTAGTGAGTTAAATGCATGGTTTAAAAACTTAACCATGATATGCCAAAGCAGTCGTGATTTAATAAGAACAAGCCTTGTTCTTGTAGTGCAGTTACAACCCTCAGTGTTGCCCATTGTATTTCGACCTGACCCATTTTTCATATTTGAGTCTTTCCTCTGAATCACCTGTATCTTCCAAGGCTGAGAGTTGGTTTTGCACCCTGGCACCTGTGCTGCCCTGTGAGCTTGTGGTGATGTAGCATCTGCGTGCTCTCTGCAGTGGAGGAAGGGCAGTTCGTTCTGCTGTAGCTGATTTAAAGTGTTTAAATATGGATTCAGGACACGGGCCAGTGTGATGATGCCCAAGTGCTGGTGGTTTTTCCCCAGGTAACAGGTGAGTTTAGGTGTCCCAGGAGGAGCTGTGTGTGGGATCCTGCCGAGCTGTGCAGCCGCAGGTTGCTGTGACTGTGATGGTTCCTGGAACCTGCAAGAAGCTGTCCCAGGAGCACGTGTGCTGCCACAGCACCTGGGTGGGATGGAAAGGGGCTGGATGTGGCTGCAGGTGGTGTGCAGGCTGCTGGGGCAGCTCTGGCTGCTCTCCAGATGCACACTGGCCTTGCCCACAACATGTGTTCCTGCCGATGCCGAGGCAAGCTGAGCTGAACAAAGGAAACCCCACAAAAGTCCTGAGCGTTCTGCAGGTGGGATGCCCAGCTTGTGCTCGTGGTGGGGCTGGGTAGGCACTGGAGCAAGGGAGGTGCAGGAATGCATTGCTGGATGGGGACAAGAGTAGGCAGGACTGCATCAGTGTTGATTTAATTGGCTTAAACAGCGTGACAAGGTGGAGCAGGGAAGTCATTAAGCTGGAAACAAGTAATTATATGTAAAAAAAAAAGTTTGGCTCAGTTAATTTTCAGCCAGAAACACTCTGACCTGGCTTGTGCAACTGTTGCTGTGAGGGAGGTGGGAGTGGGAGAGGGTGGAATTCCCATGTGGAAGGACTGTGGCAGTGCTTCCCTGGACAGCAGTCTGTTGTTTTTGGAGACCCTGCCCAGAAGCCATGTGGTTGTGCAAGCTCTCCTGAGGTGAGAGTCCCTCACAGGGGGTTTCTGTTTTGGTGTCAAGCTGGCAGTTTTATAAGGAGTGTCAGCTGTCAGGGCATTCATCAGGGCCTGGGGGTAGGGAAGAGTTTTGAGGATGGTAGTACAGGGGAGAAAACTTTGGAGAAATGGAGGCCCATCACATTGATGTCCAGAGCAAGGGCAGCAGATCCAGAAGGACTCTGCAGGCCACCCAGTTTTGGTTTTGATTCTGTATCCTACGCCATTTTTAATGCACACAGGCTAAAGTCCTCCAGGTGACAATACAGAAGTGAAGGGGCACTGCCCTGTCCTTGTGGTAGGCTCGCTGTGCAGCCATGGCCCTCAAGCCTGGCGATCAAGCAAGGGGTTACTTTAGACCTTATTATTATTCACCCTTATTCTGCATACCCCAGCTTCACTTTCGTATCTTCTGTTGGCTACCTGGATCAGCTGCCCACACCAAAGGACTGGAGCTTCATTTCTTCCCAAAGAGTCTCCTGGCCAGTGCAGTTTGTGGTGCTGTGTTCAAGGCACAGCTTTGAGACAAAGGACAGCTGGAATTCTGAGTATTAAAATAGATTCTATTCCATAATTTTTTAAATATCTGTTGCATATACAGTGAAGTCTGGCTGAATGCTGGTGACTGCTGGTGTGAAGAGTTGTTGTCGTTCTTACTCACGTGTAATGTTAAAGTTCAGGAACAGTCCTGAATATTTAGTGTCCTGGATGTTTTGTGGAGGAAACAGATTCTGTGAGAAGTAGGATACCTTTGACAATGATTTAAGGAAAAACCAGCACCCAAACTGTAATTGGAGCAATTTTGTGTTTCTCTCATTGCCAAAATTAGTAATAGTCATTACTGCTAACATTACTTAGAAAATGATAATTTGAAGAATGGTGGTATGAAATCTAGAAATGTAGTTTATTCCAAGGCATAGGGGGAATTTTGATTCTAATTACAACCTGTGGAGTCACTCATCCTAACTACAGTGCCAAAGAGGAACTGGAATCACCTATAACTGATGGTTATGGAATCAGCTCAGATGCACTGGGCACTCAGGAAGACTGGAGGCAACTGGGACTTCTCCAAATACTCAGTGCCTGGTGTGTTCTGGTGTCTTTAAAAAGCAAGGCAGAGCTACTGCGTATGTCTTCTCAGAGTGGGTGAGGTGGCTCAGGTGTGTTAGGTGGGAATCCTGACTGGTTCAACCAGAATTTGGGATTCTCAGTTCCCTTCACGTGTGTGGTCCTGTTTGCTCCCTCATTGATGTCTTTGCCCTCTTCACCTGACTCCAGCCATTTTAACAAAAAATCAGAGGAGGTCTGTCTCTGGTGAGAGAGTCCTTTGTGGGTATGAGACAAGGAACCTGGACAGGGAGGTTGTTAAGAGGTGTTTGAGTGTATGAGGAGATGAACTAGAGTCCCTCTCTTACCCTTGGGTGCCATGACATCAGTGGCTTACTGAAGTTGGGGATCAGTTCCTATTTACAAGGAAAGTATCCTTACCTTTCTCTTTCTGTCAGAAAAGAGCTGCTGGGAGGCTTTTTGAGAGGTCAGGAATTGTTGATGTTTGACTGCTTACAGAATTGGTGAGTGCTGTGATGGACTTTGCCAGTCACTGCGGTCAGGTGAATTTGTGTGGCTGTGTAATGTGCCCTGTGTCAGTGGAGTAATGATGGCTCCTGCAGGCAGCACTGGCAGGAGCAGAATATTGCTTGAAACCATTTGTGGGCATGGCTGTGACTGGACTGGTGCTCGGTGTGGGAATTTTGTCAGAGATGCCGTGGGTCCTGTGTCCTCCTCTGTTGTTTGCTGCCTCGTTGAGTGCATGGAGTGACTGGAGCTGCTCCCCTCCCCACTCTTACCCTGTGTGTTTAGCAGACAGCGCTAATGCAGGCTGACTCTGGCAGATTGATGGGTGTATGTCTACTTGGACATATTGGCATTTGTTAAGAACGATAAAAGTTGTGTGGTGAGCAAATCAGTGTATTTCAGTAATCAGTGTATTTTAGTTAATTTGTGCCCCTAGTTTATTCCTGTATGGGCCTTATGGCTATGTCTGCTTTGTGTTTGAGTCTTGGTGTAAGCTTCTGTGTGTAGGGTTGTATTGGTATGTGGGTATATGGTTTTGCATTTTGGCTATTTTGTTTCATTTTTAATCATCTGATGTTTTTGATATGTCTTTTCCTGGTAAAGGGGCAGCCCAAAAGTACTAGTTAGTCTCCCCAAACTCTGGGAGGCCTTTTCAGTTATTTTATGCTGATTTGAGGAAGCTAGGAGGTGTGGAAGTCACACTGTTGCCCATCAAAATGAGAATTACCCTGCAAGAGAAGGATGAGTTTTGTGAGGAAGCAGAAGGGGCCAAAATGTTTACTTTCCAAACTTCATGTTGTTGAGGTGTCCCTGAAATTAAATTTGTGTGTATGCAGTGAAGCACTGCTTACAGGAATCTCGTGTAACCACATCAAGCTCTGCATGTATCAAACACACATAAGTAACTTTTTAGCATCATGCAGCTTTGAAGCTGGATATCTTCTGTTGGATTTAGGTTTGATAAGATTTTATGTGAAAGACAATGTGGAGGTCTGCTTCCTGGTGGAGGAAGCAGGCTACCTGTGGAGACTGAAAAGGAAAGCTGTGTGAGGGGAGGAAGCTGTGCAGGGTGTTTGTGTAGTCCTCTGCCTTGTGGGTAGGAACTGGCAGCAAATATCCATCTCCAGGCTCCACTGAAGTGATGTCTATAAAGAAGCTATAAAAATCTCGGAATGGATGTGATGCTTCTGGCATCCTCTCAAAAGCTGAAGTGCAGTGATCTGGACCAGCGTTGGAAAGGTGTGGTGATGTTCCCTGCTCTCATGTACCTCATTTAAAATGGGCTTCATTGTATTTAAATGCCTCCTTAGATGTGCATGTGTGTCTTGACCTTCTGCCTTGTACAAAACAGCAGCATCCACTCAGGAATATGCTCACTGCTCTGCTGCAGCAGCAGGGTGAGGAAAACCTGCCTGATACTGGCAGTTGAACCTTTTCACTATGATTCAAGAAGTACCACCTTGGGATGTGGGCCTTTTCATGGATATTATGGTCAGGATGAATTGTTTTTATTATTGTACAGTGTTGTCTGCTGGCTTTGGAGAGATGAACAAATGTTTTGGGCATTTTTTTGTTGATCCTGGTCATTTATGGTTGCTGGGCTGTAACATCTCTTCTGCAATGAAAAACTGAGTCCCTCTGATGACACTTGTTCAAAAGAATCTGTGTCTTTAAGTCTATTTGCCTAGGAGTTATTGCATTTTTAAACCATTTTTTTATCGGTTTGGTTGCTTTCTGCTTTTTGGTTCTCCCTGTGCAGTTCTGCTGCTGCTCCCTTGGCCAGTGCGTTCAGTAATGTGAATCTTCCACCACATTATTCCAGGCTGCTGGTGTTCCCTGCAAAGGGCTTTTGTCTGTCTTCTGGGTACTCAGGTTTCTTTTCATGTTGTGGATTTGTTTGATTGCAGGAGGGATGTGTGAGCGATGGGTAAATGACAGTGCAGTGCTTGTTGAGCACAGAAAAATGTCTTTCAAAAAGGTGTGTTACTACAGCTGGTTTACTTAATATGCAGTAGTTACTCATGGTAAATCCCTGGAGAGAGGCAGTTCACCTGTGTTATTCAATTCAGCTCATAGATAACTTGAATACTGTGTCTCTGCTGGGCTGAGAACGGAACAGCTATTGCATGTTTGTTGTCCCTCTGGTTTGGAGGATGTCTGGAACATGAGTGTGAGGCTCACCCCTCGCAGCTGGCATTGACTTAGCTGTCAAAATATTGAAATACTTGATTATCAAAATCAGTGAGAAGGAAAGTGCTCAGAGTTATCCTGAAGGTTCCGAGGGGTTAAGCTGTTGTTCATAAAGTGTGAAATGCAGGGAGTGGGTTTCATCTCATTCTCGTGGGTCAGGATTGCAGGAAGAATTTGTGCAGCCTTGGAGCTTTGGTTTTTACTCATAGTTATGTTAGTGTCTGAACAAGACAAAATATTTTTTGCTGTGACTCTGCACCCTGTTTTCTACCCCCACCCACCTCTTTGTACTGCTGCTGAGTTGTTGGACAAGTTATCTCTGCTACAGGTCTCTTGCTGAGGTTTGCTAGGTGGATTTATGTAAACTGTATATGAGATGCTTGGGAAACTGCCACTGCAGGTGACACCTCCTGTGGCAGCTGCTTGAAGAGCTGTTTCTGTGCTGCCAGCATTGAACTGACTGCAGGATGCACCTTTTGCATACATGTGCCTTTAACAGACACAGCCCATCTGTTTGTTCACCTTGTTGGCATTTCCCATTTCGGACCACGTTTGTCACTTTGCCTCATGAGTGGTCCCAGCTCAGGACCTGTCTTCCCTCTCTGGAGCGATGTCTGAATGAATTGGCCTTTTTGCTGAGACCCTGATACTGCAGGGAAGGATAGACTGCAGGGAGATTTGCAGTAGGAGAGACTTGAACTAATTCCTGTGATTTAATACAGTAAACTCAGAGCACCCAGAGGACAGTAGGGATGTGTTTTAAGCCAAAGGATGTAAAAGACTGATAAACTTTGGCAGCCAAGTACTTTTGTAAATAATGATAAGGAGGGAAGGGAGAGTTGCTCTGCCTCAGCACTTGAGCTGCCACAGCCTCAGCAGTGAAGCTTTGTCAACCTGAACATTTGCATTTTGAAGCTGGTGTTCTGGACGGGCTGTGGTGCTGACTTTGGTGCTAAATGTCTCATTCTACTTTTATTTTATGTTACATTAGTCTGGTTCTTATGATCATCTGTAATCTTACTGGGTTTGCTTGTGTTTGAGGGGATGTTTTTAGGTTTTGAAGCTCCCCATGATGTGCATTTCCTGGTCTGCTTAGGTGGCTGTTTCTTCAAGATTAGTCCTGCAGTTCATGCAGGTGTAACATATCTGTGTCTCCTCGTGGTTAGGTGGAAAGGTGCAAACGTGATTTCTGTGAGATGTCATAGGTTTGTTTAAACACGGTCCCAGTGGAGCTCTCTGCAGCCCTGTCTGGTGTCTGCTCCATGCCTGCACAGATCCTTTGCAGGGCATGTGAGGTATCATTGGCCTGGATTTGCATCAGGAGTATCATGTGATGCTGCAGAGCATCTTCCAAAATGTATGACCTTGACACCTCAGGCTGTACCCTCAGTGGTGAGATCTCTGCTATTGCTGTTAGGAAATACAACACGATGTTGCCAACTATCACTGCCCATCTCTCTCCTGTTTCTCCTCTCAGGTGAGCTGAACTTCGTGCACATGGATGGTACAATTGTAGTGTTTAGTGGGCATGGCCCATTAACTTCTGTATGACCATCAAGGGAGATGGGAGTATATGTATTGCACAAATTGTGTATTTATTAGTTGCTAAATTGATTTCCTCTTCTGCAAATCAAAGCCTTGGTGTTTGCCCTTTGCTGGAGGCAGGGCGAGCCCTCCAGGAAGCAGACAGCTCTGCTGGTCCTGGAGCAAAGAGTCCAAGCGCCAGGAATTAGTCTGTGTTTTGAATAATTTATCTGATCTTTCTGAGGTGCTTCAGGAGATGCCCTGTGGCATAAGGAGGACAGCTGTTGGGAGCAGACAGCTGAGCTGAATGGGAGTTCATCCTTTATCTGTTTTTGTCTAGGCTTATTTTTTTTTCTGTGGACCAAAAGGGTTGTGTGGTTTGCTTTGGACCTGATTCTCTGGAAGTGGGTCTCTGAGTGAATTAGCTATTGCTTTGCTTTTGGACCAGAAAGCAAAGTGTTTGCACTTTGAAGAGGTTTGTGGACAGAGATAAAACAGTTTCCTTTAAAAACATATGGCTATGTTGTTTGACCTGGGAGGGGTTGTGGCCTAAGATGAAAGCATTGCGTTTGGAAATCTCTTCTGGGGAGCAGTGGGACCATGTCCGAGTTTTCCTGTAAAGACCAGTTCCTCTCCTAAACACTGTCAGTTCAGGACTTGGTCTCATGCCAGACTCTGGAAACTTCATCCTACTTTTGATATCCTCTTGTTTCCTCTTGTCCCATTCAGAAACCTGCATGGGCAGTTGTAGGAAGGGGGAGGATGGTCAGAACGGCTCTGTATAGTGCTGGCCTTCAAGGTCCTCTTTGCCTTGGGGTAGCTGCAAGAATCAGTGTGTTGAAAGTGCGGTATTTGCATGTCAGCTTTTAGAGCTGGTTTGCTTTGTGATTTGGGGAAGAGGTCAGCTTTTTTCAGCCCAGCTGTTGTCACTAGAAAGTGTGACACTAAGGTGTAAGTTAGTATGCAAGTTTACACAAAGGAGTTGTGAATGAGCTCAGACTTCTGTTGGAAGAAGAAAGGATTGGATGCAAAAAGATTTAGATAATGTGCTGCTATAGGCAGCAGCTTGGCAGATGAGTTCTTTCTGCACTGGAGCCACATGTTGTGGAATATCTGAACAAGCCTGCCAGCATTCTCCTGGAGATGCAAAATCTATTTGAAAAAATATTTTTAGTTAATTTATTTCTTTTTGAGAAGAATTGGAGTAATAGCCTGAGTTTATGTGCCCAGCTGGTTATGCCAGCATCATACATAGCCAGATAGGCTTCTTATGGGTTAAGCTTTGCCACTGTGTATCAGTGCTAGATGCCCGTGGGGCTAAAAACGAAAATTTTCTCTCTGGCCTGTTTCTGTGGTTTCATCCCTGCTGATCCTGCTGATGAGGACTTCAGCTGAGCAAATGGGAGAAGGATCTTCTCAGCAAGTGTGGAAGTGGCAAAGATTGAGACAGGAGTGGTGGGAGCTGGTGTCCTATGCCCATGTGTGTCTGTCTGGAGGGTTCTGTGTGAAGGCTTAGCTGGCTTCCCATCAGGGCCATGATTTGGAATCTTCTGTGGGTTGAAGAAATTCCCATTCTGATTTGTCAGTATGGCTGCTTTATTTCTGCCCTACACAAATACGGGAAATTGAGAATCTGTGAATACACAGTTTATTTCAATGAAGCCCTGCAATGTTTCTAGGTCTGGTAATTTGCTTTAATACAGACAGGCCTTAGTAAGGGCTGACTTGAATGGGAGCCTGGAACTGAACTGGCAGTAGGAACCCTGACCAGGGCACTGTGCTGCTCTCACAGTACCTGGGACACAGTCCAGGAGCCACTTGTCCACAGTGTTGTTCCCACGTAGTAAATAGCAGCTTTCTGGGAACTTTTGTGTAGGGTTTCCCTCTCAGAGCTAAATGATACTCTGACTTCAGCAGCAGAGCTCTGACTGCTGAACAGTGTTCTCAGAATAATCCTGTGCTGGCATGTCCTGACTCCTTGAGACCCGAAGCAAACACAGATAATGCTCTGTGACAACCTTCTTCAACAGCTTGATGTCCTTGCTGTTGAGCAATGCAGAAATGGAGGGTGTAATAAAACTGGGGTCATCATCTTCCTGTCCCTTCAGACATTCTGCTCGAGAGTTGTGGGTTTAGCAGCTGGCACAGGTCGCTCCATGGCAGCTTAGCTGGTAAAGGAGAAGTTTGGGTTATCTCCATACAAGCTGTCAGGAGCTGCTACTGCTTTACTGCCCAACAGGAGCATTGACTCATGCCAGGGAAAAGTGACTTGCTTTTCCAACCTTGATGATTCAGTCCCAAGTATGGCAGTTGTTTTAAATGACTGTGGGTTTGATATGATCTGGTCCATGTTAGGACTCAAAGAAATGCAAAAACCTTTGGAAATCTCTTTGAAAAGAGAAGTAAAATTTTAATAAGTTTAATAGTTTGTCTCCACTAGTTACACTTTTCAACCTCATACACAAGCATCTCAAACTCCTCTTTAAAAACAGTTAAGAGTCTTGGCTTTCAGTAGACAATTTCAGTCACTAGCTGATTTATTCTTTCTATTGCCACACCTTGGTGATTTCATGGCACCTGTGTAGCTGTTGATCTGGCACCTTCAACATGCATGTACTGCTCCCTCTGTAATGCCTGTGTCTCAGAGGTGTTTTAGGGTGTGATGGTATTCCTGCCCTGGTGTGCCTTGTGCTAGGCAAGGCACCAGCCTCCTCTCCCCTTTCCAGCTTAGGGGTGCTCTGTTCCCACTGATGGGATGTTATTTGCGGTATCTTTGGAGTTCCCATTGTCTCTGGAATTTGCTGATGGTCTTGTATGGAGCAGCAAACATAGGCAGCAAGGCCAGGCTGATATACCTCAGCTTCCCTCCTTTTCAGATGCCTCTGAGGGCAGCAGCACAAGCAGAGATGACTCTTGCATCGATACAAGGTCGTGCAGCTCCCACCTTCTCAGCAAAATCTGGGGAGCCCTGCTGCAATGGAGAAGTTGCAGCACCACAAACCAAGACATTGTGGGTCAGTTTGCTCTGAGGTGAGCGTGGGCCAGGCAGGCAGCAGCTCTGGCCACAGGCCACACACGGGTGGCCGCAAAGGTGGAAAACTTCTTTGTGGTGCCAGGAGGGGACTCTTGGTGCTTTTGTGTGGGATAGTCAGTTTGTATGCAGGGCTGGTGCACACATTCCTTTTCCTGGAAGCTTGGAGGGAGAACGAGTTAATGGGGACAAGGGCAAGGGAAGAAGATAGCTGGATCTCAGTTGGGGCTACTGGCTGATATTTTTGCAACAGCCTTCTGTTACCCAGCGTGAGACCGCGGGGATTAGCTGGGCAGACTGTCAGGCTCCTTCCGGACTGAGGGCCCGCCTGCCCTCTGCACACCACTAGAGCTTTTTTACACAGACTTTCAAAATCCAGTGCACTTGGGGAATTTTTATTGAGAGATTTCATGGCGCTTATTTCTTTAGCAGTGAAATTTTGCGTTTGCCCCTAGTTATTTACCGTAGTAAAAGGGTAAACAGCAAGGTTGCTGCTTCCTGAGAGTGCAGTGGTGCTAAATTCCTCATGGACATTGCTGTAGTGCCTGCATCCCAGAGCCTGCTGGATCACACCTGCCTCTTCCAAGTGCTGCTGGGTTGGGTCCTTGTCACTGCTCAGAGAGTGGGAGCTTTGCCATGACCTGCCCCTTGTATCAAGCAATGGATCTGTACCGTGGTCTGTAGTGTGGTTAACTGGTGTGATCTCTGTGTGTTTAGGAGGACATTCTTTGCTTGGGAAGAAATTATTCTCTGTGAGGATGATGACGCCCTAGCACAGGCTGCCCAGAGCAGCTGTGGCTGCCCCTGGATCCCTGGAAGTCCAAGGCCAGGCTGGATGGAGCTTGGAGCAATCTGGGATAATGGGATGTGTCCCTGCCCATGGCAGGGGGTGGAATGAGATGGGCTTCAAAGTCTCTTCCAGTCAAACTGTTTGGGATTCTGTGAGTCTGGCCTGGCTGCTGGCAAGGTAAAGAGGTGCTGCAGGCAATGCTGCTTGCCCAGGTTGCTGTTGTACAGGTGAACTGTCATTAGCAGCATCTGTTGGGGAATTTCACAAAAAGCCACTCTGTAAGCATCTTCCCCTACTCTGGGCCAGTGTTTTTGATGAAAGTGTGGCATGCTGTGCTCAGCCAAGTCTGGTCTTTCGCTGTGGTGGCAGTGCTGGAGAGGTGGGCTTCCATGGGAATTGCTTGGGCATGAGCAGCTGGACCATCTGGTTTAAAATATTGTTTAATATGGGCAGAGTTACTCCAGACCTTCAGCTTTCTGGGAACAAAACAATCTCTTCAGTCTTAAAGTTTGTTACTTCATACAGTAGTACACTGGTCTACTCCTTTCCTGCCAGATGCCAGTGTTTGTCCCTGGATCCTGATGATGGGACTGCTCTGTATTCAATGCAGTGCAGCCTAAAGTTTGTTCGAAAAAACCAATTTTATTTATGATTTTAGAGTAAACGTTGAAAGATAAAAGCAGATTCTTAATTCTGATGCTCTCCTTTGAGTGAATGAATGAGAAATGGTCTCTTACTTTAGGCTTTCGGATAAGCTTCTGTGCAAGAGCACAAAGAGACAAAGCTATGCCTGTTTTTTTAGCATTATCCTTGCTTTTTTATCAATATTGGTACTGAGAAATTGCTTTTTCTTGCAACTAACCAGATATACCATTCCTGCTCCTGAGAGAGCCACTGTTTCTCACAGTGCTGGTGCAGCAAGAACTCAACTAAGACTTCTTGAAAGGTCATCAATTGTTGAGGTAGATTTGTGCCTTCTGCTTTGCCTGTGACATAAGGGTAGCATGATCTGTTTCAGTTTAGCATTGTTTGTTTCAGTTTTTGGTTGTTTTCTTTTTTTAAAATATAAATCTGAACTGTAGAAACCTTGTACCTTAGCATTTCTTTCAATTTACATGAAGATTTTTTTTGTTTTTACTCCATATGTGAATTTGCTGCAGCAATTCTAATATCTGAAGAGATAATTGCTAATTTTTTTTAAACAGTTGGTGTCTTTGGGTTTTATCTCAGTGTATTTTGTGACTGCTGTTCAGAGACGTTGCTTCTGAGATACCGTATATAGAAAATCCTTTGTTGTCCATTGCATTTCACAGCCTGTTTTTCTGTCTTGGAAGAGCTGAGAAGGAGCTGTGCTTCGGTGTTCCAGCACAGAGTGAGCCTGTGTGTCAGAATTACTCCCCTAAGACAGGGTTGGAAAGCACCTATTTATTCTTTAATAGCTTTCTATTAGCTCAGGATATTCAGATATTTAGGAAACTTGGTGTTGGAAGCTGGACTTTCAAACTTCTTTTACGAGCTGCAGCTCTGTGGTAGGAATTGAGGTAGATTTATAGACCTTTACAGAGAGGACAGTGACTGAGCTGTGAAAAGAGCTGGAGGGGAAGCATCTTCCCCAGGGAGCTGTTGCGTGGAGGTGTCTGGACAGAGAGAAGTGGCCTGTGGGCACAAGGGAGCAGTGACCTGCTGCTGCCTGTGTGATGGAGCTGTGTTAATGCAGGTGAGACTGGACTCGCTGGGAACAGCTGGCACCCCATGGTTCATATGAACTATGGCAGCCCAAGAAGGTTAATTAATATTTATTAAGGACAATGGCTTGCTTTTGTGTCAGACTTTATACCAGCTCACTGTTGTCTGGCATGTTAAGACTGTAAATGCTTCTGCAGGAGTTTGGTTACTTCCCCAGCAGTGCCTTTCATCTGAAGCTGAGATCTGCTGTCAGGGATAGTGTTTGAAGGCTTGAAGTCTGCTACCAAACAAAAAATCTTGAATGAAAGATATTCCACAGAAGAAAAGGAACTACAAAGGCTTTGTCAGCAGTGGATTTTACAGTACAGTGATGTTTTTCCAGAGCTCAGCAGCTGGGTCTAACTGGTAGGTAACCCCTGCAGTAAACTGGTGATGAATGGGATCTTAGGGAAGGGAATTTATTGTTTTGTCATTTCAGGAGTTAAGGGGTTCTGAGGCTGCCACAAGCTGAGGACTGATAACCAGTGAATCCTTTCTGCCCAGCCCTGTTCACTGTACTGGCTACCTGGAAGTGTAGGAGAACATGGGAGCTGCTTTGCTGGGGACTGCAGAGCACAGCTGCTGGTAGCATGAGGCCAGGCTGCCGCCAAAGGGCTTCCAGAGAGCAGGTGACAAAAATCCCTTCAGCATCATTGTGGCTCTCTGACCTCGACAGTTTTGGAGTGAAAATATGTGCTTGCAGCTCTGGAATCTGCAGTGCACTGCCCTGCAAGCAGCAATTCACTGGTAGTTTCTCACCTGCCATGCTGTGAGCTCTCTGCAACCCCAGAAAGCTGTAAAATGTTTCCATTAAATTCTCTTTGCTGACTTCTATGCGTGGAGGCAGGAATGCAGCTAGGTCAGACCCAGGAGGCTGAAACTCATTAAAAAAAAAGCCTTAAACCAATACTTTAGCACCTCTTTGCCCAAGCATCACAATTTGCCTTAAAAATGCAGAAAATACACAAGAATACTTGATAATAAAGGGTTGTGCCCACAAACTCTAATGCTCCTGGTGCTGGGGAGTTCCTGAAGCATTGCCTAGTGGAGATCTTCATCTCCAAGAGTTGTGATTGTCTCTTTCTCTAGGAACAGCTGCTGTTGTGCATCTGAGTGGAGGTGGTCTTGGTTGGCACACTCGGAGTTGTTTCTTGCCTGAGTTTTATTCCAGAGAAGGTTTCACCTCTCACTGAGGGGAAGAGCGAGTGCCTGCTTGCTTGCTGGGGCTGTGGGCCTGGTTTGCTGCTTTTAAAGTCTGTGTCAAACACAGTCAGTTGGCTGTTCCTGGATTTACTCACTGAATTATAGAATGGTTTGGGTTGGAGGGGATCTTAAAGCCCATCTCATTCCATGTCCCTGCCATGGGCAGGGACAACTTCCATTAGACCAGGGTGCTCCAAGCTGTGTCCTGCCTGGCCTTGGACACTTCAGGGATGGGGCAGCCACAGCTTCTCTGGGCACCCTGTGCCAGGTCCTCACCACCCTCACGGCAAAACATTTCTTCCTCATGTGCAGGCTAATTCTGCACTCTGTTAGTTTAAAACCTTACCGTGCAGATAAAGGTGAGACTCCTTGTCAGGAAGTTCACCCTAATATAAGGTAAAGGGAGAGGGAGCAGCTGGGAGGGAGCTTTGTCCAGCCTGAGGGTGGGTGTGGGGGGAACCTTTGATGAGCAGGGAGGGCTGGACCTGGGACCTTGCTGTGGGCAGAGCCATGGCTGGAGCAGCGGCCTGTGCTGCAGGATGGGCACTGTGTCAGCCCAGAGGGCTGCTGAGAGGTGCCCATGCCTTGTTTCCCTTTGAGATTTTAACCAGGCAGATTAAGAAGTGAGGTATTAGGAAAGCACTCAAGAGGATTCTTTTGAACAAACCTCATTTGTTCCTGGGAAAAGTGGTTTACAGCAAAGAGAAATTTTGATGTTGAGTGTTTTCCATTAAAAATACTGTTAACTGCTAAATAGTGACAGTGTGTTTGCTTTAATTACCCCCAGAGTATATTTTAATTGTAGTTTTCTCTTTAAACCACTTGTTAAAGTGCTGGAAGTGTATTTACTGACTTTGTGCATGTTCTGTGCAAATGTCTCATGTATTTTGAAAGAAAGCATGACAATAGCATGAATGCATTTACCCAGTTATCTTTCTCTTTCATAGGCAATTTCTGTAGGTCCTGCTTACCAGGTATTAATGAGAATGACAGGAGCTATTGGGTGGTAATTTATTTTTTCAAATAGTCAGTCAGTGCTCAGTAATTGTTGATGATGAAACTGGTGGCACTTACAGAGGGCAAGAGGGGTCTGGCCTGGACCTGGCACAGGCTAGCACATACCTGTTGAGGTTTCCCATTAAGTGATGGTTTTTACTGTGCCTCCATTTCTTTTCCTCCAGAAGAACACCTTTAGTTTGAAGGTGGGGGTTATTTTGTGCTGAGAAGGAAAAGGCTGTTGCTCTCTGCTGGAAGATCAAAGGTTTTACTGGAGAGAGATGCTTTGCAGATCCTCTGCTTGTTGTAAATGAAAGGAATGTAACACAGGTGTCTGAATTTCTCATGTAAGCCATTGAGAAGTGGCAGGATTTGATTCCCAGTGCTCTACAGCCTTTTCATGGGAAAAGAGCAACAAGCCTTACTTCAGGATGGCAGCTTTGCTTAGTGAATAATTCAGCAAAACTGTGCTGTCAGGTGAGGCATGAGCTGTGTTGATGTTCTGCTAACCTAGATTTGGGAGACCCTGACAGTAAGCAGTCAGAGTATTAATAAATGGTGAAATGAGGGGCAAAATCTGCAATGGAACTGACTGCCTGCTGGCCTAAAGAGAGCAGCTTTTAGCTTGCAGCTTCTGCAGTGCACTGGGGTGCAGCTCTGCACTGTGGAGCAGCAGGATGCAGTGCTGAGGTCCCTGTCCCATGGCATTCCTTGCCCAAGCAGTGGCCCAAGCCATTCTCCATTTCCACTGTTGGGCTCCTGCCTGTGCCCTGCTCTTCCTTGTCTGTGGGAAGGGCTGTTCCCAGGGGTAGTTCCTTCCCATTTACATTTTGCTGACAAGTCCATATAAAGAAAATGAAACGGTCAGGGACTCTTCTCCTTTTCTACCAGGATTGCAAACCTCAAAACTATTTGATATTTATTTCCCAGACTTCCATGTGAAGATCCCTTCCTAGTGTTATTTCATTACAGCAACACCCCAGTCCTATGGTCAGGGCCTGTTAATAGTGCTGCAAGATAAATACAAAGTAATAAAAAATACTCTTTCAATTATGAAAGCCGTAGCAATAAAAAGCTACAGGAACTCCACAGCAGCTGAAAGGAACTCCACAGCAGGAGTTCCTGTGCTGTGGAAATAAAGGGTTTGTGTGGTCTTTGGGGGAGCAGAACCCTTAGAGCTGGGTGGAAGGAGACCAGAGCTCTCCACAGAAGTTTCACCTCCTGACTGTGATCTGTGTGCTGGAGCCAAGTTCTGCAGAGGCTTGGGTTTGTCCTGGCTGGAAACACTGGGGTTTTACTCATCTGGAACCACACAGGAAAGGAAAACCACAAAACCCTCAGCTTCCTGCTCTGCAGGTAACGTGATTGCAGCTCCTCGTTTCTCTACTTTCACTTTCTGCAGTGTTTGCTTGCTTTAGGAATGGCAGTATTAAGGTCTTTATTTAAATTATTATTTGTCTTCTTAGATCTATTCTCTCCTCAGTGACAGCATGCAAGATCTTTGTCTAGGGTTGCATCAGCTGGTGTTCCAAAGCCAGTCAGTTTTTCATTGCTGTGGAAGTGTCTTGCTGCAGATCCCTTGGCTGTTGGAGTCAGAGTTGGTGTGTCCATCTGTGCAGTTCTTCCTTCAGGAGGAAGTTGAATTGTTGTCACACTTTGGTGTTATCTTTGCTCACAAGAAAGTGAAGATTTCTACCGCATAAGTAAATATCCAAAACTCTGTTGAGAAGAGCCAGCTGTTGGAGGGAGCTCCGGCAATCTGCCAAGTTCCTGAAGGCAGCAGCCCTGTGCCCAAATCCCTGGTTCACTCCAGCCTTCAGTGGAGCTGTGCAAGGGGTTTGGTACCTTCACTCCTTCCAGCACAGCAGCAGAGCAGCAGCTCATTCCTGGCATTCTGTGTGTTTTGTCACTTGAATGACAATGTTGGACAAGAGTGCCATCACCGTGTGTCTTTCTGAAGAGGGTTTGACACTGCCAAGCTATCAAAGCTGCAGTTCTGTTGGAAACATCAGTCATTAGACAATGCCTAACATGTCTCAGCAGTGGGAATCAGGGGTTCCTTCCTGTGCTTGTCCTGCTACAGGGTATTGCTAATTCGTACTGAATGCTTTACAAGACAGTACAAAGCTGGAATTTTTATGAGTGCACAAGATTTTTTTTTTTTTTTTTTTTTTGGTAAGAAAAACATCAGCCCAAAACCTGCTGTTCACAGAGCCGTAGTGTGATGTTTAACAAAGCCTCTGAGTGTTCATTAAGTTATTTTGGTGTTGAGAAATAACTGGCCTTTGGGCATTTCTGCTGGATTTCAGCATGAGGAAAGGTTTGAACAAAGTAATTAAAGTGAACCAAAGTTCATTTGAGCCAGCTTTTTAAGATTTTTTTTGTCCTTTTTTCTTTTTTTTTTATTCCTTGCTATGTGAATTTTCCTTCGTTTTTCCCTCTCCAGTTCCTTGGAAAGCAGAGTAATTCAAGTGTTGGGAGAAGGGCTGTGGCATGGCAGCAGGGCACTCCTGGCCGTGTGGAGGTGTGCTGGACAAACCCTGGTGCTGGGTTATGTGCATCCCTTGTGGCATTGAGGATCTGCTCTCCTGCAGACAGGGAGAGGATCCAGTGGGAACTCCCAGACCTGTTGTGGGGTCGTGGGGAGATCTGTGCTGCTGCTCTGCTGGACAGAGTGATGGAAATTCAGCAAACTCAGGTTATGTCTCAAATTCCAGTGTCAGGGCAGGTCCTGTGTGACAAGGGGAGGAAGTGGGTGGTGACAGAGCACGGGGCATAGGTGATAGTTTGTGTCTCTGCTGACAGTCTGCCCATAGATGCTGTGTTGGGTTTGTGTTGTTCAACTTGACTTTGAGTCTGAGAGCTTCAATCAGGTGTTGGGTTGAGCTGGGTGAGCTCTTGCCAGCCTGGCACGATGGGGTCTGGTGTTCACAAGGCAATGAGAGGATGGGATCTGACTGTAGCAGTGAAACCCAGCAATTGTCATTAAATACAGAGATACTATGGCTGACTGAGGAGGGCCTTGAGCTGGAAGTGGTTAGAGGATGAAAGAATATTGGAAGAAAGGATGTTGTGGCTTTGGTTATCTCTTCATTGACATATAACTCCTATAACTCTTTTCACTGACATCTCAGTGCTGTGATGGAGGGCAGGATGACGTGCTAGATGGACCACTGCAGCTGTTCTTATGTTCTTTGTCTTTGGATCTAGCTGTTAACCCTGGAATTAAAACATCTTTTTCTGAAATCCAGATTGGAGAAGTGCAAAAATAGATCAGATAGATCTATCTACAGATACCACTTCTAAAGCTTAGCACAAAATTGCCTACGATTTAGTGTCTAAGAGTTCTCCAACTGAGTGCTTTCAAAGACAACTAAAAGCTTTATATGCCCTGTAGACTTGTGATTTAATTTCTTGCTTAAGCAACTCTACACACCTTCATTATAATTCAGCAGAACTAAGCAAAAATGCCCATAGGGACCATGTATTCCAAGGTGTTCTTAAGCTCCAGATCAAAATCTTTCACAGTGTAACAGCGCAGAAAGAACCTTGCAGCTGAGACCAGGTTTTCAGAAGGGCTCAGTTCCTCTCTAAGGCTGTGAAGACACTGATCAGATGTTTGGGAGAACAGCACACGTGGGCACTCACAAGCAAAAGACCAGTTAATGTGAAGCAGATCCAAACTTGAGAAATTGGCTTTTATTGGTAATTAGTATTTTTTTAGTTGTGCATAGATGTCAGGCTGGTAGTATTTGGAAAAAAAACCCTATATATAACAAAGTTTTGGATCCAGACATGAAGATCTGCTATGTTTGCATTGCACAAAGGATTATCTCTTGTGGAAATAGCGGTCGAGTGGAAAAGCAGCCCAGTGCTGGGGTCAGAGCATTATCCCTCCCCAGGAGAGTCTGAAGCCTGTTGAAAACCTGTGCCACTGTAGCACAGGTTATTTCCAACATTTTCTTTGTGCATGTTAGTGCAGCTTGAACATTTTCACACACACACTATCTTGACTTATTCTTTCTAGTTATTTAACTAGCTGGTGACAGGCAACATGTAACTATTCTTATTCCCTGCCTCTCGAGGATTTCTTATTCTATGATTCTGTGACTGGGGGATTCAGTCTGGTGGCTGGGTCCAAGGTGTTTATCGGAGCCAGTGGGATGCAGGCTGTGATTGGTGTTGCCACTTTGCTGGCCTAAGGTATCTAGAGGATGGAAACATGCTTGTTGCAATATCCAAAGAAACTAAATCCTTTCCATTGATCTTAAGCAAAGGCCTCAAGGGCTGATTTTTTTCCTCGCTTTTTAGTCTGAGTACAAGCTTCTAAAATTAAAAAGTAATAAAATCAACCAAGCTTCTTCCCCAGTGCTCCTTCCTGTGGTATATTTTATAACTGTTGCTGTGCTGTTTCAGATTGAAAAAGTACCTGGCATGGCCCTTTACATAATTTATTATTGTTGTTCACCAGGAGAGACTCCAGGTGTTGTACAATAAATTTCCCAGAGCAGTGTCACCCTTTGTTTCTGACACCTGCTCTGTGACAGGCTCAGCTCTGCAGGGTTATGCTGTGGCTGCCTCAGGCACAGGTTGCAGGAATATTTTGGGTGAAGCAAAGTTCTGCTGTGAGAGCAGACACAGACTCCTGGTCTGGCAGCACCTCCCATGTGGACAATTGAACCTTCCAGATTCTCTGCAGCAGTTTCAGCAGGCTGGGCACTGGACTGTGACTGTGAGCCATGTGTTCAGTGCTGCTCTCCAGACAGAAATTGCCTGAACTCCAGTTTGGGCTGGAAGCTGCTGTCTGACCCCAGTGCTGCACTCTCCTCTGGGCTGGGAGCTTTAACCCTGTTTATACAAATGGTGTTTCCATGCAGAGTAGCATCAGGGATCATATTAAAGGTTACCAGTGGGTTTTGGAGAGTATAGAGACTTCATTCTCAGGTTTTGCTTCTGGGAGTTTCCAGTATAAGGGAGCTAATCTTAATCCGATTGTGATTTCTTGCCCTCTAAGCTTAACCTACTTTGCCAGGTGCCACGGTGGAGGTATTTATAGATGCTGGAAGTGCTGCTGGATGTAGCCCATATCCTGCATTACCAGTCACAGACATGGGTGTCTGCTGGTGCAGCTGTGAGCTGCCTCACAGCCCCAAATCTTGCAGATGTCTCATTAAAATATTGTCTAGTATGATGGTTTTGCCACGGAGTGTGTTCATGAAGGCAGTGGCCAGTATTCCTTCCAGAGTCCTGGCTGCTCTAGGCTTGGATGTTTGTACTCCCTGGTTGGAAGCACACTTGGGGCTGTGGGTGAATTATGGCTAAATCCTCTTTCTAATGAGGTGACTCCTAAAAATGAGCGTACTTGGCTTACTCCTGCAGTGCAAAATCATCATCTCTGATTTGAATGCTGACACTCAGATTATATGAAATTGAAGAACTAAAAACATCAGTAACAGACAGATGCACTGAAAATATTTGTACCCTTTAAAGTGAATTTCCTTAGTTGCAGCTCTTAAAACTAATAAGTCAAACCCCAGGCCTCTTCTTTCATCCAGACTTCTCAAACAGAACTTCATGATATGCTGAAGTTCTTCAGATTTTGTTTCAAAATTCAAAAATAGTTTACCTTGAGTGTAAGACTGCTTTAGTCTCAACTTAGTTGTGCTGGTGTTGGAATAGATCCTTGAGCAAGACTGGAAAGGAAGGGAATATGATGGTAGGTTGGAAGGGTCTGTGGGCAGGCAGAGCTGTACTAGGAGCAGCAGAAAAAAACCAGTTGGAAATCCTGGGAGCATCAGGATGTCAGCAACTGCAGGGCTGCAGCTCTGAACACAGGTAAATGTTCTTTGCCGTCTCTACATCAAAGCAGGCATTTTGTTAGCAGACAAGAGACAGCAGTTTGGTTATTTAAAGCTGTTGGAAGAGCAGAGATCTGTGGTTTTGGTTTTTTTTCCTGTCTCACATTAGAATTTGCACTAGCTTTGCTTGGAATTACCTTAGAAGAAAACAGAACTGATAGTGTTCTATTAAGAAAATTACCTCAAGCATTCATCTCTGTTTCCAAATGGAAGTAAATAATCCATTCTTCCCCATTTCCTTTGTCATTTTGTTGATGTGTTGTAATATAACAAGGGAGAGGTAGAAAGATTTCACAGTTCATTACAGATCCATTGACTTTCCCTCCTGCTATTTGTTGTCACAGTTTGTGTTTCTGTGGTTGTGTCTCTTTTTTTCCTGGTTACAGTAAGGAGTGCAGATTTGATTCCCAGTGTATCATCACAAACAGAGCGACTTCAGCATCTGACAGAGAGAATACCTGGTCATGGCCTGTGCACTGTGACTCACTTGAGCACTGTGACCTGGGCTCAGGCTGTGGCAGCAAGAGGTTGATCCTGCAGAGTTGAACTGAGTGGAAAACATTTTGACAGGGATCAGTTTGTATCCTTGCAAGATAGAAACCTTGGAAAAATCCATTAAACTACTGCTGTTTTGAAAATCTTACTGCTTGAAAAGGGAGCATTTTGTTCTGTGTAACCTGAACATGGTAAGCAGTGCTCTTGAGGTATGGCATGCAGGAATGGTGGTGAGGAAATTCTAGGAAGAAGTTAGAATTGCTTTCCCCAACAGGAGGTGACTTAGAGGCTTGAAGAAATGGCCAAGGGTGTCCTGTACCAGCCACAGTGTGTCCAGCAAGACCAGGGGGGTGACAGTCCCTCTGTGCTGGGCACTGCTGAGGCACCTTGAATCCCTCATGACAAGACAAACTTTGTATTGGAACATGCCCAGGGAAGGCAACAGAGCTGGGGAAGGGTCTGGAGCTCCAGGAGCAGCTGAGGGAGCTGGGAGAGGGGCTCAGCCTGGAGAAAAGGAGGCTCGAGAGGACCTTCTGGCTCTGCACAACTCCTGACAGGAGGAGGGGGTCGGGCTCTGCTCCCAGGAAACAGGGACAGGAGGAGAGGGAACAGCCTCAGGCTGTGCCAGGAGAGGTTTAGATTGGACATTAGGGAAAATTCCTTGAGCTGTCAAGCGTTGGAAGGGGCTGCCCAGGGACCATCCCTGGAAGTATAAAAACACAAGGATGTGGTGCTTGAGGCCATGGTTTGATGGTGGACAAGATGGTGGTGCTGGGGTGATGGTTGGACTTGGTGATCTTAGAGGTCTTTCCAACCTTAATGATTTTGTGATCCTGTAAATCATAGATGTCCTAGGTGAAGTAAAAATAGTAGTACACAGTCTGACTGGAGGAATACTTTTGGCCTGCATGTGACCTGCTGGACAGCTGTTTCTTGTTGTTTGAAGGCTGGTTGGCTGTAGTGGTGGTAAAGGGGCCTCACAGTGATGAGAACTTAACTGCAGAGCCAAGTGCTTGGATTAATTCTGGTGACGGATAGCAGCACATAAATAATTCTGTCCTTGGCCTAGCACCCATTCACCAGTGTAGCAAGGAACAAGGGCTGCTGTGAGCCTGAATTTTTCTGGGGCTGTTGTGTGGGTGCTTTTCCCAGTGTCTGTTTTGGTTGTGATCTATGAATTCCAAGGGCTGTGCATTTGGTGACACAAGGCATCACTCCTGGACCCCAGTTCAATGCACAGGCCTGGTGGTAGAATGATGACATCCTTTGAAAAATTGTTTTAAGGACACCACCACCACTACCACTTGAAGGCTGAGATGATTTGTAATAAAGATTGCTATGTTTATAGGTTGATTACCTTATTTACAACCAGAAAGCTATTTTTGGCTGTCTTTTTTCTTCTTGGAGAGCAGCCTAATGTAGGATACAATCCTGTTTAGATTCCCTCAAAACATAAGGTAGTACTTCTGCTCAGCCAAAGTCCAGGCCATCCTGTTTTCAGATATGGCCTGGACTTGGTATAACCATTAACATGCAGCTGAACAAACCCAGTAGTCACAGTTGGGAAGACCATAAGTCAGGAAAGTTCATAATTTCAGGTCTGGTTTTGAGATTTACCCTTATTTGTGAAAAAGCTATCTATTGTAGAGTTAGTTTTGCTTTCTTCCAAATTATTCTCTCTCCCATAATATTTACTGTAAAAGTTCTCAGAGAAGTAGATGTTAAAACAGTTAATGATTGGAATTATGTGTTAAGTCAGCAGAACCTTTAAAAGACAATTTATATAGGGTGGATATTTCTGCAGAACACTTTTGGGCAGTTTTGGTCACGCAGCCTTGGTGGTGATGAGCATTAGTGAATTCCAGAAGCATCATAACCCCCAAGTCTCTTTGTTGTAATGAGACAGGGTGGTCTGTAATGAACCTGTGCCTGGCAAAATCAAAGCAAAACTCCTGCATCTAAAGGGGCTCTTTTGCCTGTAGTTAGAATGATGTGTCTGCAAGGAATAGAGACATGGAGTCAAAAGTCTTGTTTAGGATGAAACTCAAGGTTTGGAGTCCACAGCTGAAGCTGTGAAAGGCTGCTGGGGAGCACGGTTTGTTTTGGCTCTCCTCAGACTTTGCTTCATTTGAATCTGTTGTTTCACTTACAGTACATTTCCATGTGATCCGTGCTGGATGGAAATTCCTGGCATTTCTCAGGATGTTCGTTTTTCCCAGTCGCATTCCTCGTTCATCAGCTGAGCAGAAACAAACCATCCTGTTTGCTTCCCAGGGGCAGCCTAAGCTTCTGTATTTGTTGGACTTGTAGAAAATCCAGCTTCAGATGGTAGATTGACATAATTGAAACTATCCTTAGAAACCTACTGAGATAGAAATCAAGAGACCAATATTTAACTGTGTTACAAAGAGTTCTGTCCCCGAGTAAAAACAGGAAGAAACTTGGTGTATAAAGTTTACAAACAGTAAGAATAGGAGCAAGCTGTGAGGAGATTTTCTGATGAGAGTTTGTGATTTGTTTGTGTTAATTGTGTCAATTCTCCTCTTGGGCCACTTCAGCTCCCCAAGTTCTCCTGAGCTGTATAAGCATTGCTGTGAGAAAGGGAAAACCTTACAACACAATGTAACTGCCCTTGACAGAGGGCTGGGGTTTCAGGCATATGAATGAAACAGACCCAAAGGATAATAGAAGAAATCCCTGGATCCCATCTGAGGGCAGCTTTGTGCTGCTGTGATGGGACCTGTGAGCAAGGGGCTGTGTGGCCGTTCTCCACAGGTTCCTGCCCAGCACCACCCCCTGTGCCTGTGCAGACCTGGGGGGAGCTGATGAACAGGGGAGGTTTCAGGGATCAGCCTTCATCCTCCAGACCCCTTACAGTCTGGTTCAGTCTGGTTTTGCTCTGTGGGAGGGGGAGATGCCCTCAGGGGAGCAGTCAGAGGAGGTGTGGGAGGTCGGTGAGGGATGGCGTGGTGTTGTGACAGGTTGTGCACTCACAGAAGGCCCTCTGGTTCCTTGGGGCTGCAGACCTGCCCTCAGCTTTGCTCAAGGGAAAAACACGAGGTACAAAGTGCTCTGTCTGTCCTTAGTGTCAGCTTGAAGTGGGTTATTACAGTGTGAGTGGTGAGGCACAGGCTGCCCAGAGGAGCTGTGGCTGTCTCATCGTTCAAGGTTAGTTGGACAGGGCTTTGATAAACCTGACCTAGTGGAAGGTGTCCCTGCCCATGACAGGGGTTGGAATGAGTTAATCTTTAAGGACCTTTCCAATCCAAAGACATCACCCAGGCAGTGGGAACCTGGGGAGGGATTCAGTTGTGGACTCCTGGGAAGGAGGGGGGGGAAGAGGCCTCATTTCAGGAGTTTTGGTGTGAAAGAGTGCAGGTTTCTTGTGGGCAAATAAGAACAAGACAGGGTCTTCTGTACCCCAGTGGGAGGTCTGGGGAGGGAAAACTGCCTTTGTAGTCCTGATCCTGCTGTTGCTTGAGCAGGTCATCTCAAATTCAGTGGAAGATGCAGAAGCAGTGGCTGGTACAGTGACCAGAACCCCTCCCACACTACTATTTATTTATTTTGTGTTTCCCAATTCTTCCTCAATTGGCTGCAGAGCTTTCCTGGTCACCCCTCAGACACTTTTTGCTTGGCAGCTCACTTGGCAGAAGGAGCACACAGATACCCATCCTCCCTCAAGCTTGGTTATCTCCATTGGCTGCTAGCCTGAGGAGGATCAGGAGCTCCAGCAGCCATCCTGTGCTTGGAGTGTCACATAAACGACACCCCAAGGTGCCCTTTCCCTCTTCAGTGCCATCTCCCCAGGACTGGTGGTGTGCCCAGGCTGTGTGTGGCAGGTCAGGCCTCTGTGCCCCATGGGTGGACGTGGAGGATGCTCAGCCCTGGAGTTGGAGGTGCTGTGGTTGCTGGAGCCCTGGCAGGGGATCCAGATGCTCCAGCTGCCACAGGAGATGCTGTGGATGCCTTGCTTTGGCAACTGCCTTGGAATGAACTGGGGAAGACCTTGATATGAGAGCTGACTCTGTGTCACCATCCCTGTGTCCTAACACAAGCTGTGATTTGCTAATGTTGTAAAATGTAAAATCCTTTTCTTACAATGTGTCATTTTTTTTTCTGTTTATTTCCAGATGCTCTCAATATTTTGTGCTGACAAAAAGTTTACTTTGTGTTCGTTGTCTCCCAGGTAAACGCAAAGCGCTGAAGTTAAATTTTGCAAATCCACCCTTCAAGTCCACAGCAAGATTTACTCTAAATACTTCTGGAGTTCCTTTCCAAAATCCACACATGTGAGTATAAAGCCAATGGCACAACTAGTGGTTTCATTTGTAATGAATTAGCCAACACCCAGTGTTAGTTAAATGCAATTTGATTAGTCCAGTTATTTGTAGGTTGTTTAAATCTCTCAGTTTGAGTCACTGTAAAAGATTTTTTTCCAGAATTAAAAAAAAAGGTTAAATTGGGATCTTCTTGGTTTACACTGGAGCTAGTGCCTTCCAGAATTGATTGAATTGAGTACTCTAGCTGATAATGCTAGATACATCTATAATTAATGTCTAGACGGAGTCACTGTTGTTTTCCTATCTCTTTAATCAGCTTATTACTTTTTGTTAGAACTTTTTTCTGTGTTATTTGTGAATGCCATAACTGTGGTAGAATTGTTTTCAGCACTAAACCAGACAAAGGTTAAGGATTATCATTTTAGCTACAGGGAGATGTCAGGGGAGTTATGCAGAGATCAGGTCTCAGGGCGTTTTCTAGCCAGTTTAGCCCCAGGAGATATCCCTGTCCAAAGTCAGAGAGCAAGTGTGGCACAGAGCTGTTCCTGACTCTAGTAAATACCAGGGTACATCAGCACCAAAAAGATCAGCTTTGTATCCTCAGATCCACCAATCTAGCTGGACAATGCTGCTCTGCAGCCGGTCCCTGTGACAGCCCTCTCTGCAGCCTGGGCTCTCTGGAGTGTCCCTGTCATAGGCTGCTCCTGCTTGGCTCTGCATGTCACTGCCTCTCTGCTGGAGCTCAGTGCCTTCTGCTTCTGCAGGACATACCTGCTGGGCTCTGTTCCTGGGAACTTCTTTATGCTGGGGATTTTTAAACAAGCTTTTGTCAAGTTAGGAACAATTTCTGATGAGTTATTGATGGCAATTACAATATAGAGAAATTTTATAGAGTACTTTAGATGATTCTTAAAATCTTGAGTGACTGGTCCAGCAAGTCCTCCTCTTTCCTTCTCTCTTCTTTCTGAAATAGTGTGTTATTACTGGTTATAGAGCTCACATTTAGAGAATCACTTTTTGTATCTCATCACATCATCAAACTCTTGTAAAGATTTTCTGCAGAGCCCCTTCTAGGGCTCTTTCATCTCTCTGACCTTCTTAGTCCATTAAACAGAGGACTTAGCTAGTGAGTCCCCACCATCAGGCATCTATAGGGCTTTGACTTTTCTGTGTTTATCTGTGCTGATTTCTGTCTCGGATTCACTGGAAGGTACAGTGACTCCTGTCTAGCACAGAAGAGCTTTTGTTGTTAGTCTGTGACATCTTAAGTTTCATGTTTGTGCAAGTGATTGTCAACACTGTCCAAGACAGGTGCTGCTCTTTCTCTGTGGGAGCTGCAGTTGTTGGCAGGGGTTGATCCTGGGCTGGTGTTACTAGGTCTGAGGGCTTGCAGGTGTTTTGGTTGGATGTGATAGCAGTTCAGATGCTAGCATTTGATGGTGGTGTGTCTGTGCTAAAGCTTTCTTGGGAGGTTGCAAGCTGTCATGGCCATTTCTGTTTGAAAGAGATGGATGCTGTTAGCTTGGTTGCTTTCTCTGTGGTGAGGCTGGCTGAGCTTGGATGCAGCAAATTGTCCTCATGTCCTTTATGTGTCTGTAGCAGATGTTGTTCCTCAAAAGCAGTGGTGACATCTTGTGACTGCACGCTTCTGTCAAGTGTTTATCTTACAGCTGATGTATCTCCATCTCCTGCCTTCTTCCCTGAGATGCTGGAATGACTTTTTCCTCAGTAGGCTAGAAACCTTTTCTAGACTTTGGATTTGAACTGGATATTTCAGACCTCCTCACCCAGACATGTTCCTGACACAGAATGTATTTCTGTTCACCAAGCCACTTCTCAGCCTGGTGGAGCTGAACAGCCTGGGTGTCCTCCCGAAATGAGCACTGGCTCCACACGGCTGGGGATTGTCCTGGACAGGCCCTCTTCGTCCAGATGGGTGGATCTGAAGATACAGAAAGGTTAATTTTTCACATGAAGTTTGGGGTTCTGTGGTTTGGATCCACCAATCCAGGATGTCCTGTTGCTTGTGCTTGAGAGGCTGTGTTAAGCAGCAGAAAGCGAGGCAGGGGTTTGGAAGGAAGGTCCATTCTGGTTCTGTGACTCCATGTGATGGAGGAGGTGTGTCTTGTTGGGTTCAGCTGGAACTGCTGCCACCAAATCTTCTCGAGAAGTGCAAAGAGATTTTCATCTAGGCGTGATATGTTTCCTGCCTCTCTGTAGAGCATCCAGCACAGTTGTAAACATAATTTTACATGTGACCTATGCAGGGTAGGGCAGACTAGAGACTGAATTATAGACAATAGTTGGGGAATATAATTCATACTTGAAAGGATGCAGTGTAGAGAAGAGGCAAGAGTTTTACTGATGGCTGATATCTGCTTAGAGTCAGTGAGGCTGTGTGATAACCATGCTGTGCAGGCTGGGGAGCAGTTGAGGCTGTGGAGACCTTCCAGGTTAGCCCATGTCTCTTGTGAGTTCAGGCTGACTTTGTCACTTAGACCAGATTAACAGCTGCTAACTTTGTTTTCCCTGCAGCAGACGTTGCAGAGGCTGGAGGACACAAGCCATGGTTAGGGTGAGCTCTTCAAATTCTAACCCATTATACCAACTGGAAAGCATCCCACCTTTTACCTCATCTGTCCTGTGTCCAAGTAGGATTTAGGTCACAAACAAAATTAGATTACTCCGTTATGTGTGTGGAAGCTTTACAGAGCTGCTTGCAGCTGGTTGCCTTTGCTAAAAGGAGATTCAGATCACAATAACAGGAGTGATGTGGTGAGGTGTGACTGTGGTTGTGCATGTAGGATTTCTGGCTGGGCTGTGCTGCCCATTGCTCTTGAAACCAAGATGGAAACCATTTGGCTGTAGATGAGATTTTTGGTTTTCTGGAAAGCTTTATGTTCTTGTGCGGTGATACCTGGATGTTGACTTAGAGGATTTAGATGGACCTGCTAGGAAATGGGCAAGCACAGAGAATGTTCTTTGGCTGTGGTTGGCAGCGTGCTGTTTCTTGAATGTTCTGGCTGCTGCCTGGGAAGTCTGTTAACTCTGAGTTGCCACCTCTTGAGAACCTGATTACCAGAGCATTGCAGTGTCACCTGGAAAGGTGACAAAATGAGCTAATCTCTCTTAGTGTACAACCTTGCTGTTTAAAGTGCCCGGTGTCCAGTTGAACTCCACAGTCTCCCTACAGCTTGTGAGTGTCTTCATGGATTTATTGGGACTTAAGCTTTCCAGAGCTGCCCTGTGTGGAGCTTCTCCTTATGACTCCTGAGAGAGTCACACGCTTTCCAGAGAGCTGCCTCAAGAGTGTGTTGGATGTTGTACGGAGCTGTCAGGGCTGGATTCTTCAAAAGCCAGTGGAGGTCCAGTTGCACATCAGACTTCGCTGCTTCCTTTTTTTCTAAATAGTTCAGGGATTGTTATTCCTGGAAAAGTTTTTTTTCTGGCCATTCCAAAGCCTCTCTGAGGTGTCTGTTGCTGTTTTAATCTCTTCTTAGGCTTTCCCATGCCCATCTGGTGTGTGGGGTCAGGCTCTGTGGCTGCACAGCCTGCAGCTGGTAGAGTTCTTTAGGAAATAACCTGAGAGAGTTCCTACCATTTTGGAAAAAAAAAAAACCCAAAACCTAAACCCCAAAGGGGAATATCCTAAACTGGCATGTTCTCTACTACTAGTGTGAATTTTCTTGTAAATATTTCTTTGTCTCTTCCTCATTTCTGTAATTGTCACTTCACATCTTTATTATTATGATTTCTGTTACCTTTCTGCTGTGTGATACCTTCCTGTGGCAGGAGTGCTGCCTGGAAGCCTTGGAGGCAGAATTCAGAGTCAAAGGTACCAAGAATTTGAACTTTTTTTCTGTGACTGAATCTGTCTCGTTTCTTGAAAGTTGTAGAATCTGGCTGTAATCACTTGTATTTTCAAGTCAGCACAACTAAAATGCAACCTCCAAGGCCTCAGCAGAGACATCTCAGTGTTTGAGGGAGCCTGTGGTAACCAGGCTTTCACTTTTCATACAAACATCACTGTCGGTTCAGTGTTGGAACAGCGTTTTTTCTCTAATTTTTTCAGGAACGTTTTTTGCAAATTGATGAATTTTGCTTTTTATTTAACCTTCCTCTTCCTTCCAAGAGTTTGTAAGTTCACTGGGCCAGATCTCTTCATGGCAGAGATTATGTGGTCTGTAACACACTCAAGTATTTCTGGCTTTGAGTAGGTCACTGCTTCAGAGAAGGTGCTGCCAGAGTCAGTGTGAGATTTTCACTGAGTGTGCTGCTTTAAGGTCTGTTTTTTTCTTTTCTTTTTTTTTTTTTTTTAAACTTTCTAAGTTTTGGTATTAAGTGCAAATCCTCTCTGCAAAGGTGATTTTTTGCTATCTACAACTTCCAAATTAAACTTCTCTAGCAGCTTCCACATCCCTTGGAGCTTCACTGCCCTGGTAGGACTGTTCTTTCTGTAAGGGCTTGATATTCCAGCACTCTGCTTCTGACTTTAGGCCTTCTGTGTCTAGAACCAAAATTTGGACCTTGTGTATCTCCATTCACCTAATCCACATGAACTTTTCAAGGTTGCTGAGCACCTGCCTTCCTGCCACACTGCAGGGGCCTGGGCTCCTCAGGACTTCTGGAAACTGGTGAGCCACCCTTGGGTGTCTAAATCAAATCCAGTTTGATTGGATTATGTTATGTAATGACCTGACTCCCATGGGTTCCAAGTGCTTCACGGGTGCTGAGTGATTGAGCAGTGAAATTATAAATTGTTGCACAAATCTCTGCATTCCCCATCCTGTGGATGGGAAGCTGGGTCATGCTGTCTTTTGGAAGAGGCAGAGGTTAGGCCAGAAGCTTGTGATAGAGTTCGACAGGGATCTCTGATGTGTGATCCACAGGTAGCTCTGTGTCACCTGTCCCTTCTGGGCATGGCTGGGAGCTGCTGTCCTGGTCCTTGTGCACACAGCCATGGTCAGAGCTGCTCATTTGGGGGCAGAATTTGGACCTTGCAGCCTTGACCCTCTCGATGTGGATAACAGGACCCCCACCCAGGGCTTGGGATAGGCCTGTCCCCCCCATGGTGGGAAGAGCAATGGTGGGTTAGAGGATGGTGATGGTGGCAAGTCACCTTCCAAAGCACTGAGACCTGGCCTGTCCTGCCCAGACAGGGGCAGCAGCTGGGTACTGGGGTGGCAGAGGAGCTGTGGTGGCAGAGACATTGGGTCATCCAAGGTGAGAGAGGCTGGAGACTTCTGTGCCTGTCCCTGTGGGCACTCATGGCAACACAGCCATCCTTGGCCGCTGAGCTGGGAGACCTCTCACACACCAAGGCACGAACATCTCACTGTTCCTAATTCAAGGTGTGATGGCTGATGTTTGGGCTGCCTCCTCAGCGCTGTTTTCCATGCCATGTTGGGCAAAGAAGGTGGGATTGGGGTAGTAGCAGAGCTGTTACCTTTAAAGGTATTTTTAATAGTGTTGTCCTCCCTTTTCCAGGGGCCCTAAGATGGTGTCTGGGGTAAGTTACTCAGAGTAGTGGTTTTGAGTTGACTCCCAGATGTTTTGTACTGGGTTGAATGGTGTGGAGGGGGCGTTAAGCAATCTGGGTCAGTGGGAATGAGAAAGGTAGAGCAGTGAGCTGGAAATGTTCATTTTCAAACTGAACTTGACTTGATTCAACATGAAATCTCCATCAGTGTGGCCTGCTGGGACATAGGGTGTCTGGACAGAAGAGCAAAGCTGGGGATGTCTCCCGTGGGTGGGAGTTTCCCACAGACTTCCCTTCTCATGCCTGGCTTTTGGTGAGCTGTGTTGCCTCCCCTTCACTGGTGACGTGGCTCCATGGGTGACCTGTGGTTGGCCAGGTCGTTCCCTGAGACACAAGACACCATCCTTGACTCCATCCATGCTCATGGCAAAAGCCTGGTGTTTGCAGCCTGTGCAGGACCAAGCTGCTGCTTTGGGGGTACCTGTCATGCTCCAGAGCCTGAAGGAGAGCTGAGGGTGACCATTTTCCTTGCTTAGTCATCTTGGTTCCAAAAGCACAGGTTTATAAACCTGAATACAAGGTCAGTGCCTTGATAATACATTGTGTAGTCTGCTGAGGAAGACAGTTTAGGGAAGTCTGTCATTGTGGCCATGAAGAATTGGAATTTCCCCTATTCTGCTTGCTGTGCATGAGATGAGGGATGGTGCTGCCTTTCTTTGAAAGCAGTTCAGAGCTTCAAGCTACAGAGGATTTGGTGTGGTTTAAGAACTTTGGGTTTATGTAATTCCTCTGGTTGTGTCCTGATGGTTCTGCGGTAGCTCTGTGTCTGGCAGGAGCAGAGCTGTCCCTTCAGTGTGCAGCAGGCCCTGAGGACTCCTGAGCTGCAGCCCTCTTCACACATGCAGGGGACACGTCTGCTCCTGGCACAGCTGCACAGCTCACACCAAGATGTAGCTGCTGCAGTGCTTGTTCCAAAGCACGGAAAGTTGGTCGAGGAGTTTCAGAGTTGGTATCAGCTCCTGCCTTCATGCTGTTGTGTTACCAGAAGCAAAATTTTCTCCCCTTCTTTCCTTCCTTTATTTTGAGGTCCTGCATCCACCCACAAGGGCAGCTGTGGACATGCTCTAGGAAAACTGGTTGTAAGTCTTGGTGTGTGGAGACTTTCAAAGCCTTCAGGACACCAAAATACCTCAGTCTTCTCTGGAGGGCTCATGAGAAAGTAGGAGACCACAGCTACATTCATGTTGGACTTTTCCATAAATAGCATCTGGATCTGTAGTATTCTCAGAGTATTTTAAGACTGGTGTGTTTGTCCCTTTACCATTTTGTCTGGAAAATTCTATAAGCTGTTCTAAAACTCGCATTTCATACTTGGTAGAGAAGGTGAGATGTGATGCCATCTCCGAGCACTCAAATGGTCTGATCAATTATTTACCAGTAACTTTTTATGGTTAAGGGGTACACGTGAGATCCAGAATTCCATTTGACAGCCAGAAGCTGCTAAAATTTCTCCCTTTCTCCCTCCTGCCAAGAGCAGTCCTTGGGATGTGAGCTTTTGGATCAAAATGATCCCAAGCCCCCTGTGTGTTTCCTGCATCCCAGAGTGTCCCAGGGATCCTCTGAGCTGAGTGCGCTGCTGCTGCCCTGCCCAGGAGGGAACACTGGGCATCGCTGTGTCTGAGCTCATCAGTTTGTAAGGCAGGCTCTGAAAACTCATCAGATGGAACTGATTGCCATTAATTTTTTTCCTGGGAGCAGGAGATGCTTGTGCTCATCTTTCTAAACCACCTGGGAGCATGGGATGCCCTTTTGGCTTTCTGTAGTTCCTTTCTTCTAGCCCCCTGAATCTGCTTTCTGAGCTTTTTTTTTTTTTTTTGACCCAAGGTCAGTGGGGCCATCGTTGTCCCATCCTCACATCCTATATGTCTTAGGGACTGATGTCCTGGCACATGGGTGGAGTCCTCAGGCTGAAGAAGACCCAGTATTTCTATGTTCCCCCCCTTTCTTTGGGCAAGTGCAATATCTGCTGGCTTCCTATGCAGAATGTGCTGATGTTTGGAGAGGAAGATGGGATGAAGCAGAATGTTATGTGTAACATCTCTGAATACATGTGTATAATATATTTGTGTGTACATGCAGGTTTGGTCTCTACTCATTTTTGGATAAATATCTTGTTCAATAATTACTTACAAGTAACAAAGTAGAACGTGGCTTATGCATTGGGCAGAGCTTGGTGCCTGTGTCTCTGCTGTGTTGAGCAGCTGGTGGAGCTGGGCTCTGGCCCTGAGGGGCTGTCACTGCCACTGTTAATCTGAGAGGATCAGGCATGGACCACCACAGTTTGTATCTAATTGGACTCCAACCCTTTGACTCCAGATGGAAAAGCACATTCCTGCAGGACACCCCTTTGAACCAGCTCTTGGAATAAACTCTGCTCATTGCTACTCTGTGTACTTGGATCCCACCTTTCATCAGACAGACACATCCTTTATCTCTTCAGACTTTAATCACCACCTGGTAGTAAAATGTCTTTTGTTTTCCTCTGGCTACGGAAAAGTGAGTCAACTCTTTTGCTTTGTGGGTTCAAACTGAAGGAATCAGTCATTGCTTTTATCTTCTGTATGCATCAAGGAATGGAGAATGAAGAGAGAAGAGTCTTCAGATGCAGAGACTGCATCATCTCCACGGGTCTTTGTCAATATCTTCTGTCCTCATTCTTTACACAAATGAGTGACTTCCAGCGTGTTCTGTGGAGGAGGTTGGGTCTGAACAGACAGGGTGCACACAGGAAAAGCAGCTGTTGAAGAGAATGGTCATGGAAAGTATCTAGTGGTGGACAGGATGGATGTGATGGAGGTGGGGGTTGGCCTGTGTGACTGAACGGGTTTTGCTATTCTGCTTGTTTGGGGACCAGGCTTCTGAAAGGGACTTGAATTATCTGGATTTGCTTTGTATTGTGTCTGCAAAAACTGCAGACATCCTTGGATATCAGGTAGACGTTCTTGCTCATACCACAAACACCTTTTCATTTTGGGAAACTTCAATGAAGAGAGAACAAATCGTAAAATCATAACATAAATTGAGTTGGAAAAGAACCCACGAGGATCATTGAGTCTCCTGGCCCTGTACCCTGCAAAAATGCTGCCCTCTGCTTGGGAGTGCTGTCCAAATGTTCCTTGAGCTCTGGCAGCCTTGGGCTGTGGCCATTCTGTGGGGAGCCTGCTCCACCACCCTCTGGGAGAAGAACTTTTTCCTCATATCCAACATAAATCTAAGTGGCCAAGCCATTTCTCCAGTGGATTATGGCAACGCTGAACAATCAGCTTTGTTGAGCCTGTTTTAATTCCTTCCTTCCTCAGATAAGCTTGGAGTAAATCCAGGTGAGCAAATGGTCCTTCAGGCCTGGAGTAAGTGTTGCCTTTGCAGAGACAAGTGTGGATCAGTTGGAAGTGATTGTTTCTGATATCTCTTGCTCCAAGCAGTGTGAAGGTGGTTGCTCCTCTCTGAGGAGCACAGGGGCTTTGCTATAAGGTAGCTTGTGTTCTTTTCTCTCTGATATTCAAGGTAGGCATTTCACACCAGTGAAAAAGGGGAAAGGTGGTTGTCTAGCAACATTGGTGTAGCTCCTTACAGCACCCTTAGTTTTCTGGGAGCATCCTTGCAGAGCTTAGAGCAAACCAGCTCTTGTCTCTGAATAGTTAGTGAGAGCACTGTGCCCCAGCAGTCATCACAGAGGAGCCCAGCATGGAAAATCTCGCCACACTACTGGAGCCTGGGAATCTCACCTGGTCTGCACAAATCTTTTGTCTTAAAAAAGGGAGACTTTAAATAAAACTCAAATTTGGTCTACTTGGTCTTACGAGCTCTTTTGGTTACCACGCTGAAATAGGTGCATCTCTGAATAAGCAGTCTCTGTCTTGCAGTCAGGTGGTTTCTGTGTCTCCCATCTGTCCTTGTCTGCCACAGAAAGAAATACATGACCAGGTGCGTTCTTGGCAGTGAATTTCAGGTTATTTCAGGCTGTGATGAAGCCCAAAGTTTGTGGGATATTGTTCGGTTGTGTTTTTTTAAAAATCCCAGAAGAGAAGCTGGACTTTTCCAGGCTTGGGTTGTAATTCTTTAGTCCTACAGAAGTTTAAATAGAAAAAATCACTTCTTTAGAGTATTTGAAACCATTTCTTACAGTTGAATCAGCAGTGCTCTTTATCTGGCCCTCTCAGGTGGTTCCCACAAGGAGCTGAGCAGAGCCCCTGGTTCCTTTGCTGGCCCTGTGTCCATGGCTGCAGTGGTCAGTGGTGCAAGGATCCAGGGCTTGTTCTCCACACAGTGCTAAGCACAAGCCCATCTCACCCAAGCTCCTCCAGCTGCTCTGAGATAACAGGTCCTCATGTTGAGAAAGATTTCTAGAGCTGGACAGCTTAAGGGACTCTGAGATCCAGAGTACGATTTTTGTTCCTAGAGAAGTCTCATAGTGCAAAGTGGTGATTAACTCTTGTCAGCTGTAGGGCTCCAGAGGGAATAAAGAAGGATGTACTTGTTCAATTCATTCAGACTTATTTGGGAGAGGGGATCTGATGAATGACAAGCCCACCTGGGAGAGACCACCAGTCCTAGATTGGTGGATTCAGGATGGAAGCTCGATTTTAAATGTTTTTAAGGGGGGAAAAAAAGATGTTAGTAAGATCTGCCTTAGCATAAGAAAAGCAGAGCGCAGGGATGGTCAATGTGCCTCGAGGGAAGTAGCATGTCACTAACACACAGGTATTTGGCTAACAAGTTAATAATGCATGTTTCTAATTGCAGTAGTAATACAGTTGGAAATAAGAATTCTCATTGCTGTAAGAAAACAAATTGCTTATAACTTTTAAAATGAGTATTAAAATGAGTATTAAAATGAGTTCAAATCATCGGGTGCTGCTTTGCCCCCAAGGAGGGGAGGTTGCTTTGGTGGAAATCAGGAGAGAAAGGTCTGGCTGTGATTTGTGCCACTGAGTGCTCGGTGGGCAGTGTGAGTAGCTGAGTATTGTGTTGTACGTTATTGTGTCATGTGATAACAGCATCGTGTTTTCCTGTCATTTCCACAACTTTTCCTGGCTGAAGTGACACACAAGCAACCCTGGGTAGTAATCACATTGTCCCGTTCAGTTTCAAAAGGAGAGAAGCGGACCTCATCCAGAAACTTTCCAGCAGGCTACAGTAAGCTTTCCTGTCTGTTAGCCATTGTCAAATCTTCTCCATCCTGCAAAAATGGCATCTCTTAAAGTAATGAAATTGTCTCAGAAATAATGTCATTCCATCGGGTGATTGCTGTGTAATAATGAGTTTGCAAACTATTTATGCTCTGTATTGAGGTTATTTTGTTGATTCTTATGGCTGTGCTCATGTCTCTGTTTGCTGTTCTCTCTCAGGGAGCTGCCCATGACTCAGGAGAGGAAATAAAAAGAATCAGCATTCTCAGATGTGTTGTTTAAATTAACTAGCTCAGAGTTTTCCAGTATTATCCTGAAGTTCTTGAATCCAGTTTAAGCTTTGAAATCCCAGCAATGGTGGGTTCAGTGGAAGTGCTGCTGTCTGGCTCATGGCCGAGTCAAAATGAGTTGGAGATCAATGTGCTCAGTTAAATTCAGCTCAGTCTTCACCACGATGGGTAGGGAGGTTTCTTCCATGTCAGGGTGTAGGGTTAATTAAAATCCATTGTTACTCAGTATTTTACCAGGGGAGTTTAATACAAAATATTGACATTTTAAAAGCCTCAGTCAAGCCCCATTGAATCCAGGGAGACTCTTAGCAGCCTTTAGCACATGCCGGGCTGTGGAAGGGCTGTGCCATCTTTCACTTTTTGCCATTATCTTTATTTTAACATTTTGGAGGAGCATAAAAAGCCAGAGCAGTGCTAGGGAGGATTTCAGCCTCTTGATCATAAGGAAAGGGGGCAAAAGTGCTTTGCTTTAGTCTTGAGTAGATCACAGGTGCAAAACTATTTCCTTCCTTTGCCTCATTTTCTGTATCTCTTCTTCATGTCTAGGAATCTGTTCCTAAATGTAATGACGCCTCAGGACAGCTTACATGGATCAGAGCAAACCCAAATTAGTTTTGCCCTTCTTGCAAGGATGCTGTTTATTTATGAAAAGCAAAAATTTCTTCTTTTGAGAATCCCAAAACTTTGTGACAGCACCAAAATTTCCATCCCTCCAGGAAAAAAAACCGGAATATTTCTCTTGGAGGCTTTTTCTAGTGAAATTCGAACTAGGGTTGATATGGTATTAACATTGGCCTGCAGGGTCTGAAAATGGTTTTAGAAATGACACAGACTGTGGGACAGAAGAAACAAAGCTCTCTAAAACCTCTGCAGGCTGTCTGAGAGTCTTGGTAGGAAGGTGTCAGCCACAGTCCTAAATGCTGTTTGTACTCTGAAGTTGCACAGTGTCATTTGAGCCCTGCAGTTTGCCTGTAAGCCTTTTTGTTAGGATTTACATTTTAGTTTTGCCTGATGGACCACAAATCAGTTCTTAAAATGTCAGCCTTTTTACCAAACTTGTGGAGATGTAGAATATATTCTCATTATCTCTAGTGAAAATAGGAGCTGTAATGAGAGACTTTTGAGCAGAATCCAGCACCAGGCAGGCTTGGGAAGCACAGCTGGTTCACTTGGATCTTTTTGCTTCTGCAGATTTTATTCATGTCAGCTGTACCATGGAATATGTCAACTTTTGGGCTTCTTTGAGTCCTGCAGAGCTCTCAGCAAAGTGAAACAGAGGAGAGAGGCAGCTACCTTACAGCATCCTTTTGGCCTTGCTTCATGTCTGTTGACTTTCAATTTTGCTTAAAAAACCCCACCACCTTTTCTCTGCTTCTTTGACAATACTTCTTTTTCATGCCAAGGAAATGCTTGTTTTTAAAAGTTGTGGCCTCCCTGCAGTTGGTTGTTTACAGCAGGGCTCGGGGAACTTTCACAGCCTGTCTGGGAGCTTCCCAGGGTCTCTGTGGGTCTCCACAGGAGATTTTGGGGTCCTGTGGCCATCACAGACTTTCTCCATGCGTGTCCAGCTGTGCAGCTTGTGGCGAGCAGCCTCGTGGCCGTGCCGGGCCCGGCGGTGCCTGGCGCCAGCGCCCGCCCGCCTCCTGCCAAGCTGGACACAGCTCTGACAAAGGCCAACTGTTTGGAGGAGTTGTTGTCTTGCTTGGTGCTCCTAATCCCTGGAATAACTGCTGTGACAAGCATAGTAACCATCTGCAGTGAGACAGACACATTGGTGCCTTTCAAGTGCAAGGATCGCAGCCACCTCCTCGGCCCCTTTCTTCTTTGCTTTTCAAAAATTTTCAAAAGCAAGATGGGGAGTTGGAAGCTCAAGCCCTGGATGAGTTGTCAGGAGCTGTAGTCACTCTAAGGTGCATTTGGGAATGCTGCTTTTAACTGTTTGAAGAGTATCTAGCCCACTTCAGCTATTTATATTATTTTTTAAAATCATATATGAAGCCCCATGAGTCTGTCTTACACATCCTGGGCATTTGGAGAATATATGTCCAATTTTGCCCAACATTCCCAGCCTTAGAGAAGGTTGGATTGGACAGCTTAAAAACAAAATGGTAAGAGAAGGCACATGTCTGCTGACTTTTGTGCAAACTCTGATGTGCACTAATCCCAGGGACTGGGCACTTTTTACCTTCACTAGACCCTGGGCTCTGTGGTTTTGTCCTGCTATTCTCTGAAGCAGGCTGCTGTAGTATCCAGAGCACCAGGATGTAATGCAGGGTTTCAGCAGGCTTTTTTGCATTTGGAGGCATGTCCACCCTATGGATTTATGTTGTCACACATCTGCAGCAGTGCAAACATACAGATAGATGTCCTCCACTGACAATTTAGTTTTATTGCTTCACTCAAATTTACATAAAAAAATTCCCAGTTTAGATCAGTGCAGACAGTCTGTGTTCTAGATTTGCATTTTTGAGCTGTTTTCTTGGCATGGGAATCCCTTGGAATTTTGATTTACACTGAAAAATTCCTGATACAAAGCGTAGGTTTTCTGACATTAAAAGCAATTATTGCATTCCAGTTATGACTCTTGAGGTGGGCCATGCTGCCTAAGGAAAAACTGTCCTGCTTGTATATGGCAAATCAGCTAAATGAGCAAAACCTCTATTCAAGTATGTGTCACTCTGTCAAACTGGTAATTTGGTTATTTGACCATTTCCCTGGGTATTTGAGAAGAGCTAAGCAGGAGCCGTGGTTGTGAGACAAGGCAGATGGCATCATAAATACATAATGGAAAGGCAGCCAAGCTCCAAGGCAGGAGGGTTTGAGGGTGGCTGGTAATGGTCTGCCCGATCCAAACCCCTGGAGGAGGGGATATTCCCCAGCTCCCACCTTCTTCCCGGCAGCTCGAGGCACCGTCCTGCAGCTGTGGAACAATGGCCCAGATCCGCTCTCACACCACAGCTGGGGACACACAGGCTGCCTGTGTGACAGGGGAATAATGAATTCCAGTTCAGAAAAGCAAGGTTTCCTAGTCTGAAAAACAGAGGGAAGAGGGGAGAAGGGTTTAATTGCTTATTTGAATAAATTACCTCAATGTTTAAATTTTTTAACTGCGTGAGAATTTTGATATGAAATGTTATTTTCAAACAAGAGCTGAAAAAGGAGCTCAGTCAGTGAGAACTCAACATTTCACCTCTCTGCCTTTTCTCTTCTGCTTTTTTGAGGAGGATTTAGCTCTCAAAGGTCATGCTCCTTCGTGCCCACCAGCTGGCAGGAGGTGAGGCAGGAAATGCCCATTTGTCTGTGCTTCCTTGGCATGGTGCTTCTCACCTCCCTTCCTCCCTCAAAACAAGAACTGTTTTTATGGCACTGACAGAACAGGATGGTGGAGCAGTTAGACACAAACCAGTTCAGGAGCTCCCAACAGAAGCTGCCTGTGAGACACTTGGCACATGTGGAGGTCGTGTTTCTTTTCATTTTTTTCCCCATTTCTTTTTTCCTCTGTTTTTCTCTTTTTTTGTAATTTTGCTGCCTTTTTTTTCATTCCTCACCTTTTAGTAAGCAATTTCCGTGGAGAACCTGACTGAGTGCAGGGTTTGTGATACACAGAAGTTCTCAATGGCATCCATCCCACCTGTGCTGTGTTGGAGCACTATCAGGTGGTTTCCCAAATCATCCCTAAGTGCAGTGTAGGGGCGCTGTAGGGAAGAGCAGATGGAAATCTTGAGCTGGGCAGGTTAGAGAGCAGGAAACAGCGTGGCAGACACAGCCCAGCAGTGGGGAGAGGAGCTGCTCCTAAAGGCTTTCATCAGACAGGTGAAGGGTTCAGGACATGCAGCAGCTCCAAAGGCAGCAGCACTAACCCAGAGTGCAGCAGAAAGCCATTTGAACTGTAGCTGCTCCAGTCAATTTGCCTTCTGCCTCTCAAAACCTGGGATCCCAATAAAACCCCCTCATGGCTGGGTCCCTAGCTGGGTGGTGTTGGCAGCTGCTGGTGACCAACATGGGATTTATCAGCGTGGAATCAGCTGTGACCTGTTTATTCCTCAGCTGATAAACTCAAGGAGCTCCATGTGTTTGGTCGAATCTTCCATGTGTGTTCTGCTCCTTGGGCCAGACCCTGGACAGGCGAGTGAGGGCTGGATCAAATATCCACTGGGTTTGGTAGATCTCTCCTGTGCACAGGGTGGTCACAAGTACTCGTGTGCTTTAAAATCCATGTGAGATCAGTGTGCCCTGCAGTGGGAACTGTCTGCATTGTTCTTAATGCATCTTGAAAGTGGAAAATGTGGGATTTGGCTTACTTTATGACTCAAGAAGTGTCAATCAGCTAACTAACTAATGAAAAACTGAAATTTTGCATGGTATTTTAAGATGAAAACTGTTGCAAATACTTGTGCATTTCCTGCTAATTCAGTGGTAACATTGCTGCATGTGAATGAGCCATTGGGGGCACCTTTGAACTCTCTGTTCACAAATTTGGACATTCATCTACTCCTTACCTGGGCAAGTCCTGGTGGCTTCAGTAGGAGCAGGGTTTGCCTGAGAAAGTTAATTTAGGTGCTTGGTGAAGACACACCTGAACAGGCAGATTTTGTTTTCATATGTCACAAAGAACTTGTCTTGGTTTTTATAAATGATTGGCTCTTTATTTGGTTTTGGATAAATTAAATGATTATCTAAATGTATTGGATTTGGGGGTTTGGGGGTTATTTTCTTTTTTACTTGCAGTTTTCCATTAAGGGCAAACTTTTCCTAGAGTCTCACTGGTTGAGCCAGAAGAGCTTTGCCTGTGTTGACAGAATCCCAGCTGGAAGGGAGGCAGGTGCTGGGATGTGGTGATGTAGAGCAGCAGGAGCTTTGGGGAGATGGGGCTGGGAGTGCTCTTCAGGCTCTTGGTGCTGCATGTTACCAGATCCTGCTCACAGCCTGATGTATTTTGTGCAAAGTAGAAAGAACTGTGTAAATGAGCACTTAGAATGACTCTATGAGACATATTGAATTTTATGCTGCAGCTGGAGAAACTTATCTTTAATTGAAGCTGTGGGCAAGTGTATGTCATTTTTGATTTAAAATTTTCCCTCACCCCTCCACCCCCTACCCCAACCAAAAATCCTTTGTGGAGTCAGATTGTTGCTGTAGCTTTGTGAACCCCTCTCTTCTAATGTTTAATCAAGTGCTGAAAAGAGACATTTAAAGACTATTTAAAATGTGGAAAAATTGCTTCCCAATATTTTTGACAGAGAGAGACTGAGAACACACAGCATTGAATCATCAGGAAAATTGAAGATTTCCCCTGAGCAACATTGGGATTTTACAGCAGAGGACTTGAAAGACCTTGGAGAAATTGGACGAGGCGCTTATGGTTCTGTCAACAAAATGGTCCACAAACCAAGTGGGCAAATTATGGCAGTTAAAGTAGGTGATGCCCATCCTTACATTTGTACTTCAGTCCGTTGGGATGCAGTGTGATGGAGAATTAAGGTTCTTCCATCTAGCACCCATTTACTGCTCTGTTCTATTTATTTCTGGTGTAAAGGCTGCTGTTTGCTGAAAATACAGTGTATAATGGGCATGTTTTCAGGTGATTTGTGAAGTTCTCCTAATTTCTGTGCCCTTTTCAAAATGTCTATCAGGAACCTGCTGTGCTGAGGGGATCACACATGTCTGGAGACTGATGATGGGGCACGGGCCTTTCACCTCTGGGTCACTGGTTCAGGTACAGCCTAGGCTGGTGGTAGGCACAATTTGACATCTCATAGCTTCTTGGTGTCTTTTATAAATAAAGTAATGGCTTAAAATTAGCTGTCCATGTCAGCATGTGCCATGGTATGGTCTTGCCAGGAGGAGCTGGAATGGAGTGGATGTCTTCTAGGGAATGTTGTGCTCTTGCTGATGTGTGATGGAGTGTCTGCTTTGTGCTTACCATGTCAGACTGTCCTGGAGGTGGGAAGTGTAGCAGGTTTCTTGACTGTCCATTTTCTACTTTATGCTAGCCAAAACCTCACCTTAGAACCAGGAACAGCCTCCTCTCCCGGCTGGGCAATCATTACCTGTCTTGTCACAGCAATGCTGCTCACTGGGCATCTTGGAGGAGCTGCTTGTCCATGGAGGTGGACAGCAGCAGTTCTCTGTCTCTCTGGTCCTTTCCTTTGCTCACTGCAGGTTGCTAATGACATCTGTCTTTTAACTCTGTCGATGATATCAACTCTAAGTGCTCTCATGGCTCTCAGGAAAAAGCAGAAGTGAGCTACACAGGAGTCTATGTTGCTGTCGTTTCCAACTCTCTGTCTTCTTTGAAATATTCTCTGATCCAATCTGGAAACATTTGCCCCTGCTGGTCTCACATGCCAGGCAGATGTATCTCAGCCCAGCTCCAGCTGTTCTGAATGTAATTCCTACCTGTCTCTGGTGTGTCAGGTTACTGGAGTAACCCCCATCCTTTGATCTCCTCCAGTAACTGCTGACTTCCTTACAGTGGTGGGATCACTGGTTAGGTCTCTTGAGTGTTTTTGATCACCATGCGGTGCTGTTTCAAGCTGGGTTTGAATCCCTTAAGGTCTCCAGTGGAGCTAGAGGTTTTCTGTAGCTAAAGGCTGCTGTCTTTCAGTTGCCTTTGGTAGAACTCACGGGTGTAGTTTGCAGGTGACAGGTTGAAAAACGTTGGTGTAGTGGAATGATTCCTGGACACCTCCATGTTCTGAGCCTCGGGCTGTGTGACCTGTAGCTGTAGTTTTGCTAAGGTGTGAAGGGGGCACAGCCCCAGAGCTGAGGGGCTGTTCCCTGGAGCTCTGCAGTGGCTACTGCCGTGCAGAGAGGGGCATTTTGTTGGATTAGCCCGTGTCAGGGAGAAGATGTGTCTGCTGGCACAGGGGTTCTCTTGTCCCACACTGTTTGCACAAGGGCTTTTCAGCACCCCAGGTGAGCCCTGTCACTGTGCAGGGCCCTGCCCGTGGTGCAGGTCCAGCCATGTGGGAGGCAGGAGGCACCAGCTCCTTGGAGCACATGGCTGGAGGTGGCATGGTGCAGCATGCTGAGCTGGCTTTCCCCAGGGATGAGGTGTGTTCTGAGCCTTGGGGGCTCTCTTTTAAACAAGTAAATCTTGTTTAAAACAAAATGATTTGTTTACAGTGTCGGAACTGTGAAATGTTAAAGTTGTGGACTGGGCTGGTGCCACCTTATTTTCTCTGACCCTATTTCTTTTGGGTGGACATGGCTGGGTCTGCTGGGGAAGAAAGGTTGGAAGGTTTGGGCAACAGCATAGTTTCTAAAACAGTAGTGGTAAGCAACTGCTCTGTTTTTCCCAGTGGGGAGGAAACACAAAATTGAGCAAACAAGGACCTGTGGGTGGAACAGTCTTCCAAGGCAGCAGCAGCATTCCCCAGACTGGATGGTGCAGTTCTTTGAGATGAGGTTTCAGGATGGGACTAAGCTTGGGCTAGTTACTAGCTCATCCCATACTCCTCAGATTTTCCTTTCTCAGCCTCCTGATGCTTTTGGGGCAGCCATGGTTGTGCATTAATCTTCTATTCCTCCACTATCTTAATCTGTCCATGCTGGGAACTGTTCCCCTCCTGCTCTCTCTTTTTCTCAAGGTCTGTGGTCTCCACACTGTGGAACTGTTGCCTTCAGCCACATGTTCCCCTTCAGCATAAAGTTCTTCTGTAAGAGAAGTTTGAGAAGGGAAATTGTGTTTTGTGAAAATGTGTCAGTTTAGTGAGGTCCATGCTCTCCATGGCACCTGCATGCAGCTCTGTGGTGTGGCACCATGCTGGGGCCAGGTGGCAGGATCCCCTCACAGCTGGAGTGTGCAGCCAGTGCCTGGTTATTGGGATGCTTCCCCAACAGCAGCACCTGTGCAGCAGGCCAAGCATCCTTGGGAGGACATTCAGCACAAGGAAACAGCTTTGTGGAAGCTGCAAGGCAAAAGTTGACTGTTCTGTACTGCTCACTAGATGCAGAGAAAATTGGTACAGAGGCCTGTCCCAACTGCTCCTCCATCCTTCTCCACCACTCCCCAAGTTTCCACTACCATTGCTGCAAATTCCCAGCATGGTCAGGAAATTCCTACCCCACTTCTGGAAGGGCTATGTCCTGCTTGCAGCTACCATGAGCAAGCTTGTCACCCCATTCTGCCACAAGGAGATTTGGTTCCTCCGTGTTCTGCAAGTGTGCAGCTTCCAATTGCTCATTTCCCCTTGCTGGAGTCCTCCTTTGGCTGAAGGTGGCTCCTGCTGTGCCAGGCCAGCTGGGCACCTCTGGTGTCTCATCCTGCTCCCCTCAAAGGGTGTGGCTGCCAGAGCATATCTTCAAATCCTGTTCCCAGCTCCTTGCTCTTGCTTTTTGTATCCTGTCCTGCCTTTGCCCAAGGAACAGTTCCTTGAAGCTTCCCAGGCTTTCCCCTGCTTGGTGGTGTGGCATCAGTGCTGCAGGGCACATGGGCTCCTGTGCCACCAGGGTTCCCCCAGCACAGCCTTTTTTGCTGCACATCCAGTTTTTCTTAGCACTGAAGGAGAATAATTCCTGAGGGCTGAAATAGCACCAAAATAACTTGAGATCTTCAGGTGAAGACACTGTTTTCTTTCATTTTTCCCTTTAACTCATTTTGGTCTGTCAGCCCATGGGTCCTGGCAGATGCAATCCCAGCACCTTTAATGAGTCTCCTGGCATGGGCAGGGCTGCCAGGCCCTGGGTGAGTCAGACTTTTCATCTGTGCTCCAGTCGGCAGAAAAGGTGGGAAATGAGCCTGAAATGAGCCTAGTTATGTCTCTGGCTAAAACCACTGCAGCAAAGTTTCAGCTGGTGATGCATGGCTGGGATGATGAGCTCTTGTCCCCAGTCCTGCTCTTCCTTCTCCTTTGGCTGTGGTCATTCTCTGTGAATTCTCCTTTTCAATGACAAAAAGACATTATGAATACTCCCTTCAATGACAAAAGGACACTCTGAACCTCTTTGGGAATAGGCTGAAGGCTGGAGTGGGCTGCAGGAGCAGAGACCTGGTCCTGTTGCTGCCACCTGCAATTATTTGTGCACCCTTTATGCTTTCTGCCACAGAGAGCTGCTTCCTAGAGCTATCAGGAGGAGGGGGAGAGGATGAAGGAAAGAGAGATCTAACTCAGGAGGATTTGTGTTCAAGCCTTTCTCATTTTTGCCCCTGGAAAATGTTGCATTATGTTTTCCTAATCTTCCAAACTTTTATTTCCAAATAAAACCAAATCCTTTCATTCTTTGGGTTGCTTCCTTTCAGATCTTCCTGGAGATGCACCTTTCTACTCTGGGTCAACTCCATCACAGTCTTCCTGTCACTGAAAATACCCTTTTCATTTTCTTAAGGATTTTTTGGCATATGAGGTCAAGACTCTTCCAGGTGGGAAATAGAACAGCCCAGTTTTTTCCAGTGCCAGGTCTGGCTATGCAAACCAATGCAAGGCCAGTTTGTATTCTGAATCCTCACCTTGTCAAGTTTCTCTTCCTGGCTCCTCACTTTCCTGGGAGAAATCTCTTTTCCTGGCTGGTGTGTGTCTTCTGCACCAGCTCTTTGTGATCTTGCCTGGTCAGGCTTCTAGCTCTACCCCCCAATCCTTTGATTTTGCTTCTGGTTTCTTGTTTTTGTGTTAGTCTGGTTTTCCCCAGTCTGTGGCAGTCCCTAAGTGACTTGTGACCATTGTCCTGGGCTTCCCACTGTGCAGAGAGCCCTGGTTCCTCCTCAGGATCTGCTCCAGTGCTGTCCTGGTTTTGTCTGAGAGGCTCCACAGTATGTGCAGTTCTCCAGCCCTTTTTGTATTTGCCCTCGAGCATCACCATGTGGTGTTGTCCCAGCTGCTCAGGGACTGTGCCTCTTGTTCTGTGAGGGTACCACAAATTAGAGGCACGTAGAGAAGCCCCATTTGTTTGGATGAAATGTTTTCTTGGGAAACTTGCCCAGCTGCTGGGTGGGTGTAATTTCTGTCCTGAGGTTTCCTTCTGGCCCTGGTGATGGTTCACACAGAAAGGATTCTTTAAAAGATCCTGGAATATGAATTAAAAAAGAAAATAGCCCAAACTGGAATGAAAGCTGGGGAGCATTCTTCTAGTTAGAGCAGGATGCTCTGCTTTGCACTGAAATACTGTCCTTGGTGTGGGTTTTGTTAGCCAGGGTACTTCACAGTGCCTCTGGAAGGCTGCGAAAGCTGCTTGTTTGAAAAGTTCATAAAATAAATAAGAACATATTTAAAATAGTCAACCTTTGATGTGTTGGGTGGCTCCTGTGCTGGTCAGGAGCCTAAACATAGCAGTGGTGTCCTGAGCATGTGGTGTTCCTGGCAGTGATGTCTGAGCCTGAGGCTCAGGCGGGAAATCTTCACCCCCTCACCTCTTCTGCTCTGCAGCAGGGAACACCTTGGACATCTGGGGTTTGCCATCAGCAGCTTCTCCCAGTTTGTTTCAACCAGTTCAGCTGGCTGAGAAATGTATCACCAAGACATGAGTGGTTTGGTTGGCCTTCAAGCTTCTTATTATTGCCCCATGGATGCATCTTGCACTTATTTTTAATAGAATTATTTTTCTGTCAGGAATGGTTACATTTGGGAGAGTAACCCAGCTGGGGGAGAGGGTGGTTTTCCAGTGTTTGGTTTTCCCCCACCTCCAAAGAAAATGATTTTCAGCTGTAGGCCAGAATTTTCTGTGTCTTCCAATATCCTCAGCCTGGCTTAGTCCTACTGCAGTATTGCATAGTCCAGCCAGTTACAGTCAGTGTCCTCAGCCATTGCTGCTGGTTTCCTGTTTTCTCTTTAATTTAACAACACTTTTGACATGCTCTATTTGTTCTCTAAACTTGTCCTAAGGAAATCAGAGGCATTTTCAAGATCAGTTGGGTGATCAGCGGTGTCAAACCCATGGGCCCAGAAGAGATCCCTGTTCTTCCTGGGGAAGCCAGTAAGGCATGGGGAGCTGTTTCTTGTTCTGAGCAGTGTCTCTTGTCATCATTTTGGTAGTCAGTGCTTGTTCTCTCACCCAAAGCTTCAAACCAGAAGTTCCTGTCTGACTTCCTTGGGTTTCTCAATGGGAGTCTCACAGCTGAAGGAGGTTGCTAAGTATCAAATGCCCCTGAGAGCAGAAATTTAACATTTGTTTATAGCTCCATGATCTCTCCATCCTTTCCTGGACGCCTGATAGCCCATAAAGGCCCATCAGAATAATACATTAGAATATTTAGCCCCATCTAGGGGCAAATTTCTCTGTCCTTCCCATGTCCATATGACTTCTGAAGACAACTCTTGGGGTTTTAGTGCCAAACCATCATTGTAATTCTTCACACAATTAAATGACACCTTCGGAATTTTCTGTTTCAGTCATTTATTTAGGTCTGCTGGCTGAGAGTTGGGGAAACCAGTGTTCCCAGTCCTACTGGTAGGGTAGGTGGGGAGGGAGTGGATGAGTAAGAGCTTAAAAGGAGATGAGAGAGAGTTAGAGCTTCATCACAGGAGGTGGGAAACTAGTTGTGATCTACTTCAGTCAGCATTAAATGTGTTTCAGATGGGGAGATAACTATTCCCATCCTCAGCAGTGACTGGACAAACCCTCTTTTTGCTACTGGTTTGTTGTCCCAAATCCCTCCTATCCATGGAAGGAATGCTTCTCCCATGACACTGCCAGGCACTGCTGTGCTGAGCTTTCTGCTGAGGACACAGGTGAGCCCCATGCTCAGGACAGTTCTGGATTGTCTCACAGCTCAAGGAATTGAGTTTCAGTTTGCTGTTTACAACTTTTTTTTTTTTTTTTTTTTTTTTTTTTTTTTTTTTTTAAAGATTTTTTTTAGATTTTTTTTTCAACCAGTCACTCATTCTGCACCTGAATCTTTCTGTGTGCATATTGGGCTGGATGGTGTCTCTTCTGTTTTGGGTGAAGTTTCTGGAATCTGCCTGGTTTTAGGTTTCAGGGTGGCACAATCCACAGCACAGACTGTGCTTTTGCTGTTAATGCTACTCAGAGCATGGCTTCAGAGCTCTTCTTCCTGGTGTTGGAAGGCTTTGTCCTAACCTGTGTTTGAATAAAAAGGGCTGGAGAATTTTCTTCTACAGGATTTGATAGTTTAAACTGGAGCCCAACAAGGAATTGTTAAAAAGGCGGTTCCATAAAGTTCTACTACAAATCCCCCTTTTTCCATCCGTGGCTTGTTTGGCCGTGGTGTCACTTATCAGTGGCTGCCTGCAGGAAGGTGACTGGGCTGAGATCTGGCCCTGTCCATCCCTTCTGCAGTGCTTCCTTCCAGCAGCTGCCTCACCTTGTGTCTTCTTTCCCTGCCATGTCCCATGTTCTTGGGGAGTGTGTCTGTGGGAGCTGCTGCAGTGCTTTGCACTGTGCCTTGGGTTTAGGTAGCAGGTTGTATCATGGCTCATGGGCTGTTTGGGTAGTGACTGCTGTGGACTTTCCTCACCTCCCCTGTTCTGCTGCTGACCTGGGAGTGCTGGGCTGCAGCAGGCTCCTCCCTGGCACACTGCAGCTAAACAGAGCCACCCTGTGCAGCCTGGGCTGACCCTGTCTGTGTGCTGTACTGCATGCTGCTCCTCAGAGTTCTCCTTTCTCTCGACTTTGCCAGTCTCCAGCACTGTTGTATCCAGTCTTGTATCATGGCATTCCTTTCACCCTCTGAAGCAATATTCTTTGTAGTGTCCACGCTGGCTTCTCAAGCTGTCCTCTGCCCTGTAGCTGACCCACTGTCTGTGCTCTGGGTCCTCTGCCAGCCCTTTCTTGCAGGGGAGCTCATGTTTGAGAAGAGGAGTGTTTGGGTTCAGTGTTGTTCTGGAGTGCCATTAAAATCACCTCCACCATGCAGCATCTGTTGCACATGGTTTCCAGTGTTGGAGAAGTAACAGCAGAGGGGGAATGTCAGAGGTGGGAGGGGACGCTTTGAGGAGAAGCTGTGGACTTTGAGGAGGATGCTGTGGGGTTGGCTGTGACAGGATTGTGCAGGTGCAAGGGGAATGCTGAGCAGGGCTGGGACAAGGTCATCATTCTCAGGTGACCAGGAAAGAGGCTTTTCGGAGGCAGACATGGAGTGGGCACAGAAGGAGAATACAAATTAAAATATGAAGAAAAGCTCCTTCTGGTTCCTCACCAGAGGTGATCTTTTCAGTGTGGGGCATGTCTCAGTGAGAGGCTGAACTGTTTGGTCATAGGTCTCACCACGGTGGCATTGGCATCCATCACCTTGTGTGGAGGTCAGAGCAGTGGCATTTCCATTCCACACTGTGCTGCTGGGTGTCACTGGCAGCTCTGCATTCACTCTGCTCGCCTCTCAGCCTCTTGGGGGATTGCAGAGCTTTGTGAGGGCACAAGAGCAGGAAATAGCCAGTGGCTGTTTGAACTGTGTGACACAGACCTGAACCAGTGACCTGGAGGTGAAGTGTTTTAGTTCTGTTCCTGGCCCGTGAACTGCTTCTTGCTCTGTTGGTGACACAGAACCCCACCTGCTCAGCACATCACGGCTGTTAGGAACTGTGGGTGCTGGGCAAGTCTCCTGACAGGTCCCCAAGAACTCTAGAATTCACAGGGTGGGAAAAGGGCAATATAAACATACTATTTACTGGTCTAGGCCATACTAGAGGTACTAGAACATTAAGAACAAGTGGTTAAATACCAAAATACCAGGATACACTACAGGTAAGGAAAATTATAGTGTTGATACTGTCCTTGTTTTGTATGAGTCATCACAAAATAAGTCCTAAAGCACATAATGGTGCACTGTTTCACATGTGGTGCTATATGAATGGCCAGCCTTGAAAGTACCTTCATTCACTTGGCCTGTGCTGGCTGATGTGTGTGGTCCTGATGCCACCAGCAATTGCCCATGGGACCCCAATATTGGTGAAATGGGTGCTAGTATCTTGCAGATTTTTTTCCACAAGCTTGAATAATTTTTCTTTCTTGGATACTTGTGTAGTTTTTGTCCCTTAGGGCGGTCCTGGCTACCTCTGTTGCTTTGGACTTCTTGCCAGATATTTTTTCTTGTTTTTTTTAATGGTTTTTTCAACATGAGTCACAGCTTCAGGATCACGATTTCCTCACTTGTGATTCAGAGAATGTATTAATTAGTGCACGATGTTAAATATATCTGTAAAATCACATGGAAAAACTGGATGGTTGTCTCCATCCTTCATTTAACCAGTTTCATGCTTGAAAATGTACAGTTTTCTGTTTCCAACTGTGTATTGTTCTTTCAAGCCCAAAGGAAACTTTTTGTAATATATAGTATATATATGAAGTTTAGTGTGTGTATACATATATATCTCTATGTACACATGGGGTACATATCTATGCAAAGTATCTTTTATACAGTGTTGATGTTCCCTCAGCCAGTACCAGGTAAAGGATTGTTAGTTTTATGAGAAGAGCTCACAGGACTGCTGCCCATCATTAACATTACCAGAGAAATGTGTTCCCTGGGTTTTGTGGCAGTCCCTTCTCCTCAGCCATGGTGGAGGCTGTGGAAGGAACCTTTTTGGCTCCTGTGCTTAGAAATTTTAAACATAATGTTCCTTGGTTAAATTTCAAACCAGTTTTCAAGCCCTATCTAACATGGCTAAGAACTGTGTGGGAATTTGTTTTGAAATGAAAGCTTGGATTTGGTGCTTTGCTGTAGTTTTCAATGATATTGGAGCTCTTTAATTTCTTCTGACATTTCATCTGAAAATGTTGATGCTTATGCGAGGACTGAGGGTTTTATAGTCTGATTAAACAGCTTTAGAAGTGTTCAGTTACATTTCTTATTTGAGAGCACTGCTTGATTCTCTAGAGTGTTTTTGAGCATGCCTGGGGACTGCCTGCTCTGCCTTGGTTTGGGGTCCTGGTCACCAGCAGGGCTGAGGATACAGTGATGGCATGGAAGTGATAAAGTCTCTGCCACTCTTCCTCTTTCAGAGAATTCGGTCGACAGTGGATGAGAAGGAGCAGAAGCAGCTTCTGATGGACCTTGATGTAGTGATGCGAAGCAGTGACTGCCCGTATATTGTTCAGTTTTATGGCGCACTCTTCAGAGAGGTGGGCACCCCAAACCTGCTTCACTTGGAGCTGAGTTTGGGTTTTAACTTGGTTTTCCCTTTGTAATTTCAAACTCGTGCTAAGGAGGGGAAAATTGATTCTTGTTAGGTTTCTTGGTTCTCCACTTTTACTCGGGTGTTTAGCCAGGAGACCCAGGTGTCTGGGCACTTCTGAGCAAGCATTTTGTTCCTTTGCAGCAGGAGTTTTGGAGAAGATGAATGTTGAAACCTGACTGCTGCTTCTCCTTCCTCTTGTAGCTCTTCTGCAGGCTTGGATTATCCCTGCTCCTGTAATTGCTCTGTTGTTGAAACTGCCACAGTGTAGGGGGACAGCCTTGGAGCTCCTGCCTGTTTTCCACCATTTCAGCACAACTCCAGTACCTCTGCTCAAGGGAAGAAGGGCTAGAGAGACCTAAGGGCTGCTGGTGGTTTTTGGAGATTATCAGGCATAGCAGCCTGTGCAGAGTCTTGTGGGGTTTTACTGGAAAACTTTTAGAGAGAGGTCAGTGTTGTAGGTAAAACCCAAAACTGAATAGTCAATGCCTGCTTCTAGAGAGTCTGCCTCTGCAATTGTGCCAGGTCACTCCTCTGGCTTTAAATCTCATTCTCTAAAATAAGCGTAATAATCCTTCCTTTTCCCAAGCTCTGCTTTTTCTGATGTTTTTGAATACAGAGCCATTTTGGGCCAGCAGATATTGTCCATGTTCACACAGTACAAGCTCCTACCATGTGTGGAGCTTCAGTGTGGCTGGAAGTTTCCAGCTTTGCAGAGATAAAGGTGACAAGGCTGTCAGCTGGTGTGAGGAAAGGTCTGTGGACAACACAGTGTCTTGCCAGATGCTGATGAGCAACATGCTCAGAGCTGTGCAGGCCTCTCACCTCCCTTCAGCTCTGGGCACATCCCAGAGTGTAAATATAAATACATAAACAATATAAAAGCTTACGTTAATCAGCACCCAGATGTCAGCTTGGCTGCACTCTTTGTCATGTCCAAAAATCTCATCATCCTGCAGCCAGGCAGGGCTCCCAGGGCTCCTTGCATGCTCTGTCTGGGAAAGGTTTCATTGGGCTTGCTCTGGTTGGAGTGAAATTCCCTTCTTCCCCCTTCAGCATAAGTGGTGTTTGCTTCTGAGGTGAAAGCCGCCTTCCCCTCTCCTGGGTCCCTCACTGCCTAGGGATGTTCCAAGTCATGTTCCTCAAGGGTAAACAAGGTGAGCTGGGAGGCTTCCATAAAGTTTCCTGTCTTGTCCTATTAATTACTTGTTCCAATATTAAGTAGAATCTTAATCTTTTAAAGATAGCGAAGTATGACAGCAGAGAAGCACAGAAAAGGAAAAAAAGGAATTTCACCAGGCTGTTTGGACCTGTCTGACCCACCCCAGTCTGCGTATCAGATCTGTTCTCAGATAAGTGTGAAATACCCAGGTCACTGCTGCACCATCCCCTGGGGTCTAAGAGCTCATGGGACAATTGGTAAAGACCCAAACTCTCTCAGGAAGTCTGCAGCAAACAATATAAAACAAAGCTCTTTGTTCCAGCATTTCAAGGTGAAAAGTAAGGAAATCCTTTTGGGATTACCTGCTCTGAGCTGAGGTTCAGGTTCTCTGGCTATGGATGGAACAACTGGTGAGAAATCTTTGCCTGCTCCTATAAGGTGAAAGACTTCCATGTGAGCCTCTCTACAGGAGTTTAACACTGACTGGGCAGCTTGTGCAGCCAGAGGGCTGGCAGGATCCAAGCAGCTCCAGGAGAAGCACCAGGGCAGCTGGCACACAGGGAAGGCAGGCAGCCGTCCACAACAGGGAGTGTTTGATGTGGAGAGGCAGAGCTATAAGCTCTGGGATCCTGACAGTTTGAGAATACTAAAACAAATTGGACAAAATGATGCTAGGTCTTACTTTGCAGCCAGGCAAATGTCTCAACTTGCAGACAGGGAGGTAGCTGTGAACACAAGTTCCTGTGGCAGCCTCTGGGAATACCAGCAGCTTGATTTTAAAAGGCAGAAAATATTACACAAAACCCTCTGTAGTTGTATTTTCTCTTGCTTGTTCTGCATTTTGTGATAAAAGAAGAGCCTTCTCTGGGTCCTGCTTGTCCTCAGCAGGCAGCACCTGAACTTTATCATTTGCTGCCTGTTCTTCAGTCAGAAGGGACATTTCAGTTTGTGTATGTCTGTGCTTGTGATTGAACATGTGATAGTGCAACAAGCACAAGCTGATTGCCAGGTACAGGACTTCTTCAGCTCACTGGTACCTACTAGATGAGATTAAATTGCCTGGTCAGTGAAACAAGGACAAAGCTGAAAAATTAAAAGTGTTTCAGTCCATGCATGGAATCAGGGGCTTTAGTGCACCATTGCCAGGACATGGTTGAGTTTTTGGGCTGCAAGGACAGGTTACCAGCTCATGTCCAATTCTTCATCCACTGGTATCTCCCAGCTCTTCTCCTCAGGGCTGCTCTCAATCCCATTTCATTCTACTGGTGAGTGCCCTGACCCAAGTGCAGAACTTCACACTTGTTGAACTTTGTGGGGTTCCCACTGGCCCCAGGAGACCAGCTGGCTTCTCCATACTGCACCCAGGATTGCCCAGAGTCCTGCTCATGCACACAGAGCTGTCCTCATCAGCCACCAGAGATCTGACTGAAGAGGATCTGGCCACTCATGCTCTTGTGTCTCCTCTCAAGGCTGTACTTGCTAGATGGAGGAAGAAAAAAAAAAAAAAGTTGGTTGACAGGGATTCTGCAAACATTTCACTTGAGTCTCTCCTTGTGAGAAAAGAGGAGCTGTGGCTGAGCTACAGGGCTGCACTGGTACCCCCGAGACTTTGGCCCTGAGCATAGCTGTTTTAAGAGGTTCTTAGGTCTGAGGAAAAAAAAATGGTCTTCTTTTCTTGCCTGTCTGCTACAAGCTTTACAGCTGCCCTGGTTTGAAACTGCTCCTGTTAAGCTAAGAATGTTTGGGTAGTTACCGTGACCACACTAGTGGCTCTTCAAAGTACCTGTTCTGATTGTGTCTCTTTTTAAGAGGGGAAGAGGAAAAAGCCTTATCTGACTTGGAATCTAAGGAGTGACTCCTACACAGTGCAAGTCTAAACCAACACAGCTAAGTTTAAACCAACAAGTTCAATACTTGATAAGATTATTCAATGAAAAATTCATTGCAAGTTGCAGAACATGCCTGGGAAGCTGGGTAAATCAGCCCATGGGGAACTCCTGCTGGCAGGAGAGAAGAGCTGGGATGGATGTGTTGGTAGCACAGTGCTAGGCTGGTGTGAATTGCTGACATAGCCTTGCTCAGTTGTTTGATCTCTTTGTTGTTGATGCACCTCACTCTGTTTTTATGGAAATCCTTGACTGTGCTGCCATTCCTCAGCACATCTGCCCCCATTGTCAGTCCCTGGTCTGTAGGAAAAGTCTCCCATGTGCCATTAAATATATAGTGGTGGTGACATTGTCAGTCTCCCTCACTGGTGTAGCTGCAACTTGCATAAAGAGCTGGCTGCAATGAACCTTCAGCATTGCAGCCATGGAGTGGTGGGTGTTGGCAGACACCTCTGGGGTCACCTCTTCCAACCCCCGTGATCATGTGGGACCACTTGGCCAGGATTGTGTCCAAATACCTTTGAATCTCTCCAGGGATGGAGTCTCCACAGTCTCCTGGGGCAGGCTGTGCCAGGGATTAATCCCTCTCACAAAAAGTGCTTCCTCATGTTCAGAGGGAACCTCCTGTGTGTCAGGTTGTGCCCTGCTTGTGTTGCTTGGAGAGAGCCTGGTTCCACATCCCCTGTGCAACTTCCCCTCAGCTTGATGAGATTCTCCTGAACCTTCTCCAGGCTGAACAGTGCTGGCTTTATCAGCCTTTCTCATGGAGAAGATGCTGCTGTTCCTCAGTCATCTTAGTTGCCCTTTGCTGGAGTCTGTCTGCTACTGGGGAGCCCAGCACTGGTCACAGCACTGCAGGTGTGGCCTCTCCATGGCTGGGTTGAGGGGAAGGATCTCCTCCCTCCACCTGCTGGTGATGCTTTGCCTCACACTGTGATCCTTCAGCCCAGCAAAGATGCATCCTTGGCTCATGTTCAGCCTAATGTCCACCTGGACCCACAGTCCTTTTCTGGTGAGCTGCACTCCACATGTGACATCTTTGTGACTCCTGCTCCCTTGTCAGTGGGAGTTCTCTGCATTGAGAAGCTGAGGCATCTCCATTGCTTGTGAAGCAGCTTTTGTGCCTGACCTGGATAGGAATATTTTGAATTAAATGCGCAGGGTGTTCCTGGACATTTTTTGGAATGTCTACAAGATGTGCATTAGCATCTGGTAATCTAATATCCAATAGAGACAAAAAATTCTTTGGAAGAATAACTCTAACAAGAAGAGAAAATTAAAGCGCATTCTTTGTCATTTTATGATCGGAACTCAACCTGACCTAAGAAGCAAAATTTAAACTGAAACTTTCATTAGGGTGTTTTTGTCCTTACATTTCACAATGTAGGACTTGCTCATGTACATCAGCACTTCTTGGTATTTGGTCAGGAAGACATCTGAGTCTCCATTGCCCAGCCAGTCTTCCTTTTTCTTCCTGTTAAAATTCAGCAGTTCGCCAACAGGTATGGCTTTCTGAGCCCCAGGAAGAGTTAGCCTGTAGAGTTTTGGACCTTGCCACTAGCCTTAAGGGTGCTGCATAGTGGAAAAGGCCTGTTATCTTTTTCCATTGATCTTGCTGACATGAATTCATGTAGGCCAGGTAGGTTTTTATATTATCAGATCAATAAATGCCCCCATTCAGGAGTTCTGTATGGCATCTACTTCTGGGGACAGGTAAACCAGATCTTTCCTTGAGTGCTTTTGATCGTAAAAGGGGTTTTTTTATGCTTAAAAATCACCATTGGGTAGAAATTTGTTGTACTTATTTGAGGTTTCAGTACCATACCAGTCACAACCTGTGATGCAGAGTACATGTGAAGCCTTTATGATGATAATGGCTCTGCTCAAGCGTTGTTCACTTGGTTTGTTTTTCTCTCCAAACATCAGGTGTTGTAATGGAAGCCACCCACAACACTGGTGCAGTTGGACATAAATACAGGGCTGCAGGGGGTCAGTGGTATTGTGGCTCTCTAGAACCAGTCCAGCCCCCACAGTCTCAGTACAATAGCCCAGGAATATAGCCCTGTCCCATATTTTTAATAAATCTGATCAAAACAGAAGCAATTTTTGAATGATGCTGTGGCCAGTAGAACCAGTCCATGAGAGAGAGGCTACTCTCACTGCAGAGAGCTCATAAAGCTCTGGTGGGCTTCCAGTCTTGCTTGATTTATGCACATCACTGGCTCTGGAGCTTACTCTTCATCATATGGAAGTGCTTCATCTGCACTTTGCCTTTGTTACTAGTGTAGAAGAAAAGAAATTTTCTACATATTACCCAATTTCATTTCTGTAGTTCAAATCTGACCACTTCCTTAGCCAACTTTCTCCATAGCCAGCCTGCAGTCTGTAGCAGCCCAGGTTCACCTTTTTCCAGGTCTCCTCAAGTGTGCTGGTCATGCCCTTGTCCTGCTGCACTGCTCTGGCCTCTTGTGATGTCCCTGCTTCCATGTCTGTCACAGCACTTATTCTGTCTTCTGCTTTTTTGGGGGGTGAAATGAGAGTTATCTGGGCTCAGGCTTGTAGCAGCCCTTGAGTGGATGACATCAGCTCGTGCTCTGCCTTGAGCTGATGTGAAAAGCCTGATGCCAAATGAGCAGCGTAAACTGGAGCTGCCCGTGGCTGTAAACCAAAGTCCTCTCCCCCAGCCAGACAGCCCTTCCTAGGAAAGCAGCACCTCTCTTCTGGGTGTTCCACTGTGCCTGCAGCCTTCTGGAGAGCAAAGCAGTGTGTGAGGCTTGGATTCATCTGGGTTCAGGCATCTAAACTGTAATGTCAGGTGTGAGCTGGGCAGGTAAATACCTCTGCTGTGAATGGGAACAAGTCTTTCACTGCTAAAACTAATCAAGCTGAATTCCATCCTTTCTATGGAATGCATGTTGCTGTTCATATATTTCATGGGATTCAACAGATCTCTGTATGCTCTCTGGATTTTTACTTCTTACTTTTATCTCAACAGTAATACACGTTCTCTTCTTTTTCCAGGGTGACTGTTGGATCTGTATGGAGCTCATGTCTACCTCGTTTGATAAGTTTTACAAATATGTATATAGTGTATTAGATGATGTTATTCCAGAAGAAATCTTAGGCAAAATCACTTTAGCTGTGAGTATTTTGTTAAACTTTTTGTTGAAGATAATTGAAAAGTTCAGATCCTTGTTCAGATCACACTCCGCGTGAAAAGCTGGTTGGTCTGGAGCAGAATTGCTGCTGCTGTTTGCACCACACTGGGGGTGGTTCTTCAGGGTGCTCATGATTTTTCTGCAGTATGTTGCATGGTGTAAAAAGAGGTCCTGGGGTCAGTAATCAGTTAATGAACAGACACCAGGACCAGCTTCCTGCTCTGTCTGCCTGAATGTGAGCACCAGCAGCACAGGCACAGCCCAGACCAGAGAAGCTTCTGGCAGTCTTGTGCAAAGGCTCCCAAAAGCACTGGGGAACCTGGCTGATGTTTTCTTGATATAACCTGGAAGTTCTGGCATAATGAAAAGACAGGTAATTGAAGCAGTTGTGACCTGCATAGGGCTTGAAATAAGTTATTGCAAGATAATTAACATCAGAGATTGTTCTGGCTCCACCCCATGCTCCCCTCTCCCAGAGTGGGATCTTTGCAGGTCACAGGGGATGTATGTTCACTTCAGCCCATACCCTTTCTTATATCACCTTCTGTTTGCAGAAAAGGTTCAGAGAAGACTGCTTTGATTATGTGGTATATTACAGCATTGATATCTCCATTATTAATGCTCCAGTATTAAATGCTTTTTACCCCTGTTCTTGGAGTTCCAAAAAATTAATAATCCCAGGATTCTTACAACATCTGCTTATTTTTCATCTATTTTTCTTTCCTAGACTGTGAAAGCACTAAACCACTTAAAAGAAAACTTGAAAATCATTCACAGAGGTGAGTTCTTCATGTCTTTTTTTAAGTTCATATCTTTTCTTCTTGTCTGTTAAAATAATTGCAAGAATTGTTAGTGGCCTTTGGTTCACTCAAGGTGTAAGCACAGCACCTGTACTGCCACAAGTCTGAGTGCAGGTTTTGAACAAGTGTCCCAGTGCCTGTTCCATTGCCCCTCCAGCCTATGATTTTTCCATGCAAATGTGATTTCAAGGTGGTTGGGCATCTGTTTCTGCCTTTGGGCACGTGGCATCCCCAGGGCTGGCTCCATCCCCTCGTGCTCCCCTGCAGGATCCAGCGCCAAGGGTGACGGCGACGGCGCGGCACTGCCGGCCTCGATCCTCTGCAGCTGCTCAGCTTGAAATTGAAACCTGCAGCCGTGACTTACTGGTTTAAATTTCTTTCCCCTGCAGACATCAAACCTTCCAATATTCTTCTGGACAGAAATGGAAATATTAAACTCTGTGACTTTGGCATTAGCGGACAGCTCGTGGACTCCATTGCCAAAACGCGGGATGCAGGGTGCCGGCCGTACATGGCGGTGAGTGGGATGAGCTCTGGGCTCTGTGGGGTCTCCCCCTCCCTGTTATCAGCCTGTTCCCTGTGGGATGAGCACCCCTTTCCTGGATGGAGCTGAGCTCTGGATCAAGCACTGCTGTGGCAGTGTCATGCAGGCTGTGGCAAAGTGACCAAATTCCAAATTGGTTTTTTGCTGGGTTCCTCTGCTGCTGCCAGGGCTGTGGTGCTGGAGTGGAGAGGAGCTCTGTGCCTTACAGCAGCTCCAAAACAGCGTTGCCTAGGGGAGCAGGGCTGTCAGAGTGTGGGTTTCTCTTTCTCTACAAGAAATCCATTTGCTCTGGTAAGATTATGTCACAGGAGTTATTGCAGAGCAGAATGACAGTGATTTTGTAAACCACTTTAATTCCAAAGTGTGCCAGAACTTCATTCCAGGAGAATGTGATTCTGGAGAGTGGCAGTAGCAGAGCAGCTGTGTGGAAATTGCTGGGGCTGAGTCATGGCTCCTGGGAGTCTGTCCTGCTTGTTTGCTGCCCTCCCCCTCCCAGAGAGAAAAGCTGTAGTGGTGATTTTGGAAGCTATCTGAGTGTTTTAAACAGTTCATTGCTTCAAGGTGCTTTGAAAATGCATTTGTGTTCTCATATGAGCCAAGAGTACCTTGTGCAGGGAGCGGTGTGCCTGCTGCTGTTCATCTAATTTTAATTTTAGTGCCTGTCTTTAATTTTTGTTATGTATTTATGGCTCTGTATGCTGAAAAATACTGTTTTCTAAACTCTTTTATCTAACACCAAGTAGAAAAAAGGAAAATATCTCTCTTTTACATTATGGTTCCCATCTGGCCCAGGCCATGGCTCTCAGATGTCTTTTCTCTGACTGTGGTGTCCAAGGCAAAACCTGTCTGCCCTGACTCTGCTATTTCCTTGAGCCATGGGTAGGTGGTCAGCTCTGCTCAGGCTGTTGGTGTAGTTGTGCCTGACAGTTCCTGAGATGTCTGTAAATAGCTGCAGTGCTCCTTTTCCCCTGGGATCTGGGTGGGTGAGTGCTTCCACAGCCTTTTGCTTTTCCTTTTTCCTGTCTGTCTGTCCTCGTGCGCTCTGTGATTTGTGCAGCTCCACCGGCAGCTCCAGACTTGGGTGGACTTTTAAGTGAACAGAAGTGTTGCAGTTCAGTTTGTGTTTTTCAGAGTCTTGGCAGGGCACAGGGTTTGTGGGGCAGCCAGCAGCTGGCAAGTGATGTGGGAGATGATTGGCCTCTTTGCTGCTGCTCTGCAGCCTCAGTGACTCCTTTCCAAGTACATGAGCGTTTCCACGTCCCAGGGAGCCTGGGAATGGGGACATGTCCCCAGTGTCCAGGCACATCTGCCAGCTGTTTCTCCAAGCCAGCAGAGGCTGATGTCTGAAGGGGTGCTGTGATCAAACTGGATATACCTGGGAAGGAGGCAGGCTGCCACACTCCTCTCAAAAGGCAAATAGTGTTTTTTTTAGTGTAAAAAAGGCCAAGAATAGTAGTTCTGTTCAGCCAGGGAGGCTCTGCTTAGGGCTGCTGGATGTTTCTCCCTGATGACAATGTCTTGTTTTGCAAGGCCCACCAACCCCATGGCACTTGCCCCCGAGGAGCCTGGTCCCCACGTAGCTGTTGGTAACAGTGACTCTGGATGTCAGCCAGTGTTGTTGGGGGTGCTCTGAGGAGGCAGCAGGAGCCATGTCCAGCTGCCAAGCAAGTGCTGTGTGCTTGAACCAAAATTGTTGGAGCTGTCACAGCGAGCGGCGCCTCAGCCTTGGAGCTGTGGTGCTGAGAGGTTGTTTTGCTTTTGGCTCTCAGTTCCCCTGCAATTGTTACAGTGAGCAAAGGCCTGTAAGTGTTGGTACCTCATGTTCTCTGAAGGGAAGAAAGGCAGGACCGAGTTCCCAGGCAGCCCCTGGAGCAGCCCAGGCTGTTCTGAGCCCTACCCACCCGTGCCCTGTGCTGGTGCCAGCGCTGGGGTTTGCTCCAGGTGAGGTTCCACAGCCTTCACCCAGCAGTGGGTGCTCCTGGCCAGCCCTGCATCTGTCTCAGTGCTGCTCCCTGTGGTCCCTGCCTTGCCTCTGGCTGTGTGGATTCTGCTGGGAGTGGGCTCTGTGTGCCATGCTGGAGCTGGTGCCCTTTGTGACATTTCTGTTTTCTGCCTCCTGAGTGCCCCAGTGAGCGCAGTGCCTGTGTCAGAGAGGAAGGGTGAGACTGGAAGTGCTTGGTTTAGGGAGAGGCAGACCCAGCCAGAGTGAGGATGGATGTCCTGCCCTGCCCTGCTCCTTCAAGACCTCCAGGAGTCACCTCCAGCCTCGGTCACTCAGGTCCTTTTCCCAGGTCAGCCTGGAGCCTCTGGCTGCAAACTGTGGCTTCTCCCTGGTGAAGGTGGGCAGTCACTGCTGGCACTGCTGGCACTGCTGGCAGGGCCAGATGGATGTCTTGTGTTCAGGTGGTTCAGGCAGAGATCAGGCCATGTATGGCTGTGTTTGTATAGCTGAAGTTTGGCAGGAGAGGGACATCTGTGGTGCCCACTGCTCATTTTTCAGTCAGGATGCTGGTGCTCAGGTGCATGCTGAACTGGAGAAGCCCCATGGCAGCCTGTACCCTTCTCTGATGCATCCATACCCTGTCCCTTCACCTCATCAGCACATCCAGAGATGGATCTCCACCTCAGCCATTTCCTTTTCTGCTTGACATCAGAAGGATACCTGGCCTGAGCCAGGCTTTGTCTGCAGCCGTTGCTCCAGGTCCCCAGAGTGTGACATGCTGACTCTTCCTTCGTTGGTGTTAATTGCTCCCATGTGATCTACATGGAAAATTCTCAGCATTCTTCCTGCTCTGTATTTAGATGGGTTTTATTTTGGTCTGTCCTGCTTTCCCTTTGACTGTGCCACCATGGTCTAGGGCCAAATCCCTGTTGCTCTGTTGGGTCACAGGAGCAGGGTGCCCCTCATGGATGCCTGTGACAGCCAGCTCTGTCTCCCCAGTGCCACCCATCCCACCAGTCTCTTTGGGCATTTGTCCCTGCCCAGAGCAGCTGCTCCCCTCTCCATCTGCAGCCTGGCAGCTGCTCTGGTGAGGCGCATCCCTGTGCATCTCTGGTGTGTGGGTCACAGCACTGGCCAGGCCAGCATCCCCATAATTTGGTGTGTTCTGAGCTGGTCCATCCCTGCTGGCAGCTTCCAGCCATCATGGTGTGTCCCCAGTAAAGTTCAGGGATGGGCCACCTGCTGCTGCGCTTTTCACCTGCATCTGCCAAGAAATTTGTATTAAAATGTAGCTTACAAAGTAACCAGGGCTTTCAGAGTATTTCCTGTACCTCATAATTCAGAATTTATTGCTATCCAGGTATCGTTATTATTGTTGTAGTCAAAACTGAATGAGAGCCTGTTTCTTTTGACATGGTAATTATTATATTTTTAACTAAAGAAGGCAGACTGAGGTTTCTCATGAAGATGACATGCAAGGCATGAAGATTTTTGCTGGCTCAGCTCCCTGGATAACTTGCTCTTAGGTGTGAATCATCCATGTCTGGCTCAATATTGCTTTCTATTAAAGGCATTTTGGATGTCTTAAAGCCTTGTAACATCATAGTTGGTTTCAAAGGATGACTAAAACCTTATTCAGAGAGCTTTTCTTAAAGCACATTGTTTTTAATAGTTTCTTAGTAGCTGGCTGGGGAGAAGAGTTCTGGTAGATGCTGCTAAGCTTCAGTCCCCAGGGTGGTGGATGAGATGTTGATTCCAGTTCTTATGATCCCTTGGGCACAACTTGGCTGTGAAAACAGAAAGTGAGACTTTGTGTCAAAGAGATCCCAAAGTTGAACAAAACTAAATAAATAAGACAATCACAATTATTCAGGGGGTTTGTGCAAAGGGAAGAAAAAACTCCAAAGCATTGGACTGTGATAAATTGCCATTTCTGATCACCTTTTACACTACACCTCCATAAAATCAGTGTTCTAAGTGATTCCTTGAGATGTTTCTCTGCTGGGGTTGGGCAGCTGCCCTGGCCACAGGTTTGCCTCTGGAGCTGTGCCACTCTCAGGGTTTTTTCTAGGTTTGCAGATGTTTCTTGTTTCTTGCTGCATGGCCAGAGCTTGACTGGTCCTTGTTGCCGTTTCAGCCGGAGAGGATAGACCCCAGCGCGTCCAGGCAGGGCTACGACGTGCGCTCGGACGTCTGGAGCCTGGGGATTACCTTGGTGAGTGAGGGGCTCTGCCCTGTGCAGTGGGCCCAGGGCAGCACAGCCCAGCTCTCTCCTGTGCTGTGGTTGAAGTGGGCCCCTCCTGGATGCTTTCCCTTCCTGGATGGTTCTCCTGAGCCCCTGCAGCTGTGTTTTGCGGACAGCAAGATGTGAGCAGGGAAGAGGTGTTGGATTGTAAATGAATTTTGTGTTCAGAACCTTAACTGAGGGTGCTGAGTGTGGTGGTGCAGAGCAGAGCACCCAGCCTGTGGGAATAAGCCTCTGACAGCCCTGGCAGTTGCTGTGCTTTGGCTGCACAGAGACTTTGGTTAATCCTGGATCCTGGGATTCTGATTCCTCACTGGTTTAACCACACAGCACTGCTAGATGCACACATTCACACAGTGAGAAGCTCTTACTTTCTCCAGGTTGTAAAGCAGAAGAGAAAGCAGAAGCAATTAAGTATAAACCAGCAGCTTCTGTTTTCACCACTGATGTTTGAAAAAACTCATTTTTATTATGCTGAGAGGAGCAGGGAGTTGGGTTCAGGATCCTTACGGGTCCTCTCCAACCTGAGATACCATGTGATTGTGTTATTGTCATTATCCATTTTCTCTAGTGGTTGTTAGGATGCTTGGGAAGAGGCTGGAGGATTTTACTCTCCTACACTGGTTTGTTTTACAGTCAGTGGAGAGCAGACATGGCCAGCATGGAAGCGTGGCCTGGTCAGGGTAAATGTCACCAAGCCCCTCACACAGGCAGCAGAACTCACTGCTTGCTAAAACCTTCCCTCTGCTTAGAATCATGCAGGGAACAGGATGAAGAATCTCATCTCAGTCTTCCTTCTGGGGGGGTTGTTGCAGACATTTCTTTTCCCTGACTGAACTTCCCTGATGTAAAGCTCCTGCTTCTGTTGCTGTCTCCCTGCAGTACGAGCTGGCCACGGGGCGATTCCCCTACCCCAAGTGGAACAGTGTGTTTGACCAGTTGACACAGGTAGTGAAAGGAGACCCACCACAGCTGAGTAACTCAGAGGAAAGGGAGTTTTCCCCAAGTTTCATCAACTTCGTCAACTTGTGGTGAGTGTGTGCTGCTGAAGGCACTTGGGGTTGGCTCGTTTTGTTGGCTGGTATTTGGCAAGGGTTGTGTGTCCAGCACTTCTGGCTTCTTCTCACATTCCTACACCAGCACGAGGGTGAGCACCTCTCACATTTTAGTGGTTTGGAGGTGATGGGGGATTTGTGTGGGTTGGGACTGAAGGGCAGACTTTGGAAACTGCTCCTCAGGAAAGGAATTAGGAGATAAGCCATGAGAGGCTGTGCTAGACAGAGGAGATGTGGTAAGGAGGGAAGTTTCCATGGCAGGAAGTTTGTGTCAGACACAGCCCCAGCCTCTCCACAGCTGGGATGGCTGCAAGGGAGGGAGAGAAGTTACTCCTCTGATCACTCAGTGCAAGGAGGGGTTTTCCAGAAAACCAAAGGAGGTGAGTCCCACTCCAACAGCATTGTGTCCTGTAAAAGCTTGTATTTGATGTCTGTAACATTTTCCCTGATCCCGCCTTCTCCTAATTATCTTTATGCTTTCTTTAGCCTTACAAAGGACGAGTCCAAAAGGCCAAAGTACAAAGAGCTTCTGGTGAGTTCTCAGTGCTGCATCTTTCAATGCCTCCAACACACAGCTCACACAGGGCTGGGCTCAGGCAGAAGTGAGGAGCAGAGCCCTGAAGGAGCAGAGCCCTGGAGCTGGGCAGCAGCAGGGCCTCTCTGTGATGAGGGTGCTAAAGGAGAGAGGGCAGCAATGCTTTTGGCTTGGATCAGTCACATGTGGCAACTGTGCACCTTCAAGGAGCTCTGGGCACCTGGAAGTCACCCCTTAGAGGCTGTGGTTCCACCGTCAGTCCTGGGGTTTCACATCACCTGATGAAAGGGGTTTGTCTGATGTCCTGGCCCAGAACCTCCCTGGTGTTATGTCCCAGCTGCTCTGTCTGGGTCTGGGCAGAGCAGAGGGTCAGGGCTCAGGAGAGCAGAGCTTGGGTTTGACCTCTGCAAGCCACTCCCTGTCACTCCTGTTGCCCTCCCCACTGTGACAGTGCTGATGTTGAAACCCCTCCTGAAAGGATTTCAGTAAATGTCAGTGCTACAGAGGAGCTGCTGATCCTGCACCCTCACTCCCTCCTGCCTGTCAGCTCCACCCTCTGGAGTCCTGTCCTGCCCCAGTAACCTCCCACCATGGATTCCCAGTGTGGGAAAGCCATGGAGTAGGCTGTGTTCTGGTGCCCTACAGCCACCACCAAGCGTGTTATGGCACCAGACAAATTCACCTGCTCAGTTTTTATCTGAAGGGCACCTGCCAGGAGCGTGCCCTGAGTAACTTTGTTGTTTTTTATCTGCTTCCAGAAACATCCCTTCATCCTGATGTATGAGGAACGCACAGTGGATGTTGCATGCTATGTTTGTAAAATCCTGGATCAAATGCCAGCAACTCCCAGCTCTCCAATGTACGTGGATTGATACTGCTGCTACATCAAACTCTAGAAAAAGGGCTGAGAGAAAACAAGCTGTAAAGAATTTTCATCACATATTGCAGTGTTTTTAATGCTCGCCCAGACACCATGTGCAATAATATTGGTGTTATTTCCATCCTGTCTGTATACTGTTGTCACATATAAAGTGCATCCCTGTAATATCTGATCACACAGTGTTAGTGTTGGTCACAGAGAGACCTCATCTTGCTCTTTTGTGGACATATTCATGAAATGTGGAAATAAGTACATTTATTTGTTGACTGTGATTGGATAGCACCTAAAATTCATTTCTAGACTCAAAACTTGGAGACTCCTCAGCAGCTACTGGAAAGATTTTTCTCTCAAACTCTTCCGATTGTTGTTTCAAGTAATAATAAAAAGCAAACAAACAAAAGTTAGGCGTTGTCTGTCTGAACATTAAGAGACTTTGCCTGGAGGGAGAAGAACTTGCTTAACCAACAAGATGCTTTGCCTTCTGGAGCTGGAAAGGCAAAGGAGAATTTTATTCTTCACAAAGTGCAATAGATTTACTGCTATGAAATTCTGTTGCTTTACAGTCGCAGTGTACTTTCTGGGGACAGTGTGCTCAGCTGAACTTCCTGTTAAAGAGAGATCATGTTAAATATAGTGAATATGTCTTTACCAAAAATATGTTGCATTGAAAGAGGCTAACATTAAACTATTGAGATGGGACATAATGTATTCTTCCTCCTTTTACCAAGCCAGCCACTCTTCACTCTTAACTAGGTGTCCTGTAAATTGTTACCTGGTAAGATAAGACCTTTGACCTGAAGAATTATTAAACTACTTGATTGAATTTAACCTGCTTGTTGACCTGGTTTATAGTGCACAGTGCTCACCCCCCATTGGCTTGGCTTTGCCTTCACCCAGTGCCATCCACAGAGGCTGCAGCTGCTTGAATGGGCCACCAGCTGCTGGCTGTGAGTCCTGGCCAGTGTTTCTCGTGTCCTGCTGTCCCCAGCCCTGCTGCTTGTGCCTGTGGCCAGCCCAGCCCTCCCAGCTCAGTCCCTGAGCTCCTGAGTCCCGGTCCAAACCTGAGCAGGCAGGAGGGAGGGGTGGCCCTGGCTGCCACGGGGCTCTGTGCCCACCACACCCCTGAGCTTGCTGCAGACGATTCACCACCGCCTGCAGAGTGACCTCCTCTGGGACCTGCACCACTCCGGGTGCTGCACCCAGAGCAAACCTCGCTGAGATTGTTGGGTGCAGAAGGAGATGAGGTGGAGATGAAGGAGCATCTAATTCCCCTCAGCTGGCCCAGCAAGGGCAGGCACGCTGTCTTCTGATCCATTCCTGGGTGAAACAGCACATCAGGCTTTTCTGTTTGTTTTACTGACATATTTTTCAAAGATTAATTTTTCCCAAAACATTTTTTCCCCAAATATTGCAGTTTTCAGCTGTTTAGCAGCACACCAGGGATCAAAAGGAGGCTGCAGGGTCTCTACTTTCCGTTTTGAGCTGATTTAGGTGCTTGGTAGGACTTCATCAGTGTTAGAGCAACCTCCCCTCAGAGCTCGGCCGCAAGCCCGGGCACAGGGGAATGAGAACACTGTGGGGCCAGCAGGATCCCCAGGGAAGGGCTCCCCACGTCCAACCAAAGCCTCCTGTGCACACCAGCCTGGGGCAGAGCGCTGAAGACTGAGCAGCACATCCACCCCAGCTGGGAGGGAGAGCCAGGCCGTGCCCTGGGCACGGCTGGTGTCACTCGGCCGCAGAGGTGACATGGCTCGGTGCCCTGCTGGCAGCGAGGCTGGCACTGCTGTGAGCCCATGGGATCCCCTGGTCCTGCCCTTCCTGGGCTCTGTTCCTCTGGGGCTGCTCCTCAGGCAAAGCAGTCGCCAAAGTCTTCCCAAAGCAGACAAGGCAGAGGTTTCTGCAGTGACTGCTCCTTCCCCACAGCTCTGGTGCATCCTGCACAAGCATCAGTCAGGCCCATGCTTGTCTGAAGCAGTCACTGTCCCCAACCCCTGAGCCTTCCTCAGGCAAATCCCCATGGAGCTGATTCCTCTCTCCAGCCCCTGGAATGGGACTGGGAGGGCTCCTGGTCTCGAGGGGTGCTGCCTGTGAGGGCTGAAGAGACCCAGACCCAGCACGGGCAGCCACAGGGGGGCTTTGCTCCTCCCTTGGGTGTGAAATTCTGATTTGCTTCTCTGGTGGCAAGGGAACCCAAAAGCCTTTCAGAGGGCCAGCACTGAGGTGGAGCTTCCCAAAACACGCAGGACTGCCTTGCTCTGCCCTGCTGGGATGGCTGGGTCTGTGCTCTGGTGCCATCCCATCTCCAGCCCAGGACCAGTTTGCTGGGAATGGAAATGCAAAGCTTTGAGCTGCCAGTGGCAGGAGTGAGATGCTGCTGCCTGGGTGGCTGTACAGGACAGGTTTAGACTATTCCACATAGATTATTATAAATTATTAAGGGTGCACCATTTATTGCAATGTATCTACTTAAAAAAAGAAGAAAAAAAAAGGTGTATAGTGTTCAGAAGCTGTGAAAATAGTGTAAGAACTGTACATTGTGAATTCTGGTTATTTTTTTTCTTGTACCATAGAAAAAAATGTATAAAAATATCAAAAAGCTGATGTGCAGGGATGTTGCCTTATTGTCTGTAAAATGAAGCTCAGGAACATAACTGCTTCAAAGAGCTTCCGAATATTTTATCTGGTATCCTGGTTTGACTTCCTCCTCTATTTAAGCTGTTATACATGGATCAGAGTGTTTATGTAACAGTTCTATTCTTTTGCCTGCAGGTCAGTTGTAATAAAACTAAGATGCGACTGTGACCTTGTTATTTTCATTTCGTAAGGTCAGACCTGAACGGGAAGGTTCACTGAGAGCTGTGGAATATCTGCCTTCCAGGCCTGTGCTCCAGGTGGAAGAAACCTTTGAAGGAGGAAGGAAAGCAACCTTCAAATCTGCTTGTGCCAAGTGAAGGAGGTGTAGGGAGCTCTGGATGTGTTTTCTCTCTCTGGAAGGCTGCCGGGCCCTCGGTGTGTTCGGGCACCTCTCAGGCGAGCGCTGTGTGCAGCACAGGGAGGTTCTGGGGGCTCAGGACACCTTGTCCCTGTGAGGAGGGCAGGTGGCCGTGCCCAGCTCCAGGGAAAGGGCAGCTGGTGCTCCCAGCTCTGATGGCTGCTTTAGTTTGGCAAAAACAGTCAAGGTCTGCAGAACCCTCAGAGTCCTGGGTGAGTCCTGCTGCCTGGGATGTCTCTTCTGCCTGGAAGCTGTGCAGGGCTTGGAATCTGCCCAGTCAAGTGGGCAGAGCTGGACCCCAGCAGCCCCACTGGGAAAGAAGGGTCTTGGGGAAGATGGCCCGGTCACAAATGCCTGTCTTGGTCCAGTGGGCTGGATGGGACAATCCAGGAGTGCCCAGCCCAGAGAGGGCAGAGGCAGAGCACCCTGCAGGGATTGCTGGTCATGGTACACCTCAGATCAGGAATAGTTGGGAACGGGGGAATCATCTGAAATCATCTGACACCAGCTCTTGCAAGGTCTTGCAGGGTCTTGCACCACTTGGAGGGTTACAGCTGTGTCAAGAGAAGGGAAGGCAGGGAAGATGGAGGTGAAGGTTTTGCTGTGTAGAGATGCACAGTGTGAAAGGTTCCCGTAGCTCGTCTTGTCAATTTGTCTAAATTCTGTGTTCCCACCACACCAAGCCTTTTTCTGGAGCCTTTTATTGCCAGCACAGTACTTTGGAGATTTTTGGGTCACCTGCTATCCTCACTCTTCTGTCAGAATCCAAGAGACCTCATTTGGTGAAGGAGGAAGACAAAATCTGAGCACACACCAGGGACAGTCTTCCCTTCCCTGGGAGGGAATGTATTTATGGGCATTTTGGTCCCTCTCAACTGCTCCTTGTTGAACTCGTGCTCCATTCTCCCTCTGGACTCTTTCCTGCCTGCAGGGGCTTCACTGCCCTCACCGAGGATCCTGTTGTCACTGTGTCACTGCTGAGGCAGCACAGAAAGAATCTGACCTCATCCCAGATGCTGCTGGTGTCTCCAAGGGGGTCCATTCCTGCACAGGGCCACTGCTACTGCTCCTGACAGCCCTTGGACGGTTCCAACACTCCGTGCTTGAGCGCTGTGTGATGCCTTTCTCCAGCCCTAGGGCTGGGGATTTTCCTTTGGGCATCACGGCCAGGTCTGCACAGCTCAGCTCTGGCTGTGGCTGTCCCTCTGTACCCCCACACAGGCTCTGAGGCTGCCCTGGTTTCCAAGCTCAGTGCCAAGACTCTCTTTGGACCAGCCTTCCAGCAGACTTGGAGCCACTCTCTGTGCTTAGTGACCCAGACTGGCACCTCACACCAATTCCTCACACCTTTGTACTCCCTGGCATGGCTGAGGTGCTTCTTAGATCTTCAACAAGCATCACACAGCATCCAGAAAATCCCACTGTGCTCTGTTGTGGTTATTATGTGTCTGGGGATGTCCAAGACCAGCTTTGAGATTTGGACGAGCTCAAACCCATCTGTGCCTGGCCCCAAGCAAGCAGAGTGCAGATGTGCATCATTACCTGTTCTTACAGGAGCACTTTGAGTGGCATGGGCAGTATTTCCATTAATATTCTGGCATGGCTTCCCCGGCCTTCATCCCAGCCCTGTCTCTCCTTCAGGGGCCAGGTGAGTATAGGTGAAGGGCTCAGGCCTGTGTTGCTGGGGGTTCCCCCTGTGCTGGCACTGCTGAGGCACCTCCAGCCTTGGGGGCAGCTCTGGGACACTCAGGACAAGAGGACATGGAGAGGCTGGAGCGTGTTCAGGGCAGGAACAGAGCTGGGGAAGGGGCTGGAGCTGCTGAGGGAGCTCGGAAAGGGGCTCAGCCTGGAGAAAAGGAGGCTCAGGGGGGACCTTGTGGCTCTGCACAGCTCCTGACAGGAGGGGACAGCCAGGGGGGGTTGGGCTCTGCTCCCAGGAACAGGGACAGGACAAGAGGGAACGGCCTAAGGCTGGGCCAGGGGAGGGGCAGGGCGGGCAGAGCAGGAATTTCCCCATGGAAAGGGAGCTCAGGCCTTGGAAGTGCCCAGGGAGGTTTGGAGTGCCCATCCCTGGAGGTGTCCAAAGAGGTCTGGAGGTGGCACTGAGTGCTCTGGGCTGGGGACAAGGTGGGGATCAGGGTGGACTCAGGGATCTGGGGGGGCTTTTCCAGTCTCAGAGATTCCATGATCCTGTTAACACATAGGTGCTGCTTTTTAAAACAACTCCATTTTCCCTTTGACTCCTGATGCAAATCACACGTGGTCATTGCTTTGAGCGGGGTAAGGGGCTCAGGGAAAGATGGAGTGACTGCTCTCAGGGCCAAGGGAAGGAAACAGCTGCTGTATTTTGCCTTTATGTTTACAGCTGTGAAAGTGCTTGGAGAACGAGACGAAGGAGACGAAGCACAAACTCCCTCTCCTGGAGACATACGGGACTTTCTGTTGGAAACAGAACAGGGGACAGGCTGTGGGCTGCTCTGGGGAGAGCCAGGAGCCTTTGTCTTGGCATAAATCCCACGCCTCCCATCAGGAGAACGTGGTATGCCCGAACAGCATTCCAGAATTCCAACACAAACCCCTGCTCAGCTGAGCAGAAGAGCTGGGTGCAGAGGTGTCACCCTGCAGGGGTAGCTGTGCCAACAGCCCCACCAGCACACACAGGCTTGAGAAGGCTGGAAGGGTTTGGTGCAGGAGGGCAGCTGCTCACACTGAGATTTGCTGGCTTGCAGGACTGTGTAAAGCCCGTGGTACCCGTGGGAGGGTGCGTGCTGTGACTGAACCTGGTCTGTCTGGACCTGGGAGCTGGGGGGGGATGCTGTGCGTGTCTCAGTGACTGTGGTGGGGGAGGCGCTGGATGTGAACCGAGACAGGCAGCTCACATTCAAGAAAACTTGCTAAAGGCATGAAAAATGTTAATTTGACTCTTAGAAAAAAAATTGTTTGTTTGTTGTGTACTACATCTGTATTTTCAGGCAGGAAGACTGAAGGAGAGTGGGACATCACTGGATCCTTCAGCTTGGTGTTGAGAGAAAGGAAAATCCCAGAACCCTAAATTCCTTGGGACAGACTGTATGGGAAGATCACCTACACATGGAAGACTGAGTGAGGACTGACTCAGGGCAGTGGGAGGAACGGGCCCATCCCGGGAGGGGCCCATCCCGGGAGGGGCCCATCCCAGGGGCCCATCCCACTGGCACACCCTCTGCTTTCTCAGGAGGCTGCTCGTTTGGCTGGAGGACCACAGGCCTGGGCAGAGCTGAGCTCTTCTCCATGCAGCAGAAAATCTGCTGCTGGTGTCCTTTGGGGTTGGAAGGAGACTCAGGAGACCTCTGATCCCTCTCTCTGCCCGCGGCAGGACCCTGGTCTGGGCTCAGCCTCCCCAGGTGCTCTGCTCCAAACCTTGGCACCTGACAGGCATCCCCCAGAGCTGAGGCTCCCTGTACCACTCACTCCCTTCACAGCAGGGAGACTCAGCCTCCCCAGCTGCTCTGCTGCAGGGAGAGTAGCACAGGCAGGCTCTCCTCAGCAGGCAGACGGGGCAGGGGAGTGCTCCAGTCCATCGATATTCCTGAAATAATCCCAGGCTGAGGCTTGTCTCCTCATTCTCTGAGTAACCATGACCTGGCTCAGCCCAGGCTGTTTATCACAGCACACCTGGCTGCAGGGCATGGGTTAGACACTAAGAGATGTCCACAGGAACTGGTCATTTGTTCATCTTTTCAGATTCACTTGAGCCATGTCTCAGGACCATTTCACCTTTAGCCCACCTGGGCAGTCCCTCCTAGCACACAGGTGGGCAAATACACGGGAACCTTTTTCTAATCAATGGAATTTATGAAACAGACACTCAGGGCTGCTGTGGAGAAGGATCCAAGGTCCCTCAGGGAGAGGTCCCAGTCTGCTGTGCCTGTGGGCAGTGGGAGGTTTGGCACCTCTGGTTACAGAGCTCTGTCTGTACCCACCACCCTGCAGCCACCAGCCCAGTGCTGACAAAACCACCAAGGGGCTTGGGCAGGGGTCAGCTCTGCCTTTCAAGGGGGACCCAAGGAGTGGGGTCTGCAGGAAAACAAAGGCAGGGCCAACAGAAGAAAAAGACAGGAGAGTCTGGCTGGTGTGTTCAGAAATCTTCCAGGAGAAACTGCTGCCATGGATGACATTCATCTAGCCTTGAAGGACTGTAGCTGTCCCAGGGCACGGGGCTGGTACCAAGTGGTGGTAGTTGGGATAGCTGTGGTTATCCCAGTGGTGAAGTCAAACAGCAAACCACGAGCAGACAGAGTGGCAAGACAAGGGTTTTAATAATGGTGTTGCTGGTAACATAGGTAAGGAAATGTGCTTGCTTACAGATTTGAAGCTGACAGCATCCCTTTAAATAAGGAAATACATTTGCTGAGAGGAGAAAGTTACCTGGAAAACTCTGTACAAGGCCGCAGTGGAGCAGCTAACACTACTCTGGTTCAAGTGCTCTGAATATTCTCCATGGACTGGCTTCAAAAAAATCTCTCACTTAGAAAAAGAAATTCTTTTAAAAAAATGCAACCTGTGATTGTCTATCCTAGCAGTGCCCTGTGACATTTGTACAATAGAAAAGAGGTGCTTTAAATAGTGACTTGTAAGCTACTGCCACGTGCTTTATACAGCATGCAACAACGCCAGGGACTGGGGACACTGCCCGGGCTGCAGAGCTGCCTCCCACAGCTCCAGCATCCCCAGGGAAGCGCCACGGGAGCCACAGCCAGGCTGGACCTCCTCCCAGCAGCTTCATCTCCGTGTGCTGTCCTTCCAGTAACACAAATATTAAATACACTCAGTCTGTAAATAGTTTAACAATCTTTGTCAGCAACAATATTTACTTTGGCAAAACCAGAGTTGCAATGAACAGACGTGTCCATCACACAGTCTGCAGCAAGTTCTTTGGTGGAAGCCAAGAAGTGAAGCAAAGGCTCCTTCTTGCTAGAGCCTGAGGAAGAATATTGCACAGAGACTCATAGGAGAAATGCTGGTGATTCCAAACGGGAGCATCACTGCGGGAGAGCTTCCTTCTCTGCCGGCTTCGGGAGAACGGGCTCCTCCAGGCTCGGTGATTCACAGCTGTTCTCCGGTAGCCTCGCTCTGGGCTGAGGGAGCAGTGACGCGGGATAAACTCGGGAGGAGGGGAGGACTGCGGGGGTCGAGGTGGCACGGGCAGAAGGATGGAGGGAGGGTGGCAGAGGAGCAGGCACTCACACAGAGCCTCAGCCACACAAGGGCTCACTCAGCTCTGCCCCACAGGCGGCCACTGAGTGTCCCTGCCTGGCTCCCCCTGCTCCCGGATCATGTGAGGGGTGGAGATCACCCTGGCCTGGCTGTGCAGAGAACAGCCCCTCCAAAGCCTGGCTGGTCCTTTCATACCACTTGCTCCTACCTTGGCCAACACACATCACGCTTCTCTTTGTGCACACCGGGGACACGGCTGCTCCACTGGGGTGCCACATCCCCGCCACTCCTGCGCCTGCATCCTGAACATCTGCCTCCAATGTCCAGAGCTCTCTGCTCCGAGGTCACAGCCGCAGCCTGATTCAGGTCGGAATGCAGCCAGGGCGGCTCCTGGGCTTTCAGTCCCTCAGGACATGCCAAGGTGCCACCCTGAACACGGTGATCTCCATCTCTCATCCACCCGGAGCAGAGCTCTGCAGGGATGGGGCAAGGCAGCTTGGGGCAGGAGGGAAGCAAGAGCTGGGCTGTCCAGAGAAGGGTGCCTGGCACCTGGCTGGGCACAGCCCCTGCTCTTCACCCTGGCATGGGCACGGCCAAGGTGAGCCCAACAGGTCTGCCTGAAGGACTGGATGAGGAGAGGTTCGGAGAGGTTCGGAGAGGTTCGGAGAGGTTCGGAGAGGAGAGGTTCGGAGAGGAGAGGAGAGGTTCGGAGAGATTCGGAGAGGAGAGGAGAGGTTCGGAGAGGAGAGGTTCGGAGAGGAGAGGAGAGGTTCGGAGAGGAGAGGTTCGGAGAGGTTCGGAGAGGTTCGGAGAGGTTCGGAGAGATTCGGAGAGGAGAGGAGAGGTTCGGAGAGGAGAGGTTCGGAGAGGAGAGGAGAGGTTCGGAGAGGAGAGGTTCGGAGAGGAGAGGAGAGGTTCGGAGAGGTTCGGAGAGGTTCGGAGAGGAGAGGTTCGGAGAGGAGAGGTTCGGAGAGGAGAGGTTCGGAGAGGAGAGGAGAGGTTCGGAGAGGAGAGGAGAGGAGAGGAGAGGAGAGGAGAGGAGAGGAGAGGAGAGGAGAGGAGAGGAGAGGAGAGGAGAGGAGAGGTTCGGAGAGGAGAGGAGAGGAGAGGAGAGGTTCGGAGAGGAGAGGAGAGGTTCGGAGAGGTTCGGAGAGGAGAGGAGAGGAGAGGAGAGGAGAGGAGAGGAGAGGAGAGGAGAGGAGAGGAGAGGAGAGGAGAGGAGAGGAGAGGAGAGGAGAGGAGAGGAAGAGTGGGCTTCTCTCTCCATGATTTCCTGTTGCCACCCAGGTGAGGTCACCTCACCACACAGTCTTGTCATGAGCTGCTCCAGTTCTCACAAGAGTGACTGCTGAAACTGGGGGAAGGGGAAAGATCAAAGAAAGAAAACTGAAGTTCTTGTCAATCAAAGAAAGTGTTGTTTCAGGCACTGGTGTCCCTCTGTGAGGCTGTGTCAATGGAGGAAAACCAAAGTACCAGAGTTGTGCTGTCAATTTTCAGTGACTGGAAATTCAAACAAGTTTATATGCTGGCAAAATGACTCCAGTTTTCCCTGGATGAGGCACGTTAGCCCTGCATGTTCTCTGGCACGACAGGAACACCGTGCTGCCTGCTGCAGGCTCACAGCATCCTGCCCCAGCAGGTCCCTTCACCACTGCTGCAGGTGCAGGTCCATGCTGGAGTTCAGGTTGAGGTCGGCGACATCCAGGAAATCGATGTTGAAGATGCTGGGGCCCGCGGGGGTGAGCGAGCTGAAGCCGGTGGCCGAGCTGGGGGGGGTGAGGTCCAGCCACTCCATTGTTTCCCACGGAGACTCAGTGAAACTCATTTGTAAACCGGAGCCTTCGGCAGGGGAAGGGGAGAGCTGCGTTTCCATGGGCGACAGGGGAGTCTGTAAAATCTCCTGGGAGTTGAGCAGTTCATCCGCGGCTTTCCCGGAGAACCCCTCCATCATCCCATCGTAGTGGGGCTCCTCTGCCCCCATCTTCAGCAGGGCCATCTCGCTGACCCTGCCCAGGGGGCTGTGGGCGTTGAGCAGCACCTCGAGGTGAGCGTCGCTGCTGCCCGGGCAGTGCTCGAAGGGCTCGAACGGGGCGGGGCCCTTGGGGCCGGCGGCACCGGAGCTCCCTGCGGACACCATGATCTGAGGGACTTTCTGGAGGCAGGAGCGGTCTTCCTTGGCGTTGGCCGGAATTTCTGTCAACAAATGAGAGGGATTTGAGGTGCTCTGGCAGTGCCCACCGCTGCTGGGCACAGGAGCACCAGGACAGCCCCCCAGCTGACCTCTTGGGAATCCCTATGGATGCCTCCACTCAATCCCACTGGCACTGCTTGCCCACCCTCCCTGCGGGAAGCCTCGCACATTCCTGCTTTCTGACCTTAATCCCCCGGGTTTGGACACAGGCCCGGGGGCACAAGCACTGGCAGCTGTCCCCAGGGGGCTGGGGGAGGGCACAGGCAGCACTTAGCAAGGGGAGGGCACCACAAATGCCCTCTGTGTGGGAGATGGCACTGGCAGCCCTGGGAATGGAGGGGGCACTGGGGGCTCTGTGGGGAGGGGGCTGGCAGTGCTGAGCACAGGGCTCCTGCCCTGCTGTCCCTTCTCTCTGCACAGGTGACAGTGGAGCCCAGACCACCCCACTGGGCTGGCACACGCAGGAGCAGGCTCCGGGAGGGCCAGTACACTTTTGGGTTCAATCTGAGTGGCTGCTGGCACAGGGCGGGCAGGGGAAAGCTGCACTGGACTCAGGCAGCTCTGCTGGGGTGCACAGAATGCACTGAGCCCCACAGACCGATGGGGCCTGCAAGGGAAGCCCTGGAGGGAAGAGGGAAGCAGGGCATACCTCCACTCTCAATCAGCACGTCCAGGAGCTCGTCCATCTGCTGACTTCGTGTCATCTGCTGCAGCAAACGACAAAGAGGAGAGTAGAGGGCATTAGGAGGAGAGTCCCTCCGGCCATGAGCCAGGTAGATGGTTCTGGACCCCAAAAAAGATGGCTCTAGACCCCACATATGGCTTCCTCTCACAAGGAACAGAGGCCATACCAACACGGGGCTGGCAGCAGTGTTCACGGCACAATCACAGTGGATCCAGGAAGCAAAGCACCCTTCCCTGCTACCAACCCTCTGCTCAGTGGCCACCACAGCCTGCCCTGTCCCAGGGCCCTCAGGACACACCAACATTTTGGCCCCAGCACCTCACACTGGGACGTACCTGCCTGCCCTCCCTGCACTGCCCAGTCTCCCTCCTTTCCCTGACTGGAACCTGGAAGATCTCTTGCACGCTGGCATAAACCCATTTTCACCCTGCCAACAGCATCACTCCACTTTCCTAAGGCACCACCAGTCCCAGCACTGAGGCTGCTCCCAGACTCTGATGGGAAGTGAGGTGTTCCTGGGCCATGGCCAGTCCTTCCTGCAGGAACAGCACTCCAGAGTACGGCTCGGGGGGCAGATGGCACAGAGCAGGACGAGGTTCCCTGGTGACCTGGGAATGCTCAAGGGTCTGTCACACACAGCACTGAGCACCCCAAGGGACTTGGGGGGTGTCAGGACCCCTGGGTGCACAGGGGACACTGCCCTGCCCAGCAGGGTGTCCAACTCCTTTGTGGCAGCTGGTCAGCAACTAACCCTTCACAAGAGCCCATTCCTCCTGGAAACAGGCCTGTCCTACCCAGAGACCCCAGAACGGGCTGGAACTGCTGCAGCTGAGTCCCACTGACTGCAAAAAGACATCATGGGCAGCCCTAGCCCTGTAGAAAACAAAAACCATGCAGTTACCTGCTTCACTGCATCCTCATAGGGTGGAGGCTGCTTTACCTCTGACAGGGCTGGGCTTGACTTACAAAAACTTGGGGATGGAATAGAAAACTTTTGGCCTGACTGCGCAGCCATCTGCATGGGGAAATACAGGGAAATGGAGTCAATGCACGGCGGGAGGCCCGGCGCTCCCATCTCTGCTGGGGTCGCTGTGGTGCCAGCGAAAATGACAAGTTTGTGGGACAAACGAGCTCAGACAAAATGCCTGGCTTTGAGCAGGATAGAGGCAGGTAAAGCAGCTCCCTGCCCTAGCTCTGAGACCCAGGGCCAGGCTGGCCTCTCGTCCCTGCCAGAGCACACGGTGTCACAGGACAGCCTGGTGCTCAGTCAGCTGTGGACCTGCAGGACAAAGGGAAGGCACCGGGTGCTGCTGGTGGTCAGCTGTGCTTGGCCAGTGATGAGGCACTTCCCCGGCCACCCCAGCCCCTCCCCAACACCACCTGAAAATGGGGGCACCTCACAGCTCAGGCCACGGAAGGTCACTCAAAAGAGGAATTTCTGCCTCTGCCAAACACCTGCATATCTTTGCCAGCTTTTTGCCAGGCTCTTCTTCCAAGATGGATGGCACTTGAAGCACAGTGCTGTCAGCTGCTGTCCCCATCACCTCTAGCCCCTTGTGTGTCCTTCCCCACTGCCTGGCCATGGCCTTGTCCTACAAAAAACAGCACCAGGGGATCGTCCCTCCAGGTGCGTTGGATCCAGGAGAGAATCCAGGGCAGCAGTGAGGTCACTCTGCCTGGCCATGCACATCCTGGTCACCTTTCTGTGGAGGGTAGCTGGCAGGAACACTACCCCTGGCTCATGGGAAACAGAACTGCAGTGCTGGGCACAAAGGAAGAGTTCTTGCTGAAGAATGACCCTCACCCCTGGGAGTCCCTTGCAGGCAGCAGAGGAATGTCCAGGATGGGTGGCGCTGGAGTTGGGAGGAGCTGCAGGACACAATGGGACCATCCCCTCTGTGCACCCCCTGCCCTTGGGTAGTGAGGGAGCAGCTGCAGATGCCCCTGTGGTGTCACTGCTCCCTCCTGAGCCTCACTGACCACTGCCCAGAGCAGCCCTGCTGCCTCTCTTGGATATCACCTCACAGCACTGTCCCACTGCCCCCACAGCTCTGCTGCAGTGCCCAGTTCACCTCCACTGCCCCAGTGCCAGGATCACCCCCTGCATCCCCTGCTCTGTTCCCCATTGCCCAGCTCACCCAAACCAGTGCTCCCTCCTCACCCCTGCAGCAGCCCCACTGCCTGACTCACCCCAACCCCACTGCCCTCCACACCCACTCCACTGGCAGCTCTGTCTCTGCCCCTCCTCACCCTAAACTGCTGCCCTTCCCCACCTCTGGCCATGCTGTCTGCCTGCTGCCCACACACCCACCATCCTCTGGTCACAGCCCTGAGCCCCCCTTTGTGCCACTGAGCAGGGCTGCACCCCAAACCCTGCTCGGGGCCACCCCGGGTGACTGGGGAGAGGCCCTGCTCTGCCGTGGGCTGTCCTGCACACCCAGCCTGCCCCTGCCAAACCCCTGTGTGCACACCTTGCACCCCTGTGCATGGCACAGGCCACCACAAGGTGCTGCTGCTGCCTGGGGAGCCCTGGGAGGGCCATGGATGAACTGGGGTTGTGATCAGCAGAACCTTTGTGCTGTTCTGTGCTGGCAGCCTGTCCCTGTACCTGCCCAGGTGGCTGCTGAGGACAACTCTGCTGGGCTGGTGGCCTGGTGGGGAGGCACAAGCTCTCTCTGACTGCAGACCTCAACTGCAGTCCTGCTCCAGCTTCCTGAGAGAAAAGGCTTCCCCAGGGCAACTGCTCTCCTCCAACTCAGTGGAGAAAATCCCTCACACACTGCAGGGAGCCACAATGGCTTGGCAAGATGCTAGGAAGTCCTGCAGCCCTGCAGCAGGGTCCCCCAGGGGTGTAGGAACGGTGCCAGGGCTCTCCCAGGAGCTGAGGCATCCACGCTGGTGCCTCCCTGCTGTGTACAGAGCTGTGCCAGGGCTCCATGGGGCATGGGCAGATGTGCCAGGACTCCCCCAAGGGCAGAGCAAGCTGTGCCAGGACTCCCCCTGAGGGGTGAGGCAGCTGGGTTTGGGCTCTTTTAGGGCAGAAGAAGCTGTGCCAGTGTTCCCCCAGGGAAGAGAGAGCTTGCCAGGACTCCTCCAGGGGCAGAGAGAGCTGTGCCAGAGCTCCCCAGGGCAGAGGGAACTGTGCCAGGGCTCCACAGGGCAGAGGATGCTCTGCCAGGACTCTCCCAGGACACTAGCAGCTTTGCCAGTGCTCACCTAGGGGCTGAGAGAGCTGTGCTGGGGTCCCCTGAGGAAGAGGGGAGCTGTGCCAGGGCTTCCTCAGGGCAGCAGGAGCTAAGCCAGGGCTCCACGGGGCATGAGAGTTGTGCTGTGGCCCCTCCAGGACAACTGGCTGCAGTTCACTCCCCAGGTGAAACCCTGCAAAGGACCCTGCAGTGCTATCAGCTTCCAACCCATTGTCCATGCGGATACTCTCTGCCCTTGCAGGCAGCCCCTCGTGCTGCCAGCAGCCCCGGGCCGTGAGGAAAGGCCTCCCCCGTGTGGTGTGACCGCGGGCCCGGCAGGCACTCACCGGAGCTGTGCGGAGGCAGCCGCTGCCCGGCGGGGACGCGCTGCGGCCCTCGGGGGACACTGGCAGCAGGTAGTGGCTGTTGGGGGATGGTGGCAGGCTGATGTGCTGGGGGCTCTTGGCAGCTCCCAGGGGAGAGTGCTGGGGGGAGCACTGCGGGCTCAGGAATGTCGAGGAGGTGATGGTGCTCTGCCCTGAGGGCTCCAAGCAGTGGCTATTTACAATGTGGGGCACCTGCGGCACCCCACAGTTACTCAGCTTATCCGAGCTGCCGGCCTGGCCTTTCAGGGCCATTTGTTTGGATGCAAATGGACAGCTGGACACGGTGTTTTCTTGCTTGATGGGGACACCAAAGAAATGCTGAGCAGGTTGCTGCTTCTCCTCAAGGCCGTTGCTTCTCTTCCGCTTCTGGAGCTGCATCCGCAGCTCTTCCACCTGCCTCTGCTCTTGCTGCAGCTTCCACGTCAGTTCATTGATGACCTTCTGCTTCTCCACCAGCATCTTGTCTTTCTCTGTGTCTATTCCTTCCAGTTCCAGCTGGATGCTCCCTCCATTCATGCTGCTCATGAGGCTTTCCTCAGCGCTGCCGTGGACGGGCGATGGCTGGAGCCCAAACTGTGGGGAGGACATGGGCCCGTCGTTGAAGGTGTCTGGCAAAGAGCCGCTCACAGAGAGCTCCGAGGAGGCAGGCGAGATGGGTGGGGTGGAGCTGGTGCTGCCAAAGTGGTAGAAGCCATTTGACAACATGCTGGTGGAGGACTGGGACTGATAACTGGACAGGGTGCTTGTTGGGGTGACTGGGAAGGTGACGGTGGTGATCTCACTGAAGTTTGGCACCGTGCTGCCGCTGCACTCCTGGAAGGGCCGCAGCCGCTCCATCAGCGCTGTTTTGGTACCCGACACGGGCAGGCCTCGTATTCGGAGCTGCTGCCTCAGCTCTGACACCTGCAAGGAAAGTCACTGATCAGTCTTGGTGGCAGAGAAGCCCTTTAGAAACCCAGTGCTTCTCACAAGGAGTCTCAGATCTCAGGCTCCCAGCTCCCAGCTTTAAAGCTCTGACCTGCCAGGTGCTCCCTGTCTCACCTGCAGTCACCAGAGTACTGTGCACAGGCCTGACCACTGCACATCCTGCAGAATCTCAACCTTTCCTAACAGGAAAACCTTCCTCAAGAACTGTGACTCTTCTTCATGAACCAGCAGTGGTCCTTGGATCAGGGAAGCAACTCAGGATTCCCATCCTAGCAGTAGATTTTTCCATGAGCAGAGGACTTTAGAACAGACCAGGAGCCAGCTGATGGCTCAGACTGTGACACCTTGGAGCCACATATTCTATGCTCAGGCACATGCTTCATCCACCTGAACTAGGGCAAACTCATGCTGTTTGTACCTCTGGACTGCCCCCAGGCCTCTGCTCCTAGAAGGATTTGGCTTTCCCCATGACTGAGGGTCCACTAGCAAAGTAAAAAAGAAAGGGTGGTATGAGGGATTCCCCCCTATGCCCTTTCTTGCCTGCATGAGAGGTACTCAAAACAGTGCATGTAGCAGGAGGTACCTACTCAGGCAGAGAGCTGAGCTGGCCTGAGGAGCTGAGTCACTAATGAGGGGAACATGCTGCCCTACTGGCCTCTGGCTGGTCTGTCAGAACATCCACAATGTCCACCATAAAACCACGCAGGGATGGAGGATGGAGCCAGGAGCTGCAGGAGCAGCAGCTCAGATCATCCTTTAGCCTGACCTGCAGCCACTCCAGGCTACACCTTTGGTTTGCTGTTACACAGGCTAGAGCAGTGCACCCCTCACCACCTGCAGAGCAGCAAGGCCTCATGTTCAGAATCTCCCCAGTGACCAAGCCCGGCCCCAGGGTGCTGTGCTGTACCCCTGGGTGGCTCAGAGCATGGGGGTTCAGGTGTGCTGAACTGCAACACGGCCCCTCCCAGCCTGTGGCACTCCCCTGACACCCTCAGAGGCAGCACAGCATCCTCAGGCTGTGACACTCTGCTCCTGCAGTGACAAAGTTTGACACTCACTTTGAGATCATCCAGGTTGGATGGCAGAGGGCCTGGCTTGATAGATGAGACACAAGTCTGGCCTGAAAAGGTGGTTTTCACTGGAGAAAGAGGGGTGTTGTTGCCAGAAGTTGATGAAGAATTTGAACTTTTGACCATCTGCTCATTAGATTGCCTGAAATAACAAAGGAGATTTGGAGTAACTTGTCTGTCCCCACAGGGTCTTTGTGCCCAGCATCCCATCCCTCTGCTCCCTTGGGTCTGCTGTCTCTTACATGAGACTTCAGGATGGCCAAGGAAAACCAGGCTGGGCTGTAGGAGATTGCTGGTGTCCCACCAGCAGGTCACAGGTGCCCCAGCCAGTATGCAAAGCCAGAATGGCTTGGAAGGAGTCTGTTCCCAAGCTTTTCTGTTCCAGTGGTGTGCCTCTATCCCCTTGATCTGGCACAAATGGGTACAGAGGAGAAAGTCACTGCTGGCACAGTGTCACTCACTTTAGCTGTCCTTGGTGCATCCCAGGGTAGTTGAAATGCTGCTGCTGCTGCTGTTGCTGCTGGCTGAGGATCTGGAGCTGCAGGAAGAGCTGCTGCTGCTGGAGCAGTCTGGCATATGCAGAATCCATGGGTGGAGGGGACTTCTCTGCTTTCTGGTCTGGAGGGATGTACTGGTGGTACTTGAGCTTCTTTACTTTGGGCTTGGTGTCTTTGGGCTTTTTGTGACGGTTCTTGCTATCACTGGATGACTTGGACTGTTGGGCCAAGAAGGAAAAGAATTAGGTGTGAGCAGAGCTCTGGTCATCCCCATGGGACCTCAGAGGCCTGGGACAGAAAAAAGGCAGCTCCTGCTGGCACCTTGATACTCCAGCTCCAAGATCTGCTGAGCCTGAATGTGGGCGACACCCTTGGCACTGTGTCCCATCTCAGCTGTGCTGGAGAGCACATGAGATGGAGAATGATCCTCCCTGCCTGCAAGGTGCTCCAGTGTTGCCTTCTGTCTCCTCCTGCTCCCACCCCAGGAGATATTTTCAGGGCAGGACTCAAGCAATTGCCTCTAGCATGGTGTATTGCTGTATCTTCTACCACTACACAATGAATTAAATTAGTTTTTTGACACAAAGTTGCCTGCCTGAATTATTCAAAGCCTTTAAGGCTAGACACCCAGAGCTCCCACACATCTGGGATGCAGCACATGGGCACTTCAGGCTTGTGTGCCCTGGGCTGGTTCCTGTCCTGGGCAGCCTGGAGGCTGCACCGGCCTTACCTTCACGGCAGAGGGCACCGGGAGCGTCGGGCTCTCCTGCCCTGCTGGCTGCTTGGGGCTGTCGCACTGGCTGCCCTGCCCCGGGGCAGTGTCCGGAGCGTGGCCATCGGCACTGGGGGGACGATCCTGCAAGGGAGAGGTGAGAGGGGCTGTGGGGCTGGACCCAGGGGCTCTCCAGCCTGGACAGGCGCTCCTGGTACCCCCTTTCCTCACCCCATGTTGTTCCCAATGCCCACAGATGCCTCAGTGCATCCCAAACCCCTCGTGTCTATCCCAGCCACATCCTCAGGCTATCCCAGTTCTTTCCTAGTCTTCTGCCTTCACAGTCCTCCTCGGTTTTCAGCCCTCCCAATTTCACCTGAGCCCTGTATCCTTGCTCACTGCTAGCGTCTCAGTGTCCCCTAGACCAGCCCAGTCTTCCCAGATGACCCGTGGATGGCCACAATCCCTTTGGTCCTCCCCTACTCCCGTCTGCCCCGGTTCCTCCCTTGGATGGGACGGGGGGTTCATCCCAGCACCTTCAGTCTGCCTTACTCCACTCCAGTTCTCCCATTCGCCACGGCCTCTCCATTCCCCAGCCTCCATACTCCCCCAATAACCCCCATTCTCCCCATTCTCCCCATTCTCCCCATTATCCCCAGTCCCTCACGTCCCCCGGCCCGGTGCTCCCCGGGGCTGCAGTGCCCAGGTCGGCCGGCAGTGGGCGCGCCGGCCCCGCGCAGCACGGTCCCCCCAGGGATAACAGAATGACAGAATGAGACAGTGACAGAATCACACAGAACCACAGAATTAACACAGCTGGAAAAGACCTTTGGGACCATCGAGTCCAACCTGTGACCCAACACCACCTTGTCCGCTAAACCATGGCACTGAGTGCCACCTCCAGGCTTTCCTCAAACACCTCCAGGGACGGTGACTCCACCACCTCCCTGGGCAGCCCATTCCAGTGCCCAACCACTCCTGTGAAGAATTTCTTCCTGATGTCCAACCTGAAGCTCCTCTGGCGCAGCTTAAGGCTGTGTCCTCCTGTCCTGTCCCTGTTCCCTGGGAGAAGAGCCCGACCCCACCTGGCTGCACCCTCCTGTCAGGAGGGTGTGAGTGATGAGGTCTCCCCTTCTCCAGGATAAACAACCCCAGCTCCCTCAGCCCCTCCTCACAGGCCTTGTGTTCCAGACCCTTTACCAGCCTTGCTGCCCTTCTCTCCTGCAGCATCTTCGCATCCTTCCTAAACGGAGGGGCCCAGAACTGGGCACAGCACTCGGGGTGCTCCCAAGCAGTGCTGAGGGGAGGGATCCCCTCCTCGGCCATGTCCCCCGTGGGTGTGCTCCCTCCCCTGCGCCACCCCTGTCCCCACGCGTCTCTCCTGTCCATCCGCATCTCCTCAGCCTCCAGGACGGCTCTCCCTACCTGTGGAGCCCCGGCTGAGGCGGCGGGGGGCGGCTCCGGGGCCTTGGAGCCGGGGGGCGGCTCGGCGGGGCCCGGGGAGCCGCGGCTGCGGGGCCGCTCCGGGGACAGCCCGTCGTTGCTGCTGTCCTCCTCGAAGGCGAACGCGTCGGTCTGCCGGGGAAAGCCGCCCTGGGAGCCTGCGGGGGCAGAGGGGCGACGGTCAGAGCCTGCGGGGACGGGCGGGTGAGCCTCGTGAGGGCCCCGGCCGCGCCCAGCGCCCCGTCCCCGGCCGGGGCTGGGGGCACACGGGGTGCCCGGGGGGCTCGGCCAGCTCCGGGGCTGGGGGGCGAGCAGGGGGGCCCAGCCATGGACAGGGGGAGAGGAGGGGTCTGAGGAGCCAGGACCAGGGACTCTCCCGCGGGAGAGAAGAGGATCTGAGGAGGCAGGATCATGGCTCATGTTCCTTGGGACAGGGGGAAAGGAGGGGTCGGAGGAGCCCAGACCACCAGCACAGCAGGGCAGGTGCAGACACGTGGGACTGGTGCAGGGGGGGCTCTGCCATCCTGCCCCTGCACTGGGCTGGGAGGGGAGAGGGCACGAGTCGCCCTCCCTCAGCTGAGCACCCCAGGTGAACACCCACACCATGCGTGGGACTCTGTCCTCAGCAGTAGGACTGAGGTTGAAATCAGCTCGGAGTGTGATCCATCTGTTCACAGCACAAGAACCAACAGGAGTGGATGCGGCTGCAGGTGCACAGAGGCTCCCACATCCTGTCTCTGTCCACAGGTTTCACCCACCGACATGGTTCAAACCACTGCTACTGCCTGCCTGACAGCCCCAGGCTGCTCTTCCTGCACAGCTCCTGCACTGTTATCTGCTAGTCAGATGGGCAAGGGCTATTGAGCCCGAGGTTTGATGATAAATAAAGTGCTGAGAAAAAAAGGTCTCATGTCAGCCTCGGGAGAGCTCCAGGTGGGGGCAGAGGAAGGAGCATCGTGGCCACACTCGTAATCTCCTCGTGCTCATGTCTGGCATTTGTCAGGCAGCTTGGCACACTGATAATGAGGTGACAAATGGGGAAATAGGAAGGGCCTGGGGACAAGCTTCCACCTGTCCCTGCTGCTGGTCTAGCAATGTGCACCTTCTCAACGACACGCACCTCCTGCTCTGACCCCTGCCCCTATCTGAGAGATAAGGGTTATCTCCACTCCCTGTGGCTGCTGGTGCCAGGGTGGGCGAGGACAGAGCCCTGGCTCCCTGCCTGAGCTGCTGCCCAGACATGGGCTGGGGAAATGAGATCAGCAGTGTTCAACCTGCTCTCTTCATATGGCCTTGGAAATAGGGCCTGTGTCCTCTTCATCAGAGGCAGCACCCAAACAGGTCCCTGAGGAACTGCAGCATTGCATGGGACACTTGGGCTGCATGGGAGCTGCTTCCCACACCTGCAGGCCAGCGTGGACATCCCCTCTTGGGAAAAATGACTCTAAGAAAGGAGGACTTGTGGATCTGCAGGGCTCCTGCTGCGCTGGCAGGGAAGTGTGTGTTGGGAAGTGGTGCCAAAGCTGGGAGCACAAGGGACCTTCAGGACACCGCGACAGCACAGAGCATGACAGGAATGTGCTGCATCCTGCTGCTTGATACCGCAGGCCTGTGCCGATGGGGAATGCTTCCCTTATCTGCCCTGCTCTCACCCAGCCCCGCCTGAGCGTATTGTTTCTCAGTCCCGTGTCCCTGCTGTAATCTCAGGCAGGATGGTGTTTGCTCCGGGCTGTTTCTAATGCACTGGGTATTGTCCTCTTGAGCGCATTGGACAAAGTGATGACAAGGACCTGGTAAAAAAAGTTTCTTGTATCACTGCTCAGCTATGCAGGGCACTGGCAGCCTCCTGTCACTGGGACGTTTGGGCTTTCGGTTGGGGTCTGGCACTTTCTGCTCACCCTGCCGGAGGTGATTAGAGGAACACGTCAGCTGAACTTTCCACTGTATAAACAGTTGAGATTCCAAGGTTAAAGTAAAATGATTTTAAACCCTGTCATCTTTCTGGTATTGCAAAAACAAAAGGCTTAACATTTAGAAGTGCCAGTACTCATCTCTGCTCTGTGTTCAGCCCTTTGCCCCAAAGTGTGAGTACCACAAGTGCTTCTGACTCCAAAAATGAGCTGGAGGATCCTTCAGCTTGAGGCTTTCTTCTGCAGAAACCTGAGGGCTGGGATGGTGTTCCTGGTGCAGTTGCACCACCTTCTTCTCATGGCACCCTATGGTACCGAGCCACTTCGTGTTGGACCCTAATGTGCCGCATGTTTCACCCTAAATGGAATGAAACTGGCTTACAAGGGCACGGTTTTCCCCAGCAGTGTGATAGAAGAACATTGTGAAAGGCAGAAATTTCAAACTGAACAAATAATTTTTAAGCCAGACTTTATGTTTTTAACGGTTTGGTCCTGTAAATCTCTGTTTACCATGAGCTCCTGACAAGGCAGCTGGAGAGACACTCTATTCAAGATTCAAGCTCCTTTGCCCAGTCCCCAAATCTCAGCTCCAGGGGAAAAATTCATGCTCACAATGCCTCAAATGGTTATAAAGGGGGGGATTTTTGAAACTTTTTTTCCCCCCACTGTTCTCTCCTTTAGTAAGTGGCCAGGGAGATTTTACTTGAACTCTCCTTAAAAATTCCTCTTCAGGCAGAGTCCTGGAACATTTCACCTTCAAAGAGGAGAACTGCGACTTGCTGGGAATGGAGCAGCTCCAGGGCCAGGCTGGAGAAGCTGCTGTACATACACAGCCTGCATTTCACAGCCCCCAGATCAAGAGCAGGAATAGCTATGGGGTAGGACAGAGCAGTATCTGAGCATGGAATATTTCATGTCATTTAAGATGGTTTCTGAGATGAAATGAAAATCAAAGTGCTTCCTGTTTCAACTCTCATTTTTGGCATTTCTCCTGTCACTCCAAGACTCTTTCTGTCCCAAAGCCCTGCCATTGTCCTCAGGTTGCTCTGAGCTCCAGAACAGACCCTTCAACTGGGATTATGCCAATGGAAATGATCCCAATGATTGAGGAACTGTGAACAACAGAACAAACAGCTTCCAGGGGCAGAGCAGCTCTCAGTGCCTCATTGGAGACCTGAGCACCAGTTTGGACATGTGGAGACAGCCCAGACTTCAAAAATACAGGTTGCTGTCCTGTCACTGCAGGACCCTGCTGACCTTCCTGCTCCTTTCTCTGCTTTCAGATCTCCCTGTCCTGGCACTGGGCCTTGGTGAAATTTGAGTCACCTTTCTGCTCTGTGTTGACTCCCACACCAACTTCCCTGCACCAGCGTGGGGGAAGTAATTGTGGATGATTCTTCCTCCCTCCTCTGGCAGGAGGAGGTGATGGAGGAAAACGAAGCTCAGGGATAAGGCAAGTGCTGGGTCCTGGTTGGTAGGAGTGTACCCTGTTTGAGGGTGCAGGCCCCTGCTCATATTCTCCAGCAATTTAGCACCCCAAGGATGCCCCACACCTGAGGGATGCAGCATCCTGCTCTGCTGGGTCCTGCACACCACTAGCACCAGTGGTAAAAAAACCTAAGAGAACCCATAGCCTTATTGAACTGGGGCCACTCTACCCCTGTTTACTGGGAAGTGAGAGTTTGGCAGAGCACAGGTGGGAGTATCCGAGCTGGTCTCACAACCAACTCCTGTGCACTCAGGTTCTCTCCCATGCTGAAGGAGGGAGTGTCCTCTCTCCAGCAGTATCACTTCTGTGCTCAAAGCCTTGGGGAGGGCAGGGGTGTAAGAAGGGAGGTTCTTTCTGGGGGAATGTGGCTGAGCAATGGTGCATGTTTCAGTGTCACTGCTCTAAGATGAGAGCTCTGTGCTCACAGGCTGTGCTAGACTGGGCTGGGTACTGTGAAAATAATGAAACTGAAGCAATAAATGCAGCTCTTATGTCCAGGTCAGCTACTTCCTGCAGTCACTGTGGTACCTCCTGGTCGCCTTGGCAGCCCCTGCCCCACTCCATGCTCACACACAACACACATGTTCATTATCACTACCTTTTATGGCCTCTTTCACAGCTGAGTCCACGGGAATAATATTCTTCTCCACCAGCTCCAAAGGACCAGGCCTGAGCGCAATCTTTTCATTGAGGTCATCTGCCAGTCGGGCTCTTTTCAGCTTCATCTGAGTTGACTGGATGGACCCCTCTGCAGCCGAGTCTGAAAGCCAAACAGAAGCATCAGGACCAGGGGCTCCTGTGGAAACAGCACTCAGTGAGAATGTGGAGCCCTTCAGCACAGCCTCGGGGGGCTGTGGCCAAGACTTGAGCATGGCTCAGCACAGCAGGATCTGCTCTGCTAGGCTGGGTGGGGCTGTGAGGTTTGGGACATGGGTCCTTCTCTGAGCCTCAGGCTCAGCCTCTCCATCCCCAAACAAGAGCCTCTCTACCACCCTGGGCTTGCAAACCCAACCTACAGCTGGAGCATCCTCTTCAAGGCCCAGGAGTGATCTGTGATGGAAACCTCATGAGCAAGCTGCCACTAATAAGGGCCAAAGGTGTCTCCAGCTCCTGCCTGCCAGGACACACTGGCCCCTTGTGGCAAATGGATCCCCACTTCTGGGAAACAGCTGGAGAATAGAACCACTGGCAGTGCTTGACAAGTGGAGTGAATGGCTTACACTGGAATTGAAAATGCTGAGTCTTGGGCTGTGGACTTTTGGAGGTGACATGACAACAGTGCTCCAGGCCTTGAGAGAAGAACGAGCTGGGGAGGAGCAGAGCAAAGGCAGGTACCTCTGGAAGCTACAGCCCTACAAAAGCCAGCTGAGAAGACCCCAGTTATGAAAGGGTGACAGAAGAACAGCAACTTAAACAGAAAGATTTCCTGAACAAAGCTATCTGGCTCCTCTCTTGGACCAGGCGTGAGTAGTGAGGGAGTGGGATTCTAAACCAGGCCATTTCTAAACCCTTGAGGGTCTAAAGTAAGAACAGTTGTTCAGCCTGTAGGTTGTTCTATCTTCAAAATCTGGACACTCTCTGGAAGAGATACTGAAGGGAACAGGAGCTACAGAGCTTGATACCATGGAAATTCTCTACAGGAGGCCAGAAGAGCTGGTCTAGGGCCATTCCTGGCCTCAGATTCTAGTGAACACAAATGAGCTCCTTGAACTGAACTGTAGCAGAAGGGGTGCCTGTAAAGCACCTGGATGATGCAAACTGTGTCACTTGGCCAGTTGCAATCACCTCTAGGTCCAGTTGTGAACAAAATGGATTTGTAAGTCAAATCCACAAAATGGATATGGCAAGACAGTTCTGAAATGCAGAGCAGGATGGACAGAGGTGTGAGCAGAGGCTGCAGGTAAGGGGGGTGTGGAGCAGCACATGCATCTTGCTGGCCAGGCACCCTCTGCTCTCTGCAGTCTCTCTCCCCTGGCTGGCTCTGTCCCTGTCCATGTCCAGGGACTGCAGCTGCCTCTGTGTCTGGTAACTACCCCCAGCTCCAGTCCACATTGCTTCTATTATTTAACCTAAGGGAAGGACACTCTTCGTCTCTTAAACAAGCAGTGGTGCTAGCTTATTTTAGGGATGGAAACCCCAGGGAAAAGCAAGGCAGCAGCACTGATCCAGCATGGGACCCAGGCTCAGCCCTCCTGCCTGCCAGAGGAAAAAGAAATCCAGATTGCATCCATGCTGAGAGCAGAGGGCAGCATTCACAGCTGCCAGAGAGTGATCTGCTTCTTCCAGGCAAGTGACAGGACTCAAGGAGGGAGGGAGGCTGCACCTCCTCTCTGTCTCTGAGGATCTTGTTATCTCTGGTGATAAGGAGGGACACTGTGGTGTTCTGCTGTCTGTGATGGGATACAGCCCTGCCAGCTTTCTGGCTGAGAGGGAACACCAGGATGGGAGAGGAGAGAGCTGCTGTGGCTCATGGACTGACAGCAGGGCTTTCATACAGCTCTGCTTGGGTCATTGACTGCATGATCTGTCACACTGAATATCCAAAATTATAACAGCACAAAAGATGTCCAGCTTTGGGAAGGTGTTACAATGACCTGCTATAGGAATTTCAGTGCCCTGGACAACACGTTTCCTGGGTTTGCTCTTCCCAATCAGACATTGGCACGGGAGTCTAACAGAGTTCTCTTGTACAGCTGCTCTGTACCCCACTGTTCTCTAGAGGATCTTACACTGCTCCCTGCCAGAGATGGGAGAAAGACTGGGTGGCCTTGGGACTGTGTCTGTCATGGAATAAAAGCTTGTCCTGCTTCCTGAACACCAGGTCTGGACAGAATTTCATGCAGCGTGTGCCACTTGAGTCTGCCTCCCATGAGCAGCTGGAACAAAGTAATGGCAATGAGATTCCTGGAGGAACACAAGGGCAGGAGAAACACGAGTCCCAGGGCACAAGGGGTACGTGGGAGAAGCTTGGGCAGTCTTACCTTGCAGAATGTGCATATTGACCAGGTCTGACCGCTCAGGCCTGCTTCTGATCTTGTGCTTGAGATAATCTTCAGTCTGTGGAACACAAATGCAAAGTTACCTGGCTAGAGCAGCAATAAGGTACTGAGAGCACCTGCCCCTGTGCCATCCCACGATTCTTTTGGGTTTATTACAAGCTGGGTTGAGTGAGCTGCTAAATGGCATTTTTTATCACCAAAACGCTGGCTTGTTCTTGGGCAGAAGCTCTTCAGGAAAGGAACAATGTGCACATAGCTGCTGACTGTTCACTGCACCCACTGCTGTGCCCTTTGTCATCCCTATTGGGCTTCTGATGCCTGAAATACTATGAGAACTCATAGGAAGGGTGAGACCTATTCCCTGGGAGTGGTGGGCCTGCACACCAAGCCACCTCTGAGACATGCACCAGAATGTCCTGGTTGCAGCAGCTTGTGTGGGAAGCCCAGCACTCTGGGGTGAGATATCAGGCAGAACAAGTCATGAAGCCACTCAGATCTACCCAGGTCAGCCACAAGGCTTCACCTTCCTGCAGCCTTGCAGCTCCTGTGCTCTGTGGTTTCACCCAAGCGATGATATGGGGTTGGGAAAATCTGCTTTGCAGTCACTGCAGCTGGGCTTGTGATGGACACAGTCCTGCAGCCTTGTGCCAACTCCCTCATGGCTTTAGGAACAGAGAGGCACACAGAGGTACAGGAACACCATCCCTAAGGGCCAAGAAAGTCAGCCTGGAGGGCAGATGACCTTGAGAATACAAATGTAAGCTTATCCCCTGATGAAGAAAAGCTACAGATCAACTTAGACAAGCTTTTAGCTAAGCTGAGCTGCAAGAAGAAATAGTACAAAAATTGTACAGAGTTCAAAGAGGTTACAATCCTTAAGGATAAATATAAAAGAATAGCGCAAGCAGCTGGAGCAAAATTGGAAATCCACAGTACAAAATGTACAGGATCATGAGAAAAAGATCTTATAAGGACTTCTATAGCCAGGATCAGGCAATGGAAAGTGCTGTCTGTGTTCCATAAACAGGAGAAATAATTGTGCATACTGCTGAGATGGCTACAGGATTTAATGCCTTTTAAAAGCCATCCTCACTAAAAAGATAAATGGCTCTTTATCAAACAGGTGACTCAGCCAAGAACCTTCAGCAAGAAAAGAGAAGAAACCCCAGTTGTCAGGTTGGAGAACAGGTTAGAGGATACTCAGAGGAGTTAAATGTTCCCAAACAATTTTGAGACACGTGAGGCTGGAGTACTAGCAAGTATCTATGGTTCTCCAGGAAACTGGGCAAAGGAGAGTAATTGCTAGCTTTAAAAGAGATGGGAAGAAGAGACCAGGAAATTATAAAGCAGACAGCAAGATTTTGTACCAAGTAATCAAACAATCTATACAAATGAATGTTGAAGATAGCAAGGAGATGAGCAACAGCCAGGATAGATTTATCAAGAACAAATCACATCACACCAACCAAAATTCCTTCTATGGAGAAATGACAGTTTTGTGTCACAGGAATAAACAATGAATATCATGCAGCTTGACTTAAAGCATGTTTTGACATTATCTCCCATGGCTTTCTCACATGCAAGCCAGAGAAATTTGGTCTGGATAAGGCTAATATAAAAAAAAGGAGCATAGCTGTGGATCACCAAAGGAATTGGAAATGGATCAGAGCCTAAACAAAAGAATAAATCAAATCCTGTTACAAAGCAATTATTTCATGCTAGTCAATATATTAATGAATGCCTTGAATGATAGAAGACATACTCCTTAATTCTGAATCATTCAAGGCTAACTGATTACAGTGCACTGTGATTTGGCACAACTGATAATCTGAAATATGTGTGCTACAGTTTCAAGAAGGACATTTGGGAAGAGCTGTCTTCAGGTCACAGCTAAGCCACTGATTAAGAACTGCAGTGGATGAAGACTTAATGCACCAGAGATGCTCCTGCAGTGGTCACTGGACAGGGCCTTAGGCAGAAATTAGTTACTCTATGCATTGGGAAAGTATAAAAGGCTCTGGAGAATCCAGTGATCAGGAGCTGACCCACAGCCCCACACCAGCAAGGGAGACACAGCCCAGGGTGTCAGCTCAGCCCTGTTCTGTTCCCTGCATCTGAAAGGCCCCAGGGAAGGGTCTGGGCAACAGCTGCAGACACCACCACTGAGTCAGAGATGAGATCAGTGAGGGGGGCTGAGGGGGGAGAGGTTGCTCAGTCCAGAGGTGAGATGGCTATTGGGACACAGGGTGCAAAACAGCTTTTTAAAAAGTGCTGCAGGAAAAAAGAGACACAGTTCTGAATATACACACAGTAGTATGCTCAAACTTCAGCAGCACAGCTTGGGCTGGCAATCAGGGGCCAAGAGCTCACAGCACAGCTGGGAGAGCACCAGAGCATGTCACAGCAGTGAGGGTCTGTCACTGCTCACACATCAGTCAGGACCTGCCCAGTGGGGCTGTTCTGCTCTGGAGCAGAGCCATGACAGCCACCCCTCTGTGCTGGGCTGCTGGGGGAGTGCTCAAGCCCTGCTGAGCCAGACAGCCCCAGGAAAGCCAGCCTGCTCTCAGTCCTCCACTCCAGCAATCTTTTATAGGACATCAACTTCAAAGTCTGCTGCGCTGGCTTGCTGCCAGCCTCTAACATAGCCAGTGACATGTTTAAACAAATAATAGACATTTTGTTTACTAAAGTCTTTACAACGCCTTACCCTTCCTCCATATTTTCCCCAGCTTATTTCCACCAACAGAATCCCATGCTTGGACCATGTGTAGGTTTGCCTGGTTCCTGTGCCAGGTCAGAGCAGGCTGGTGTCTGCACCTGAGTGCATTTAAACTCACGTAATGCATTTCCAACTAATCCTTAGATCGGGTCCTGACTGATCTAAGGATCAGCAGCTCCAGCTGCTGACCCACAGCTGTGTTTCTGCTGTGACTTCAGTTCCTTTGGACCCTGGCTGTTAATAAGCTGCATTTGTGTCTCTGGGGTGCAAATGATGAAGAATTCAGATGTGAGCTTTTCTAACATCAGCTGAAGCAGAGGAGCTTTCACCAGACATGAACAGTTATCTGCTTTCTGTTTGCACAACATCAGCTTGGGGGAATATCAGCTAAACAACAAATGCCTTCGAGTAACTCTCTGGAAACAGCTGCTGATCTTCCTGATCCCAGGTCTAAGCAGGGAATAATGTTTGTTATGGGCTGTGCTCAGTGTCTTCATTAGCACTTTCTGAACATGCCTGTGGTTTGGGATAGACTAGACCATCCTTCCCCTTTCCCCAGGCAACTAGCCAGTGGAAGCTTTTGAAGAGAAAGACAAAGAGACACAAATGTATACTTTAACTGTAAAATATATGACACTTCAAGGATACTTTGGATTGCTTGAAATTTTTTAAGCATACTAATTTTTCAGAGTCACAGCGTATTTCTTATGCTCGCCATTTATTACCTCGGGAGACTTGGGGCAAGTGATTTGGAGTGTGTATAAGTTCAGAAGAGCACTTCCCTGTATTTCACAATCATTCTTCCTTGCAAAGGTCCTTTCCCAATGTGACTGCAAGCACGTTTTGCAGATTAATGGAACAAATTCTTGTGTTCAAGCAAAACCTGCATGATTAATTGCTTCCCTTTCTGGGATCATGCCTCCAGCTTGATCAAGGCTGGACTGCTGGCGATTGGAAAACCAATGTGATTTCCCAAAAAGTGATCAGATCACAGAGTTTCAATGTGTCCTGGAAATGGCTACTGCTTTTGGCAGTGGTTAGGGAAGCCTGGCAATGGGGTGGGTGGGAGCCTGGCCCATTTCCCCCTTGGATGTTGTGTCCTATTGGCCAAGCTACACTGGAAAGACAAAGCCAGAGCTCCTGCCTGGTGACAAGTGTGAGTTCCCTGGGGACTGGCTGCAGGTGGCACCTGCATTCCCCCTGCACACTTGCTGACTGTGTTCCCTCAGGCCTGGCCAGCAGCCAGCACGGGAGGAGCAGGCTGTGGCTGTGACCTGGAGGGGGAAGCAGCAGTTCCACTGCTTGGACATTTACTGCAAGGGCTGACAAAGCCATGCTGAACCCTGCCCATGGCCTTTTGTAAAACCTGAGGCTGCTGTAAAACCCCCCAGCTCAGGGTACAGATATCCCTTTTGCCTTTTTTTATAAACCTCCCCTGCTCAGAGAAGGGTGCTCCAGAGCATTTGTGATCCTGGAAGCATTTCTGGAAGCAGAGCAGGTGCTCTGCCCCTCATCCTTGGCCACTGGGCCAGCGTGGAGGGTGCCAGAGGAGGGGCAGTGGTGGAAGGTGCTTTCAAACCCCGTGACTCATGCAAAGCAAGCCCATGTGTTCCCTCACTGGGATGGCTGCAGGAGTTACCTTGGCTCGCTCCAGACTTTTTCGCTGTTCATGGAATGCAGATGGGCTTTTCAGTGCTGCAACAGGAAAGAAAGAGGAGCAGTCAGCACAGGAGCGGAAGCAAGCAGCTACCAGGATATTCAGCAACAGCATTTTAATGAGTGCTATAAAAATAGCAACACAAACTAGCTGTTCTCTTTATTGTGCTGACTAAAAATAACCCAGGAAAGCTCTGGGAAATCCCATGCTCTCAGCCAGTTCATGGCAAGAGAGCAGGGGGGATGGAGAGCATGGGGAGAGCAGGAGGCACGTGGGCAGGGAGGGGTGCAGGCTTTGAAACACAGTGCTCTGTGGGACACGTCAGAGAGCAGACCAATCTTTTCCCTGTCATCTTCCCTGCAAGTCATGGGAGGCACCAGAGCACCAGAAGACAGATCTGGGAAGAGCAAACACCTGTGAGGGACCTCACCTGAAAGTAAAACCTGTAGGTGATGAAGGTCAGCAGGAGAATTAATACCTGCCTCAGCTCTTGGGGTCTGTGGTGCAGCCTGCAGCAAGGACACTGCCAGGTAGTCCTTTATCCCCCTTCTGTCACTGACCATGACTGGACATTTGTCCTGTCTCCTGCTCAGAAGCAGATGTGTCATGTGGGATCTCCCTGGGCAGGCAAGGAGCAGATCATGTCCTCAGCATCTCCTGACTCCAAGGAAGATTAACTCAGTGGTGCTCCCAAAAAAAAGGCCAATAATCCCTGGCTCTTGGACCAGTGAACACCAGTCCCATGGAACAGCCTGTATTGGAGTCAGGGAGAATCTTGCACATTTCCTCATTGTCTGTGGTGCAATAAAAATCGAGGCAGAATTTTCATGGTGAAGGGGTTAATACTTCTCACATCCTACAAAAATTCTTTGCTGTCTGTGTAAGCAGACAAAACTAACTGTTCCCATTGGGACAACGAAGGGGAAGGTGTCCTGACCCACAAAAACAGTCTGCTGCAACTCTTTGTCTGGCAACAGAAATTCACTTTCCATCTCCTGAATGGGATCCAATAAAGACAGAAACTATTTTCATGCAGGCCTTCTTATCCTCCATCAGTCTAGGGGAGGATGAAAAGAAGACTGGGGAGAAACAGGAAAGGTTTGGGGGCCCTCTGAATTGACTTTTCGTAGTCAACACCCAGGCAACCCCTGGAACATCCAGTGAATCACAGAAAAAACACAGAAGGGACATTCCTGCTCCTGCCATTTGGAAAGCAGACAGACAGACAAGCTGGTGTTGCTGTGCCATGCTCCAGTGAGCAGCCACCAGCACTGGTGACAGCTGGTTTAATCAGAAGCAAAATTAAATAGTGCACATGAGAAAATGAAGTTAGCAGGAGAGATGACTTTCCCAGCCCTGCTCATGTGAAGGACTGATGTTGGCAGTGCTGCAGGCACTGACTGAGTGCTCTGCTATTCAAGAGGGACGTGCTGCAGAGTTTAGTAATTTACCAAGATTTCTGGAGGAATTATGTGGGTGCTGCAGCTTGTATTGGTCTGCAGAGCAAATGGATACATTGCTAGCACTGCTAGTTCAGAGAATTTGTCAGAGGATGACATTTCAGCATGAAATGGGTGAGGGGCTGGGGCACCAGGGCAGAGGTGCTGTGTGTGGTGTTGATCACCTTGGGACTGTTTTAAGGCTGCAGTGAGGATGAGGTGATGGCTGTGTATAGCAGGAGGGCCTTCAAGCACAGGTATTTTTGCAATCCGTCACAGCCAGGGGGACTCACCTGCTGGTCCTCAGAACCAACATGGCACGGGAAGATATGGTTAACAAGGCCTTGTTTTTCATAAGGAATGTCTGCACATGCCCAAGCCATGGGGAAGCTGGCTGGGGCTCCCATGTATTAAATGCTAACATCTGACACTTCCTCCTGATGTCAAATTCAGCAGTTAAATTCTGCATGTTTGTTTTTATAATGGCCTAAGTGCCTTTTCTTCTAGTACTTTCAGTGAGTGAACAGTGCTCAAGTTTCCCAAAATGGTCTTCTTGGACAGAAACCAGACTGCAAAATGTCAGCCTAGAAGTTGGGAGTGCAAAGAAGCTGTAAGTAACAGGAAAATACCCTTCAGTTGCCATCAAATATATTTGGCTGAATATTTTGCTGTGTGTAAGGTTTGAGATGGTGCCACGTGTGACAGCGCAGCCTTGCAGAGCAGCCCCAGGTGCACAAACCTCTCAGGGGGCACTGCTGCCCCATGCTCTTGCATTACTCTAACAAATATCACAGTATTTTGACTAAAGCTTCAGCTCCTGGAGTCTTGTGATCAAAGTGCCTGCCCTTTTGAGGCAGGCAGCATCAAATCTGAATATTTAAAGAAATAAACAGATGAAAAATGGAAAGAGATGCATTTATCAGTCTTAAAAGCATTGATCATTTTAGCAGTCAGGATTTTTGTCACCCTGCTCAAGTTTTCCTAATGCTTGGTGCTGACAAGAATGCTCTGAGAAGGCATCTACTGTTCAGCACAATCCTCCAGGAGGGACAGGGGAGGGACAGGGTGCAGCAAGCAGTGCTAGAGCCATGCTCTTAGAGAAGTGGTGCTCCGCTGCTTAGGCAAGAGCTCCATCACAGTCTTCAAGGGCAACCAGAAGAGACAGAAGTGACACAGCCTCTGAAAAGTTGTGATCTTAGCAGTGAAGCTAAGGGGTCCTTGATGAGACAGAAAGGATAATCCTCTACCTGGGTCCCAGGTAACCACAGATTTGCACATGGAGCCTGAGCTAGGTCAGGATGGAGAATTCCACTGAGCAGGGCTGAGCTCCCAACATCCTTTCTCCAGTGGTGCTACAGCTTTCATGATGCACCTGCAGGTGCAGAAGGGGATGATTTTCATTCACTGATTTTTGGGCTCCAGTAACTGACTTTCTGGTGCAGAATGATTTCACGATAATGCTGGACTGGAGTTTGTCCTTCAGGCTTGAATGCCAGGTGAGCAGGGGTGGATGGGGTCAGAGGGGGAGCACATTTGTCACTCTGCAGCAAGCAGCCCCTGTGGGGGTTCACTGGCCTCAGGTATGAGCTGACAGCTCTGCCCTGTGGGGTCCTGCCTGGGCAGACCTGGGTATGTCCAATCCTCCTGGGACTGCCTGGAGTTCCCCAGAGCTGTCTTCCTCCCCTTCAGCCTTCCTCCATCCTCCTAGAATGAGCCCTCTCATCCTCTTCCTTGTCCTGTCACAGAGGTTCCTGGCTTTTACAGGACAGGAGATTCTCTGCCATTGTGTACGTGAACAGCTTTGTGAGTCCTCTGCTTGAGCTGGATATGCTTGTCCTGCTGCAGTGACCTCTGGGACAGGGAGCTCTGCAGCTGAAATTTTGGGTGGTGGAAGGTAAGCATCTCTCCTGCCTTCAGTTTGAGCAGGGGCATCATAGTCTGTGTGATAATACACTGTACAGCACCAGGGACCATCATATTCCTGCAGGGCTGGGAGCAAAGTCCCCCTGGTGGCTCTTTGCTCTGAGCTGTGGGGCACTGAGCAGACAGCTGGTGCCACACAGTGCCCCAGCAGTACCCATGATGAGCACAGCCCTCTGAGCTAGGATGAAAAAGGCAGAAGAGGATACTCACGTGGCATGATGCCTTGGTCTGCCAGCTGCTCACGGGTCCTTCTCTGCTGGAGCCGCAGCTGTAAAACTGTGTGAGAGAGAGAAAGTGTCAGGGAAAGGGGCAGGATTGTACTGAGGTGCTAATACAGGACAAAGTGTGTAGGGTCTGTGTGTGGCACAGAGGTCTGGTGCTGATCCCTGCTGCTGCTGGACCAGCCTTGTGAAGGATTTAGCTCATCCCACCACCCAGGTAACCATGCCTGTACTTTGTGTCATATTCTACACCTTTGGTTTTGCAAATTTGTCTTCAAGAGGACACCTGTATCACAAGGTGAAACACAGAACTCAATTCCATGCTTTCCTGCTGGATGCTCAGTACAGCTTGACATGAATACAGGAACCTCAGTCACAACACAACCACACACTTCCCTGCCCACCAGCACAGCCCCAGGCTGCTTCTCCTCAGCTGCCCAGAATGAGCTGGGGTTGGAAAGAAAAGAAAGGAAAGAACAGCAACTCTGTCCTTGGGAGCAACCTGCTGAGCTCTGCCAGCAGCTCATGTCAACAACACAGCTTTCCTGGGATGTGGGATGGAGCTGAAAATTAATCCCTTCCCGAGCAGTCCCAAAGCATGGGACTCCCTGAGATGCCATTGCTTGTGACTTTCCCATGTCCTCTGTACAAACCATGTTTCACATTCAGAGCAAATGTTTAGTGAAAGCTTCACATGGGACAATGATCTCCTGCCAAATTCCAGCACTACTTTGGACACCAAAGATAGATTCTTGCTAGGAGGGAAGGATGTAGCCTTCAGCATGAACTAGAGTCTGTGTGTGAGCTTCTTCTCACCCAGGGTGAAGCTGATGGCTGAAGTCACTGGCAAACCTTGCTGCCAGGGGAGTTTGCAGCCCTCCTCTGCCCCATGGCACCACTCTCAGTAAGTGCTGGTCCTGCCTGTGGGCATGGATTCAGACACTCACACTCTGGGTACCTACACTGCACCCAGTTACCTGCACCCCCTTTGCAGAAGTCATCCCCTTCAGGCATCCTCAAAACCAAATGTTCAACCAAAAAAAAAAAACCCTCAAAAACCAACAGTCCATGCTCTGGGAATGCCTGTGTTTCCTCCTGGGCCACGCAGGCAGGTTAAAGGCAACCAGCTCCTGGCTGATATCTCACACAGGGGGAGCTGTACCCCAGTTTCTCTGTGTTAAACATTCTTTGTAACTGCTCACAATAGTGAAGAACTGTGCAGAGTTTGGTACTTTCCCTGAGTAACAGTTGGATCTTTATGGAATAGGTGAGCTAAGGGAGGTCAGAAACTGTCCAAGAATAAAAACAATCTGCCACTCACCCAAGAATGGTTCTGTGCTCTCCTAGCCCTGGTCCAGTATCCCAGGCATTAGAGCATCCTGCCTTCAACTGAGGCAATTTACACACAACATCACATTATTAACAGGAATCAGAGACAGCAAAGCCTTCATGAGTCACACACGCCACCCTGCCAAGGACACAGCAGTGCCCCATCAGGCTGTGAAATATCCTGAGTGAGGATCCCCCATCACTTCCCCTCACAGCTCCCACGTGTGCCAAATTATTTGCACCATTTCACTCCAGCTTCCGACACAGCCAGACGAAGTGATGTACCACATCCACAAAGGCAAGGGGATTCTAGCAGTCTGTGCATTCAGGGCCCACATTCCCTGCTGCTTCTGCTTATTTCATAGCCCTTCCTAGCAAACAAACAGTGCACCAGCCCCCCGGAGCAGCCAGCTGTCAGGCAGGCTGGTGAGGAGAAAAAGGAGAGGATACAAATCCCCTTGGAGCATAGCTCGGAAGGTGACGATGATTTCCCGTGTGGTGGGTGTAAGATTCATCATCTGGCCTGCTGCAAGAAGTGATGAAAACATGTGCGTTTCACTGCCATAGCTCTCCCTCTGCTTGGCTGCAGGAGCAGCGCTTGGGAGCCCGGATTCCCCAGATCCCACTGCCTTCCATGAGCAGGGCACAGTCTGGGGGATCCCCCCACTGCAGCTGGTCCTTGCTCCACCTCACAGCCCCTCCTTTGCCTCCTGCCCTGTGGGCAGACACTCACAGAGGGGATCTGGGACTATGTAGTCATAATTTTGTGCGAGGAGAAAAGGTCTCTTGTTTGTTTTTTGTGCTGCTGGGTAGAAAGGCTGTGACCCAGCAATGTCACTCCCTGCTCTGGTGTGAGAGCTGAGCAGTTCCATGGGCAGGTGACCTCCCCTAGACAGGGACTTCATCATGGGCTATGCTGAGCTTACAAACAAAGTCTGGACCATCCTTAAGATATAGGGCAAGGAGAAAAATTTTATCCAGCCTTGTGTTCAGGGCATGCTGTCAAAAAATGTGAGTGTCAAAAAATGTGAGTCAACGAACACCAGTGCAAGTGCCAGGCACTTCTAGGAGCAGCACACACTCAACAGTTGAAACAGTTATTTCAGCCACCAAATATTCATCCCAATCTGGACCTCCTCATGCAATAGGATGCATGACTTGACTCTCAAATATTTCTGAGGACTTCCAAAACCTGTTGCAAACCATCTGAAGAAACGTAGTGGACAGTGTCAGACAAAAATGCTGAACATCCTTGCACTAGAGGGAAGCAGCCTCTGAGGCAGTGCTGCAGTCTGCAGCTTGCTAGATGCCAGCTTAGGGCTTGCACCTTTCCCTTACAACCAACAGTGCTTAAAAACAGGGCTGGAGGAGGCCCTGGCACCACCCAAACCACCATTTAGCTGCTTCTTTCCTTGAAGCTGTGTCTGACCCCAGCTGCATTCCTTTCCTCTTCCTCTGCTGCATGTCTGGAGACCTGAGCGCTGTATGGGAATTAAATTTTCATGAATGTTCTTATTTTTCAAGGGAACCGCTCTGCTAACATTTCAGAGGAACATTTATGATACAAAAAGTGGTGGCTGGAGTGCTGAAGAGACAATCTTGGTCCCACCCCAGCAGCATCTTGCTGCCTGCCTGCACCAGTTTGGATGGTGAGAAGTGCCAGCCAGGGACCAGCCATGCCCACTGGTCATCCTGTGCCACCACCAGCTGAGAGACAGCTTTTCTTTCAGCAATCCTGCTCCCTCCTGGGGTACCCCACGATGAGAAATCCTCCTGGGATGATGAGAGACATGGCAGACCTATCCCAGTGAATTTGCTCATGAACTTTTTCTGTTAGAAATACTCCTCACTGCTATGCTAGCACCAAGTCCCATTCACTGATATTGGCTTCCAGAAATGTCCTGTGCAGTAGGGCTGTGGCAGTAGTGCAAATAAGACCTCCTGGCATCAGTCACAGCTGCTTCTGGTGGCCCAAGCCTTGAGCACTGCCTGTGACTTGCAGTCATGAGTCATCCTCCTCTCTAGGAGCTGACCTCAGAGCTGTAGAAAGCTCACAGGACAGCTTGGGCCTTGCCTGGCCTGGTGATGCACAGAAAAGACATGTTCAAATCTTCTCTCCAGCCCAGGAACAGGCCGATCTGACTATCTGCTTCAGCCTGTGAGGACACTTTGAGTCTCATGCTCAGCAGAAAATCAGGATGGGATGGGATTTTATCCCTTGCTTCAGAGCATCCCCACACTGAGGTATTGCCAAAGCATCATCCTCTCCTTGGGGAATTGGTTTGAGCAGCACAGGGGGCTGAGCAGCAGGAGGTATGTGTCCCCTGGAGAGAGGGAAGTGCCCTCCTCATGGGGTTCAGCACTAGGACAGGCGGGCAAAGCCACGGCTGACCTGACCCCGTGCTGGGGCTGGTCTGTCTCCAAGAAGGAGTCCACTGAAAAAGCAGCAGCAAGTCACTGTCCCTTCTGCCACCAGCAGCTCATTGCTGCCCTCATGGCTCAGAGCTGGGGTCTGGGGAGTGTGAGAGCACCTCACCTCAGGTGCACAGGGTGGGGACAGCTCTGATGGAGTGGGGGGGGGACAGGACTTGGCAACAAACTGGGAGTGGGGAGGGGGGACTCCTGTTGGCAACAGCAGCAGTTTTGTTGCCCACCAAACAACAGCTGAGCAAAGGTGAAACACAGGCCTGGACATGGTGTGTACCACAGGAACTTGGTGACCTGCCCCTGCTCACACACTGCCTGGCAGAAAGTGGCCCTGAATCAGAGAATATCCAGAGTTGGAAGGGACCCACAGGGATCTTGAAGTCCAGCTCCTGGCCTTGATTTGGACCCAGGTACATTTGAAAGGCAGCTGGCTGCTGGCTATAAGGCTGGCTTTCCATTTAATGTCTGAGGTATTGTGTGAGCCTGATGGGGAAGAGGAGCTGCCCTGTGGGATCCTTTGTGTGCCAAGGTCCCAGCAGGACCAGGGCAGGATCAGGGCTGGCACTCTGGCAGGTTCAGTCGTGTTGTTCATGGCCCTCTCAGGACTGTGTCTTTTCCTTGCAGCTGCACCAGGAGCAGGAATCAGTTCTCAAAGCAGGATGTGGGCAGGACTGTGGGGCTCTTTCCCAGCTGAGCAGCAGGCTGGCATCAGGCTCCAGCATGGAGTGATTCTGAGCTGGGTGACAAGCCAGCCTGCCTCCTCAGTGCTGACACAGCAGAGTATCATAGGACTTCTCTGGAGCTGCTGTTTTGCAAAAACACCTTGGCCAAACTTTGTCTTGAGCCCCTCCATGGATCTCAGCCCATCTGCTCTGCCCATAGACTCGAGCCACAAAGAGGTTTCTCTGTAGCCTCATGTCTCCAGGTGTAGCAATGCATCTGTGTAACAGGCCCTTTTGATGCACCAGCCAAACTGTTAGTGAGAAATCTTATCAAGCCACCTGAAGTCTAGTTTTCAGGGTTCTCAGGAATTTGTCAAGGTTACTGGGAAAAACAGGGCTAAGAATAGGAAGAGTCTGGGAAACTGACTTCCAAGAATGCTAAACCTACATAAAGGACACACAGCGTGATGATGGACCCTGACCAATCGGATGCCCTGGAGATGTACCTGCCTCTTGAACCAGCGACTTGGCCAACCGAGAGATGTGTGCCCACATGGGCCAAAGACTGAGAATCTGTAATTGGAATTGTATTGTAAACAATAAACGGCTTCTGGAGAAATCATATTGGTTCAGTATTCAGTGACCCATATCCCCCTGCATCCAGGCCCATGTTATCCTCTGACAAATTGACCTCTGTGGGACCTGTGTGAGCAGAGATGAAGCTCAGAGATGAGGCTGGGAATGGCACTGCTCAGCCAGGACAGCCATGCACAGCCCTGGTCAGTCCTTTACCAGGTGGGCACTGCTTTATCTCTGCCTGTGATGTCACTTCAGAGCTGGGAACATTTTACTTCTAACAGACAGATGTGCTGCTAATGTGTGTTACCTGCACTGAAAAATCTCTGCATGGGTGAGAACTACATTTCTAACCCCAAGTCCAGGTCTTCAGATACCTTGGAAGAGGCACTAGGCTAGCACAGCTGGCTAGCAAGGAGCCCAGAGTACCAAAGGGACACAAGCAGCTGTGAAATCCCTCTGAATCCATCATAATGTGCAACCTCACCACGTTCCTGAGAACAGGCTCTCCCCTTGGAGCCACCCCTTCAGCACCCCCATGGGCAGCCTGGACAGATGTCCCCTGAAGCACAGGGAGGTACATTTCGATCTGTGTTACAACACATGCTGGACTGACAAAGAAACATCTGACTGCCCATTGAAACACTGAGGGATAAGATGCCAGAACAACAAAACCAAGCACAAAGAGATCTACAGCAAGTCAGTGTTCTACAAAAACGTCACAAGCCAGTCTCATCAGTTACAGCAAGGCCATGGTTTGAACACACACACACTGACTGTGACCTGTATGAGTTCATGATCTGAGAGGAAACACAGGCACATGCTTTATCTTTGGACACCAGGAAAATCAAAACAAAGGTTCTGCCAAAACGCCTGGCCAAACACCCTACCAAGACCTATTCTCTTCTGCCTTTATTGACCTGCTGATTTTGGTCCAAATCACTCTCGCCACCGGAGGCAGACAGAATAAATTCCTCTCCCATCTCAGTTTCATTCAAGCCCTGTGTGTAAGCATGAATACTTTCCTCCGTGGGGCCAGGCAAGTCTTCTCTGCAAACCCACACCCATGTGTCCACAATTAGGTCTTGGTACCCCATGCCAAGCCATGCAGAGCCTTATCTATAGTGTTAAACTTTCACTTCTCACCAATTATCTGAATTACTGCTGAAGTTAGGCAGATGTTTGCTTTGTAAACTCTTTCCATGTAGCTGCGAAAAAAAAGGTCAGGGCTAAGGTTGGATCTGCATTTGTCAGCTTTGTTTGCTTTGTCTGATGCCAATGCTTCTCCACTGCTGGAGAACAATTGGTTTGTACTCAGAGCAAGAGATCACATAAATGATCATCTCTGGGAAGAGTTAAACGTGTTTCTGGAACAGCACTTAGATGTCCTGTTGATTTAGTGCAATCCCATTGATAGTTGGATCGTATGGGACAGCATGGCAGACTTGAAGAATCATCATTCCTGCAAAATTTGTCAGGATGACCTCAGATCAGAATATTTATCTTTGGCCAAACAGACAAAATAAAGAGGCACACAGATCCTTGAGGAAGGGAAGCGGGACCCTGCAGGACTGCAGCATGGTGGTGATTTTCTCCTTTTTTTTTTTTTTTTTTTTTTTTTTTTTTTTTTTTTTTTTTTTTTTGAGAGGTTCCTGGTGCCTGGCACTGGGATAGACACTGTCCCTCCTCATGGCACAGCTGTGCTGGTCCTTCACTGGGACCACTGGAGAGACAAGAACAGGAGAAATCACTGTGGTACTCAAGGGATGATTGCAGAGCACACTGAGAAGAGCCACTGCCACCACCACAGCAGCCTTTCCTGGATAAACACACTTTTGCTTGCTACTGATGCTGTCAGATGGAAGTGAGGGACCAGAGAGCTGGCCCTGAAGCCACACCAGTGCCACCATCTTCTAGCTGCCACCTCCTCGCTCCACTGTCTGCCTGGTGCATAACACAGAGATTAAAGGGATTCTGGGAGGAGGAAACAACAAGTAATGTATCTCCAGCTCCCCTTCACACACTCACGTAGCTCCTTCAGTTGCTCAGTGTGTGCAGGCCAGGGAGAGACAGCGAAAGTTTAGTTATTAAGATTTACTTCAGCCCTCTTTAATATTGGCCTGGAATCCTTCAAAAGGGATTCAGGCTCATCATGAGTCATGGAGCACAGCTAATCCTTCCCAAACCTGGGAGCAAACAGAGCCTCACACCTGCCGGCTCAGGAGCGTTTCCAAAGCGATGGCACATGGCTCCATGTGGCTCCTTGGGGCTCCTTGGCATTTCAGGGGCTGATCCCTCCTGCCTCTCTGCAAGCTCTGGAACTGCTGCTGTCTCATGTCACAGCCCCTGAGCCATGCAGGATGGTGTGGGGCACAGCCATGGGCGGTTTGAGACTTTCAACCCTCTTCCAAGTGCCTGGAGGATGGTAAAGCAGAGCTCCGCACCTCCTGCCATCCTTGTGGGGCTTTACAGCTGGCAAAGCCTGCACACAGAACAGGGCTGCCACAGAAAACTGTGCCATGGAGTCTTTGCAAATAAAAGCAATTCCATGAAATGTAAGCTTTTTCTTCTCTATTCCCCATGTCATTAAAAAATCCAGCACAAACTGAAAGCAGCTTTATTGACTTATTTGGGTTTCTCAGCATCCTGGTCTCCCCCTGCCTCACACCCTGTGATAACCCAGGGTGGTGCTGTGGCCATGTCCCCCGTTAGCAGCGGTCACAGCGCTGGGGACAGCCAGGTGCAGACACACATTTGGGGTGTTGGCGAGCCCAGCTCCAACAAAATCAACAGGCAGAGGAATCTTGTCAGATGGGAAGCCTGCCTTTCACCAGGCCATTGCAAGGGATAGCAGTTGTGGGAATAAATCATGAACCAAAGAATGCCCCACAAATTGACTGTCCTAGAAATGCTGAAAGGCACGAGAATTTATGGACGCAAAGACCCACAAAGTTTACTTTTCCTGAAGAATCATTTGAAAAATATGTTTAGAGAGCCCGCTGTTGGTTCCATAATAAAGCCAGCTTACAAATAAACCAGAAATGAGCCTTAAAAACAATCCTGGTTCATTTGAAAAGAATGCAGGGACAATGCACAGCCCGTCCTCCGCTCCTCAGGGAGGTGGCAGTGTTGCTTTGTACATGCTGGAGAAATTGTTACAGACTGAGATTTTTTTCAAATGAATAGCAGTGTACCAATATACCAACGAAATTTAAGGAATGACTTAATCTAATGAAATGTAAGATCAGAGTGATATGGAAACCACACCAAAGACCTGGACCCAGGCTTTGTATAATTCAGCCAGACTAGGACACTTGTGTTTGCACACACACTCTGGGGTTTTCAACCAATTGCCAACTTTGTATTTGCTGAGAAAACAAAGTTTAAGTTGACCACCCAGCTATCTAAGAGATCCTGATAACACCACTCATGTCTCCCATCAGTACCATAAATCTCCCATTTCATTATCTACAATGAGTAAGGAGGCAAAAACACACACAGCGTGGGTGACATGCCAGACCGGGTGCATGTTCCAACGTGACTGCCCTGTCTGGATTTAAAGCATCCTGTACAGCACATGCAGCTGATGTATCTGCACATCCTCACACAAAATATCCCCAGGGAGAACTTCACCTCTGGGAAGGTCAGAGAAAGCACCTCAAGAACGTTGTTTTGGCATTACTGTTAAAATTTTCAGTACATTATTATCATTAAAAAAAACCCCTACAAGTCAGGATACCCAGTCCCAAAGAGAGAATACTTACTATAGATGCAGCCAGTGACTAAAGGCATGAACATCCAGCAGAGGGGCTGATCTAGAAGCGCCCGTCCCATAGTTCACCTTCACTCACCTTCACTCAGTGAACGTCCCCGGAGAAGCCCCAGCCTGGTGCTTCCCCTGACTTACGAGCTGGAGGCATGTTTGACTCGCAAACCCTCCTCAAGCGGCAATCAATTGTGTGCCTCCGGTTTTATGTCTCTGATGATGTCACTTTAAATACTTTTCATGTTCCATTTGTTATTTTTACTTCTAAAAATGACGCATTTCTTGAAATCCATTTTTCTCCAATTAGTCACAACCTAATGGAACAAGCTCGGCTGCCTGCCTGTCAGAGACAGTGTCAGGCCCGTCCTCTCCCCGTGGTTATCCCACATGGACCCGCAAGAGCACCTGGAATACACAGAGGGCATTAGGCACCTTGTTTATCCCAGATGCCCTTTTGGCTTCCTGCCCAAATCCTTCGCAGCAGGGCCAGAGCAGGAGAACCGGGGACTGCAGTTTTACCGAAATAAACCACAGACATAAATCAAAGACAGTGAAAAAGCAGGAGGGAAAAAAAGCAAGAGAGAGGAAGGAAGATGCGTCTCTGCACTTGTGGAACAGCCTGTGTAAGAGCAAAGCCGTGACAGCTCTGCAACCCCTCGAGTCTTTTGCTCACATGCTGCTTCCGAACATTTAATGCAAAACAGTCTGTGGCTACGGCTTGACAGAGAGAGAAGTTTGAAGAGAAATCTCAAGGTTTTCCCTACCTGATCTGAACTTGCTCCGAATCAGCAAGGAGTGCTCAGAGCCCAGGAGTGTCATGGTGACTCAGGGACCAGATCCAGACGCCCCTCACTTAAACCATTAACTTCCTCCACAGGGAAAAGCCGACCCAGCCGTGGCTGGTGCTCAGGATTCATCCAGCTCTCCTGGACTCTCTGGGTGCTTTTACAGCCGGCTGGCAAGGAGCAGCAAGTGGCTTTGGAAGATTTGGTCCCATCCAGCACTGACCCTGCACAGACACCGACTGTTCCCCCTGCGCTGCGCTCAACTAATTAACGTGGAGCCAGCGGGAGCCTCCTCCCGCCGCAGTTTACTACCAGCAGCTGGGTGTCCTGGCTGATGTCATCGTCTAGCGGGGAGCAGCGACTATCGGAAAGGGTCTTAGCAAAGACAGAAGTTTGATATCTGATCCTAATTACTACCGGCCGTACGCAGCCAATCCGGGCGCTCCCCGTCTCCGCCGGCTTTGGAAGCGCTGGAAATATCAACAGAGCCCGGGCTTAACTCTTTGCAGCGTGGTGGGACAGGGCCCGCACCTCAGCGGGGCTGGGGGCTTCGGTTCCCAGAGACATGGGGAGGGCTGGGGTGGGGACAAGTGTCCCTGCGAGGGGATGGCTTTGGGGAGGTGGCTCCAGCCGAGCGCTGCCTCGGGTGCCATCCCCATCAGGGGGGCAGGACGTGGCTGCTGCTGCCCTGCGAGCACGGGGCTGCTCAGGTGTGGCACCTGGGCGTCCCTGCAGGGCACAGGTGTGCCCAGAGCCTCACCTGAACCTTCCCAGTGCGTGGCTCTATCCGAGGGGTTATCCACAGGAGACTCTCCCCTGTGCTGCTGGCACCCGGGACGTGTCCTCTGGTGCTGTGGCATCTGTGGGATTTGTGGGGCTGGCTCAAGGTTTCCTGTGCCACAGCCATCCCAAGGAGGCTGAGGACACTGGTGCAATGGAGGATCCCTCCCCACCAACCAAACACGCTCTCAGAGAAGAGAGGATGATTGCAAACACACAAAATAAAGAGAAAACAGACCCTTTGAGGCTCCCCTTCCCCGAGCCCACATCTGGTTCACTTGAGGGGATGATCTGCTGGCACCTTTTACTGTGTAACGTAAGTAGTACAAGCCAAGCTAAGTCAAGGACAGATCTCAGCTTCCCTGACACTGGGTCTCATCTAAGGAAGCTGCCTAAATTTCCTCTAGGTCATAAAAATACTTCAGGACTGGTTTGAAGTTTTGTTGGGATTGTTTTTTGTTTGGTTTTTTATTTTACTTTATTTTAATCCCATGGTTTCTGGGAAGTGCTCCTAAACAGTTTGGGTTGGGGATAGGAATTTCTGGGCTTCTACACTCATGGCCCCAGAGGCTCTGATTCATCAGTGCCCCAACACAGCAGAGAACCCCTGGGGTCTTTCATCCTCATGTAGTTTATGTGATAGAACAACAGAAGCACAGAGTCATTTAGGTTGGAAAAACCCTCTAAGATCATCCAGTCCAACTACCAACCCAGCACTGTCAAGCCCACCACTGCCCATGTCTCTAAGCAGCTAATCTACACATTTATTGAACATTTCCAGGAATGGCCATTCCACCACTCCCCTGGGGGGCCCCTTCCAATGCCTGAAAACTCTTTCAGTGAAGAAATTTCTCCTAAATCCTGTCACAACTTCAGACCATTTCCTCTTGGCCTATTGCTTGTTACCTGACAGCTGAGGTTATTGAGGCTGTCCTGAGCTGAGCTCCCTGCTTACCATGGGCTGGCTGTGATTTCCTGCTCATGCTGCATCTGATGAAGTGGATTTTCCTTAATGACTGGCTAGGGAGAGATGATTTAAATAAATTAATCTCCAAGCATTGAGCTGAGTTGGTAAACAGAGTTCAACTGTATTGTCTAGCAAGGTAGCCAGAATCTTTTTCCGCACTAATTTTGCCTAATGTTTAGTCCACTGTACTTGAAATGTCCTCTCTAATGGAGTTAACATCACAATCACAACAACAAACAAACTCCACCACTCAGCAGAACCATGCCATGAACAGCTCAAGGACAAGGCAGGACTCACTGACATCCTGTGACCCAGGGTTTTGTACTTTTTTGCTTTGCCAGCTCCTGTTTGATTTACTGCTCCTGCTGGCCAAAGCTCCACTCAGGTATCCCTGCTCTCTTTGGAGCTTCCAATGCCTTCCTTCCAATTCCTTCCTCCCTTCCTCCCTTTTTCCTTTCCCTCCTTCCTTCCATCCTTTCCCTCCCTTTCCTCCTCCAGTGGGGGATGGAGATGCATCTTTCTCAGGAGGTGACACAGCCTGTAACAAGCTCTAATTTGTTGACTCATCTCAGCAAATTGCTCACCTGCTAAACCCACAGTGCAGAGCTGGTGTTTCCCTGTGATGGTCATTACGTGAGAGCCAACCCTCGTGTACTCTTGATGTTCTCAGGAAACAGAATAAAGTTGTCTTTCATGAACCTCAGAGGCGAGGACAGGACTGAGATCCCACCACAGGTACTAAGCCATTTGCCTGGCTGCCGCCTGCTTTAGGTAGCCCAGAAATATTTATCCCCCCACAGGTCCTGATGAGTTTCCAGAGCTGTCATTGCCCAGCCCTCGTGTCTTGGCCATGTCTGCACTATGGTCACTGTTCAGCTCTGAAATGGGCCTCACCACCAGCTGCAGCACCACCTTTCTCTGGAAGGTGACACAGGTATCTGGGTCCCTGCAGAGGCCACAATTGCTTCCCATTCCCCAGTTCCCAGCTCTGCTTTAAGCACCTCTGTTGTAAACAGGGTCATATTGACTGCAGTGAGTGAGAGTGAGCCTTAAATGCCAGAATAAATTAGTCATGGCAGGGAATTCCTTTGAACTGAGAAGTCACACCCCAGAGCCATAAGGATATCAGCTCTGTGCTGCTCACCAGATCCCAGGAAGCCATCCCTCCAATCTTCCAACACACCCTATTGTTTATGGGACTGATTTATTTTAAAGCAGATTGTTTGTTTGTACGTAGATTTGCAACTATGGGAAAAAGAACCAAAGTGAGCTGAAGTTCCAGTGAAGCCCCTCTGGAGATTTGGAGGGGTCAGTGTGTGACAGTGTGTGTGCCAAAGAAGGAGGGTTTCCCCAAACCTGGTGTTCTGCCAGTCATGTCTGCTCAGATTGTCCTCTCCTGTGGGAATGAGACTGGTTTGTCTTTGACTTTTCTCTAGCACCTGGCAGCTCCATTTGGAAAAGACTCCTCCAGCCATGGCCTTATTTCTTGAATCTTCACAGCATGCTCTGGAAAGACAGATCTGGTGGCATGAACTCCCAGCCCTGAGTCCATCACGTGTATAAAGCAGTGATAATTTGCTGTGTGCTTGTGCAGCTGTGGTGTCCAAGCTCCCATGGGGAGGGACAGCTGTACTGGCACACAGCTCTGTGCTGAATGTCCTCAGGCTGGCATAACTCTGAATCCTTCAGGAGTGGGAAGGCTGGAAAAAGAGTTGCCTTCACAAATATATTGCTCAGGAGGAGTGCATTCTTCCGTTTGTACCCAATGCAGAGTATGGAGCAGTAGCCAAGCGCAGGTATCACAGGGAAACCAGCAGCCAAGGCTCACAAGGAACTCTGGACATCCTTTGAAGATGCCTGAAGCCAGGATGTCATCATTGTGATAGAGAATGGAAGAAGAAATCTTTCCCTGAGAAAGAATTTTCCCTGAACTGCCCATTAGTGGATCTGAATTCAGGGCCGATATGAACCTCCTGCTGTAAGACTGCACCAGCAAAGCTCCAGCCATGCTGCCCAATGTGACCTTTAGGAACCTGAAGAGAAATTATCTTCTCTTTGTGTGCCTGAGACTTACCTCGGGGTGAATTGCACAGAAAAAAGCTCCTGTGGCTTTCACATACCAAACAGTCAGGACATTCCCCTCCACAATCTGGGACAAACAGAGACTTTCTGAGCTGGAGCTGGTGAGGCAGCAATGTCTCTGCCTTTGTGAAGCAGAGGTTGACTCCAGGGACATGCCCAGAGCATGGGATTTTCTTTGGCCAAGGAGCTGGGAGCAGGGATGTTCCGATCCTTCACTTCTGATAGCACCTGGTAAGCAGCACTGCAGCAGCATTCCACTATCCTGAATTTGCCACTGTCTGCCACACTTTTAAGTAGTCTGTCCCCTCCCTGTCTCCTCACAGAGCTTGAGGGCTGGAATTTATGGCAGAGATGTCATGAGCTCTTCCCATTCCGACAGCAGACAGCCTTGCTTGAATTGGAGCTGTGAACTATTTATCACAGTGCTGCAAGCATCCAAGCAAGGTTCCTCAATTTATGATGGTCCAGAAAATATTATGCAATTGACAACATGAACACAAAAATACTTCTGCACTTTGCTAAAGCTACTATTAAGCTGCCTGATGTTTTCATCATAATATTTATTTCTTTGTAAATACACTGAATTCTCCAATCCCGACTCAAAACAGAAAGATCAGAGAATGAAAATAGGGAGATGACATAGCTGTTTAAAGATTATGTAAAATGTTTTGTACTAGCATAAATATTTGATTGTAAAACTCTGGCTGTTGTATTTACTGAGCAGGGATGTTCAGTGAGTGCAGAGAGCTGCCACAGACGGGCACTGTGCTGGAGGCTGTCCCATGTCCCATGTCCCATGTCCCATGTCCCATGTCCCATGTCCCATGTCCCTGCTTGTTCCTCCCCGTGTGCTCCAGGCTGCAGGGACCCTGGATGCACTGGCACTCATCCCTGACTGCCTGGCTTGGGGCAGATTGTCACTCCTGACACTATTTTGCTTTGCAACCTCCTGTTTGATGTACTGCTCCTGTTGGCCAAAGCTCCACTCAGGTATCCCTGCTCCCTTTGGACTTTCCAATGCCTGCCTTCCTTCCTTCCTTCCTTCCTTCCTTCCTTCCTTCCTTCCTTCCTTCCTTCCTTCCTTCCTTCCTTCCTTCCTTCCTTCCTTCCTTCCTTCCTTCCTTCCTTCCTTCCTTCCTTCCTTCCTTCCTTCCTTCCTTCCTTCCTTCCTTCCTTCCTTCCTTCCTTCCTTCCTTCCTTCCTTCCTTCCTTCCTTCCTTCCTTCCTTCCTTCCTTCCTTCCTTCCTTCCTTCCTTCCTTGCTTCCCTCCTTCCTTCCCTCCTTCCCTCCTTCCCTCCTTCCCTCCTTCCCTCCTTCCCTCCTTCCTTCCCTCCTTCCTTCCTTCCCTCCCTTTCCTCTCCTAGAGGATACAGTGGGGGATGCAGGTTCATCTTTCTCGGCAGGTGACACAGTCTGTAACAAGCTCTAATTTGTTGAAGGACAGACTGGTCCTTCAGCAGCAGGGGCTGCAGCCACTCCATCAGCTCCAGGAGCCTCAGGATGGAGGATAGAGGGGACCAGAGCAGGTGAAGGAAGAGTTAAAGGCTCAGGGTGTGAGGCTGGTTTGAGGGAGGTCAGCGGGACGGGTGATCTCTCCGTGGGGTCGCTGGCTGGAGCACAGTGCTCAGGTCAAGTGGGCTGTGCTGGCAGGAGCCCAAGGCACTCAGGGACCTCCTCTGGCCCGTGCAGAGCAGGGGCAGGGCCGGGCCAGACGCAGCCCGTGCTGTCCAAGGATGTGGGATGGGAGATACCAGTAGCTGCCTCCTGACTCATGACTGTGGTGGGACACCAAGGTCAGGCTGTGGCCTCGCTGGGAGGTCCAGCACGGCAGCACCACATGCCCAGAGCATGGCCCTGGTGTGGGCTCACAGGCAGTGGAGGGTCTGGGTCTCCTGTCCCTGTGGGGAGGAGAACTGGAGAAAGGCTCTGTGAATTCCCAGCACAGCTGAGGGGGATGTACAGTGGGTGGGACTGTGAATCTGTGTTTCACAGCTGGGCCAGCCAAATTTCTGGTTTAATCCACTGGAGATGACATTCTGGGGATGGTTTCCCAATGGAGCTGGTAACTTGCTCCCTTCAAGGGACTTCTCTCACACCCACGGCTGTTCTGGTGCAGGATGCTCCTGGGTGCCGAGCTCCCCTGGAAGTGGTGCCTGGGGTAAGCCTCAAATGCTGTAGCCCAGCAGGGCAGGAACTTCCTCCCTCCACCTCGCCAGTGGCTGGTGCATGGTGCAAACCAAGCCTAGAGCTGGCTGCCTGTGTCCTTCCTCCTGTAGCCAGCCCCACTGCCCACCCCAGCGAGGGTCCAAGCACCTTCCCACCCCCAGGCTGTGCTGCTGGATACCTCTAAGTGCTGTCCAGTGGCTCTCCTGCCTTTGCTGCTAATGTGCATCCCCTCTGGGCAGCCCTCACATCCCAGGCTCAGGAATCTGTGCCAGAGGATGAGGAGGGTGAGGCTGGGGCTGGGGTGATGTCCCTGTGAACAGGACTTCCCAGGCAGCTGCACTGGTGAGAGGAGCTGCATGACCAGTGCTGAGGGCAGAGAGGAACATGCGAGGCCAAGCTGGTGTGTTTTGGAGCAATGAGGAGCCCTTGGCTGCTTTCTGGGTGGCCAGTGCAGGCAGAGGAAGGATTTTGTGCCTGGCCTGGCTGATCCAAGCACGGGTGACTCAGTGGCTGCCTGGAAATGAGGGAGGGAAGCAGTGGCAGTGCCAGGATCACCCCCAGGGCCCCAGATAACCCATTTTGCTGACCTGTGTCCCTCCTCACCCTACACTCCGTGGGTGTTTCCAGAGCTCTTTGGCAGCACAGGTGCCGGAGGGGCTGCACGAGTCCCTTTGGCCCGTGGATGCCCAGGCAGTGCAGACACTGCCAGGCTGTGGAGCTGAGGGGGACCAGTCTGCAGCACCCCGAGAGCTGAGCAGGCTCCACAGGGCCTGGCCAGGGGTGACCTGGCTTCTGTTCCCTCCGCAGCAGCACTTTGGGCAAGTCACGTCTCCGCTGGGTTTCCTTATCTCTGACTGGCCGTAATGAGGCTAACCCCTCTGTAAAGCTCTTGGAAATCTCCCACCGAGCAGAGCCAGATAAGAGCTGCGTTGCTCTAAGCCCTGCAGCAGCTCCAGAGCTCAAGGCTTCCCCACAGAGCCGCCTGCACCGCCCCATCTCTGCTCCCACCTCGCTGATGCTCGATCTGCATCCCTCCCTCCTGCCCACCAAGGCACCGCTTGTTCGGAGGCCCAGCCCTGAACAAGGAGGGTGTTTTGGGGAGAGTGTGACAAGCACCAGCGAGGGATGCACAGCAAAGCTGGGCCTGGGTTAGTGGCGAGCAGAGCTAAAGCCCCAGATATACATCGGATGGGCTGGGAGCATTATGTATTCCTGGAATGCCTTCTGGTCTTTATTAAAATGAAACCACAGCCAGCCCAAGAGAGCTCATCGCCCAGGCACCGGGCCAAGTATAAGTTACTTCTACAAATATTTATTTAACCATATCAATGACAAACTCTTTTGTATAAATGTTTTTATTTAATCATAATTTACCAATTATTTTAAATCAATTGTTTGCCTGGTTTCTAAACACTAATCAAGAGGCTTGCATTAGCATTACTCAGGCGGATTAGATGCATTATTTCGCTGAATCTTATGCCATTGCTTGCCTGCCTTGGCCATGGAAGAGGGTGCAGATGGATCCCAAATTTCACTCAAACTGTCAGATTCCTGGAGGACTGTGCATGCAGCACTGCCAGCCCTCCACACCCAGGTGACCTCTGGGCTCAGCTGAGTGCCTCAGGCATGGGGATGCACAGACACTGATCCCACCTGGTGCTCTCAGGACACGACTTTCTGCTGGTGTCCCTGGGCCCTGTTCTCATGGAGATGTTGGCCCCATCACTGATGCTTTGAGTGCCCTGCCCTTGCCCTGTTTAACCCTTGTACCCGAGCCCAGAACTTTCACTGCTGTTCCTCAGTGTCCCCTCAGCCCAGCTCTGGCAGCAATGCATGAACATGGTGGTGCTTTGGGGCAGAACAGGAGCCTGCTCCCTCTCACACATAAACCTGCTCCAGCCCAATTCTTCCACCTCTGGACACTAGACAAGGCTGAAAACCAGAGAATCTGCACTTCTGCAGGGCAGTGCCTGCTTAGGGGAATGGTGAGCTGTGGTGAGGGCACCCAGCAGAGCTCACAGCACACAGCAGCCTTGGGGATCATCTCATCCTGCACAGCCACGCAGACCTGGGGCAGGAAGAGGAATCTGCTTGTTGCCATCTGCAAGCACTGTTTATTTATAAAACTTCAGGCTGCTACTGTCCTGCACCTTGGCTGGCTGCTCGGCAGCGCCTGCCGCACGCCCCGCTCACGCACGGGTCTGTTCAGCATCTGCCTTTCCAGCCCGGGAGCTGCCAGCTTCCCCAGCACCCCATTCCCCCCGCAGCTCTCCACAGGGCACTGGCCTTTCACTGCCAAAATCCCCCTCACAAGCTTTTTCGCCTGCTGTCTTCTTGCATCAGTCACTGTCTGCTGGGAAATGGGCGCGGTGAAGCCGGGAGAGCTGGTGCTTTATTCCAGCCACCTCCCTAAGCCTCCCCTCGGCCTGTGCTGCTCGAGGAGGAGAGAAAGCAGAGACTTTGAAATTCTCCCTGATGGGGAGGGGCATGGAGGTGCCAAGCATTGCAAAACACAGACTTGGAAATGAATAACCCGAGCACAGAGTTGGTCGCAGCACTGCAGCAGAGACCCGAAATCACCAGCAAATTTCTTCCAAGATAATTAAACCCCAAACAAACAAAAAGAGGGATTGTGCCAACTTGGATAGAACTACGGGACTTACCTACTATTTTAAAGATGACAAAAATAGAATCAGTGCTGTATATAACTTAGTAATGTTTATGTTTGGGTTTTTTTTCTGACTGATGAGAAATAGAGGTGCTGCTAGAGCCTGAGTAGTGCAAACACGGGCAGTGTGTGCCTGTGGCCAGAGCTCTGCAATCAGAAAATATCACACCACTGGGGACAGGAGCTGCCTGCTGCTGGCTTGGGAACACACAGGGAAGTTCTTTGGACAGGTCTCTGAAATGCTGTGTAAACACAGACCTGCCACTCCAGTGCAGATGAAGGGGAAACCCCTGGAAATAAAATCATTCTGCACACTGCTCTAAAAAGCCTTTCAGTTCTGAGGAAAATGAGCCAAATGTGCCTGTTTTATGATCTCTTATTCCTTACACACTTCTTTTTAGAAATTAACTAATTTTTTCCCCTTTTTCTTTTCCTTGAAAGTACTGAGGGATTTTTCAGAGCCTCACATCTCTGGCTGAGAAGGAAGGGACTCTCTGAGAAGTCCACACCTGCCCTGTGCTGGCTGTGGGATGTGGTTCCTCCCTGGGCAGGTGGGAGTGACACTCGTGGAACAGCAGGGGATGCCTTCAGCCCTTGCTCTGCTGTGAGCTCTGTGAGAGCTGCAGTCATCCCTCCCCACTGTACTGCCTTAAAATCAGATGTGGAGTTCAGCTTCCATCTCGTGTCACAGACTGCCAGGTGTGATGTGTTTTCCTGACCAAGATCACGGACAAGATCATGTGAAGATCACTGAGGGCTACTGCAACATCTGAGCCTGTTCAGTGTGAGACCACAGGACCAGGTGGTCCAAAGGGATAAAAGAGTTTGAAGCCACAGTAAGAAAATGAAACTGCCTAGCAGTGATCTACAGGACAGGCAAAACCCAGTGAAAACCATCTCTGTTATGAAATAGCAAATACTTGTTCAGGACAGGGACAACTGTAGAAAAGTAGATGTGCTGTAGGACATTTATTCCAATTTATTGTCTCTGAGGAGTGGGCCCCACGCCATGCAGCTTCAGGACCCTAATCCCAAACTGGTCATCCAGACACATCTGGAAATGTTAAATATAGTGGGGAGCAAGGAAGGATTCCTGGATTCTGTATTCATTTTAGGCTGAGTATTTACGTAAGATACTTTTCTTATCTTCCTGAACTATTTATAGTTTTGTTTGTATGTTTGGGACACAGACTATCCTACTATGCTTCAATAAATCTGAAATATCTTTGCTGACAAAAAGAAATGTCTGCTGTTCATGGAAAGAGGGAAATTTTTGTATTGAGCTACTTGTAAAGTTAATATTGTAGCAAATGCTCTCTGGGCAGACGTTGACTCATGCAAATTCTTAATTTTTATTTCTTTTATGAAAAAAAAAAAGAGCTAAAAATTAAATGTTTGAGTCGGAGGGCATCCATACTATGAAAACTAAGAATAAACTAGACAAAATAAATCTTCCTTCCCAAAGATCTCACATTGTCACTATCACTCCCCACCACACAGATCAAGACAACGTAAAATGACTTTCAAAGGGCTGCCATCACCAGAAGGCTGCTGGTGATGTTGTGCAGAAATGGGGCTCATTCCTGCATGGAATTTCAGGTGTTAACCCCCAAACAATCCACCTGCCACCGAGCTGGGGAGCAGCCTGACACTGGGTAACCTGGGCAGAAGGGTGAGAAAGGGGTAATAGTGAATGAGGGGAGCAGTAATAAAGAGACACATCTGTTTTTTTGTCAAGTGAGGGAAGTGTTTAGATTTTTATGTAAGGCATGGGATTCTGCAAGTGACAGGGTGCTTTATTCTGAGCTCAGCACAGGTAATTTTGTCAGGTTGCCGGGCAGGGTGATTTAAATAACTCCTTCCAAGCTTCTTTTAATAAAACCATCTCTAAACACATCCAGTTTCTCTGGACAAAAAGTACAGAGGGAGCTTCACAGAGTCCTTGGATTAGTGTAAAATGAGATTTATGGATTCTCTGCGAGTGGCAGCTGGGCTGCCTCTGTATTTCAGTGGAGGTGGCAGGCACAGCCCCAGAACTTCTCTCCTGGAGTGGTTTCAGGGCTGTTGGTGCAGAGCATGAGGGTGTGGGATGAGGGAAAGCAAAGGTGAGCTCAGCCCTGGCCCCATCCCACGGGCTCAGAGGGGCAGCTCGTGAGCTACCTGACCCCCCTGGCAATGAAAACAGACAGGCTCTGCTCCTTTAATATGCCTTAAATATTCTGGAAATGAAAGGAGGCAGGTTAGCTTGATTTCATTTACTCTGAGATTTTGTTTTAATGTAGGTTTGATACCTAAATGGAAAACAAATGTGGGATATTAAAGGGAGGCGGCCCAGCCCAGCGGCAGGAACGGGACCGGTGCAGGAACATTTTTCTAAAGATCCCTTCTGGAATGTTATTTTGAACTCCTTGAAACGCCAAAGGTTTTTAGACATTGTGTGTTTTGTTAAGTGTCCCTTGGGAACACTGGGTTTAAAATTAGTCAAACTCTTTCACTTTTTTAAACCCTACCCTAAAATAGTTGATATAAAATTTGGTGGGAATTCTGCTGAGAGCTTAAATTGGCTGAAACAGACGACCTAATGGAAATGACATTTGGGGAAAAAATGTGAAAAACCTGGTTTTCTTTCTGGCTTCCAATGACATAATCAGGACATGGCAGGACTGCCTGCTCCTCTGAGTATGGCCCTGACCCTGGGGCTCTGGTCACCAGTTTCCCTTGTACAGGAGAAGGGGGGAAGCAGCTGGGAGAGAGCTAAAAGAGGGAGATGACTGCTGTGGTACGGTACTGCCCGTCCTCTGTGGTTGGATTCCTCTGTGGGCTGCTCATCACCCCCAGAGTACAGGTCAGCAACACCCACATCTCTGTGCAGAGGTGTGTGGTGGAGCCGTGCCCTCTGTTGGGACACCTGGCTGGTTCTCATGCTTGGGACAGGAGGAGCAGACGGGATTTGACCCTAAAGGAAACACGTGAGGGTTCTCTGGGTGACACCTCCAGGCTCATCTGCCTGAAAAACATCTTAGTGACAGCTTCAGGATGAGCCTGTGTCACCTTGCCCTCCAAGGGGTTCTTTGGCTCAGTGCCCTGGTCCTGCTGTGCTCTGTGGGGTGTGAGGAGGGATTATACTGGCAGCACACACCAGTGCTCCCCCAGCTCCTGCCAGCTCAGCACGGAGCTGTGCTGGGTCAAAACATGTCCCAAAAACACGGCTGGGACCTTCCCCAGCCCGGTAGCTTATTTATTGGAGTCATTTTGTCACTTTGGGAGATAAAGCTGCCTTCACACACCTCAGGTTCCTCTCAGCAGAGCTGGGAGATAAGGGCTCAGGGGCACTGGCTCCTGCTTGCAGTGGGCCTCGGAGGGTTTGGAGGACAGGCCTCTCTGGGAAGCCACCTCTGCTATCACTTTGACAGGTGTCAGCTGTGCCCTGAGCAGCCAGCCACAGCCAGAGATTAGCCAAATGTGTCTCCTGCCCAGAGTGCTCAGACTCTCCTGACATGGCTCCACAGCCCAGGATGGGAAAGGATTTTGAGTTGAGATAGGGGGCTTGACTCCGAAATGGCCTGGCCTGAGCAATACCCACTATCATCAGCCCCTGCAGCCACCACAGGGGGGGCTCTTCCCAGGAGCTGATAAGAGGGAGGAGGGGCTGCTCTGCTGCCACAGACCCCAGTTTAGTGTCTGGAGTGCAGGGGAAGAGAGAATCCTTTGCATTTTGCTTTCTACCCCCTGAGTTGTGCCGGAGACACACCAGCATCAGGGCAGCCAGCTGGGGAAGGGGTGAATCCTCTGGAGAGGCGAAGTTGGGTGAACTCTTGCTGTGTTGCTAGAGCACACTTGATTTGGGGGGTACCCAGCTGCCTGTAGGAGTTATATCAGCCCATCAGACAGGCACTTGCCCTTCACAAGCACAACCAGACCAGCCAGCCGTGCCCTGGGGCTCCAGGTGGTCCTACAGGGGCAGGGTGTGGAGCAGGGCTGGTGAGCAGCGGGGTTCTGAGCAGGGGGATGTGGTGCGGGGAGGGATGAATCAGTGTGGGGGGAGCTGGGTTCTTCCAGCAGTAGTGCAAGGTCCCATGGAGAAGGCAGGGGCTGCTGGAGGGCAGATCAAAGAGCAGCCAAGAGCAGCACATGCCATTGCAGATGTGCAGGGTTGTAGTAGTGCACTCCCACACCCAAGCAGGTGTTCCTATAGAAGGAAAAGAGTTTCCGTTTACCTTTGAACTTAAGAGGAAAATGGGCTAGAATCTTCTGTGATGCTCTCACTGGGGAGTGGTCTGGTGCCAGCAAAGGAGCACTTGTTGGGCTTTAGAAATGTCCCTCAACATCTGTAGCTGCTTCTATTGGCAACAAGCCAAATTATCCCTCCTAAATTGTTAAGTATTTATAAAGGTGCACAAAGGACATCAAGTGCTTTTGGAATGTTTTAGCAAGGTGTTTGGCTTCTCTGACACCTGTGCTCAGCTTTTCATTTTGTTTCTGTATTGTTTGTCATTTTGTCTTTATTAAACCTTCTGCTTTACAAAACACACCTGAAGAGCCATCTCGCAAAATTATTTTAAGCTGTTCTGAGAGTGCAGGACACCCTCAGAGACTTGATAAATCTCCACATAGTTTACTCCCTTCTGGCCATGTGCAAGATTTTATCATAGGGCTCTGGCTTCTGGGGGTGGTGGGGGCACCTCAGGTTGGAGAAGACTTTGGGAGAAAGAGCAGTGGCTGGCACAAGGAACCTGCCTTTGCCACCAGCCAGCTCAGGGAAGTCCTTAAAGTCACTTCTTGGCCTGCTTCCACTCCCACATGGGGCTTACTGAGATGTTAAATTCCTCTGGGTGGGGGTGTCCCTTGTCATGATCTGACTCCTATTCTTGTTACCTCATTGTAGAAGGCATTTTTTTTGAATTTGTGAATTGTTGCCTGTCCAGTCAGACTGCCTGGATCTCCCTGCAGCTCTCTGCAGACTTCTGCTTCCCAGGCATGCCCAATCTATAGGTCAGGGTGCACAGGCAGGCACAAGGGAGGCACGTATTCCGGGCAGGACATTTGTATCCATGGCATGGATCTATTGCAGGGCCCCTTCTGGTAGCACTGAAAAATGGCATTCCTCATGGTACCCACATTTTCATGCCAAACTAAACTTTCTTGTCCTTTTCAGAGGTATTTATAGATGGGAATCTTGACAAGAATGAGTTTCTGTTTTGAAAGGAATAGTTTTATTTATTACTAACTCTGATTTGAGTGTGTGTTTTTGTGTGTGTGTGTGCTCAAAGGTGCAAGCAAGCGACAAAAATGCCACCTAAAGAGTGTGCTAAGTCAATCCCTAGGGAGAATGATGAGGAAAAATGAGACAGTCTTTAAAGTGGATGCTGAAAAACTTGAGAGCAGCAAATATGCTCCTCCTGAATGGTGCATGGGGCCAAGGAGAAGGGGCAGTGGAACTGGCAGGGTCCCAGTGCTGGTGTGTTCTGTGAGCAAACAGAGCTGTGCTCACAGGGGAACCTTTGCTTCTAGACTGGTCTCACCTCACTGCAGCATGGTGGGCTGGGCTCCAGGGCCTTGCAGAAAGGAGCTGGTTTTGTCCAGAGGAAAACCACTGGCTGAGAGGAACTGTGGGGAGTTGTCCTCAGTTAGACTCACTGAGGTCTCTGAACTGACATCTGAGCTGTGCTGACAGGATGGGCTGGCTGGGGGGACCAGAAATTCCAGCTTGGAAAGAGTGCTGTCAGTCAGCAGTGGGGACAGTCAGCAGAGGGATCAGTCAGCAGAGGGGTCAGTCAGCAGTGGGACAGTCAGCAATGGGGACAGTCAGCAGAGGGGTCAGTCAGCAGAGGGGTCAGTCAGCAGAGGGATCAGTCAGCAGAGGGGTCAGTCAGCAGTGGGACAGTCAGCAATGGGGACAGTCAGCAATGGGGACAGTCAGTAATGGGGACAGTCAGTAATGGGGACAGTCAGCAATGGGGTCAGTCAGCAATGGGGACAGTCAGTAATGGGGACAGTCAGCAGAGGGGTCAGTCAGCAATGGGGACAGTCAGCAATGGGGACAGTCAGTAATGGGGACAGTCAGTAATGGGGACAGTCAGCAATGGGGTCAGTCAGCAATGGGGACAGTCAGTAATGGGGATAGTCAGCAGTGGGGACAGTCAGCAGAGGGGTCAGTCAGTAATGGGAACAGTCAGCAGAGGGTCACTCAGCAGATTTGCTGGGTGTTTTCTCCACTGTCACACTGACCAAGGGACAGCCCTCAGCTGCGCCGGGACCGGCCGCACGCACGTTCCTGGCAGCAGCAAACCCCGGGAACACAAGATGTCAGGCATGTCCCACCACCCCTCCCTGCTGCCTCAGTCCCACCTCCCTGTTCTGGACAGCCAATCCCTTTGGCTTTCCTGTCTCCAGACCCTGGATACATCCACACAGTTCCACCTGCAGGTACCCACAGACCCCCATGCTGTGTGCCAGGGCTGGAATGTTCTCCAGGCTGTGCAGGCAGATGTTGTCCAGCAGCAGGCAGTTCCGTGGCATTGGGAAGGTAGCAGTGAGGTCTGGTGAAAAGCTCTTTAAGCCGCCTGAACAATACCCAAAACTCTGTTTGATTCCCAGCTTGCTGGTGAATACAATCACTGCCTTCAGCAAGGAGAACTGCATTACCACACTGGGTTGCAGTGGTGGACAGTTCCCATCCCTTCTTGGCTGCACACCAAATGACCAAGAAAAAAGTCAGGGCTGAGGCTCAGGCGAAAAGACAGAGATTTGGTTTTGTAGGATTGTGACAGTGTCTGCATCTTGACATGAGCAGGAGTGGAGAGGAATTCAAGGAACTCGCCCCTCCCAAACCAATCAATTCAAAGTATTTTGATGGCAGATTGTACATGGAGCAATTAAATAAAGAATAATGCAATGCAAATAGTTCAGAAATGAGAGAGACATGGAACAATGTTTAGAAGTCCAAGGAAAAACCACAGACATGAAAATTTAGCTAATACCAGGACTAGTGTTAATGGTTGTCATAGATCTTCCCATGGGCCTTGTGCTGCTGGGAAAAGGCTGAGAATGTGTTTGCAGAGCCCCTGCACACCTGCAGGGCAGCTTCCAGCAGTGCTGTGAGCAACTCCTGATGCCAGCAGCAGGGACAAAGAGACAATCCATTCAGAAACCTGGAGAACACACCTGCCCAGGCCACATGAGCAAGTGTGAGGTGGCAGCCTGAATGGATGAATGTTATGCAGACATGGAAAGGTTTGGGTTGGAAGGAACCTCAAAGATCATCTCATTCCAACCTTCTGCCATGGCAGGGACACCTCCCATTATCCCAGGCTGCTCCAAGCCTCATCCAGCCTGGCCTTGGGCACTGCCAGGGATCCAGGGACAGCCACAGCTGCTCTGGGCACCCTGTGGCAGCACCCTCACAGGGAGGAATTTCCTCCTGATATCCAGTTTAAATGTCCTTTCTTTCAGCTTAAAGCCATTCGCCCCATGTCCTGTCACCCCAGGCCCTTTTTAAAAGTCTCTCTCAATCTTTCTGGTAGCTCCCTTCAGGCACTGGAAAGCCACAATTAGGTCATCCTGAAACGTCTTTTTTCCCAGCATATCCCAGTTCTCCCAGCCTTTCCTCCCAGCAGAGCTGCTCCCTCCCTCTGCTCATCCTGGAGCCTCCTCTGGGCTCTGCAGCAGCTCCAGGTCCTGCCTGTGCTGCTTTGGGGCAGCTCTGCAGGTGGGCTCTCACCTGAGCACAGGGGCAGAATCCCCCTCCCCTCTCTGCTGCCCACCCTGGGGCTCAGCCCAGGGCAGGGGGAGTTTCTGGGACCCAGATCTCACCCACAGCACCCCCAAGTCCTTCTCCCAAGGCTGCTGTGCCTGCTCATCCCAAGCCTGGATTGCCCCAATCTACATGCAGAACCTTGCACTTGGTCTTGTTAAACCACCTGAGATTCCCACTGGCATTTCTCAAGCCTGTCCTTGTGAAATTTCTGATCCCTTTTCCTGTTTCACCATTGGTTATATCATTCTCAATGTACAGGTGCTACTGTACTTTGTATTTCAAGCAAGTTTCAGTCTGCAGCCTCTGTGATGGGGCCAGGAGTCTTCCAGAGCTTTGAAACAGAGGTACCAAGCTGCCCTTTCCTTCATGAGCAGCCCATGAAGAAAAAGGGGCTTTAAAACCAAAATTATTTTAAATAAAGGAAGTTCAATATGAGAAAGAGTGGAAGTCAGCAGACATTGCAAACAAGATGCCCTTGGCCAGCTGAGACCAACTGGGATGTCTCTTCCTCAGATTTTCTCTTCAAAGGGATCCCTTTACAAAGGAGAACAAGTCAGGAAGGGATGTTCAGATGGGGATGGGCACAGCTCCTCAGACATCTCCATTTCATTGTCCCTCCTTTGTCTGAAAGAGGCCAAGATGCCAACTTCCCAAGCAAGCTGAGGCACCGTGGCAGCTCTGGAATGCATTACTTATTATAATTCTAATAGTATCTTCTATTGCTCTATATTTTTGTAGCTATTTCTAATATCACAAATATTTGTGTTGCCCTGATTTTCTGAGATTCACGTCACATTCTCAGCTGCCATCTGCTCATGATGCCATCTCAGGGAGTTTACTAGGTGGAGAAGCAGAAACCCTTGGAGGATTTACACCAGACTGGGAGTCCCATGATGTAGGACTCATCTTTATCCCATCCATCTGGATCTCATCCTCCTCGCTGACACGCAGCAGCAGCAGGAGGAAAGGCTGTGGCAAGGGCAAAGTTAGCCCTGCTCCAGGCTCTTGGCTGTGAGCCCTCTCCTGCACTGAGATGGGTCAGCCCCTCTGGTGGAGAATCAAAAGTTCTCAGGACCTTCCCTCTTCCCAGGGAGAGTGAGACATTTTCAGGAAAGAAATGCTTGAACCCCCTTCAGAAGTGATTTGACACCAGAACTGGATCTCTCCTCTGTCTCCAGTAAAAACCCAGCCACTGTGACCTGGCACTGCTCTGCTACAAACCCTACCCTCGAGTTTCCAAGATTTGTTGCTCAGCCAGCTCTGTCAAGGGCTCCACCTCCTCAGGGTGGATGTGTCAGGGACACGGAATCACCTGCCTGAATGCCCCCACAGCATTACTCAGGACACAAAGTCTGCCCTGAATCTTCTGGCAAGTGAAACCTGCCTCAGCAGATGTCAAACGCAGGCAAGGTTTGCAAGGTGCTGATCCCCTGAGCAGTGTTTGGGCTGTGGGAATGGGCAGTGGGAGCCCTGTCAGCTCAGAGTGCCAAGTGAAATGACACAGGGTCACTCCTCAAGTGGGGAGCCACAGCCTCTCTGTGCAGCAGCTGCCTGGGACATCCCACGCTGGCAGAAGCAGCCCAGGCCCACCTGCTCCTGTAGCTCCTGCTAAAGGGCAGCTTTGCTCTGTCCCTACAGCCCTGGGAGGTTCAGCTGGCACGGGTCTGTACATGCTGTCCCCCGTGTGCAGGCAGCTCCACGGACAGGCAGCAAGGAGGGCTGGGACAAACCACAGCAGCTGACTCAGCCCATGCTCCTGATCCCCAGATGTGTGAGTGCCTGCTGCTGCCAGGCCATCAGCAGTGAAAGGACAGCAGCTGTCCAGTGCAGTGACCCTCACACAGCCCCACCCTTCCAGGGCTCTGTGCTTACCTGCCTTTCTCACTCGCCACTTCTCACCCAAAGCCTTGTAGGCTCAAACCCATCTCAAGGTCAAATTCTGAATTAGGAGACCAGTGAAAACTGGTGGCCAGGTCCTCCATCCTGCTCTAGGATGATCCTGAGATGTGTTCCTTATCCCTCAGTATGCTGGTGGAGGTGTTTGTGGTTTCCTTGCCAGCCCACATCTGGCCTGTTGCTGTGTTCCCTGAAAACCTGGCAGCCAAGCCACCCTTTGAGCAGAGCCTGTCCTGAGGATGCTCCACAGCAATTCCCAGGAACTCACACAGCACTTCCTTGGAAAGTCAGCATGCCCAAGGCTGGCACTGCTCCTCTTCCTTGCCTTGTGTGGAGAGGAACTCCATGCCACACCTGGTCCGTCAGCACCACGCTGACCACCTGCCAGGCAGGCAGGATTTAGCACCAGCCTGAGCTTATGTGAAGGTGTCTGGCTCCCTGTTCTTCCTGCAAGGACGCCGAGGGCTGTGCAGGGACCAGCTCCTGCTCCCTGAAGGCCTCTGGAGAGTCAGACTGGAATGTTTCCACATGAAGATGATGGGTGGTGAGAAGAGCAGGGTGCCTGGCACACACTTTGCTGTGTCACCCTGTGACTGCACCTTCCACCCTTGCCCTTTTTGCTCCCTCCAGCCCGTGAGTAGGGTGAGGTGGGGCACTGCTCACTGCAGGTGCTGGTGCAGCCAGTGCATTGCATTCCTGCTGTGTGCTGTGCACCCTGGACATGCAGAAATCTGACAGTCATGGCTGTGAACGCTTTACTGAATCCATGATTTCCACCTCTGCTCGGCAGCCCAGAGGACAGAGGTGTAGAGGCAGTGTCAGGGGACCTGGGCAATCTGTGACATGAGTTGTACAGTGACATGAGTTCTCATGGCAGCAGCTCCAGCACAAAGCTCACAGCAACATGGGAAGATGTGCAGAAGAGATCACAAAACTCATAAATAAACCAGGTCAGGTTTTGGAGAGTGCTTCACCCCCTGGTGCTCAGAGCAGTTGCTCAGCACCCCCCGGAGCCAGTCACACAGCAAAGAGAGGAGCTTTGCCAAGACGTGTGCTCAGCATGGCTTGGTGTCCAGCTAGCTGGGATTTCTGGGAGTGCTGAGGCTCCTGGTGAGCACGTGCACGGCTGCTCCTGGCTGGGGCAAGCGTTTGCAAGGCAGAAACATGCAAATTCAACCCCGAGTGAATATTCATCTGAAAAGCCTAACCAGAGTGTATTTTTGGGTGTCCTGTTTAGAAGCCATCCAGTCAGGGAACAGAAACAATGGCAGATGATTTAAGCTATCAGTCACACGATGGGAACACGAGCTAACAGCCAAGTGGAGGGGTGGTGGTTGGAGCTCTTTGCTCGTGAATGAGGGCACATTGGCAGAGCTCTGGGGGAGCAGCTTGATTCCTGGCTGTGAGGTCTCTGCGCTCCCCCTTGCCAAGTGCTTGTGTGAGGAGACCTGCTGGGTCTCACCAGGAGAGGGGGGCTAAAAGCTCCTCAGCATGAGAGAAGCTGTCACTACCCTGCACTGATGTGTCACAAGCACATCCCTCTTTCCCTCCGCTCACATCTCAGCAGGCTCCTGCCTCCTCTCTGCTCCAGATGTGTGATAAGGAGGATTTACTGAGTCCCTACGTGGCTTGTGCTTGTCTCTCCCTCTATCCATTACTGAGCCTGTCACTGAGCTCTCTGCACACCCTCTTGTCCTCCCCAGGAAGTGAAGCTGAGATTCCCTGGGGCTGTGCATAGCTGGGCTGCCCAGGGGATGCCCAGGAGGAGCAGCTGCAGGAGCTACATGTGGCACACTTATACTGCCCTGAGAGGGACCATTGTGTGACTGTGTGGTACAGAAATGGGTTTGGAGTAACCTCTGAGAGATCGTTTGTTGCTTTTGAGGCACAGAGAGCTAGAATGGGAGTATTTAGCAAAGTCAGTCCCTCTGGCTGCACACTGCCTCTGCTCAGCACCCAGGAACTCCTGGTCTGGAAAAATATGGACTTCAGTGTGTGCTGGGAGATGAAAGACTGAGCAAAACAAACACACCATTTCAGAGGAAGGGCTGATAACCAGAGCCTGTGCTTCAGCTGTCCTCAGCTCTGTGGCCCTGGTAATCCCCTGTGCCCGGATGAGCCAGACACTGGGCTGCTTCTGCCAGTAAGGGATTACTGAGCTGGAGCTGCCCCTACACACAGCAACGTGCTCTTACTCTGCAGGCAATTGTCTCCTTTGGGAGGGGGTTTGATTGGAGAGAAGGCTGCTCCTGTATCTCACTCCAGATCTTCAGACTGTATTTCCTTATTTTCAGATTGAGTTCATAACAACCAGTTTATACCCATTTGTTCTTCTGCCAGCAAAGATCTTTAGCTTAAAGAGTCAAGAACAGATCTCCTTAATCCCTGGAATTTACCCCAGACTTATGTCCAGAGAGCAGTGAATGTGTCTCTCTTGAAGCAGGCAACCAGATCTGCGTGCACTTTTCCAGGCATGGTCTCTCCAGAGCTCCTGCCATCCATTTCTCCCTGTCCTTGATGCAGGAGCCATCCCAAGACATCCTGGTATTGCTTTTGCCCCTTTCACTGTGACTTCAGTGGGTTAGACTTGTCTTAGGATGCTCTCCAGTCTTCCCCGCTGCTGAACTCCCAGTCTGGAGCAGAAGCCCACTTCCCAAGGGCATGATTCATGCTGGCATGTCACAGCCAATTCCCAGCACTCCAAAATCAGCTAAAACTAAGGTGCAATCCCATTCATCTGATCAGCAGTGTTATTTCTGCCAAGGCCTCTCCTGTTGTGGCCGAAACTGTCACCACAGCAGCACCAGCAGTACTCCCAGGACCCAGTATTTTGTAAATTGTATTAATTATTGCATGGGGCAAAGTCTTACAGGGCATTCAGTGCTCCAGGAAGGAGCTGAGGTCCAAATCCTGCCCCAAAGCTGTTCCCCAATGTGCTGTGCTGCTGAACCCATGCAGTGCATAGCTCAGAGACTGTCACTGGTGTATTTTATATGGTGCTTATTCTGCTAGGAAACAACCAGAATTATTTGGTCTAGCAAATTTAGTTTCCATTCTCTGCAGGCCCTAAAATTTCCTAGGACTGGAAAAAATGGAAACCACAGTGTTCTCTGACAATAATGCAGAGGACTCACCACCTGAGGAGTCAAACCCCCAATCACTGGCTGTTAAATACACTGCAGCAGACATGAGGTTTGGCATCAACCAGAGACTTCAGCACAGAAAGCGGCAGAGAGCTTGTGGGAAAACCAGGCAGGGAAGGGGAGCCAGAACGTTGCAAAAGGCCAATTGCTGCTCCTCGAGGGCTACAGATAGTGCAACCTCAGGGCTTGTGAACTGATTTTCTTCCTTTGGCCCCAGAAGAACTCTGTTATTTATCTGCTTCAGGTAGATGCAAACTGCTTCTAAGGTATCCCTGAAAATCCTGAACCCACCTCCTGCTCTGTTTTGTCCCTTCCCCTTTCCCCTGGGTGCTTCTGGGGTGGAACTGAGGTGCTGAGGCTCTCAGGGGTGGTGGGGCTGAGCTTGTCCTGGGGCAGGCTGGGGGGCTGGACCCGCTGGCTGCTGGACTCGTGATGGGACACGGCACAGAGTGTGCTGCTGGCAGGGCCAGGCGTTCCCAACCACTCCCTGACAGCCTGCACATCCCTGTGGGGCTGCAGGGAGGCCGGGCTGCTGCTTGGACGGTGAGCAAGGCAAGCACAGGTGAAGTCAGTGCCTCCCTGAGCCCAGCACACCGAGAGCTCTGCCTCAGTACCCAGTGAGCTGCAAGGACCCTGCAGGCTCTGCCAGGTGCAGGTGTGCTGGTGCTGCCTGTGAAGGGGCAGTGACCTCTCCATGGTGCCACAAGGCTGTGGGAAGAGGTGATGGCTGTCCCTGCTCCTGGGTGCCCTGCCCTGGCTGCAGGGCTGGCTTCAGTCCTGGCACCCTCCCTCCCTCCTGGGCTGGGCACAGCTCAAGTTCCCTGCCTGGATCTGGTGCTGCCAAGAAGCAGCTCCCAGGGAGATGGAAGGACCTTGTCAGAATAGCAACCCATCAACACGGACAACTTTTCAAGAAACACAGAAGGAAGTGGAAGAAGTACGAATATATTGTACAGAAATCTGCAAAAAGCTGCAAAGCTGAATAGCAGTTTGCCAAATTTTAAGTTGTTGTCTTTTATTTTTTTCTTTAGTAAAGCTGCACTTTAAAAGGTCCTGATAAATGTTGCTGCTATGTTATGTTCAGCTGCTATATACCGAATTTTCATTTTTCACTGTGCTCCGTGACGCCACAGCGAGCCAGAGCGCAGCTGGGGAGCGCAGCTCCGCCCGGGGAGGCTGCTCCTGCCGAGCCAGGCTGGCATCTCCCTCTGCAGGCTGCTCCCCGGTGCCTGCGCTCCCGCAGCGCTGTTCCTGCGCCCCTATCAGCCAAGGCGATCATCGCCCCAGGGCAGGAAGCGAGCAAAGCGGAGCAGATAAAATCAGCGAGAATGGAGACCTAACAGTGATTCAGGTGAAGGTGAAGGAGGGTCCGGAGCCAGCGGCGTGTGGGGTTTGGATGGGGACCTCTCCCTTCCTGAGGGCACATGGCACTGTGAGCACACGCACAGCCCTCGCTGGGAAGGGCCTTTTCTCAGCTCACTCTATTGCACCAGTGCCAGATCTCGGAGGGGGTTCGGGAACCTTCCCCCTCACTGCCTCCAAACCCAGAGAAAAATATTCCTGACTGTTGCAGCATGAAATCCCAGAGCTGCCTGCCGTGAATCCTCAAGAGAGTAAACACGATGGCAGGGGCACGTGTGGGGCTTGATGGGAAAAGGCAGACACTTAGTTTCCACTTCTGTTGCTCCCTTCACAAATAAAGAATGAAACACAGATCAGATAAATTAAAACCTTGCTTTTGCCCCTTTGGAGAGCCCAGGAGCCTTGGCAGCTCCATGCGTCGAGAGCACGTGCAGCTAAAGCCAGATGAACAGGAAAAACTGACCCAGCATCTTCAAAGGATTAAGGCAGCAGGAGTAAGCTATACACCATGTAAGGCTCTGACAGGGGGAAGCAGAGCTTTTTAATGAATCACTCCATGGTCTGCTCTCATATGCCTTTCCCTGTGGGATGAGGCACAGTGATAAGCATTCCATGACCTGCCTTGAACACTCAAACAGCGTTTCATCATTCCCCTCCCCACACTGCAGACAAGGAGGACAGAGACACAAAAGATGAGAAATGAAGCTCACATCCTCATCTTGGCCTGCTTCATCTTCCTTTCCACCAGTAAAGCTGATCCCTCCCTGCCCTTTGCAAGGGCATCTCCTTCTGGGCAGCCCTTGCAGCCTCTCATCCCTGGTCACTGAGAGGGGGGAAGTGACCCTGGCTCCCCAAGCTTGAGATCCCAGATGCTATAGGCCTGAAAGATTTAAGTGATGCTGGAAGAACCATGTCTACAGAAAAAGGGGTTTAAAAGCAATCAGGGAATTGAATACAGAGGAGATCTTGTCAACTTTCTGGTTCCATTAGCACTGTCAGGAACACTAAGAATATAGACATTACATGGTTTGAAAGTGTTTCCAAGAGTTCTGTGTATTATTATGTTATCTCTGATCTAAACCCCTGTTAGGGATTTCATGGTCTTAGCCTGTGTTTGAGATTCAGCACATTAATCAGTGAGATCTCTCTGAGATGTGTCAACAAATTCAACCCGCTGTTCTGCGTTAGCTGCTCCGAGTAAATGAGCGCCGTGTTTAGGAGCAGCTGGAACCCACAGGGGCTCACGAATGAAGGAGAGGTACCAGAGCACCTTTTCAGTGGAGATTGCAAAGAAGCAGACCAGGGACATGATCCTTTCTGTCCACCCTGACTGCTTCTCTCTTCATAGTGCTTCTTGTGAGATGTGGAATTTCAGAAAAGGGCAGCTAAATGAGAAGAGCTTGTGTAAATGGAGCATTTGAATGGGTCTGTAACCCATGGAGAATGAATGATCCATGTGTGCCCTCCACCTGCACACAGAGCAGCCAAGAGATCAAGCACAGGCTGTGCCCAAGCCTGAGGGCCCTCTGGCAAGTGGGGACCTGTGTCTTGTCTGCTGTGTCCTCTGCATGGAAGGAAGTTGAAATCTGGCACTTGGGAGAAGGGAGTGACAGATTTCTGCAGCCCGGTGTCCTCAGTCACAAAGCAAATGGAGGTGTAGCCATGCAGCCAGCAGAAAGGAGCATGGAGAATCATGGAATCTCAGCATCACAGAAAGGCTTGGTTTGAAAGGGACTTTAAAGATCATCCACTTCCATCTCCCACTAGACAAGGTTGTTCCAAGCCTGTCCAACCTGGCCTTGAACACTTCCAGGGGTGGGGCAGCCACAGCATCTCTGGGCGACCTGTGCCAGGGCCTCATTGGCCTCACAGTATTCTTCCTCACAGGTATTTCTTCCTAATACCTAACCTAAATCTACTTTCAGACAGTGTGAAGCCATTCCCCCTTGTCCTGTCCCCCTCCACCCTCCATTCAGGCTCCCTGCATGACAGAAGGTGGTGAACTCTGTTCATCCATAGCTTGTGCTTCCTACATCTCAGCACGAAGATTTATGGCTCGAGCTCTGGAGACTCAGCATTTCCATCAGCCCCAAGAGCTCAGAGCACCCTGGGGCCCATCTGTGTGAATCCCAAAGAACTGAGGAGGAGCCACAGCAGTGACACGTGATGGTGGAGCCGTGCTGGTGTGAGCTGGGCGTGAGCCAGAGGCTGGTGGTGCCGGCAGCACTGGGAGCTGCAGCGCTCCCCGAGCACACCCCTGTGTCCCACTGCAGCCCCTGCCATCGTGGAAGGGTGTGAATCCACACCAGGTGCAAGGCAGACATCCCTGCATTTCCACACGCTGTGCCCTCGGGTTCCATTTCCTCCCTAATGCCTCCCATGCCTGGGAGTCAGCTGGCAGCATGGTCTGGTGCTGTACCCCGATGCACATCAGAAATCCAGTCCAGAGTTATTCTCCCTGTTGACCAACATTTTCTCAGACAATAGAAAGATGAAATTAATTGCAGAACTCATGTTTTTGGAAGTAAATGGAATCAAGAAAAATGTTCTCTGCCAAAATCTGATCTAGTAAGAGTAAGAGTGAAAGGGAAAATAAAGGGAATGTTACTGGAAACGCTACTTTGCAACACTGCATTTCCCAGCAAAGATAACCCTGGGTACAAGCTCTGATCAAATCCACATTGTCCTAACGAGGTACCACTGCACTAATTAGCTGTTTGTAAGGGCTGGAACAATCCTCAGCAGCAGACCTGGTTAAAGCACCCCTGGGGCAGTTCTGTCACTCAGGACCCTGTCACTGACTCATGTGCTCTGCAGAGCCCCAGGCCACTTCACTGTCTGCAGTACCAGTAAAGCTTTCCATGAACACATCACCTGGCTGTTGGGGATGCCCACCACAGGGTGTGCAAGCTCTGTTACCCAGAGACTGCCTGTAAGCAGCTTTTTGCCATGATAACATCATCCACCGTGCTGGTGCAGACCAGCCTGTGCATCCTCCACACAGCAACAGGACTGAATTTCTCACAAGTGAGTATAATCAGTTAACAACACTGCTTTGGGTGTAGAGAGATCTTTGTAGTTGACTTGATCCTTTAGTTTTGTTTCATCCTTCTCAAAGGTTTTTTGACAAGATTTTGTGCTTCACCTGCTCATGGCTGGTGGTGCTGGGGGCCTCTTGCACTTGGCATCATTAAAACCCAAAGGGTAAAACGATGCCAGTGTTTCCTCTTGTCCCTGAGAGCTCGTAGGACTGGCACTGGCCCTGTGCAGAGAAGGTCAGTCTGTGCAGCACAGGCAGGCAGAGGCAGGATGCTCTGCCTCCCTCTCCTTTGGGATGGAGCAGCTGTCCTGCTCCCTTGGCATTGTCATGGGGAAGCCTCTCTGTTGTCACCCACCCAGTGAGGGCCTCCAGAGAGGAGGAGCTGCAGCCCAGCAGAGTCACCACACCTCAGGGGCAGGGACACCCCAGGCTGGCTGCTGGCCAGGGCTCACCCTGCACGGATCCGGAGTCCTGGACAGCTCAGGAAGGAGCTGTGCTAAGCTCAGCTCCAGGGCTTAGGGCTTTGGAAAACATGAAAGACAGCTCGAGCACTGTCCAAACTGCCTAGCTCCACCTCATCTGGGAAAAAGTGAGAAGAGGGGGATATCCGAAATAATGAGTTTTCTGAATATTTATTCAAAACATGACAACAGATAAACTCCGATCACATGTTGCATTCAAATATTGGGATGCTTATTCCAAATATGGTCCTGTTGCAATTGTATGATAAACATGAAAGCGAGAGTGCAGTTATTTATGTCCTGCCTTCAGCTCCTCAATAGCATGTTTAAGTTTAGGGTATTTATGCTCTTTCATCCAGCTGTCTGACTTTATCAAGCCCTGTACAACTTGTGAGAGGCAACCATGCCAGCAGCAGAACAAGCCCCAGCAGATCTTGGTAGAATGGGCTTCCCTCATGGAAAGCACATTATGTCCCTCCTGCTTCTCTCCTGGCCCCCATGGAGAAGTTCTGGCACAAAACTGTTGTATTACATAGTCCCCTGGCAAGGAGGGAAAGCCTTTCTCCTTGGCTGGGGCTGGAGGAGCTTCCAATATCATTTAAATGAAACAATAACTCAATGGTAGCAAGCGAGGGTTATTTGGGGTGCTCCAAGAAGGCACATACTGTGCCCAGGAGCAATGGAAATTTAGGCAAAGGGAAGTTTTGACTAAAGAGCCAAAAAAAGATCTTGGCAGGACCTCCTGTACTCTGTGGAGCCACCTCTCGTGTGGCAGGATGGATGCCCTCCTTAACTGCTGATTTGGATTTGGATTCTTGCTTACTGCTAGGGTATTGTGTTTACTTTCATGCTCTGCTCTGGGCATTGACTGGAACTGTCAGGAGTCCTCTGAAGAGACAGGGCTGGAGCTGTACCCAGCACAGACATTCTCCTGGGCTTTGGTCAGGCTCCAACACCTCAGAGCCCAGGGCCAGGGATTCCACATCTTCCTGGGAGAACAAACCTACGGGCATCTGTGTGGGGTGATGGAGACTGGACAAGCCATCCCCTGAGGCGAGTGCAATGCCAGCAAACACACCCCACATCCTGGTTCTGGATGAAGGAACTCAGAAACCCACGGTTGGCTCTGACTAATCTGATCTGTGGGCTCCAGCACTGGGATTCTGAGCTTAATCAGAGACCCCAGAGCTCTTTGCAAGTGTAAGTTTCCTAAGGAAAACTTAGTAGAACAAATAAAGGATGAAGTCAAAGAGTTGTCAGCAAAAGAGATGTTCTTCCTGACCTGCCAAACCATGAAAACAGCCACAGCTGCAAAATATTCCAAGGATAATCCATCTTCTAGCAATAGGACCAGAAGATGAGTGACCTGGTCCGGCCTCTCCTGGGCATGGGCAACAAAGCCACTGAGTGCCACCAGTAATGACAAACAAATTCCACCCAGACTGACCTTCCACAGCCATGCACAGACACCTGCATGCCCTGTGGTCCTCTGAGTTTCAGCTGTCTCCCAAATCTCCCAATTTCACTGTCTCACACCCTTAAATTACAGACCTATTATTACTTCAGCTTTTCCAAGTGCTTGTCAGCTTTATGATCTACTGAGACCTCTCTGGGGGCTCAGCTCTGGACCCTGCCCACAGCAGAAGGTGCAGGCTGTACTGGTTGCTTCACACACAATAGAAACTTACAGGGGAAAATCAAACAAATTCCCCAAGTGCGTACTTTGCATTTGAAAATCAATGTTGGATAATGCCTCCAAGTCTTAAATTCATATTCTGAAGCTTTGTCACAGATTTCTTAGGCACATGAATGCATAGCATGCTCAGAATCCATGGGATTTCTGCATTTACAGCATCCAGGTTCTCCTCCACTTTTACAGGGTCTAACCCATTGAACATGTCTTGGCACTTGAATGATGATAACAAAGAGTGAAGAGGGAACCTCAGCATGTTCTGATGTTTCTTTGCTGTCCCTCAGGGTTTGTGTCTCTATATTAGGTAATGGCAACCTTGTACCTTGTCTCAGATCAGACACTCTCTGTCTCTCCATCTCAAATGCTCTTGTTTTCCTTTTTTGTCTTCATAGAAGGGAAGGGACCTCAAAGACCACCCAGTTCCCTGCCTTGGGGGGACACCTTCCACTGTCCCAGGCTGCTCCAAGCCCTGTTCAACTTGGCCTTGGGCAATTCCAGGAATGGGGCAGCCACAGCTGCTCTGGGCACCCTGTGCCAGGGCCTGAGCACCGTGCAATCCTTCTCTGAGGCCAGCTGGGTGATGGGCACCAGGTGAATGCACATCAGCCTTTTATGCAAGTCTACCCCAGGGTAAGAACCTACCCTCAGTAGCCCTTTTTTGGTTGCCTTTGACTTCACTTTTGCATGGATCTCCCATTGGGGATCAGCAAACACAATTCCTTGACTGCAAAATTTATCCAAAACCAGCTCAAAAATTCACTTGTCAGACTGATCTAAGTTTAGCTGGGTTCCTTCCATTCTTGACTGATGTCATATAATTTTCCAGCACCTACAATACTTTCTACTTCACAGTGTGAAGCCATTAGTGTATTATTGAACATTAATTTCATTAACGCTGTTTCTCTCTCATATATGTCCATTTATTCTCCAACTTTGTCATTTTTTTTCATAAAGACAATAGTGGATGAAGAGATGGCTTTGTTATTAGTTTGTGTGTGTAATTCAGAGAACAACAAAGCAAAAAGGCACATGCTAAGATGCATGAACAGGGTGTTTGCTCTCCAAAACCACTGAGGGTTGGTGAGGTGGTCTGAAAAAGACAGTCAGGCCTCTAGACCCTGAAAATGCAAGTCCAGCCTAGAGTCCAGGCCATAAAACAGATGTTTGTAGAAACACTTTTCTGGATGGGCAGGGGGAAGCGTATTCTGGAGGGCACTGATTCTGAGAGGACAGACAGGGACCATCCCAATTGCAGTTGTTTCTCAGAGCACTCTTCTGTCCTCCTTTCACAAGGATGCCTGGCACTACCCAGGAGTGCTCCATGTGCAGGTGTCAGAGCTGAGCCTGCAGCCCAGAGGGTTTTCTGCACTTTCTGCATTCACCAAACTGAACCTCAACCCCTTCCAGAAGCTGCCCCGGGCTGCCCTGTGACACCCCAAGCTCCTGCCCAGGCATCTCCTAAGGCACAGCAACAACAAAGGGATTGTGCCAGTGTCTTCAGGGCTGGGATTTAGCCCAAGCATCACAAAGTCCTGCACAAAGGCTGTTGATCCTGGTGGTGGCATCTCATTCTGGAAGGAGCCAGCACGTTTCTTACAGCCCAGCGAGCCGTGGTGCCAGTGACAGAAGACGGGGCTGTGTTTGCCAGCTGAGCCCACTCACACCTGCTCCTCCATGCCCTCCTCCTGCAGCTGGGCTCATCTGGGAGCTCTCTCTGGAGCAGGGTTTCCTCAAGCCCTGTGCTGGGAACAGCAGTGGACAGCCCTCTCTGTCTGAGCTAAAACCAAGGCTGGAGGCAGGGAGATAAAACCAGTTGTCCCACTGTGCTGTGCTCAGCAGAACTAATTGAGGGGCCTATTAAGAAACAATACACAGCAACATCCACATTTTAGAGCCATTTGTGCAGGCCAGAACCACACTTAAAAGCATCTTCCAGTTCTTTTGCCACCCATATTTCATTTCCAATCTAGGAAAATTGAGCAGCAGGGAAAGCTGAGGACTTGCTGGTTACCTCAGATTGCTCAGTGAAGTCTCCCATTATCCACCCCCCATCCCTGCTATCTCAAGGTATTGCTAACGTGGAGCATAAGTAGAGGGAATACTGCACACAGGGAGGCAACCAGATCGATTTTTCTGACAAGTTTTCTGCTTAGCGGCATTGCTCATGCAGGTTTTTACACTCTGGGTCAAGCAGAGCATTCCAAACCCTTTGAGCATGGTTTATCTGCAGCAGCACTTCCCATTGCCTGAACCCTACTGCTTTCATGAAAATAGCTGACAAGGAGCTTGGGCAAATTGGGAGACAGAATTTGGTTTTGACATATGAGAATTTAGGCTTCAAATCCAGTAAAGATGAAGCTGATTCTGTGAGCAACAGCTTGAAGAGGAGGTTGAGATGTGGTGTCCATCGCAGGCTGCTTGAGGGCTGGAGTTGCCAAGGAAAAATTCAGGTGGGTGATGGCCAAGTCTCACACGTGTCTGCAGGATTCAGGATGTTTTGGTATGGGTGTGAGTAGGGCAGGCTGCTGCCCCTCTGCAGCCTGAGGAACGAGATCCCAGGGCAGAAATGCTTCCTCAGAGCACCTGAGGGGAACAGGAAAGGCAGCAGCAAGAGGGTTTGTGCTCAGACAAGCTGCCAGAGGAACAGCACACATGCAGTCATGCCATCAGTCTGTGCAGAAGGAACAGCAGGGCTTAGAGATAAGGAAGGGTTGTGAATACAGTTAAAAATAATGAATGGGCTTCACCTAGGAAGGAAAGCAGGCAGAGAATGAAATTAGATTTTGCAATCATATGACAGCAGATAGAGGAAGTGAGCCCTGAGGGTATGAGGAAGGCTTGTCCCGAGTCCAAGAGGGCCATCCCAGCCTCCCAGAAGGCTCATCCCTGCCTCTCTCAGTGCTGTGTGACTCACTGGTGCAGGGCAGGGCACAGCCCAGCACAGCAGCCCCTCTCCCCTGCTGGTGGCCCATGAGGAGCCTTGGAGCATCATCCCAGAGGAGCTGGGTCTTTGTGCTGCCTCTGCAGGGCTCTGGTTCTGGGCTGCTGTGGTGGCACAGCAGGGCAGCAGACAGGGCCAGGGCTCAGGCTGCAGGTGACTGAGGTGCCACCAGCGGGGTGGAAATCACTTCCCCTGAAAGGGCCCCAGTGCAGGTTGTGCTGCAGTGAAGAATTCCTGGGGCACTCCCTAGGGAAGAGAGCACCAGGGTGGGGCATCAGACAGTGAAGCCATGAAAGAGATTAAAGGAGATAGAAGAGATTGGAAGTACTGGAGGGTGGCAAATTGGAAGGGCAGCTCTGCAGGGAGATCCACTCTGGACTGAGATGACAAGCTAGAAGCTGCCTGAAGAGAGGTGAGGTAAAAACCTGAAATCCAGCATCACCCTAAGGGAATTGCTAACCATGGGCTAGGAGGGGATGTGGCCTTTCTCATTTTATTTGCTAGAGCAAGGAGACAAATATTTACTGGGATGTTTATTTGAGAACAAGTTGGTGGGAAGAAGAGTATGGCTGATATCAAAGGAATGCTCATTCGTGTCACAGCCTTTGGAAGCAGTGTTTATGATTAATTCATCTATCTATGATCAGCACTATCCACAGAGTGTTTGCTATTTATTTACTCATTTATTACCCTTTTCTGTATCCATCAGAGTGATTTATAACATATAATGAACTGAAGATCATTAGTGCGTGACTGAAGAACTGGTACAAGCTTATCTTCAGGACATTGCTCGGCAAAGCACCAAATTCTCCTCTGAATTTATTTTTCCCCATCAATACATCATCTAAGATGTGGTGTTTTCTTGAGCCTGGCCATTCCGAAGATGTTATTTCCCTTTGGGAGGCCCTGGTTGTTCAAATGTTCAGCAGTTGACAGCTGCCTGGAACGCACTACAAAAGAATTAAAGCCAACAACATTTCTATCTTTTCATCTTTCTAGCCTTAGACTGAATCAGGCACTGGCTGCTACTTGTTGCTGCTATTCACGACATTGCTGGTGTTGCTGTGACCTTTTCTCTGTTATGGTCTTATCTGATGTTTGCAGGACTTTGTATAATTGAGGGGTTTATGTGTAGTGATGTTTCTGGGTCATTTTCTCTCTGTTCCTGGAGGAATTTATCATTGGTGAAAGGTGCTGCAGAAGTGACATCACAGCAGGAGATCCCCCAGGAAGTGATGAGGCAGTTACAGAAGGAGCAGCTCGGTGCTGCTCTGAGCAGGTGGCCTCAGCCCTGGGCACAGGGGCCACTCAAGCCCATCTGGGCTGTCCCAGGTCACAGGAGGCAGAGCTGTGGCAGCAGGGGCAGCCAGAGCAGCTTGTCCTGCTCCAGAGCTGTTCTCATCCAGCAGAGCCTGGGGCAGTCCAGCAAACAGAAAGTGAATTCAGCACAGGCTGGAGGTGTTTTCAGTCCAAGACACCATTTCTGACAGAGTCCTGCCCTGTTCAGGCTGCACAGCTTCAGGGAGGACCATCCTCTGCTCTGCCAATGTTAAACAACAGTTGTGTCTGATGTATCAGCCAAGGGTGCTTTAACTGCTGCTGGTTGGAATTTTAGCCAGATGAACAGACCCACTTTGGGCCACCATCTACAGTCCCTTCCCAGCTTCCAAATCCAGTGGCAATGCTGTACATCCAGCACAGTGTTCTCTCATCACACTGGGCATCTCTGCAGTCCCTTAACCAGCGGACATCTGACAGCAGATGGGCACAGGACTTGCTGCTACAAAGACTCAGAGGGCAGCAAAACATACCCAGGCAGTCTGCTGCACCCACAGCATGGCAGGCAGCAGCTCAGACACCCCAGTGCTGCCAGCACCATGTGGGGTGGCAGGGATGGACACCCCAGTGCTGCCAGCTCCACACTGGGGTGGCAGGGATGGACACCCCAGTGCTGCCAGAATCACTCTGGGGTGGCAGGGATGGACATCCCTGTGCTGCCAGCACCACGCTGGGGTGGCAGGGATGGACATCTCCACCCCTCTCAGTGACATTCTGGGAGGACTGGCACTACCCAGACAGGATGTGGTCTGTGCCAGAGGGTGAGGGAAGCTGGTTAAAGGCAGAAAGAATGGAAAATGTTCTCTGCTGTTTCTGTTTAGCTTTAGGAACTGATCCAGCTGAGATAATAACACAAGAGTTCACTTTGCCATGTCAAATATGCAGGTACTTTGCAGTATTAAGATTTGATGTCCTATTCTTATACAACTGGCCCCTGCTGACTATGCGAAGAGAAAGTTGCCCATAAACAATGTTTTATTTCTTATTTAACACAAATTCTTGGGCAAAAGGAGTCAATCAATTTTTCATAAAGTATAAAACAGAGATAAGTGCTTGGGATCATGTGTGACTCCCTGTCAAACACAACCGATAAGTCCATGATGCAGTACAGGGAGTGCTTTGCTAGTATTGTCCAAGTGACCTTTTCATTACTTTGCCTTAAGCAGTTAATCTCTTTTTTCCAGGATACAGACTATTTTAAGTCCCATTACATCATGCATGTATTTTAAATATTAATTTTCCTTCCATGTCATGCCTAGGAGGATTTGGTTTTTTTTACCTTGTTTTAATGCAGCCCTCCCCATCTTGCTGAGTCTTCCAGCAGAGTCAGAGTTAAGGAGCTTCCAGGCAGGAACTGAAAGTGCTTGTTTGCAGGGAGTATGTGATGCCTGAGGGGCAGGATGTGGAACCCTGTGATTTAGCAAAGGCTGCCAGGGCAGAAGCAAGGATTGGACCTCTGCAAAGGCAGCCTGTGATGGCAAGGGAAATATAGGGCCAATGAGTGGAGGCATTTACTGCCTGTGTGTGGGGTTCCATAAATGGGAGAAATGCAGGGCTGAGCCAGTGCACCTCAGCAGGGCTCCAGCTTCTACCGAAAAATACTTGAAAATTATTTAGAAGAAAAAAAAGGGCTGCAAAAGTGTCACAGGCATGCTGTTGTTTCTGACTTGTAAATCACTTCAAACTCCCTGTGCCACATAGAGAAAGAGCTGCCACCTGCCAAAGGAGCCCAGAGCCTTTAAACAAAGCTGCTCCCTACCCTGTGCTGACCCTTGCAGTGTAAAAAATGCATCGACAACACCTTCGGTGTTCCCATCTCCCTCTATTTGGAGTCTCTGGTCTCATAACAACAGAGCCCCAGCACAGAGCTCAGCTTTGTGCAGGGTTCACACTTTATTATAAGCCACAGTTGAAAGAACAAAAATAAATCAGCTTTGTTCTTCGGGTAAGGCAGAGATGGTGGTATTTATAAGCGGGGCTGCAAAGGATAAGGCAGGACCGTGTTTTGTTGATATCCAGGGGTAACACGCAGTGCTGAGCCCTGTGCTCAGCAAGTGTCTCCTCTCCAGAAGGGGTTGTTTTCCCTGCAGGAGGGAACTCCTGCCAGGCTGTCCCTGCTCTGCACAGCCACTCAGTCACTGCTCTGCTGCTGGAGCGTCTCCACAGGATCCCTGCACTGCTGCACCCCGTGGACCCTGGAGAAAGGACAGGGATGTCTTCCAAGTGCTGCTCTCAGGCCTGGGGGCAGAGATTGTAGGTGGGAGCCCTTATTTTTGTCGTGGGCACGTTTTCTGCTTCTCTTCAAGCAAACTTGCAGTGAGAGAGAGCATCATGGAAACAGCCCACCATCAGATGGATATGGTTGATGTAAGTTAACAAATGTGTCAGGGTACTTGAGAGCAGTCCAGGGAAGCCTTGCCTGGACTGATGACTCTTTCTCAAACTTTCTGGAGGGCTGGGACTAGTGGAACAATCACCTGGCATGGTCCCATCCAAAAAAGAATCACCCAGCCGCGGGGTCCCAGCCTGCTGAAGCCAAAGTGAAGAGGCCTGAGATCACCACTATGAAACAAGGAAAGCAAGGAGCCAGTGTTGCACATCTGGTTTAGCCCTGTGCCCTGCCATCTGTTCTAGTTCCTCTGCCACACCAGTGGGACTCTTCAGGACTCTCTTCTTTGGGTCTCAAGTATTTGGGATTGCTCCTAGGAACTGGGTCTTCCCCAAGCCTAGATCCCACCATCTCAAGGACCAGAGCAGATCAAATCTGCTCCCAATAGGGTCTTCATCTCCCCAGAGCTTCTCTCATCTTCTCCAGGGCTGAAGAACACTGGAGAAACCATCCACTCAATTCCCTCAGTGTACTCCCTCAGCAGGCCTGGTATTTCAAGGAGAGAAAAGGGACTGTCCCAGGTACTGACTGGAGGAGTAGAAGCTGGGAACAATTCCTCTCCATTGTGCCCTACAAGGGTGGCAGGTGGCTGAGGCAAAGACAAAGAGAAGAGAAACCTCCCTGCTCCTGTGTAGCCTTGATTAGCTCCTCAGATCGAGAGTCTGACTCAGTTCTATACCAGAAGGCCACTCTGGAGAACTGGACTGAGAAAAACCCTTCCTTGCAAGGTTCATGGGTGCTGAAACTTCCCATGTCCTCATTAGTTTTGGCCATGGCACTGCTACACTATTGCTATACTCCCTGCAGAGCCAGAGCAAGAAATTAGAACATTTGTGTTATTTCTATAGTCACGAATTTCTGAGGTTTTTTGTGCAGCACTTCTGTATTTCCCCCCTCCTTCTCGTCAGTAACACCCAAGTTCTTCTTTATGTTCATATTATGCAAACAATTTCACAGTTCTAACAGCACTTACTCTGAGACCACACCTCTCCTCCCCTTGTTGCATCTCCTGAAGGTTTGATTTATAAAACCCTGGACCAGTTTTGGACAGATTTTTTTATTCTCAGCTTCTGTATCAACCTTAATAAAAATATTTCCTTTTCAGCAATGGCTTTTACACTTTTTATTATGCAAAGGGACTACCTTCCCTGCTTCCCTTCCTGTTTCTGAAGAGAGCTTTAGCCCACAGTCACACTAAGACAGCGCAGGTTAAAAAAGTAAAGAAAAGCACTTTTGGTGTGGGTGAGGCTGAGAGTCCAGATGTGAAGGGCTGGTGGCTGCACCCTGGATCCTGCCCAGGCCAGGAGTGTGGACACCAGGACCTCTCCCCCAGCGATTCAGCCGACAGGGGAGAGTTTAACTTAGAGGCACTTCAAAAACCAGGAATACTTTCTGAATCGCAGGAAGTCAGATGAGTGTTATCTCACACTAAAGAGCTAAACAGTGTTCATGGCTGCTTGATGAATTGTTAGCAAAATGACCTTTCTTGATGACTCCAGCTTGCCAGGTCTGGGCTCTGCCCAGCGAGCACCTGGCAGGACCCGAGCCCCGGCGGGTCCCAGGGCAGCACAGGACTGTGCTCTGTGCACGGGGAAGACGTGGACACGATCTCCTGCAGACTGCTGTGGCTGCTCCAACACACCAAATGTAAATCGTGAAAGCCAAATGGCGAGGGGAGCTGAGATCTCCGCGTTAGACAAAACAGCGGCGTGCGCGCAGATAAGCGCCGAGCGCGAAGTGTCCGGCAGGAGGAGGTTTCACATTCCGCCTGCCTCAATGGAGCCTTAAAATAGCACTTCCCAATGGAATACTTGAAACAAAGGCATCCGAGGGGTTATTAATACCAGGAGACAGAAAGCGGTTTTGTGTCTTGCAGCACAGAGGGGCAGGGAAGGAGCGGTGCGTGTCGAGCCGTGCGCGGGCAGCACCGCCGGGCGCGGCTCTGCCCTTCCCCGTCCCCGGCTCGGGATGGAGCGGGGCTGTCCCGGCTGCAGGTGCCGGTGTGATCTGCCAGCCCTTCTGCAGCCCTGCAGGGCAGGAAACACCAGTTCCGGAGGCTGCTTGCAGCCGGCTCACCGGAGGTGCGGCTGGGTGCGGGCTGCTCCCGCACGCTGTCCCCCCTCAGCCTGGCACAGCTCGGTGTGTCCCACGGCCTGGGCTTTGCACAGGGCTAAATCAAACAAAGGCTTGAGATCTGTTTTCGAGACTGCCCCGACCCGGTGAATGTCCCCGGGGAGCGCCGCAGTGAGCAGCAGCCTGTGCGTCTGCCCCAGGTGCCGGGCAGGAGCTCCCTGCCCTCCGTCTGCACAGGCTCCCTGCCCGCCCCGTGCCACCCGCTCCGTGCCCAGCCCACCGGGGGCTGTGCCTCCCCCGGCAGCAGGCTGGCATCCCCCGGGACAGCCCTCATCCCCGCAGCCGCCCCGTGCCCTCTGCCCTTCCTCAAAGGGCAGGGGAAGTTTGGCAGCACAGACCTCTCTAATTTTTTGGCCGTCCCTTTGCTGTGTCTGACCCCATTCCCACCGTTCCCTGGAGCCCCAGATTCTCCAGCTGCCATCTGCGTGTAGATTTTCTTTGTGGATTGTTTTTTAGCCGGGTCTCAGGAGAGGCAGGGGCAGAGGAGATGCATGAGCATGACTTCCCATGCTTGTTTTCTGTGCTGCACAGAGTTCTCAGCCAACCTGAGAAACCTCTCAGCTTTTTGTGTCTCCACCACTGCATTCCTGCACATCACAAGTGTGGTAGTTTGACATGGTGAAGTGATTTTTTAGGAAGTTATAGCTAAACTAATTAGTGATTAGTTTTAAAATTGATAGCTAATATAGCTACTAGAGAAATTATATGTTCCAACTTTTGTCTTTATACATTATCTATTAAAAAAAGGAGCTAGTAGGGGAGGAGGAGTGTTTTAGAAGTTTCATTTTAATTCTTATTTCCTTCTTTTAACATGTGTTAATAAATCTATCTTTATACATTGAAATTTAAGGTTACATTACTTTTCTCCTAATCCTATCTCACAATAAAAAAGACACTCAAACCACTGCACTAAATTTAACAAACAAAACCAGGCAAAAGTAAAATCATTACAAGGAGCAGCCTGGGCTGTACATTTGCAACACACTGAATGAGATGCCCTGGCAGGCTGATGTCCCACTGCCACCACGGACTGTGACCCTGCAGTGGGTGCTGCAGGACTGTCCCTGTCCCCACAGGCTCATGGAGCTGCACATTGACCCTCCTGTGGCTCTGCCAGATGTCATCCTCCTCCCATCCTCCTCCCATCCTCCTCCCAGGACACCTGCATCTGCCCAGTCCCCCTGGACTCTCCCATTGGGAGCAGGCAGAAACACAACAGCTGAAATCTCAAAAGATCAGCGGGACTGTGAAAAAGATGGGAGTCAGCAAAAGCTGTGTGAAATGTCCATGTTGTGTTGACAAGGAGGGGAAAAGGAAACAGAGGGGCTGCATGAAGGAATTGAGCTAAATGGGCTTTTCTACCCAAAAAAACACCAAGTGGTGAATGCAAAAAGCAGGAAGTCTTCTCATTTCTCTGGATTTCCAGCCACTGTAAGCTGAGTTTGTCAGAAATAAATAAAATGAAATTTTGTCTTCTGGTTCCATTGCAGGCATTTTCAATAGCAATTTTCAGTTCCTTTGCCTGTCTTTCCCTTTTGTCAGCAGAACCACTGAGGTGAAAACACAGAGGTCAGAAAAATTGTGCGGTTTAAAAAAAAAAGTTTGTTTTTTTGTTTTGTTTTGGTTTTTTTGGGGGGGGGGTGTTGTTTGTTTGTTTTTAATAGTAATTTCTAAATCTGTGTAAAAATCTAAGACAAACAGATATTGGAACATGATTTCCTTCAAGCCTGAAGATGAATCCTCCCCATCAGCATTCACAAGTCTTTGGGTTTAGCAAGCTTTGTGCAATTAAACTTCACTGAAAAAAAGCACTGCTGAAAAAAAAGAACTGGGATGAGACTCAACAAGCAAGAAAGACAGGATATCCCACTCCCTAGAAATTAATAGCAATTAATACACTTTACAAGATGAAATTAATAGACCCACACATCTGAATGAGCCCTCCTTATCCAGCTTTTGCAATCCCTAGAGATGTGAATATGATGGGAAAGCACAAACCCAACCTACAACACAGCACTGGCAGGACTGTGGGAGCAATGTAGCATCTGGCAAAATCTGCGATGAACCAGGAATTTATCCTGGCTGGAAGCTTCCTGCAGACTGTTTCATCTCAGGGAAATGTCCTGACAGCGGACTGGCAGGAGAGCTTCTGCAGGCTCCTCTGATCCTACTTGTGGTGCCCAGGGCTCTGCAGTGCTGCATGGCCACTGATGGGCTTTGGAGGGCCTAAAGATTTGCTTCAGTTTGGTTTTAAGTACCAGTTCTTGATGCAGTATCTTGATGGAAAGTCAACAAGGGCTGTGGCTGTTAAGGACTGTCAAATGTTAATCTCCTACAGGTGCCTCACAGCCAGTCACAGATACACTGGTTACTGTCACAAAATTTAGCAAAGTTTTTGGGAAGTGACTGATTTTTTCTTGTTTTTCAGTTTTTAATGTTTAGGGTGAGGTGCTTGTCCCCGTAGTTCTGGTTCATATCTCATCCAAAAATACAAAAAGCCAGGATGTGGGGTTATGTTTTCACACAAAAGTATTGTTGTCGAGTTGAAATACAGGGTCTGTTACTACCTCAAAAGCATTGGGGAAAGACAGGCTATTGTAAACAGACAAGCAGAAGATGATTTATAATGGACACGTATCAACCCCAAAGTTCCTGTCAGCTCTGCTGTGTCTCCCTGCAGTGCTGTGGCAGATTCACCACGCTGGGGCATGGCCCCGCAGCCGCCCCGGTGAGCTCCGACCTGCCCAGCCCGTGGCACTGCGGGGACAGCCTGCAGTGCCTAATCTTCCAGAATGCACACTTTTTCCAGCTTGGATTCCTGACACCGAGCACACTCCTGGGACACCATCCAAGCCCAGGCAGAGTGAAATCCTAAACTGTCCATGAGACAGCATTCGCGGAGCAACGCTGACAGAAACCCCGGCGAGGAGTTTCCAAAGCAAACATCGTGTGTGCAGTGATGGGATCTGAGAGGGAGGGTGGTGGTTTTTTGTTTTTTTTTTTTTTCCTGGAGTCAACCTTTCTTGTTTTCCTTATGGCAAATATTAATGAACTCAATGGTAAAATATGGCATTTCCCAAACAGCAATCCCCTCCCTGAGATGCACCATCTCCGGCACGGGCCTGTCATCGAGCCTTCGCCTTTAATCACTCAACACATGTTTTCAATCCACATGTTCATATGGTAATAACTTCGCTCTATTAGTTTTCATTTGTCAGACCAAAATGCCCTTTAGGTTGGAGCATGCTGTAGGACACTGTCCAGGCAGGTTATTCTTAGCAGCAGATGAATTTACAAAGAAAAGGCAGGTCTGCAGTTCAGCACTTGCTTTTATCGCCTGCACTGCTCCCGTCACACCTGACCCCCAAGCTCTCCTCCAGCCCCTCCCCACCCAGCAGCCACCATCAGCTGCCCACTTTGCTCTGTGCTTTACATGAATCACTAAAAAATGACAATGAGACCATCAAACCCAACTTGTTTGGGCCTGGAAATTCCCTTTCTGCCTCTTTCCTCTAAACCCATGGGAAAAAAAAAAAAAAAAAAAAAAAGAAAAAAAGAAGAAAAAAAAAAATCATGTCTCAGCAAGATCCTAACAAATCCAGCAGAACTGAGCTGGTGTAAATGTTCCCTGTGAGGGTGGGGAGGCCCTGGATCAGAGAAGCTGTAGCTGCCCCATCCCTGGCAGTGTCCAAGGCCAGGTTGGATGGGGCTTGGAGCACCTGGGATGGTGGAAGGTGTCCCTGTGCATGGCAGGGGGTAAAATGGGATGAGCTTTAAGGTCCCTTCCAACCCCACCCAGTTGTGTGATCCTGATTCTGTGGTGGGTGCAAAGGACAGTCTGCAGTGCTCCATGTCACTGCTGTCTGCCCAATGACCCCTTTGGCCATACTTTGGCCCTAGAAGCAAGGCAGCTTCTCTGCCAATAAAGGCAGCAGGAGCCTGGAGCTGAGCTCTCCTCACCTCACACCCCACAGTGCAGCAGCACTGACACCCCATAGATCCCGTCTGTCCTGCTGCTGCAAAGTGGGGCACTGCATTCAGTAGTGCTGCCTGTTTCTTGCATGGGAGAAAAAGCAGTTCTTGGGAGGCAATTGGAAAGCAGAGATTACTCTGTCAAGGAACTCTCAGAAAGCAGCTGTCACGAGAACCATATTAACACTGAATCTCTCCTGTCTGCTTTCCTCTGGGACATTGCATTTCCAAGACGTAACTCTGTGCTCAGGTTCATGCTCTGAGCTCTGCACTCTCCCCATCAGATCTTCCATAAAAATTAATTCATGGCCTCTCCTGGGCAGGAGGTGTTCTTGAAGATGACACCCTCCCCACCCAAGGAAACAGTTTGAGGCTGCCCAATAAATTACTGGTAAGATGGTTGTTTCATAATGGTTCCTAATTGCCCTGTGATGATCACAGATATCAACCATATCTTCCAAAAGGCTATTTCAGCCTATATATGGTCAGAAGATCATTGGGCCAGCATATTTGTTTTGTTGTGCTGGAATCAGATAGCTAGGGCCCATCTCTGACTCCAGTGGGGTGGAGAGAGAACACTGCAGAGGGTGATGCTTCTGGAATTACAGAGCCTATGAACTTGAAAATGAGTTATTCAAGTTATTGTTCCTTCACAAAGAACAAATGCTGGGAAGAAGGAGGAGAGCAAGAAACAGCAGCAGAAATATTAGGGGTAATAAAAAAACCAAAGAGTCATTGCATCAGACATCTCTGTCCAGTGTGCACTTGCTCCTTTGGAAGATTTTGCTCCCTTGGAAGATTTTGCTCACTCTCATATTTTACTCATAATTATCAAACTACTGCTACCATTTTATTCTTGAATTTCTCTAAGACCCCTGTCAGAAGGCACTGTTGCAATGACTGTATTTCAAAGTGGCTTCCAGATATGAGACCAAAACCACTGTAAAATTGAAAGAATTGTAACAGGGTTGGTTTACAAGCCTCACTGCTGATTTACATGAGCAGAAGTACAGCTTAAAGAATGAAAGTCTATTTGTGCTGCTTATGCTAATAATTTGCCACAAGTCTCCACTGCTGAATGAAAACACAAATCAGTCCATTGTGGAAACACAATATGTGCTGTCAGAACAAACATTTCTCTTTACCAAAGGGACTCAGAGCACACACTGGAAGAAAAGTCTCTGCAGAGTAAATCCATTATTATATTGTTATAGCACTGCATCAAACCACAGATACAGACCTGACATTACAACACAGAATAAAGGTTTTATTCCCTGTGTGTTAATAAGGACAATTGAAGGATATATAATCCTATTAATGTTCCTATATTCCTATTATTTTCTGAGATGCTATTACACTCAGCCTTTAACCAGTTCTGTATTCTGATGAAACCTGAAATGCAACTTTGCAGAAAAATATAACTCAGGGTTATATTCCAAAGTTCCCACAAGCTGATGCAGTGCACACTTGTACTTGTGAACTGCCCAGAGCTGCTTCTCAGCGTGCAGGGAGAAGCCATAAGAAAAAAAAGATATTTAGACACCTCTGTCTACGCTTTAAATGAGCCAGGGTTTATTATTTGAAAAGTCATCAGTTCAGCACATTTCCCAGGAAGATTTTTGAACTGGTTTTGGATAACAGCTGACTGCTGGCATTTCAGTGTTGAACTGAAGTCTTTGGGACAACACTTGCTCCAGGGCTGTGGTCTGCTGCATGGAATTGCTGTCAAAAGCCAAAATAGCAGCTTTTCATACTGCATGGTCTTTTCTTCAGCCTAAGAATTTCCTGCCTGTTGGGACACTCCATCTCAAGCCTTGGTGACACAGCTGTGTTCCAGAGAGGATCCCACTGCAGCCTCTGCCTCCCTCCTCTGATCCCCTTCCTTTTGGTCTCAGATGTAAACCAAATAAAAAAGACACTCTGCAAGTGTTATACCCTTGACTTTTTAGGATGTAGCAGATCCAACAGCATCTCCACATCAGGCTTGGTGAGAGAAACCCCTGCACGTGCTGGGATCCCCAGAGGATGTGATCCAGGCACCTCTCCTGTTGTTCTAACCTGTGGATAGGGTGATAGCTCAAGCAGGGAAGGGTTTTTCTCTTCAGAAAGAGATTTTCAGCTTCTTGAGTTGCTTCCTCAGATAAAGTAAAAGATTTTGGAAGAGTCCCTTCTCCTTTATCTTTGGAGGGTTCATTCCCACCTCATCCCTCACAGCAGCAGCACCAGCTGGGTAATAGCTTATGCCAAAACCAGGTCTTATCTTGCAATAATATATTGTCCCTTGAGGCCACAGAGGCTTCTGAACAGGTTCATGAAAGGGACTTGAGCAGAAACTACATCTTGGTTTCTTGTTTTAATCTTGTTTGTTTTGTTGTGCACAAGGAGAGAAACCCATCAGTAAGTGTCTAGAACTTGGAGCAACAGGACATTGGAACCTCATTTAACAAGAAAGGAAGCAGGGTCAGAAGCAGAAAATTACTTCTTTAGAATGGTTTTGTAAGTGGAAGCTCTGAGAGTGCCAGCCCTAACCTCTGAATGGGATGGAAATTTGAAAGTTTTGATGAGGAAAAACTGATTTGGGCTACTTTTTTTTTTTTTCCTTTTTTCTTTTTTCTTTTTTTCTTTTTTTTTCCTTTTTTCTTTTTTCTTTTTTTCTTTTTTTTCTTTTTTCTTTTTTCTTTTTCTTTTTTCTTTTTCTTTTTTCTTTTTTTCTTTTCTTTTTCTTTTTTCTTCTTTTTTTTTTTTTTTCTGGAGCAAACTGGAGACACTGAGTGTCCTGACATTGCTCATTTTGTCCTCAGCTCTGAAGCACCCTCCTTCACCTTGGACCAATATAGACAATGGGCTTTAGAGAGCTCAGAAGCTCCAGGAAACTCCAAGAAACCTGTGCAGGTGTCTCTGAGAGGGAATAATTTCATTTCATTGCTCCAGGTGAAGACAAAATTCTCCATTCCTCTGCAATATGGGCCCTACAGTCACATACCAGCAACCTGTCCCCAGCAATTCTTATCCTCTGAGATGCAGGAAACTGCATTTGCACAGAGCTGGAGACATGCAGTGAAAGCAGAGCCTCCCTGTGCTGTAACAAATCTTGCTCTGGCAGCAGCCCCAGGAGAGGAATGAGAGGAGGAGATCACCCCATTGTCAGCAGTGGTGTCACACAGCCAGCAGTCCCCAGGTCGTGTAGAAGCCCATGCACAGAACCAAGCCCCCAGTAGGAATGATTTATCTCCAAAAGGGAGTTTATTTCTATTCCTGTTTCTGTAAAGTGGCTTTTCCACTGCAAAAGCTCCTTGCCAGCAGCTCTTGCATGTCCAGGCCTCAAGGGCCTGCTGGAGACTGTCTCCCCAGCACTTGCTGCTCCTGCCTATAAATAACATTTCAGATGCCCAGGCCACACAGTCACCCTGCAGGAAAGGTCAGCAGGAATCGTCATCACCCAGGGAGATCACTGTGCACAACTGCCCCATGGCTGAGGCTGGCCTGGACTGCAGCCAATGCTCTGGACCTTATCAGGGCTGGATCTTGCTGGGAATTTTCGGATGAAACGTTTTATTGGAAAATGCTGATTCATAGACATCGAAATGTTTCATGGAAATGCAGCGTTTTTTTCTGAATTGACAAGGAAACCCAGACATTATTTGGATGCACTGGTGACTGGTCGGCTGCCAGGGTATCCCATGGCTCCCAGAGTGTGTCTGCTCACAGGGCAGCTGTGTCCTCTGGGCTGCTCCAGACACAGGAGCCCCAGCTCTGCCAAGGCCTCTGATGGCCTTGCTCTGATTGAGCTCTTGGCAGCCCTTAAACCCCAGCTTGGGATGGGCTGGGGGAGTTTTGTGCTCCTGAAGAGTTACCAGGTGCAGTAGGGACTGTGGGCTGCCACTGCTTCTCCTTCTTGGAAAGGAGGGCAAAAGGTCTGGTCTCTTTACAGAAATATAGATGGATTTTTCTTTTTCTAGAAATGACAATAACCCAAGTATCCTGGCACGGGATGGGCAGATGACCTTCAGCTTTCCAAAGCTTCCCTGGAGTGGGACCCTGCTGCACCCCCAGCCTGGCACAGCAGTCCTACCTGGAGCCTTCCTCCACGCCTCCTCTCTGCTCCCTAAACCACCAGCTCAGCTGAGAGTCACTGCCACAAACCCTCTGGCTCACTGCCCCACCTTGAGCTGAGCTGGGCACGGGCCATCCACCAGCAAAGGTTATCCAGAATGACTTCAGCTTCCCAAAATCCTGGTTCTTGGCAGCCCTGCCCCATGTGCTGCAGGACCCAGTTGACCTCTGCAGTGCTGCACTGCCGTGAACAACAGAGTCTGCACTGGGATTTTGCCCCAGCAGAGACCATCTCTGGGAAGCCTTTCTATTGTTTGAAGACTTTAGGCTGCCCCCATTAGTTCTGGGGCCTTGCTGCATGGAAAAATGTGATCATCATCCTTTAGACCACACCCATGGCTGCTGTCCAGTTTGGTCTGTGATTTTCAAGGACCACAAGACCCAAATCTTTTCTTCTCCTACAAGGGGGGTTTCATGAACTTCAGCTGAGATGTCTTTGATGCAGAAAACCTCAGGTCTCCAAAGAAAAAATCCAATAAGACTGAAACCCCCTGATGCACTGTTCAGCGTCCACAATATCTTTGCAGACACAGCATTCTCTGACCCTCAGTCCTCCAGTGCCTCTCTTAGTGGCACCAAGCTCTGCACGGTCCCCTCTGGGACCAGAGGATAAAACCTTTATTTCTATCACCCTGCGACTGCTCCTGTGTCTGCTCCCAGTTCCTCAGGACTTCCCCAGATCTGCTCCAGCATCTGACACCCTCTTCTTCACCCTCCCACCTCTCTTCTCCCATTCCCAAGGTCCCTCCTTCTCTCCTTGCACTCCCCAGGGCTTCACCTGCCCCAACGACAGGAGCCAGGAGGTGGCAAACAGCAGCCACTCCCCTGCTGCCCAGCCAGGGATGTTTTTCTGAAGCAGAACATCCAACATGACACTGTGTAGAAATAAGATGTTCCTGTTCCCACTCCTTGCCCCTCTGGAAGACTGAAATCCCCCTGGCATCTGTGACAAGGGGCAGGTGATAAGACTGTGGGCAGAAAGGGATGGATGAGGCCAAATCCAAGCAATTTTGGGTGGTAAAGGAGTAGAAAGTAACATGGAATTAATAAAATATTCACTGGCTTGAGCCCTACTATGGAACAGGACACTTTGGTGTGTCTCTGGTAAGGCTGATTGAGGCTTCCCCTCTGTTCTCTAAGAGAGGTGCCATGGGGACATTCCACTTTTCTGCCAAGAAATCTCTCTCTCATGCCTGCTCTGAGCACAGGAAGTCCCTTCTCCCTGAAGAGTGGTGTGAACCTTTGCCACTACATGCCACTTGTCAGTCAAAAATGAGGAAGAGGAAATACGAAAAAAAATTCAGACTTTCAGCCCTGTTCTTCCAGCTAATGCTGTGCCAACAGCTGAGGATGAATGACCCCTGATCCCTTCCCTCTCATGCTGAAGGACCTGGAGGGAAGAAGTTCCCCTACAAGTCATTACAAATGCAGCTGCATTTCTCTGGTGACCATTTAATGCTGCTGCTTTTCTTGCAGAGCAGAGACAGGGGATTTTATTCAGGAAATAAACCAGCAGAGTCACAGCAGCTCAGAGCAAGTGAAAGTCAAAGTGTCTGGAGAAGGTGAAAGGGATTCTCTTATGAAAAGCAAAGCAAACCAGACCTCCCAGGTCACTCTGACATCCAGGAAAAGGGAAGCTGCACAAAATTTTACCTGACCTGCAGATTGGGTGGCTTCTTTGTGGACAAAGGGAAAGGGGAAAACCTTGCAGAACTGAGCTCTTCACAGGTAGTTTGGGGACCAAAATGGAAGAAGTGTCTAAACAGCATCTGTGATAAGGAGATGCAGGAGAGATTACTGCCAAGACAGCATTCCTGAACTTATGGGAGAGCAAGCTTTCTAAAACAAAACAAACAAAGAAAGAAATTCAGACCTGACAAGGAGACTTACTCTGAGCAAGGTAACATTCCTTTGTTTTGCACACATTGCAAATGATGAACTGTGAAGGGCTGGAGAGGCACAAAGAAGCAAGTTTATGTTTTTTTTTCTGAGACAATTAAAGATTAAACTACAGATTTCTTCTATTTTTACAGAAACGAACCCAAAGTAATTAAAACACTCTCAGTCAGCTGTGGTGGGTTATGCTATATATGGTTAACAAACTGACCCACATCCACAGCTTGGGGAAATCTCTGTTCTTGGATCAGCTTTGGGGATGGGATCGGTGTGGGATTACACCTGGTGCTGGGAGTGCAGCCTGTGCAGGTGGAACCTTTCCATCAGGCTCTGGGCGTGCTGTCTCCTGCCTTTTCCCTGTTTTCTCTCCAGCAGGACGGGTGCTGGCAGGGGGCAGCTGCCCGAGGCTGGGTGAAGGGAACCAGAGGAGGTGGAAGGGCTCTCTGTGCTGGTGGTGTTTCTGCTCACAGACTGAAAATGCTGGTTCTGGAATTGCCAGGGGTCTTGGCAGCCAGCAAGGAGCAGTGCTAGCCTCTATTTTCCACTGCCTTGATCTTTCCCAAAAACTGTATTATAGCCAAGGCAGGGTCTGAAACATTTTTGTGTTTTTGTGAAGCTTTTGATGCTTCCCAAGATGTAACTTAGCATGAGAGAGAGAGAGAGAGAGAGAGAAGAAAAGCTGGGAAGGAAAAGAAACCAGGACATGTTCCTGGGTCAGATGGACAAAGAGATTTCATTCCTGATCCTCATATTTCCTTGAGTCATTTGTGACACTCATGCTGTTCTTAGAGGTGATTTAGGTACTTGCTCCTTCTCTTCCATTGATACACAACCTGCTCTTTGTCCTGGAGCTCCTCACTTGCTTTTTCCTGGGAGGGGGCAGTGGAGCCTTGTGGAGGGTGGGTATGTGAAATTCATATCCTTCCTTCCTCAGAGGAGACCTTCTCACTCTCCACATCTCCCTGACAGGAGGGTGCAGCCAGGTGGGAGTGAGGCTCTGTTCCCAGGGAACAAGGGACAGGATGAGAAGAGTTGTCCTAAGTGGAGTCAGGGGAGGTTTAAATTGGGTATTAGGGAATATTTCTTCACTGACAGGGTTGTAAAACTTGGAACAGGCTGCCCAGAGCAGGGGCGGGGTTGCCAACCCTGGAGGGATTTAAAAGATGTGTGGGTGTGATACCTGGGGTCATGGTGGGCACAGCAACCCCCAGAGCTGTCCTCTGTCTCCCATCAGTGTGTTTAACTCCAGGATGACACCCCTTTGTGCAGAAGGTGTCTCTGAGTAGCTGGCATGTGCCCACCAGGCCAACTAGCCAGAAAGCAAAGTAATCAGCCAAGGTACAAATGTGCAGAATTCTGCCTTCTATGCAATAACTGGCAGATATGCATCTGTTGTAAAATTCTAGGAGGCAGCTTAAACAGATTTTTAAAGACATGAGGCAGGCAAAGAGATGTAACACTCCTTATGGCTTTCAAAAAAATGCTAAACAGAATATCTGGTTTTGAAAAAGGGAAATTGTGGAGCATCTACTTCAACTTCCATTTCCAGAAAAGTACTGGGACAACAAATTGAGCCAACAAAGAAATCCTGAAACAAATCAGGGAAAAGAAATAAAACCCAGCCATTATGCATGTGTCAAATCTAATCCTTCTGTCACACTTGTGGATAGGGAATAAGCTGCACATGTCATCTATCTTGTGTTTAATGAGGCTGTTGACACCCCCGACACGACATTGTCTAAAGATTTTTGGGAAAGCATGGTGCATATTGCCCAAGGTGGTGAGAAACACTCAGAAAACCACACTCAGAGAGAAACTCTCACTGGGTCACTGTGTCCCTTTGTCTTCTATGTTTCATCCACAAAGTGGAGTAGAAAGCCATTTTATTTACTAGGAGGTGAAGTTGGAAGAGGGCACATGCATTCAGCAGAGCAGCATTAGAGGGAGATAATAGTTTTAAAAAGAAGTGATGATGTGAGGACAGTTACAGAAACAAACCCAGTGAGAGTTAGACAGGGATTGCACATACACAGTGTACAGGGCAGAATGTTCTGCAGCTGCTCCGTGATGACACAGCAGGACCATGAGCCAGCTCAGGACCATCAGGGATGGTGAGAGAGTGTGAGAAGGGAGAGCAGTGGCTGTGCAGTGCAGGCTGCAAAGCACATCCCTTCACCTGCCTGCTCAGAGCAGCACTGCTCTGCTCGAGCACTGCTGGCTGCTCTCGACCATGTCAGGGAAGGTGAGAGGCAACAGAAGAGAGCCCAGAGCACAGAAAGAGACACCAGCAGTCTAGAAAATGAGACACTGTCTTGGGTTGAAAAATGTAACCAAAAATGTGTATTCTATTTTCATCTGTTGAAACCAGTTGGGAGATATTGTTCTTTATCTCTTGTAACTCTAGGGGGGGAAGAGGGGAGATGCCCTCTGTTAATGGGACACCTGATAACACCAGATAAGGCAGTGCCTTCTTATCTCTTCCTCCACCCATCGTCCTCCAAGGGACATCTCCTGTGAATGGGCCATTGAAGGCCTCTCACATGACTGATAACATCACCTCATCCATTGGGAGATGCTCCACCCAGTGGGAGGAGACAAAGCCTTTCCACAGGGATAAAACCTGCAATCCCAAACAGCAAGAAAGCCTGTTTCCTGTGGATTCCCAGAGGACGAGTGGACTCTTTTCTTGAGGATCATCTCTGCTCCAATGGAGCCTTATCTGTCACTCCAGGAGGACTTATTTGGTCTGCTTCCAACACCCTGATCAACAGGGTATCAGGTTTGGATTCTGACTCTGTCAGTGGTCCTTTGTACTATTGCATTTATTTTATTTTATTTTATTTTATTTTATTTTATTTTATTTTATTTTATTTTATTTTATTTTATTTTATTTTATTTTATTTTATTTTATTTTATTTTATTTTATTTTATTTTATTTTATTTTATTTTATTTTATTTTATTTTTTACCTTTTTTTGTTGTTTGTTTCTTCTCTCTCTATTAAATTGTATTTCTGACTTGGAATCTCACTGGTTTTGCTTTCAAACCTGCACAGACACTCAAGGGAAGTCACAGAGACTGAGGGGCAGTCCAATGAAAAACTGTCTGAGGGGAACCTGATCAGATTTTAAATATAAGGAAGACTATCATAGAAAGAAACAGAATGTTTTATTCTCTCTATCCAAACTGAGGAGGACTAGGCGTTATGGATGTGCACTTCAGGAAGGAGCTGGAGTGAAAGATGTTTGGGCAAGGGTTGGAATCTTCTCCAACCAAAGAAGGTTTTTAAAAACAGGGTGGACAATCTTCTGTCAGGAATGAGGGAGGGAAAGGTGATCTTGGCTTTGGGCAGCAGGTTCCCCCCAGATGTACTCAGCATGCCATGTGGTAGTGTAGATTTAGAGGGGTGTGTAATGCTTAGTTCCAGGCTCATGACACACTGTGGTGGTTTGTGTCATTTGCTCTCAGGGACATGCTCAGTTTCAGCAGCTGCACTCTGTTCCTTGACCAAGAGGAGCTCTTTTCCCTCAGCTCATCTGTGCTCCTGCTGCATCAGCCATTCCTCACCCTGTGGATGCTTTAAGGCAAGTGACCGTGAAACCCTGGCAGCGGCAACCAAGAGGCACCTCAGGAACTCAGGCACATGGAGAGCCCCATTCCCAGCCCAAATCACTGACCATCTCTGGAGCCTCTGTAAACAGCAGAAAATGAGAGGGGTCTCTGTTTGCCAAAGGCAGCAGTGGTGCTGTGGGAGGAAGGCTGCCTGTTCCTCTGGGTCTTGAAGCAGGGCTGTGATTTACACCCCTCGGGAGGCCACCGAGGAAACAGCAAATCACCTCTTTAGCTCGAGTTCAAAAGGCAATTAGACAAATCCATGTAAGAAATACCCGCTGAGGCCATTAAATCTAAAGCCTTTCTCTCGTTGAAGGAAAGACCAGTAGCTGGGTGGGAGAATTGCTACTATATGATTACCCTGGTTTTCCACATTCTTTTGGCTCCCGGGGCTTGAGATGAGGGGATGAGCTGGAGGAAGCTCCTGACCCAGCCAGGACCATCCCTGGGTTCTTCATCCAGCACGGCCACAGCCCCAGGAGGTTGTTAACAAACAATTGCAGCTGGAAATGGGACAGAATCCAGTGCCTCCCAGTCAGGCCACATCTCAGACTTGCTGCCTCCTGGATGCTGTTCAGGAAAAGCCAGGAGCCCTGTCCTGCTCTGACTCTTCCCTAAGTAAGCCATGGTTTCTGCTGGGAGGGGTCAGTACAAGATTTAGCTCCAAGCCTTTCTCTGCCAAACAGCTTCTCCCGCATTGTGGACAAACAGCAGTAAAGCAAACCAGGAAAGCAAATGCCATCCCATGCACAGAACATGCTTTTATTTAGCTAGCACTAAAGTCTTCAGATGCAAGTAGCTTATTGAGTTGGACAAAAGTCATGGCAATAAATGTTTCTTTCTAACTTCACCCTACAAAAATATCTCGGAATAATAGGATTGTGTTTTTCCAAAAATATTCTTTATTGATTTACAGCAGTATCACACTCAAGCCCAGCATTAGAGTTCCTTCATTAATGAAATAAGACACAAAAGTCTTGTTATATTAGTGATTTTCACAGAGTAACTCAGTAAGCTATTTTTGATATTCTCATGGAGGCATGCCAGAAGGATAATATTTTTATGTTCTATAGCAGAGAAATATACTTTAAGACAGTTTTGATTGACTTCAAAATGTGCTTGAAGGCCCAGGCATGTTTTCCATTCCTACAAAGTGACCAAGGAAAGAGGAGCCTTATATGCAGGGCAGAGCAAACCCCCCACCAGAACGAAATCCCAGTGCCAGAAGTGTTTCCCACGCACGGTACCAGCAGAGGTTGAAAATAAAATACAGCCCCTCCTGCCTCTTTGGGGGCATTAGAATGACTCATGTTCATGCCAGGAACACTGCACTTCGCCCAGGTAACTGAACAAACCCTCTGGCCTTTCTCTGCAGCTGCATGAGGTGAGAATCCTGCTTCCTTATTTTCCAGACAGCACCCACTGCACCTTTTATAATTTCCCCCAGTGTCTCTCTACTCTTTCTGTGTTTTCCCTCGGTGTTCCATCTCGGGAGGAGGGAGCACCAGAGCTTGGCAAGCACAGCACGAGCACAGCAACACCTCCGAGCAGCCACTGCACCTGTGGCTGGACCCAAGTGCAGGCATGACCTCAGCCTCCTTTCTGCTGTGCTGTGACTGTTGCTCTTCATCTGATACCTACTCCAGCCAGTCCCACATTGCAAAGGGCTATTTCAGGCCTAACCAAGGGCTCTTATCAACTTTCAGGCTCGTTTTCAGTGGAGCAAATCTCTACTGAGTGAACAGGTTCACACCACACATGTCAGGGAATGCCTGGGGCTTTTAAGGCAGGTTGACATTTAAAGCCAGCTTGGAACCCTGGTGTAGTGCTAAGGAAGACAGCCTCCCTCAGGGGATATTCGGGTGCACAGCACCACTACTGGTCATCCCCTCAGAGTGCAGAGGCTGCCCTATCTGTGGGATGCAGCCCACACTTGCACAAACCACACCACGGGCAAATTCTGTGCCATCTCCTCTGTGGCTTCAATGGAAGCACCCAAGTGATGGCAAAATTTCCCACCCTCTCTCTGATCTGAAAAGAGCCTGTGTTTCCCTCCTTTCCTTGGAGTGCAGAGCCCACCAGTGTGGCAGAGCACTTTCAAGGTGATGCCCAACCCTCATCCCTATCCAACACAGCAGGAGCAGTGGGAAGCTGAGCTGACCTGCCTGGCTCACTTGAACCCTACTCACAGACTGTCATGCCCAGCTTCATGCAAAGTAAGAATCAAATTAAGCTGTCAGGGCTTCAATTAGCTGGGCTGCAGTTGCAAATTCTGTAAGCCAGCTTAATGCTCACTCTTAGAAGTTCTTATTTTGAGCAGTGACTGTGCCAGGACAGCAGACAGGAGATGTTTGCAGGGCTGGGCTTGAATGTGAAAAATGTCCAGCCTGGTGTCAATCCCATCACAGACATTCTAACTGAGATTTATTGCCTCATCTTGGGATGATGCAGAACTCCCTCCTGAGTGATACAAGTCCAGAGGAGGCCATGGAGATGCTCTGAGGGCTGGAGCTCCTCTGCTCTGGAGCCAGGCTGGGAGAGCTGGGAGGTTCACCTGGAGAAGAGAAGGCTCCAGGGAGACCTGAGAGCCCCTTCCAGGGCCTAAAGGGGCTCCAGGGGAGCTGGGGAGGGACTGGGGACAAGGGCATGGGGTGTCAGGATAAGGGGGAACGGCTTCCCACTGCTAGAGGGCAGGGATGGATGGGATATTGGGCAGGAATTGTTCCCTGGGAGGGTGGGCAGGCCCTAGCACAGAGAAGCTGTGGCTGCCCCTGGATCCCTGGCAATGTCCAAGCCAGGTTGGACACTGGGGCTTGGAGCAGCCTGGGATAGTGGAAGGTGTCCCTGCCCATGGCAAGGGGTTGGGATGAGATGAGTTTAAGCTCTATTCCATCCCAAACCTTTCTGTGGTTCTGATTCTGATACCTGCTGGAAGGAATTCTCGGCGAGGCTGAAGGCACTCTTCATTCAAGAAGAGTCTCTTGGCAGCTCTATTCTGCTTCCAAATGGCCTCAATTGCAAACAGATGGTCATAATTCTGAAACCCCAAGAACCCCAAGGTTCTGCAGCATGCTTGGAAGCATCTTCAGGAATCCCTGGCGAGATCTCCGGTGTGACAATGATGTTTATGGACTACACGCATCCATCAGGGAGGGACCTGCCATGTTTACCTTAACATTACGATTCCTCTTCTTCTCCTAACATCTTTGCTAGCAACCCTCCTCCTCCTGAGCACTGCTCTGATGGTTTGCAAATGCAGTCCTGAGTACAGAACGTGCAGTGCTTCCCCTGCTGGCTTCACATTAATCTCTCCTGTAAGCGATTTGGACACCAGCACTGTGACAAATCCACCCCCACCTTGGTCTCCATGCCTGTCACTGTGCAGCAAACCATGGCTGCTCGTAGCTGCAGGCGACAGGAGCTCTGGCAGCCCGGTGCTCCTGCTGCTGGGGCAGAGCTGCTGTGGTTGGGAGCAGCCCAGAGCCTGTCCCAGCCCTGCTCCGTGCTCCTCCATGACTCCCTGCTCCTCATCCTCTCACAAACACAGAGGTTCACTGCTCAGCGTGCACAGGCCTCCTGATGCCACCTCATCATTAACAGTGTCTTTGTGTCCCAGCCCTTCTTTTTCTTCTCCTCCTTCCCTGGGCAGCTGAGAGCTGTGCTTTGGTCTCAGCAGTGCTGCTCAGGGTTTGTGCCACATTTCTGCACAGGCTCTCGCATCCTGACGGGTCCAGCCACCCTTTCCCAAACTGTGTGCCACCAAGGACAATGTCTATTGTCACGCATCCTGGCCAGAGCAGCACCCATGGCCTTGTGGTTTTGGGAGAAGCACCCATAAAAGGAACAAACCAAAATTCAGTGCCCTGAGCTGATTAGTGTTTAACCTTCACTGCTCACAGCAGTGTGTGCTATATCCCTGAAGCCATCAGCCCTGAAGCTCTATAGGTGCTGCTGACCTCCAGAAGGTTTAACAAGTTCTTGGAACCTCTCCAGCCAGCCCTGCAGCATCAGAAAGATGCAGAGAGTGAACAAAGAGGAGATGGAAGAGCCTGGCTTTGTGTTTAGAGCTGCTGGGGCTGCCTGGTCTGTGTGGAATTGCAGCCATGACTGTGTTGGTGGTTAATCATGAGATGTAGTGTTTAGCTATTTTTCACACCAGACAGGAATCACCACGCTGTGCAAAGCTCACACTGGTGTTTAGGACACTCATTCAGGGCAGCAGTTTTGGTCTCAGGGAGTTTTGTTATCGTCCTGCTTTCCATAAGCATCTTCCCAAGCGTGTGCCCATCTGGAAAGCCCAGGAGCTCTCCAGCTGGCATGATGGGTGAGGGGCACAGTGAGCTGAGCCCTTCCCTGGGGCTCACAGTCGGGGCAGAAGGGTTTGTGGAGCACTCAGCAACATAGGGAGGAAAACACAAGCTCTAGTCCAGCCCCAGGGGTCTGGAAAAGCCCAGTGAAGCTGGAACCACATGGATCTCTTTTGTCCCCACTTCTCAGCCTCCAGCATTGCCTGTCCCTGGGCAGTAGGACTTAATGGGATGGGGGAATGAGGATGAGGCAGCAGAGATTCTGTATCTTCTGGCAGATGAAATGCAAGGGAAATAAGGCGTGTGCAGACCTAGGGTTGCAGCAGTAGCTCTGGAGAGATATTGCTGCTGCTCAGCAGCCTCTGAAGGAACAGCCCTCTCCCTGCAGAGTTCTCTATGGCCATGCCAGAAACAGGCCCAATTTGGCCCTAAATGCACGTATAATAAAAGCACAGCTGTGAATTTCTTCTCTTGGCATTTTAAAATATATGAGCTGGTTTGCACAACCCCAGTAGGATGCAGCTTTTCTCATCCATGGAGCTCTTCTCCACACACCACCCCAGCAAACTACTGGGAAGCAGCCCCAGCACTGAACATCTGTGCAGACACGTTGTGCCAGATGTTACCAGAAGGCAATGCAGGAGTGGGTCTGGAAATGGATTCCTGGAAGTGCCACCCCAATTAGCCTGCCCAGAACCATCCCTGAGAAAGCAGGATCTACAACAAACACAGGAAAAGAGCACAAGGGTTGCAATCGCAGCCTGGCTCTCCTTAGGGAATTTTGCTTGTCCCACCAAGAGAGCAACCGGGCACACAAGGGAGGGCAGATGGAGCTGCTGGGACTGGAATGTCAAAGGAAGGGAGGAACCAGCCCCAGCCAGCTCCACATACCAGCAGGTCTCCCACAGATCTTCCTGGCTGCTGGTTAGCCCTGGGAGCAGGCTCATCTCTCCCATTCTCTCTTCCCATGAGGTCAGTGGCTCCGGCTGCACTGTCAGCACACAAGCGTGGGCCAAGCAGTGGTGTGGATCATGTGGTCCTGCACTGTCTCCTCCCAGCCCCAGAGCAGTCAGGATCCTGCCCTGACTCCTGAAACTTCTCTGGGCTTTGCCAGTGAGTCAAACATCGTGGTAGGAGGGTGCATGAACGACCGGTGCATCCCTTCTGCAGCAAGGTGGAGAGGCCAGCCCCAGTTCTCCAGGTCCTGGCTCACCTTTGAGGGTGGATACAGCTCCTTGAGGAGCCTGGAACCCTGTGGCAGCGCCCTCCCAGCTGCCTGAGGAAGCCCCACACTCAGAACCTGACCCTGCTCCACATGGGGAGCCCCTGGTCCGAGTCCACTCTCTCTTCCCACAGCAGAGGCGCTCCCTAGGCATTTCACCCCGGGGCTGCCTTGACTGATGACAATTTCCATGAAGTTAGTTGAAAGAAGAGCTTGGAGAAAGTCTTGAGGAGTGGTGGGGTGCCACGTGGTTGCTGTGCCAGGGGTGCAGAGCACGGGCAGCTCGAGGCTGTGCCTGCGGGGGTCCCGCGCGTGTCCCCACTCACAAACGTTTGCGCACACAGACACGCACGCACATCTTACGTACTTGCTTTCCTCGTTGTCTCCTAATTTAAAAAGTCACTCAGAGTGAAAATATGTTTCCTCTTTGTGAATGGGCAGATCCAACACAGATGGTGCATTAACTGGAAACATCTTGTGCTCCAGTCTGTTCAGAGATTCACTCTGTTCAAGAACAGACGGCTCCATTTATGATCATCTCTTCAGTGCTCCCAATTTTTACAGCTTGGAGATACCCAGCTAAATGCTGTGTCAAATCATCACCTCTTCTCCTCTTCCTATAGCTACCAAGGCAGAGGTTTCAAGGCTATCAGTGTCAGGAGTGAGGCATTGGGTGTAACCTGCTGGTGTGGAGCAAGGCTGCCTTGGCATTGGACTGCAATGAAACCTGTGGTATTTTGTGTTTTCTGAGACAGCTTCCTGTGAACCCCCTGGGCTTGCTGCTCCCCACCAGAGAGCACTGAGGCAGCTGAGCATGAACCACAGGCCAGGGAAACTCTCCTAGACCTTTTTGCATAAAGGTGTAATTTTCTTTTATATGAGAAAGCATCTTTTGAAGGAACAAGTGCATCCTGCCTGAAAGACTTGAAGTGCTGGAGATTGCAAAAAGTCCCTGGATAAGCTGGCCTAAGAGACAAATTACCCTGAAGAGCTACTTAAGCTTCATTTCTTAGTCCAGTTTTTAATTAGGCTATCTTACCTAGGGAGTTCCTGCAATAGATGTCTTTGCCTGCTGGAATCTCTGCTTGGATACATCCATACTTCCTCACTGTGATGTGGTGGATATTCCCATTAGCCTACAGAAATAACTTTTTTCCAGAATCCTCCTGATTTTTTGGTGCCAATGAGCTTAACGTGCCCCCAAGTCCTGCAGGTTGAACGCTCACAGAGACAACACGGTGTTATTCTTGCAAGAGGATGTTTTCTTTTTATCATTTCAGGGCTATCAAGTTTCATACCACAGATCACGGTTTCAGCCCCAAGTTTCACGTGTCCAGATATCATTCACATGCCATTCATCAGGCTCAATCATGAATTAAGAACTGTGTCCTGGATTGAACTTTACCCTTCACTAGCTACCTCTCAAAATCAGCTGCAAAAGAGAGGGAGATGCTGAGCACAACCTGTCTGCAGGTGCTCTGAGCAAGGGCCTCAAGAATGTGCAAATCATTGAAGCAGCACAGAAATAACCACAAGTATAAACAAGATGAAACAAAATCTCAAAAAGTGCACAGAGCTGTGAGTGCTCTTTCCCCAGTGCAGCAGGGAGAGGAAATCCTATAATTGCTGACACACTCTATTTAACCACAGGCATGGTTACAAGGGAAGGACAACAGGCAGAGCCTGGGTATGGAGTGCTAGGGCTGGATGGGCAGTGAGGTGAGGAGACCCAGCCTGGGGGTTCTGTCCTGCTGGGTGCTGAGCAATGGTCTGGAGCAGTGGGGCTCAGCCCTAGCCCAAGAACAAACTCACAGCAGACAATGGTACCTCTGTGCTGCTCATTTTGCTGTGCCCAGGCTGCAGTAGGCAGCAGGACGGGGTCACTCATGGAAGAGTTGCTGGACCTGCTTGAAAGCACATGGAGATGGAGCAACAAGAAGGATCATGACAAACAATTGTCCTTGTCTGTATCTGATTTCTGAAAGAGGTCACTAAACTGCGGCTTAGACTCATATAATGAGATGGAAATTAGTTTTTGAAGCATCTCAAAAACATACCTGAAAAAGAAATGGGAGTCACTCATACATGTCCCTCCATGGGAGGTGATTACAGAGTTGAGCACAGCCTTGGTTCTGAGTAGAGACCTGGCAGCTGAGCAGGGACACCACAGGATTGAGCAGAACTAGTCAAGGGATGGGGAGAGAGGACCTGACTCAGTCTCCAGATGATGTCCCCATCCAGGGGGGAATGTAACCCTGCCTGGGGAGTGTGGGCGGGGCTCCACAGAGCCAGTGGGCTTGTGTGCTGGAAGCTGAACTTGAGATTTGACACATGAGAAAAATCCTCCCTGTGAGAGTGGGCAGGCCCTGGCACAGGGTGCCCAGAGAAGCTGTGGCTGCCCCTGGATCCCTGGAAGTGTCCAAGGTCAGGTTGGGCAGGGCTTGGAGCAACCTGAAACAGTGAAAAGTGTTCCTGCCCATAGCAGGGGGTGGAACAGGATGAACTTTAAGGTCCCTTCCAACCCAAAGCATTCTGCAATTCCATGAAAATGAGATTTCAGGTGACTGTCAGACTACTCAGGAGGTGGCTGCAGGAGGCAAAGACCAACCTGTCCATGAGGGGAGTTCTTTGTGGGTTCTCTGTCATTTCTGTCTGAGTGCATCCCAGTGTGTTAGAAACTGTGAGAAAACAGTTCTGCAGTGCAGCCACCCCTTGGCAAGGCAATTCCTTTATCCTGCAAACTGCAGCTAGCAAGGGCCAGGAGCCAAGAGCAACGCCGATCATGAGGTGTCAGGAAATGTTTGCCATGATTTCATCCTTAAAATAACCCCTGTAGACATTTTGCTCGGCAAAGAAATGTCCTACCCAGCCTCTAGGTATACAAAGGAGCTCAGATCCCCGAGCAGGAATGATGGGTCAGACCATGAATTCCTATGAAATGATAACCAAGCTGCAGATGGCCAACAGGGAATGGAGTGGCCCAAGGGAGAGTCTTTGTCCTCTGCCACCACTGCTTTGATTGCTCAGCTAGACTGAAAGCTTGGGAGAGCTTTGAGGCATGCAGGCAAGTGGGGTTCTTCCCTCCAGCTGGCTTAAAGAAAAAATTGGAAACAAATAGACCTCTTGGTGTCTTAATGGGAAAGTGATGTGTGTGGTGCTTGTGCAAGCGAGACACAACTCAGAGCTCTGTTATGGAAATTTTCCTCTGTGACAAATATGTTATGAATGACTTGTCTTGAAAACATGCCAGCATGTAGGTGCTGCTATCACAACATTCAGTGACTTTAACTTACTGTGAGCGTTCCTGTGATAAATCATGGAAAACCTTGCTTGGGCTATCTTTAGTCACTGCACTGTTTCACTCTCACAAGTCACTCACGGCTCTAAAAATACAGTTTATATCACTGGATTCCTGGAATTCCTTTAGTTCTAACATTCTGATTTAAGTGGCATTAAAGCTGGGCTGCGCAGTCCGAAGCTGCAGTTTCACTGTGGATTAGATATCACCTGGGTTCAATGCGGGGTTTGCAATATTTATTTGATTTGAATCCAAAGGCAATTTGAAAAATCTTCCTGTAGATACACCTCTTACCTGGCTATGTGCAACAAGGGTTAGATTTTGCCTGGGACTAGATAGTAATTTAATAACCATTGCAATATAGAATTAAACTAAAACACATGCTCACCGCAAGAACTGAGCTGAGACTGTGGGGGTTTCTTCTCTAAACCTGGAGCTGTCTGGTCTCTTCTGGCCTCTGCACTGTGATCTTGTGTTGACTTCTAGGTCAGACATGTCTCTCTCTCTTCTTTTGGTTTAGCTTACATGTCTTTCCTAGTAGTTATTGATTCAGAAACACCAGGAACAAGAAAGTCTTGACCTCCCACCAGCCTCTCTGGATTTGATTACCAGCTCAACAGTGATGGATAGTCTGAGCAGAATTTAATGCTTTCTAATTTTCCTTGATAGGGTCTATGAAGCAAGTTACTTTTTTTTTTTATCCCAACTGGCAGCTCAACAAAGCCCAGCAATATAAAGCTCCATTTGTGTAATAAACTGCTTTACAATCTACTACTTATGAACACAGGCCCTGAAAATGTGCAACCTTTCTGCACATTACATTAAACACAAACCAGATGGGCACTGGAAAATCCTCCCCTTTGTTGCAGTGGGCTAAAGGGGCTGGTGGTCAGAAGGTCTGTTTCATTACACAAATAAACAGAAGAGTTTAACTACATTATTCTCCAAAATCAGCAATGGGAAACCTATGTGGAAACATTATGAGCAGTTTGCAAACCCACTGCTGGAGTGGTGTAGGCACAAGGGAGCCCTTCATGTCTCCTTCCTGCAGTAGCCAGCCAGTGCCTGGGAACCAGAGCCTTCACCTGCAGCCAGAGCTGACACCCAGGCTTGGAGGCACAGGGGTGGAGGCAAATGGGTGAAATCAATCTCTTCTTTAAAGGCAGCCTGGGTCAGAGCTGGGCATTTAAACTCTAATAATCACTGTGGAGAAATGGAGCCCTCCAGAGTGGGCTGAGCTCATACTGAGCAGCTTCTGAGGCAGAGAAATCTCATCAGGTCAGACAGGATGTCTCACACTTCGACAGTGCCATGAGTGAAATCCATCTCAGTCTCAGAGTCTCAGGACAGGGAATAAGGGAATTTGCTGTCTCTGGGCTGTACCAAAGGACACCTCACTATTCACTTTGAGCACACCCACTGAGACACTTCTGGAGAAGCTGCTTTATAGAGCCCCTGCATGTCCTCTGGCCCCTTTCCTTGTGATTGCAAATGTTATCACAAAATTATTTCTGAAATCCATCTGGCCAAATTGGCACAGGGAGGGACACACAAAGTCACACACAGAGCCTGCACCTTCACTGCCCCTCTGCAGGGAACTCATCAGTCACACAGGTTACAGCCAAGGTAAGGACAGTCTTGATACAAGACAGATCAAATGTTCTGCTGCTGTTCCCACTGACATGGGTGTGCAGCACACTGGCATGGGATGAGGTGAGATGGGATGGAGTGGGAGTAGTTGGGGTGAGCTGGGATAGATGAAAGCTGCTACCAGCTGAAGAAATTATCCTGGGAGCATTGATGCTGCTTCAGAGTGTAAGCTCTGGCCCTGGTGCCAACATCTGAGAGGGTTTCAGGTGGATCTGGGAGGGAAAAGCAGCTTATGGATCTGAGACCCCCAAACTCAGAGGGCACTGAGCCTGTGGATGAGTGGGCCTGTGAGGGATTCATGTACTAAACACCTTTGGGTCGTGGGGTGACACCTTTGGGACCTGCACAACAGGACTCTGGTTCATTGCAGACACTGTCCCTCGTGGTTCCCAGACTAAAGGCTCCAGGGAGGTGGCAGCTGTAGGGCAGCCCTGTAGGGAGTGGTGTGCTCACTGCATCAGGAATTATCTTATTGCTTTTTTGTCTGCCTTTGTGTGCAACCAAACCAGCCCAGGGAGCAACAGAGGTGTGGGCAGGACATGGTGTGTCCTCCCTCTGAGAGGTACCACGTGCCTCAACAGTGTCCCTGCATGGAGAGATGGAATGGGGTGAGCAGGGCGTTGGTTCAGAGATGGAGTCCCCATGCTGAGGTCAAAGGCAGGATGCAGGAGCCCATGGAGCCAGTGCTCAGCCAAGGTCATGCACAATGGAGAGCGTGGGGGTCTAGACCTCACCTCCAAACCCAGCAGCACCGTGACTTTAGGAAGACCCAGAGCCATGTTTGCCTCTTCTGAGGCTCTTCTGAGACAGCAGTTCACAGCTCAGTGTAGACCAGAGCTTAGGAGGACACAAAAATGCTGTGGGATTGGGCACAATCATGGTGAGAGGGCAGCCTGGCAGTGTTCCAGCCAGGGCAGGACAGGGCTGGGCCTGGGGGTACACTGGGCAGGCAGAGGTCAGAATTCCTGCTTGTTGTAGAGGTAAAAGTCCTCATTTTCCAGGACTTATTGCACACAGTCTCAGGATTTTGTAGGCCCTGCCAAATGGGCTTTCTGCTTGCTGAAAGGTGATTTATTTTTACAAATTTAAATGAAATCCCCTCAGCCATTTTTGAATAATACTAGAGTTAAAAAGACTATTTTCCTATTTAAGAATATTCTAGCTAGACTGTTTTTATTAAATCAAAGTTAAGTCAAATAAAGACGGTGGTTTGAAAGTTCAGGCTTGGGCAGGAGCTGGTCCTCACTGAGGAGCTGTGCCCTGGACAGATGGGTGTCTGTCTAATGCCCACCCTCTCTCCATGGATGGAAAAAGCACAGAACAAAGGGAAGATCCTGCCTGGCTGGGGTGTGCACACCTGTACCCTCAGGAGGAGGAGTGGGAGGTGACACACCTTGCCCTTGCTTCTCCTTACACACCCTGGAAGATTCCTAAAGACAAGGGATGGAAGCTTCTTCCTCTTCACCCAGCTCATTCCCAGGCATTGTGTCCTTTGGTGGCACTATCCTGGATGGGGGGTCCCAGCTGTCCCCTCTGTGTGTGGGATGAAGGTGGGAGTGCTGAACACATCCCTGGGGTTGCCCTTCATCAGGGTGGGCTACAAGGAGACACTGACGCCTTGTTTTTTTCCACAAGTCACTCCCAACCACTGACCCCACACCGAGGGACGGGGACGGGGTAGAGGGTCCTTGCTGTGACATCCCAACAAATGGCACCAAGAGGGACTGGAAGGCTCTGTCCTTGGCAGGGACAGATCTGCTTTAGGGCTCTGTGGAGGGCAGCCTGGGGGGCTGTGGGATGTCCCCTTCCCTCTTCATCCCAGCTCCCCAGGCTGCCCTGCCGGCCCTGCAGGAGCTGTCACACCATGGAATGGGACATCAAAGGCAGACCCAGGTGCCACATGACATGTGTGACACTTGGCAGGCCTGCCAGCTCCTGGGATGATGTGAGATGAAGGGAGCCGGCTGCTCCCAAACAGGGGGGCAGGAAGAGCTGAGCCCCTGTGCTGTCTAAATGGGCTAAAAAAAGGGAAACGGAGCAGAGCAAAGGGCTGGAGGGGTGCCCAGACTGTGGGGGGCTCTTCTCACTTAGAGAGGGCAAACAGCCCAATGTGGAGGGGCTGCAGCCATGTCCTGGTGGGCCACCAACCCCGGGGCCAGCTGCCAGGCAGGTGCTGGCACTGCTGCAGGGCTCGGGGCAGTCAGTACCAGCATGTCTGCAGGTTGTGCTGGCAGCCTGTGGGCACCTGGAGATTTTTCTTTACCTTCTCATAACAAAAAAAGGTGTGGAACAAGGATACAAAAAGTGAGGATGTGAAAGCTACAAAGAAAATATGATTTTCTTTTACGTCACTGAGCAGTTTGTCCCTTTACAAGTCCCTGTTGTAGCTGTATTATCTTAGGTACACTTTGATATCTGGGGCTGTAGGAAAGAGGAGTCCTCTGGTGTGACTGAGTCTGACTCTCTGCTGTTTTACTCCAGCCTGACACCAGCACATTGCCATGATGACATCATTTGGATTATTTCTGATTTATAGTGATTGAGAAAAATTGGGTCCCGTACAATAATGCAAACAATCAAAGACACAAAGCGAAAATAATGCCTGTGGGCTGCACTTTCACATTGCATGATGTTTTGAGGACTTAATGTTGAAAGCCTTAGAGTGCACAAAAGGAATTTTCCTCATTTCATATATTATACAGTTGCCTGAAAGAAATGGCAAACAACTCCTCAGCCTAAGCATGATTTGCACAATTGTGGGGTTTTTCTGTCCATCAACTTTCCAACACATCTCCACTGAGACTCAGAGCACTATCTGCCAGCAAGAGCAGCTGCTGTGCCCATGACCCCACAAATGACCCTTGCACAGGCCTGGGCCAAATTCTGCTCTCTGTTACATGAATCTGAAGCAATTTTGGTGAAGATCAGATTTTCTGGAGCACCCAGTACCTGGTGAGGGCAGGGCAGTCTATTGGGACCTTGGCAAACCAAATACCCATCCCATTTCTTCTGCATTGATCAACCTCACATCACCCTAATTCCCCAGAAAGTCCACTGGTATGAGCAGAACACTGGTCTCTTCCTAAGATACTGAAATTCCACATTTCACCCAAAATCACACCAAGCACTTGGATCACAAAGAACATGCCTCGAAGGTGTCAACAGCATTTAAGTCTGTCCCAGCAATACAAGCCCCACTTCCATTAAACCTTAAAATCCTGCCATCTGGTGGCAAGAGGTTCGAGGGCAAATACCCTCAAAAGCACCACAGGTGAAAATAGCAGTGAACCAAACGCCAGCACAGGAGGTGCTAAACCAGCCTGGATCCCCTCTCCATTCCCATTCTGAACTCACCGTTCTTCCTCTCGGCGAAGGGCGGGGGCTGCAGCTTGGTGCCATCCCTCACTTCACTGGCAGGCTTCTCCTTGGGGGTCTTTTCCTCTTCATTCCCGGCTGGGGCACTTTTGTGGTCCTGTTTGATCACACCATTCATCACCGTGCCTGCAGGGACCGGGCTGGGTTCTGGCTGCTCCACTTTGGGTGCTCAGGGAGAGGAGCAGGCACCAAAGTGACCTCTGGAAGAGAAGAGGAGCAGGTAAGGACAGATTCCTAGAGGAGTCTGAGAAACAGTAAATGAAGACTGGCATTTGTGAAATGATCAGACCACAAACAACTAATTACTGACAGTTTACATAGGAAAACCACAGGATTCTCTATTGGCTGCGTGATTCTCCTTGTCTGCTGGACACCTGACTACTTTTTTGGAGGAATTGACACCCATGGGCACAGAATATTTGCAGGAAGTCTGTCTTCAAAACACACAGCCCTGAGGAATCCCCACGAGAGAGCTCTTGGTCTATTAGAGATCCACAAATGAGAACAGTCTTCCTCTATATGACTCTGGTTTGCTGAGAAAACTGGAATAAATGTCAGGAATAATTCCACACAACCAACAGGAGGCTGCTAATTATATGACACAGCCAGCAAATGAAAAGAGCAAACATCAGTCAGCTTTTACACTAGGGAGTGTACAAACACCCTGCAAAGTAAAATACATGTGCAAAAACTTATTTCAGATATCAAAGTTATGATTAGCACCCACCACAGCTAAAGGCTTCATGAAGAATTCAACCATGTTAGGTACAAAATGTTGAGAGTTTTTGGAGGATGGAGCTGGGTTTTTTTTACCACATTGTTCTACTCCAAGATTTATGTGGGGTCTGTGATCAAAATACATCACAAAAGCTTTTAAAAAATCTCCAAATTCAGGTTGTGCTTCTACAGACCTTTGGGCAGGTGACAGCCCCATCTCACCAGAAAGATGGATGGGGAGGATTCAGCTGACACCAAACGTGTTTGTGGGATGCAGGCAGATGGCCCAGGAGGGGCTGTGATATTGAGCACATCAGAGGAAAGCTGCAGGAACCATTTCAACAGAGTATTGTCTGAAAAATCTCCAGATGCTGAGTGAAAGTGAATGCCTCTAAGAATCAGCACCAGCTCCTAATGAGTCCCATCAGGAAAGAGCTGAGGAGAGCTAAAAAAGGTCATTTGTAGAGAACAAGAATAGAAAAGTGTAAGATTGATTCTGTGATAAAATCTGATTTAATACAAAAAAGTTACCAATTTACTGTATAAGGAAGTAGGAACAGTGCATTGTACATGATACCATCTCCTCCACACTGTGTGAGCCAGGACCCTCACACCCCTCTCCCCACCCTGCACCAGCAGGGATTTTGCCATCTGCTTGCTCATCCACCTCACTGTCAGCCCCACCTGCTCCAGCTTTTCCTGTCCCACCAGCTGCAGCTCAGCCCCAGTGTCCATCTGTCCTGCTCGCCCTGAGTGTCCCTGCTGGCACATTTGGCACAGGGTGCCCGTGGGGTGGCTGCACTGCCTGGGAAGGAGGTCCCAGGGATGCCTGTGTCACTTTAGCCCTTTGCAGGGACCACAAAGCTGTGCCCACGTGAATCACTGGGACAGGCTGTGTCTGTGCCCAGGGCTCAGAAACCAGACCCAGCCCTTGCTACCAGACCTTCCCTTCTGCTGTGTGCTCCCCATCACCCTCCTCGCTGTGGCCCTTTCCTCATGTCCTGAGCCCAGTTATTCCTGCCAAAGCCTGGCATGCTGCCACTGTCCATGCCAACAGCCCTGCAGGCTCCCAGACAGTCCAGGCCTGCCCTGTGCTGCATCTGTCTGAATAGACAATTCCATCTGCCACCTCTGCTGCAGCATTTAGGTCCCTTGAGCAGCTCGAGGTGTCCTTTCCAGTGCTGTGACTGCAGTGCAATGCCCCATCCCCACTGTGATATCCACCCACTGCTGGCTGCAGGGCTGGAGACCCACTTTGACACAAGCAGCATGAGCCCCTAAACTCTTGATTTAATTCATGACTAGTGTGGAACATTCAATAAGTGTTTACACTGCTGTTGTAAAATGAACATTTTTTTTAACTTCTTGAAGTTGCTGATACGATGCATCTTTCCAGTGGGAACAGAGGGTGATGACAGGACTATCCAGCAAACTGCATCTGCTTACAAAAATGAGACTTTGTTCAACCCAACACTAAATCTTTGATAAATTAGTCAGGGCTTTGGTGACGTACATGTTGAACCAATATGACAGTTTTATACGGATTATGATTATTAATGTTTTTCAAAAATACAGAGCCTGAGCCAGACATCGAGTGTCGAAGCTGCAAGACCACCAGCCGAGGCGAAAGTCTTTCAGGAAGGTTTCTTGCAGGCTCTGTGTACACTCTCTTTTTGCTCTCAGAGCATATGCAACATTTTAATTTGCAGTGAGTGTGCTGGGGTGCTCGTGCCTAAGCCAGGAGGTCACGCTGTGACCCTGCAGACACAGGCTGAACAGCAAACTCAAGCACCGCTGGCTCAGCTGTGGATTTTTTTCTGGAGTGAAATTTGGTCTGAAAACATTCCACATTGTTCCCTCGTTTAGGCTGAACTGATTGTATTTACAAAGCTTAGACACACTTCTGAGCCTCAGAGCACATCTCCCATCAACCACTGCTGCCAACACATCGACTGCAAGGCTATATACAGTACAGGTCATGTTCCATCTCTCCCTGCCTGTAAATTTTAAATTCATCAAGCTGGGCTATCATGGTACACCACAGGTACTTCCTTGCAAGACACTGGAGATCCTCTGGAGGACATGCCTGGTTTGGAAGGAGCAGCCTCCCCGCTTTCTGCCTGGGAAGCAGTGCAGCATGGATGAAGTTCAGACTTGCTTCCCCTTTATCATGCTTGCTCCCCAAGGCCCAGGTGGGACTTGGTTGATTCTACCAAACAAGTGAAGTTTAACAAAGACAAATGCCAGGCTGCACTGGGGTGGGGCAGTGCTGGATGTATGGACAAAATGGGGAAGGAGAGGCTGGAGAGCAGCTCCAGAGTGGAAAGGGACCTGAGGTGCTGGTCCATGGCCAGCTGGATCTGAGCCAGGAGGGACATCCATGTCCTGGGGGGATCAGGCCCAGCATGGCCAGCCAGGGGAGAGGGGATTGTCCCCCTCTGCTCTGGACTAGGGCAGCCTCACCTCCAGTGCTGGGGCAGCTTTGGGTGCCACGACCCAAGAAGGACCTAAAGAGAGCACCTGAATGAGGGACATGAAGGTGGTGAAGGGCCTTGAGGGGCCACATGAGGAGTTTTCAGCTGGAGCAGAAGACAATGAGGTCAGACCTCCCTGGGGGCTGCAGCTCCTCCCAGGGGGCAGCTCCCATCTCTGCTCCCTGTGATAGGGACAGGACACAAGGCAATGGCACCTTTGCATGCTGCTACCTCCCACTCCTCCCTCCTGAGGAGGTAATGGAGCAGCACAGCTGGACAGGCTGCTCCTCACCCTCACCATGCTCCCCCTGTCCCTTACCCTGCTCCCCTGTCCCCTCACCATGCCCCCCATGTCCCCTTACCCTGCTCCTCTGTCCCCCAGGCAGCCAGTGCAGTGCCCACAGACACCACAGACTGTTTGGAGCCTGTCCTGCTAGGGCAGATAATTGGATAATTCGAAAATATTTTTATTTTTTAACATTTTTAACTTTTTCCTAAGGAAAAATGAACTGAACCATTGAAATGAAATATTATTTTTAGAAGTGGGGAAAAACTTTATCTCCCTGAGAAACAGTTTTGGCTTCAGCAGCTCATCCTCCAGAAAACTAATTTTTTGGTTGGAAAATTCCTAAACTGAAAAATTCCCTGTTAGCCATCCCTTTCACACCTCAGGTCTTCACATGTCAAGCAAGTTCCTGGATCACGTTTTTTTTTTCTAAGTTTCCAGGAGTGAGCTTCCTGCCAAGGTGAGTACCAGAAATACCAGAGCTAGGATCTGCCACTCCCTGGAGCTAAACCAACATCTCCTGAGCCCTCCTCTGGGATCTACCATAGGGACAGACACTGCTTTCTCTGCTCAGTGCCACTGCTGTCCCACAAATGCACCTTGGCAACCCCAAAAGGAAAGGAAAATAGGAGATGGAGCATCTACAGCAGCTGGACCTGAGGCATCTCTGCAGGACCGAGAGTCCTGGCTCCTGTCTGTAGCCTGTGCAGGACTGGACACAAACCTGGAGGTGCACTTGGTTTCTAACATGTGGAAATGTCTTCAGGAATGACATTTTCACAAAGCTGGGCCCTGCATGGGTAATGGGGGTGCAGCTTTGATGGTCTGCACTATTCTTCCCTGCCCAGCATGGGCCATGCATCTCACCCTCACCTTCCACCTTCTCACCTTTCCCCTGTGCCACTCCTGCATGCCCTGAGGTGGGAATGAGCATAGCTTGCACTTCCTCACATCTGATCCACCAAATCTGTTTGGCTGTTTGCCCTACTGGAGGCTGAAGTGGAAATAAATATATTTGGCTTCAATGCATGTGCAGCACCTCTTAAGCAATCCTGACCCACCATAAAACTTTACATACACAAAGAGAAAAACCAGGAGAGAGATGTTCAGAGATGCAGTTCAGCCTTATCAAATTCTTCACGTGTTTGTTGTGGTGTGTTTGTGTTCCTGGGCTTCTGCCTGCAGGAATGTTGCTGATAAAACCATCTCACTAAACATGGACTTGGTGTGTTTTAGCTGGTGTTTACAGTGCTCAGGCAGTAAGAGCAGCTCTGGATTCCTGGGGGCAGATACCCAGTGAACATTTGCACTGGCCTGTTGCAAATGCTGATCAAGTCCTGCTGTGCACAAGCTCTGCAGGAATCCTGTCTGGTCCTTCTGGAGCCATTTCAGGCTTGGCAAGGCACAAGGCAACTGTGACCACTTGCCCCTATGCCCAGAACAAGAGGTCTTTTCTCCTCTGAGGCCTCGCTGGGCTGCCAGGGCACGCACCACTGCTATTATCTCATGGTTTGCCTTGCAGACCACGTCCCTGTTGGACGATTCCCCTCACTGAACTCCCTCCTCCTCCTCAGGGATGCAGAAAGTGCAGATGCCCCATCCCGTGACTGAGGGCGATGGGGCCTGCAGGCCTTTTCCCACAGATCCCACATTCCTCCATGCCCTGGAGAAGTGACCTGCTCACCACAAGGGTTCCACCAGAGGAGCTGCAGGGCAGGGGCAGCGCCTGGATCCACTGGGCTTTCCCTGTGAACAGGAAAGGAACCAAGGAAGCCTTCCACAGGCCTGGATCTTCCCCCTTCACCGACAACTTGTCCTGTGCCAAGACCCAGCAAACAGAGCTGTGTGACCCATGAAATCTTCACTTAGGGCAAATCCGGCCAGCCTTTGGTCACAGTGTGACCCCTGGGCTCTCTCGGCGAGGTTTGCCAGCTGTTTGCACCCCCAGGCCTTTCGGGACAGGATCTCCTTCCCAGCTCCAAACTCTCAGCGTGGATATCTGCTCCACACTGCTCACAGGCCTTGGGCAGCAGGGAAGGGCCCAGGGATGGGGAGTGGCAGCTGTCCTCATCCAGGACAGCTCCTGGCCTCAGCCTGCCCAGGGGCACCAGGGACAGGGGCTGTTCTCAGGGGAAACGCTCTGCTCTGGCCTCAGACCCCTCCCATTGAGCTGTTTTGAAAAGGATTTAATTTTTTTTCATAGGAAGAAGTTTTAAGTGGTAGAAAATAGTAGAGGAATAGTGATCAGGCACTTGGATACTATGCCAGATCCTCCCAAGGCCTACCTCTGTGTCAGTTCTCAAAGGGGCTGAAAACGTCTAAGACGAAATCAGACTGACAATTCTAAAATAACTGATCTTCAGGAAAACTACTCAAGAACTGATTCCCTGCTTGTGCATCCACGCCCATGTCACATCTGTTGGCACCCAAAGGCCCTCCCCAGCACAGGGGCTCCCTCACGCTACCCCATGAGCATGGGCAGACTGGTGTGAGCTCTGCAAGGTGATTTATTGTATTCTGGGAACACCCAGAAGATAATGTGGGGAATTCCTGCCATGTACAGCACTGTAGGTGTGGTGCAGGTGATAGAGAGAGAAGACAGAGAAAATTCTTGGAGAAGAGAGGGCTCTGGGGACACCTCAGAGCCCCTTCCAGTGCCTAAAGGGGATCCAGAGAGGGATTTGGGACAAGGGCCTGGAGTGACAGGACAAGGAGAAATGGCTTTAAGATGAAGGAGAGTAAATATAGATTATATCTAGGGACAAATATGTGAGGTGGTGTAAGGGTGGGCCGGCCCTGGCACAGGGTGCCCAGAGCAGCTGTGGCTGTCCCTGGATCCCTGGCAGTGCCCAAGGCCAGGCTGGACAGGCTTGGAGCCACCTGGGACAGTGGAAGGTGTCCCTGCCCATGGTGTTCAACCCTGTTCAGCCCCAGCTTTGTTTGAAGTCTCTTCATTCACAAAAAACTTGGAAAAATATTATTCCTTTGCTCCAAATAGTATTTAACACAGCCCTGACCACTTTACTGACAGCAAACATCATACACTGCAACAGAAGGGGTACATCAGTGTCACTGGGAGTAAAAATCTGAGCTCTTGAACACCATGTTGTCCAAGAGAGCTAGGAATTATGGAAAATATCTGTGCAAATGACTGATAAGCACCATACTCAGAGGCCTCATCAGGCTCTGTGGAGAGCCCCCTTTTACACCCACTGTCCTCAAATGCTGGTGCCTTCTCCTGTGGCAGCACTGCTCCTCAGCACAGGCTCTGCATTGGCACAGAGGCAGCCCCAGCTCCTGGCACCAGCCAGGGGTGGCAGGGCCCATGCCTGGTGTCAGTGATGGATGGGGGTGTAAGGGATGGATGGCCATGATAATGCTGGGACACTGCCCCGTGCTCCAGACACACAGCAAATGCTCCAGAGGGAAAGCGGGGAAAACAGACTCATCCACAGAGGGTGAAAATCAGACAGGAAGCAGAGCTTGGCTGGGCAGAGAGGCTGCAGGAACAATGGGAGTAAGATTTTGCTTCTGGATGTCAAAGTCAGAGGAAAGCCATCATGCTGACATGAGACAGCCTGGTCACTTCAGCTGCCTCAACTCCTGCTTTTGTACAGCCCTCATCCAGGGCTGCTCATGGCAACAGCATTGAACGCATGAATGGCAGACCCAAGGCAGGGATTTCAGCCTTGCTGCAGGTTTGTGTTGCCTAAAACCCCACGAAACAAACCTCCAGCACTATTCCCCAGTGCCCTGTGCTCAGCTTTGATATTTGATATTTGATATTTGATAAGAATCTGATAAGGCTGAACTGCATCTCTGAACATCTCTCTCCTGGTTTTTCTCTTTGTATGTTTAAAGTTTTATGGTGGGTCAGGATTGCTTAAGAGGTGCTGCACATGCATTGAAGCCAAATGTATTTACTTCCACTTCAGCCTCCAGAGGAGCTGAACTGAGCAGAACTGACTTCTGTGCCAGTCGCTTGCCACCACAGGCAGCCTGCTCTTCCATCCACAACCTATTTCCATGCTCAGACATGAGGTGGGACACCCAGGAGGCCAAAGCTATAACCCTGCTCCCTGCAGCCCCAGGAATGCTGTACAGTGGATGGAGAGGGTGGGTTGGGGGCTGAGCCATGGCACAGACCTCCACAGTCACCCACAGGTGTGTCCTGCCCACGGGCCAGCCCTGGGCTACCAGCACATCGAGTTTTGTCTGCTGGGGCTGGTGTTTCTGCATTTGGTTTGGGATTAAGGGAGCCTGCAAGAAAGATGGAGAGAGGCTCTACAAGAGCTTGGAGTGACAAGACAAGGGGAAATGGCTTCAAACTGACTGAGAGTAGATTAGATCAGATAATAGTAAAAAATTCTTCCCTGTGGGGATGGTGAGGGCCTGGCACAGGCTGTCCAGGCTGTCCCATCCCTGCAAGTATTCAAGGCCAGGTTGGATGGGACTTGGAACAACCTGGGATAGTGGAAGGTGTGGCCATGGCAGGAGGTGGAAATGGATAGGCTTTAAGGTCCGTTCCAACACAAACCATTCTGTGATTAGATTATTCTATGATTAGAAGCATTTAAGGATTGCAGTTCATGGGCTACCTGGCATTTGCCACTAGTCCTTAGCCCTACTCTTGTGCCCAGGGTTATTTCCATGGTGAAACAGTCTGCTAAAAATACTGCTAGAACTTTGCTAGACAACATATACAGATAGTTCTGAATTAGATAAAACATCTTATGAATCTGGACCATACTTGTAGTTTTAAAAGTAATCTTAAAATAAACTCCAAAATCTTAAAATAAGCAGTAATGTTCTAAGTATGCTGAAAAGGCTCAAAAAGCAGTTATCAGCCTCAGATTTGTTCTTGCTGCTTGTTCTGTTTGCAGAACTGCTTTCAGGCTAATCCTGTGAATTTCTCCCAGGTCTGACTCATGAGTGCTGTGTGCTGGGGTTGGTGGGGCTTGGATCACACCAGGTACAGGGTCCTGCACACCTGGGGACAGCTCTGCTCCAGCAGCCTTGGCAGAACAAAGCTGCTGAGAGAAATTGCACTTTTTTCTAAACTATGATTTGATTCTGTTTAATTTGTGCACACTTAACAATGAGCTGTTTCTGCTGGTGGCAGTGAAACCTGGGCTGATTACGAAGGACAAACCATGCTCCTAATTCAAATGAACTGTATTGTTTTCAGAATTTGGTTTAAATCCAGCCCCAACCAAAAACTTGTGGTTTTCAGCTTTTCCAGCTGAATGGGAATCCCTGGTCTCTGGAAGTGACCCTGGAACTTAACATTGTCAGCATCACTGCTGCCATCAGCATTGGCACTACTCTTACCACCAAGTCATGGCTCTGACAGCTACAAAAAGAGAAGTTTTCTCATCCCAGTGAAGTGTGGGGCATTCTTGAAGCCAGGCCTTCCCACAGGCTTGCCCGTCCTACTCTGAGATACCAGAGTTCATGGGCACAAGTATCCAAAAAATCCAGGCTGAGTTTTCTCATAGCACTGCATTGAGCTCAGAAAAAAACCCAAACTTACAAATATGGAGAGCTTTTCTGGACTCATCAGCCTGGTCCTCCAACAGAAAGGTGGTCGTGTCTCTTGCAAGGCTGTTTTGTTTATGAGGGGCCTGAAGAGAGACACCAGCTGAGGTCCCTCAGCCCATGCAGCCCCACAGCTCCGTGCTGGGCAGGGCAGCTGCTGTCCCAGCCCCAGGTCTGCTTGTCCTGCTCACATGGAATTGTACAGCTCAGGGTTTGTGCATCCCAGGGGGATCTGATGAAGTCCTGTGGAGCCCAGCTCTGAGTTCAGGTCCTTCCTGCATGTGGATTTTGGCTCTGTGGTGACCAGACAGGTTGAGCTGTTGCTGGTCACCCCAAAGGCTCCTCTGGTTACTCTTGCACCCCTACCAGCAGCTGCTTCCCTACCTTTCTGCAGGAAAACATTGGCTTCTCTTGTAGGCCATGTTGATGTCCTTGAGTATGTCTGCAGCATTAAAATGTGCCCTAATTTTGCAGCATTTGTGGTTATGTCTGATCTTTGTCTCCCTTATTTCATTGCATTTTAGAAATGCAATAAACAAAATATTTCTGAAAGAGAGAAAACATGGCAGAGATTTGAAATGGAAAACAAGCACAAGCTGGACCCACGCCTCTTCCTGAGATGCCAGAGGAGAAGGAGCAAACAGCACAGGGACACACACTATTAATAAAGTGCTGAGGGTGGGTCTCAGGCGGGCAGGAGCAGCTCTCCAGCCTCGGACGGCCCCGCTGCCCAGCACAGGGGCCTCGCCAGCTTGAGTTGGCAGAGGGAGCATCCAGCGGGTTGGAAAGGCCACAGTCTGACCCAGCAGGGCTTTGGGAAAGGTCCCAGACTGCTGGCAGAGGGCTCGTGCCCACGGGGTGTGTCCCTGCTGCAGCAAGGACTAACCTGAGCCAGACCACATGGCAGTCCTGAGCGTTGGGCCTGTGGTGACATGACACCTCTCCAGCCCAGTGCCTGTGGCTCTGAACCCTGAATAAAAATGTATCTGGTGACAGAGGTCATGTCCAAAGCTGCATTTCAGGCTGCTGGCCTGGAGCCTCTCCTCCTTTGGCTACCCCAGAAAGCAAGTGGCCAGGAAAGGAAGAGCAGCTGCTGGTCTTTGTAGAACACCTCATGCTCATGCTCAGAGTCCAGTGAAAATTTTCTTGGCCGGACCTCTGTCTCTTGCCCTGACACAGGCAGCAGATGACAGGGCAAAAAAGCCCAGGTGAAAAATGGGAGAGACCAAGGCAGAGGTTTGGTGTGCACCCTGTGCCACCCACTGCCACAGCACACATTAAAGAGCTGCCAGGTAAGCACTTCTAACAGGAAACCCCCTGAGAGAAACCAGTGCACAGCCAGTCTGCTTGCGTCCATCAATGATGTTAAAATACACTTTAATGTGGAGGAGAGTTAAGAGAAAGTGCCCTCAGCTGCATGGCAGGTCCAAAGGGCAGTGAGAATGTGCAGTTGAGATCTGCTCCACAGACTTTGCTCCAGAGCCATTAATTCTCCACTGAGCCCACAGAGGCCAGCTGTGCTGAGAGCAGGACTTTGACTGCAGGGCACACCTGGACTGGACCTGTGCTTAGAGGGGATTCCCTCTCCAGTGTCTGTGGTCACCACTGAGCCCTACACAGTTCTCCAGAGCAGTCCATTTTCTGAAAAACGCATTGTTGCAGCTACCCTCACCATCCCCACAGGGAAGAATTTCTTCCTAATAGCCAGTCTAAACCTACTCTCTGTCAGTTTAAGGTCATTTCTCCTTGTCCTGTCACTCCAGACCCTTGTAAATAGTCTCTCTCCATCTCCCTTGCAGCTCCCTTCAGGCATTGAAAGGCCACAACGAGGTCACCCCAAAGCTTCTCTTCTCCAGCCCCAATTATCCAGCCTTTTCTCTCAGAGACCAAACCAGTTAAACATCTCTACCTGTTCTCCCTGCACCCACTGGACTGTTAAAAGTGAAACTCCTGGGTGAAGCCAGGTGAACACCCACTTTATCCCATAAAAGAAGGAAAAAAAGCACGTGGTCCTGACAGTCCAGCCAAGAGCAAAAGGCTCCAAGCCCAAGAAACATCTTAGTGTGGACAAGGTGCCTCACACAGGCACCCTGCAGTGCTCTGACACAGCAGCAGCAGTGCAGCAGATCCAGACCCCATCTCCAGCCAAAAGGCCATGAAAGAAAGCAAGCTCCTCTCTCCATCCCACAAGCCAAGGCTGCGCCAGGAGGAAAGAAAATGTGTGGTTCCTTTAGGCAACTCAGAGCTTGGGATGATAAACCATAATACAATACAGAGTATCAAGAACTAAAGAACCACTTTTTTAAAGTGTGCTTCCAGGGATACAAACAAATGAAACATTCAAGGACCATTATCCCATGACTTAATTTTTCACTCTAGGATCATTTCTGTCATGTCATGAAATCCCTTCCATTAACTTATCAAGTTCCATCTACAAACAGCCTAGGCTCCTTGCCCCTACTTTCCGGTTTGGAAGGCTGTTCAAGAACATCTCTCTCCTACTGGCTAGAAATTTTAATAACTCCCGCAGTCTACATTTATCTGGAAAATCATCCAGACTCAAAGCTCCAGGCCTGTGACCAAAAAGGGCCATGTTTAGGTGGGGTTATTGCAAGCAGCAAGGTTTGGCATTAACTGGGGCTCCAGGTCCAGTTGCAAATTTCATGACTGGTCCCTCTTATTTCACTGAGCATGAGCCCCAACTTTCTGAAACACCCAGGAAAACATTTCCCTGGATGTGTGGGCTATGACCAGGGGACAGAGTAAAGCTGCACAGGAGTTACAGATCTCTTTCTTCCTGAGTAACATTGATATCAGAAAGAGAAAATAATTATTTTCCCACAGCTGTACAGGGACAGATACCCAGTATCCAGATTTCTGGTGGAATATCCTTTCTGGAGGAGCTGAGCCTGGCTTGGAAAGGACACACAGTGCTGAAGTGTCTCCACTGCTGTTTTTGCCTGTATGCTGGCAAGAATGATGCAGTGTTTAGGGGTAAGAGTGGAAATCTTCCCACTCTCCTCAAATTCCCCACAAGTTCCCCAGCCATGGCTTTCTCTGAGGCAACAGCAACATACCAATGGATCCCCATCCCCAAGCTACAGCTCACATCAACATATTTCACCTTCACATATTTCACCTTCCCTACCTATGACCAAGTGGGATCTCAGCACTAAAGGCATCAGTAGTGTAGCCAGGTTCAGCAAGGGAGGGGAATGCCAGAACACGTGGCTCAGAGCTCTGGAGGTGCTGAGGGAACAGGAATGAAGAGTTAAAGGTGTGTGGTCCAAATGGCTTTCACGGTGCCTCATGCCTTAGAACTATTTAAAGGCACCTGGATAAAGGTGATGTGAGAGGTCCTGGATTTTAGAACATTTCTAACAACTTTCCTCACCAAAGCTGCTAAAAGGCTGTTATTGAACAAGAGTATTTAGAAATAGGGAGTATAATTTAGGTTTGCTTTAATGAATGCAAAAGGCAGGAAAATGTGCTAGGGCTTGTGCTGGTCCACATGATGATGGAGATAGAGAGACAGAGAAATTTTCCAATATTGTCCAATTACTCAGTGCCAGGTTGGATAGGGCTTGGAGCAATTTAGTGGAAGTGGGGTGGAATGAGATGATCTTTAAAGTTCCTACCAACCCAAACCACTGTGTGATTCTATGACTCCATGGCAAAAATGCCTCCTGTGGAAAGCTACAGGAGAATATTCTGATACTGAGTGGCTGAGTGATAAAAATGCAAATGAAAAGTAATGTTTATGGGGACAAACAGTCCACAGAGAAGACCAACAACGATGACCACAAGAGAGGGGAAATGGGCTGAGAGCCTTTGTCTGGAAGAAGGCTGGGGAAGGAAACTTCAGTCTAAGGGACTGCCCAGTCACGAATGGTCAAAACAGCATCAATGAGAAATGATTGCAACTACAGGAACTAGGGAGAACCAAGGAAGTGCTTAAGCATGAGATTTAAAAGAAAGAAAAACAAAAGCAGATTTTTTCTGTTCTTGACTTGAGTTTATCTGTCCCATGGTTTTCACTGTACCATGGCCAAGAGGTCTGCAGTGCTACCCAGTCCAGCTTCTGCAGCTGTCTGGTCTTCCACACTGACCCCCTTCACGGTTGCACTGTGGAGCTCTCTGCTGCAGAATGCCAACCCCAAAAGGTTGGATGGTTGCAAAAGAATACATTTAGGGAAGAATTGCAAGGTATTAAACATGGAGATGCTCGGCCTGGCTCAAGGAAACTCTGAGGCATAGAGGGTTAGAAGCAGATTTATGCTGAGAAGGGTCCCTGCAGGTCTCCTGCTCTCCTCCAGTCATGTCCCTGTGGCTGGGACCAGCTGCTCAACCAGGCTCAGCTGCCTTTTGCCCCCAGTGAAGCCACTGTCACGGCCCCTGTCAAGCACAAACCCATGTGCTGCAGTGACAGCCTCTCCCGTCTGGTGTGTGGTACAGTGGGGAGCAGGCAGGGAAGAGGAACAGGGATCAGGAAAAGATGGAGATTTGTGGCAAGGGCTCTTGAGGCCTGGCTGAGACTCAACGTGCCCACCAAATGCCCCAAGGCTGTGAGGAGCTCTGTGGCCCCACTGCAGGTCCCTGCTGCCAAAGGACATTCCTCAGAGCTACTTGCTAAATAATGGAATCTAAATTTCCGCCTTCTTGTGGCAAAGTTAAAAAAAACAATAACATTAACCAAATTATACCCTGGTCTAAACAAAGGAGGGCCAGGGCTGCCAATTTCACAATTATCCCAAATGGGTCTTAATATGACACAGATAAATACTTTCCAATTATCCAATGGAACAAGGCTGCCCTAGGGGAAATGGAGAACAATATATTACAGGGACCAGAGACCCAGGGGACTCAGAATTCACACTCCACCACTCCTGCTGCAGTGCACACGTGCAGGGGAGGGAGGCAGCAGGGTGAGAGCCCATCCTCACCCACCCCCACGTGCTGCTGGTGGGACTGGTTTTTTGGCACTGGAACAAGAGGGTCAGTGAGGGTGCTGGAGCTTCTGCTGACAAGGAAGCTGAGGGTGGGCTCAGGGCCAGTGGCTGGCTGCAGAGCATCAGGACTGGCACTGCTGTCCTCCCCAGCACTGCAGGGGCAGGGTGATGTCTGTCCCAGTGCACACACACCTCAGCAAGCTGCCTGGGGCCATGGCAGGTGCTGCTGCTGCTGCTGCTTCAGGTGTGGCGCTCACCTTGCTGCCCACAGCTGCCAGACTGACAGCACAGCTTTGGATCAGGGTGGGGTACCTGCAGCAGGAGGGGACACAGGTGCTGTTTGTGCCCAGGCTGCTCTGTGCTGAGCAGCATCATTGCATGGCTCTCAGCAAGGTGTGCTTTCCTCTACTGTGGCCCTCACTGATGCAGCATTTTGTCTTCAAAGACAGCAGCTTAGTCCTTCACCGCCCCAGGCTAGCTGAACTACAAAATCTGAACTGGTCTGGGAGGGAACTGTGGGTTTCTGTGCTCCACACAGCCAGGATACATGAGTGCATGGGAGCACAAAGCTGAGCTGCTTCCCAGGATCTTGTGTCCCTGCCGTGGGCAGCAGCACAGGGCAGGCTGAGCTCTGGGGAGGGGAGCAAGCTCACACTGAGCTGAGAGGGCAGCTCACTGGGCTGCCCCTGTACTGCCCTTCCCCTCCCTGGCATCCCTTTGCCCATCCAAAAGGGCTCAAGGACCTACCTGCAGCCTCAAGCTCCATGTTTGTTTACCCCCAAACCTCCCATCTCACCCTCCAGGGAGCCGAGATGTTCAGTGCTGTAATGATGTAACTCATTGGCAGTATGGCACAGGGGAGGATGTGGACATTGATTACCTCAGAAACTCACAGAGGAGTGATTTTCTGATTCATATCAGACCCAGAACCAATGCTTTAGAATTACACACAGGCTTGTTGTTTTGGCAGAGTAACCAAAAGCAGATGCTGGTTGGAGCAGCCAGTGAGAAGCATCAGGACTCCCCATGGGTGCTCACTGCCCAGCCACACAACTGGCCTGAGAAGGGGTTTCCTTCCTACCTAAAGCACCCTGCAGCCTGGCCCTCTCCTGTCTCCTCTTTTAGGGTTTCTTTACCCCTTTGTTCTGACCCAGTGACAGCACATCCTGCACCCTTCCTGATGCTCTGCATGCCTTTCCTCCCCTGGCTGTGGTGGGCTGGGTGCAGGTGAAGCTTTGTGGGGAACAGTGCTGCTCCACAGCCAGGGGCTCCCAGGGACAAGCTCAGACGGGGACACAAGGTGTGCTCAGTCATTATTTGCTGCCAAACCATCCATCCTGGGAGAGGTGAAAGAAGTGCCGAGGGCAAGCTGGAACTGACGGGCACTGTCCTGGGGGGCTCTCTTGCATTATTTAGTGCTTCCCAAGAATCATGCATGTCCTGCTCAGGGCAAGTTTCTCCCCTGCCAGAAGTGGAACTAGGGTTGGATGCAGAGAACTGAAGTGTGAGCAGGGCTGAGAGGACCACATGATCCTCTGCAACATCCCAAATCCTTCTGAGCCAGAACCTGTGATGGGCCTTTGAAGTCCCCAGCCTCTAGTTCATGTTGGCATGGATTTCTGTGGTCCCTGATCCTAGGTAAGATCCACACATGGCTCCTGACCCCGAGGAGCTCAGCAACATGCTGCAGAGTGAAGCAGAGAATGGTGCACACTGGAAGAGGCAGTGGGAGACTGAAAAGGCAAGTGAAGGAAGAAAGCAATAAAGAAAAGAGATTAATTCATCCCTCTAGTCACCACCTGACACAGTCCCTGACCTGGAGAAGAAGCCAGACACCCTTCCCTGATGCAGGCTGAACCTCTGCCTCCAAAGATGCTGCTCTGTGTGGTTGCCACCTGCACCTGCCCCCAGGTGTGTCAGAGCTACCTGTGCTGGAGCAGGAGCTGCTGAGCAGCCTCTGTGCCACCCCAAGCTGGTTTTCAACCAGAACTAGGGACAGATATTGAGGGATGAGCTTGGGGCTGCTCAGTGGAAACTCCATTGATTACTCTGTGCGGTACCTTCCCGACATCATGAACACCTCAGCCCCTGGGGAAAATCTGGGTTCTATCAGCTCTTATAAGCAAGTGTTTCGAAAGGTTTACAGAAAAGTAAAGTAAACAGAGCTCTGAGTAACAAAAGAGCCCCGTTTATGCATTCTTTGATTCACTGTAAAGGATGGTGTAAACTGACTTTTTAACCAAGCATTAGGCAAGATTTGGGCCCCCGCCATTATATAATAAACAGTGACATGGCTATATTAAAATATTTACTTAATGCACTGAAGTGACTTATAGTATGAGTGGCTACTCAATAGGATGGCCTAAGTGTTAAGGCGTCAGGTGCCATCGCCTGTATAAATATTCTGTGTGCACTTGTTTATAGGAAAACCCCATCTGGATTTGGCTAAAACAGCAGACACCCTGCTGACCCCAGTTTTTGCTATTGGAAAATATAACACAAGTGTTCACTCATCTAGAATAACAGCGGTGGTTAAGTGCCATCTGACAGACAGAAGGGTATTGGCTTTTCTCAATAGACAGCAGGCTGGGTGCTGTGAAGGGCTTCACAGCAGCAGCTCCCCAAGATTTACAGCATCCTGTGGACCAGCTCTGCCTCCCTGCTCACAGCCCTTGGCAGACAGGGGACATCAGGATGCCTGGGCGGGCACAGAAAGGCTCAGACACCTCCAAATCCTGCTGACACATGGAGGTGGGCTGTGCCAGTGTGAGCTGACAAAGGGTCATGGCTCCCTCTCTATCCTGCAGGCTGCTCTGACATGTGAATCAGCTCCTGCCCAGCTGTGTTGTACCCCTGGTTGTGTGTCCCCAGTTCAGGAACTGTTTGGTGCCCTAAAGCCCACACTGGAGCAGCTGTGTGTCCATAGTGCGGTGCCACCTCCTCAGCTGGCACTGGAGAGCCTGGGAATCTGCCGGGAGTTTTGTTAGGTCCTTGCTGGCAGGCAAAGAGTAAAGAGACATGAGAATCTGCTCACAGGATGGGATGAAGAGGTGCCTACTCCCAGCTCCTGTCTCTCCCAGCTTCTCCCCACATGAGGCCCTGAACCAAGCAAGCACTGCTCTCCACCAAGGAGGAGTCGCTGTTTCTTCCACACTACAGATGTTCCCAGGCATAGCTGAAACTGCTCATCCCATGTGCCATACAACCAATTCCTTCTGAGTTCAGCTTTTATTGAAGTGAATGATATGAATTACCTTGGCTTTCCAGATAAGGCCTCTTTAGGACCTGCTACAACAGCACCATTCTTCTCTTTCCCAGAAAAAATCATCCCTGACAAAGGCAAGAACTGCATTTGTTTCTGAGACACATCTTTTTCTGCCAGCCAACCTACAATCAAATTCCTACAGATAGGTTTGGCATCTTTCTCCTACTTGTTTTCAAAAGGTGAGCTCAGCTTAGAGGACAAAGGTTCTTCCCCACAGGGTCGTGGGGCACTGACCAGGCTCCCCAGTGCAGTGGTCACAGCACAAAACCTGCCAGAGCTGAAGGAGTGTCTGGACAATGCTCTCAGGTTGTTGGGGTGCCCTGTGCAGGGCTAGGAGGTGGAGTGGAGGATCCCTGCCTGCCTCTCCCTGCTCAGGACAGTGTCTGACTCTGTTAGATGCAGGAAGGAATGGCCTGCCCCAAGTCCCCCCCCTTGAACAAGAGGCTGTGAAAATCTGACCTTCCCACCACAGCATGGGCCAGGGCAGAGAGGGAAACACCTTCACTGCTGGTTATCTTGGCCTCTGACTGTCAGTGCTGACACCACTGTGTCCGCACTGGCTCCAGGAGGAGTAAACACTGCTGTGAGAGAGGGGAAGAAGGCTCAGGTGCAATTGGCAGACACAGCACAGGGGAGTCCTTGCAGGCAGCAAGAGAATTCCTGCCTGGGAGGATCACACAGGAAGGATTATCCCAGTGAGGGTTTCCCCTGTCTCACAGGGGAGTTGGTGGAAGAGACATCTGGAGAGAACCAAACTGCCCAAAGGAGGACTAATGACCACGTGAAATCAGGTCACAGCTTTGTACAGGGGAGCCTTGAACTCCTCTGATTATGAGACACCACATAAGAAGTCGGTTGAGACTGGCTCCTCCTGTCAGCTCCCTTGGGGAATCCTCTGTTCCTAAGGGCAGGTGGAGGAGGAAAAATGAGAAGGTCACTGGGAGCCTGATCCCTGCCCTCAGCCAAAGACCCTGCCACTTCAGCTGGCTGCTGGCTCCAAAGCCCTCAGGTCTTCAGTTCCTTACTTGTCCTCTCACCAGTGTTCCTGAGTGGAACTTGGGTGCCTGAGGTGCTCGGTGCCTCCTGGCTCTCCTCTGAAAGGCTCTTGCCAGCTGGGCTTTCCTCCTGCAGGCAGAGGTGGGGGTGCCAGCCAGATGGCATTTCAGATTGCCCAACAAAAATCTCCTGAGCTGGTCAAACAAAGGTACTTTTAAACTGAAAATGATTCTGAAGGAAAATTTGTGGCAGTCGGCAGAGCTGTGTGTGCCCTGGAGGCTTGGCTGGCTGTGGGCAGCGATCGGGGAGCTCTGCAGGGACAGTCCCCGGGGCTCTCCTCCCCTTGGCTGGTCTGCAGGAGGCAGCAGCTGGCTGGAGAAAGCAACTCCCTCCCGGCAGGGCTTGGCCCACGGCAGGAATCCCCATCCTGTGGTTCCCTGGGGCAGTGACAGGTGTGTCCCACCTGTGCCAGGGGAGCCACCACCAGCACAGGGCTGGATCCTGCTTCTCTCACTCTTCTCCATTAGTGTCCAGACTCGTTGCTCTGAGCCAGCCTGGACACTGATGCGGCCCTGCTGAGAATGTCCTCATTTCCCAGCCTGTGGTCAGCCCCTGCAGCAGTGGACACCCCTGCTAGTTCATGGAAATCTCTGGGGTACCCAGACAGAGCTTGGCTGTCTCCTCCTCCCCACCCCTGTCCAGACAGACACTGAATAGGAATGACCACTCCACATCCTTGCTCCCTCTCTTTGTACCAGCCTTTAGCAGTCCCACCCAGACCTTCTCCTGTCAGCATGCCCACAAGGATGTCAACATTTCTGCACATCCAGTTATTTATGAGCTATTGCTTTTCCTTGCCTCTAATAGCCACGTCAGCATGAAGGAAAGGAGACACTTGAACATGGCATTTTTCTAGACAAATCCATTTCAGCTGGCTGCTCCTCCTCATCGTGGCCTACTGTAGGTGCCTGCAAACAGCGCATTTGGTTACCTGTTCCAGTATTTCACAGTGTTATTGCCATGATGTGGATTATCCCTTGTATCTGGATCCTTTTGTCTCCCTGCCTGAGGACAGACAAAATCTTGTCCCTGCCCTTGTTCTCGGGGGGAGCTGCCAGGAGCTGTGAGATGGCATCAGTCCCTTAAATGATCTAGACAGGATTCAGCAGGATTTCAGCAGACCCAGCTGAGGTGAAAATAAGTGGATTTCATTTATGTAAGCACTCTCAAACTGATTCTTCTCTTATTCAATCCACATTTCTCCCCCTTTGTAGTCAGTTAATTGCATTAATCACTTCATTAAAGTTAATCACTCTAGGAGCAGTTGAAGCAGAGAAAACACCAAATTCTTCAGCCCCACCATTCCCTCTGTTGCTGGTTTTCCTTCTGTACTGACCACTTGCCTTTGTTGATGTGCCCAGCATCTTTTTTTAACTAGGAGGAAACTGCAGCTGGGCAACTTTGCACCAGACCTGAAGGGAAAAGCCCTGGCCAAGTGCAGTGGGTGCCCAGGGTGAGGGAGGAACCGTGGTGATGGGCAGGATCCCCTCATCCACCTCTCCCCACGGTGCTGCCACACTACCCCAAGGTCTGAGCGCTGCTCCTGTGTCTCTGCTCACCCTCACAGGATTGCAGAGGGCTGGAAGTTGTAAAAGGTTCCCAGAATCTGAGTCTGCAGCTCTTCCAGGTTTGTTTTCTCCTCTGTATCCCCATCACTACCTCTTTTCCCTCTTGTCCCAGCCCGTAAGCATACAACAGCCTGGGCAGTGTGAGCACAGTCCCACCCTCCCACCCTGTCCCGAGGCTCTGCAGAGGCAGCCTGCACACACACACTGTGCCCTGCACTACCTTTACGAGGAACAGTTTAGTCTTGTGCCCTTCTGTTCAATACCACCCAAACAAGGCCAGCAGCACTGGGGAAAATGCTGCTCCCTTTTCCCAGGAGCTTATCTCCATCTGAGGTAGAGGTGAAACTGCTTCTCAGGAGGCTCCTCACAGCTCCTGACCCTCCTGCCTTCTCCCAGGACCACCTGCTGTCCAAAGCTGTGGGGTGGGAGTGTTCCCTCCTGGCTCCCTCACAGTGAAATGCTCTTGGGTCCTGCAGCTGGCGAGGATTTACAAAGGCAGGGTGTTGCCATGCTGTGATGTCCTGGTGTGCAGGGGGCTCTCCCATCCCTTGGGGACCACAGGAATCAGGAGCATCTGCTGCCTGCTTGGACCTAAGGACAATCTAGAGATGGGCCCTGAAGCTGGGGATGGAATACACCCAGCACACAGATTAGATGAGTGTCAGGAGGGCAGAAAGCAGAGACATTGTGCAATATTTTGGTGCAGAACTCTGGCATTTCCATCACTACAGGCATCACACAGGACTATCCAAGCTGGGTGCGCCGGCCTTGAGGGGAAGACTGAAGATTGTGGAAGTGGTGGGAAAGGTTGAGACTCTGGGAAGACTGACATATAAGGGAAGATTGAGCATGACTGCTGTGGGCAGTGGAGCACAGCGAGCCCCTCATTAGTGCTGCCCTGTGCCTCCCGTGAGAGCCCTCCCTGGGAAGGGAGCACTGGAGCAATGATAGCTCTGGCTGAAATGCTAAGAAAATATCCTAACAAGATTTTCTGCAAATATTTTTGTGAGAATAAAAAACAGAAGCAGAAAACAAACATCTGCTATTAGTGCAGTTTCGGTGTTTAGCAGCAAATAAGATTTTTTTATTAGTGTTGGATCTTTTTAACAAGCTATCAGCTTAGCCAGGAATCAAATGTCAGGGTTAAGTTTTCCTAGAATTGCTAATATCTCAGCAAAATCAGCTCAGCTACTTCTAAACAGAAGAAGAGAACAGCTGACACCTGTCACCTGTTCACCTCTAGAAGTTGGAAGAGGACACTGGTATTTGTCTGTGAGCCTGGGGAACACAGGGCCTCTTGCAGGTCACCTAAATGCCACCCACATCTGGGTGAGCTGCAAGCTGAAAATTGCCAAGCATGTGAAGACCTTTGTGCTGAAGCTGCTGTGGTAGAAGTTGGGGATATGCTGCTGTTTGCTGGTCTGAGCAAAGTGCAACCTGTGCTGCCCTGTCATGTCAGCATCACTGAGACTGTCCCAGACATCTGCTGTGGGGACAAAGCAGGTCCTCCCCCCCTCTGCCACTGCCAGCAGAGCTGGCCTTGTGGACAGCTGATGCAGGAGAGAGCCCTGTCTGTGCCAGGCAGCTCTAGAGATGCCAAGGGACAACATTTTCTCTTCCCAGAAGATCCTTTGTTCTTCCCATCCTTACCTGAGGGCACAGCCCCCCTCATGCAGCCACAGCTCAGCTCTTCATGTCCCTCTGCTATGTCTGTTTGACCTGACTGCTCTTGGGGAGGACTCCTGCCTCTCCCACCTCTCCTGTCAGAGTGGTGTGGAGAGGTAGAGCCCTGACAGGTCCAGGGAAGGCCCAAAGGACTGCACAGCTGTGTGCTGGCTGACATCTCAGCCCTTCTCCTGCTGTCTCGGCGGACAGGCTGCCAGCTTCTGATCTCTGCAGACAGCTCATCCCTGGGCAGGGCAGGGAAGGTTAGGGAAGGTTAGGGAAGGTTAGGGAAGGTTAGGGAAGGTTAGGGAAGGGAAGGGAAGGGAAGGGAAGGGAAGGGAAGGGAAGGGAAGGGAAGGGAAGGGAAGGGAAGGGAAGGGAAGGGAAGGGAAGGGAAGGGAAGGGAAGGGAAGGGAAGGGAAGGGAAGGGAAGGGAAGGGAAGGGAAGGGAAGGGAAGGGAAGGGAAGGGAAGGGAAGGGAAGGGAAGGGAAGGGAAGGGAAGGGAAGGGAAGGGAAGGGAAGGGAAGGGAAGGGAAGGGAAGGGAAGGGAAGGGAAGGGAAGGGAAGGGAAGGGAAGGGAAGGGAAGGGAAGGGAAGGGAAGGGAAGGGAAGGGAAGGGAAGGGAAGGGAAGGGAAGGGAAGGGAAGGGACACACTCTTCTATCCCTTCCTTTGTCCCACCTATTCACACAATGCTGTGAGTCCACTCTGTGCTCAGGGTATGGGTGAGACAGCTGGAACAGACTCTTCCAGCCTCCAGTGTGTCCCAGACCTAATGCTTTCCTTTTTCCTCTGCTCAGTGCTGAGTGGTGAGTGTCACACACCCCTGCCATGGCAGGGCCCCTGTGCCTGCAGCAGGTCCCTCTGCACCACACAGAGTTCCTTCTGAGTCCCAGCAGCTGTGCCAGGAGCTGTCCCCGGGCTGAGCTCTTGCAGAGCCTGCAGGGTGTGCAGGGCTGCAGCACAGCATGGCCAGAGATCAATGCAATCTGCTGCTCAGGGCTGGAGCTGGCTTTCCTAGAAATGACAACACCACGCTGTAGTCAGGAGCCTGCTGGGTTTTTTCACTGCCTCTGTGCCTGTGCAGAGAGGTGTTCCAGGACTGCAAGCATGGAGCAGTGGCTGCCTGCTTGTGTTTGAGGAGCATCATCCTGGCAGGGCTCCTGGCTGGTTCACAGGGGAGGCAGTGGCTCAGAAGGAGCAGGCCTGTGATTTCATGAAGCCACAGCACAGAGCCTTCCTCCTGATTCCCGTGGTTCCAGGGAGACTGGTTATGCTAAAGTTGCTAAAGGACAGGTGGCTTTTGAGGAATGAAAATATGGACGAGTGGGGGGTTTGTTTCTTCTCAAAGATAGAAAAAGCCAGTGAGGTGCAGCCTCTCTGGTGGAACCTTGCACTGACAGGAGCGCTTCCTTCCCCCTCTCCGTGCTGCCACGGGTGGCAGCCCTTCCTCCACAGCTCTCCAGGACACAAAACTGTCCTCTCAGGTTTGACACTTGACGCTGCCATGCCATGGGGGCAAAGCCAACTTGGAGGCCTCCTTGGCTGCTGCCTGGGCTGTTCTGGGGGATGGTGAGGTGTTGGGGAAGATGAAACAGGAAAAGTCTTACAGATATGATTGCTTGGCAAAAGACTCTGAGAATATGAAACCTGTAAGTGAAATGGAAATGAGAGCTGGTTTTGATGTATAAGATGCCAAGCCAGTCATACTGAACAACTGGAAAGACAATGGTTGAGTGGGCTGAAGGGAAGATCCCTTGTTGATTGAACAATATCCTTAGCAAATAAAGGGATGCTGAAGGGTCCAAGGGTCAGAGAGACCCTGCCAACATGGCAATGAAGAAAAAAAAGGGGTCTAGAGAGTAGCTGTTAGGGTTTAAAATGTAACACAGTATGGTAATGTAGGACTTCTAATAGGTTGTATGTAGATTCTATAGGATCTGTGTCTTTTACTGGTTGCATGTTTTAAATCAGCATATTCAGTACAGAAAGAGATAATGTATTGTAACCAGAACTCAGGGGTCTCTCAAGCTCACGCTTGCAGTTGTGACTGGCAGCTTTAAGCTGGCTCTTCTTACCCACGCCCCAAGACTGCTGTAATTCCATCTATGAAATAAACAGCAGCTTTATTAAGAGCTGCCTGGGAGTCCTGCATCTCTCGTCCAGGCTCTTACAGTGGGGGTCTCAGTGGACAAGGAGGGTGGGAAGCTCCAAATTTCAAGTGCAACCTCCTCCTGTGTGTGCTGGGACACTGAGATGAAAGGGAGATTGTGGGTGATGGCCCACAGAAAATGAGCTCCAGTAGTATCTGTGGCCTTTTGGCCTTTTCCTTCCCCTGATATTCTGCACTGCTGGTGAAACACGGGATCCCAGGGTCTCTGCCACTGCTGTGAAGCTGTCAGTTTTATTGTGAATTTTCAGCTTTTGGAGCCACTTACATCTCACAGGGTGCAAAGAAGATCATGTCAGTGAATAGAGAGAGTCAGCTGCTCCGAAGCCTGCTAATTCCTCTCCTGTAATTTTGGGAACAAGTCTGCAGTTAGCCAAGGCATTGGCTCCATCCAAGGGGCTCAGCAGGAGGTTTGTTCCATGACAGAGAACTAAGCAGTGATGCCTTGTGTGCCTTCAGCACAGAGCCAGAGCCTCAGCCATGACCAGACATGCTGGACATCATCCCCCAGACTGCCCATCCACAGTGACCCCCAATATTATGTTAGTTGTTGACCTACTGCCCTTTTCCTGGGCAGTTTTTCACTCATCCTCCAGCTCCTTCAGCTCTGAGGTCCCAAGTGGCCTCATGTCACATTTTTCCCTTTCTACCTCTGCACCAGCATCACTTGTTCTCAGACCAGTCCTACCTGTCCCCCCCCGAATCCCCATATCATTTTACTGTTGTCCCCAGCTGGGCTTCTGAGTCCATTTCCACCCCAGGATCCTTCTTGTGTGTTCCTCTGCCCTAAAGAATCTGGGTTGTTTTCCAGGACTTCCACATCCATATTCTGGTCCTCCCCCAAGGCTGTCTCCAGCAGGGCTCACAAAGAACAACCCACAGAGCAGAGCTGCAGCATGGCCTGTGCAGACAAATGCTTGCAAGGTTTTAGGTGCTAAATTCCAGCTAGTTCCAATTGAGTCCGTGTGAACCAGGGCTTTTCAAACACTTTTAATGTTCCCAAATTTGGGCATCTTTTCTCTAGGATAGCAGGAGGCACATCTTGACATACACACCACCACCTCTGCCAAATGTCATGTGCTGCTCCACAGCCTGCATCTGCTGGAGCTTCTCAAAATGAAAGTCGGAGGAATTTTGGAAAAAAATGGGAAAAATCAACTGGTTTTCTCTAATCTTCTCTGATGCAACTTCACTGATTTCAGCGTGATGCTATAAACAAATCCAGGACAAGACAGATACATGGCATGAGGACTCCTGGTCCTGGGCATTCATCAAAGTTATTGACAAATGGAAAGAGGCCCTTGAGATGAGAAGTGTTGAGTGACCTGAACCACAAAGATTATTACTCACTTGTTTGTCATTCACAACAAGCCCCACTTCAATCTTGAATGTTAAATTTGAGCTGTAATTGCCCTAGACTCACATTTGGTTTACTTCAGAGGTACCAGTCATTTTGAAAAGGGTGATGCTGATGCCAAAATCTAGGACATTTTGATGTAAGATGGGATCAGAGGAATTAAAACTGTCAAAACATAGTTCTCTAAAGTGCCATGGAGAGCACACTCGGTCTGCCCAGATCAGCCCAGAGAGGCCTGCACCCAGAACTGTATTTGCCAGCCCTTTGCCCATCCTGTGATGATCCTTCTTTCCTGGAAAGCTCTTCCATCTTCCAGCTGGAGTTTGTCCTGATAGTCAGAATAACAAACAAATGTGATTTTGACCAGGAACACCACAGTACTTGGATTGTTCTTGGCACATGAAAGTTCTTCTAAGCACTCCCTGATGCCTACTGAGATGTTCAAGCAGATCCACATCTACCCCAGTACCCTGCTCCTGCCCATTTCTCACTTGGTTTCCTTAAATGAGCCAGAACAGGGATACCACCAACAGGAATAATCAAGAAAGGTGATCTCTGAGCTTAAACATCCACACTGCAGCTGGTGGACTGAACTATAATATTTAAAATTCACTCTGTGAGGGTGTATCACCCACATCCTGTCTGAGACCTGAAATCCTCCACTTCCCTCCCAGCCTGTGAGACCAGACGGAGTGCAAGGACCTACCTGGAGCTCTGTCAAAGGGCACAGGCTTGGATTTCTCATACATTTACAGCATGCAAATCTTTCAAGGGTCGAGAATTACTCAGTGACAGACACTAACTGCAGATCACAGACAGATTCAAGACAGTCACCACCTGGCCACAGTCAAATTATAGGAAGATGCAGGCAAAACTGTCCCATCTGTTCAATAATTAATTATTGACCTTTCCTGTGCCTGAAGCCCTGGAGCAATCCCTCTGCCTGCACCACGTAAACACCCTGATGGTCTGTGTAGACTGGGAGTGCTGCACCTTTCACTGCTGTTTAGCTCAGCCCGACATGCCATGTTTCAAAACGCTCCAGGGTTTGCCTTTCTGCTCCAATCTAAACTTGTTTGAGTACAACTCAGCTTTTCCTGCTGCACTCAGTCTGCCCCACTGTCCCAGGCACTGCTGAGCCCTGCCCAGCCACTCTGTTGTTCAGCTCAGTAATTTCCAGCAGCAGGAATTGCCACTTTGGAGCCACCTCATTCACAGCTAGGACAGGAGGATAATTTTTCAGCCAAGGACAGCACATGCAGAGCTGCCAAGATCCGTATCACACAATCAAGGAAACTTAAGATATATTTTGTACTTACTGAAATTTGTTGCTTCCCTCCTCCTTTCTCCTGTTTTCTTTGCTACCCTTAGGTACTTTCACAGAGATCTTACATTTTCCTGTCTGAATCTCTTTTCTCCAGCCCTTCCAGTTCTCTCACCTTGCTGTGCCTCTGCTGCTAGGACCAGGCTGCTCCAGCTGGTTCTTGCACCATGTCCACGGGCAGGACCTCCGAGCGCTCTGCCTGGCGGTGCAGGAGTGGGGAAAGGGCAGCCTGGTGATGGACTCCCCCAACGAGCAGAGCTGGCCCCTGGGCAGTGCAAGTGCCTGCACCAGATCACCTCCACCTCCTGCCCAGAGGGTCAAAATGTGTTCCTCACCCTGAGGGGAAGGCTCGGAGCTGGGCAGGAGCAGCACAGCAGCTTCCCCAGCGAACAGGGAAGAGCTGTGAAGGGGTCAGAGGGTGAAGATCACCCCCAAATCTGGTCCTACTGAGATAGAGGATTCCCTTAATCTGTTAATCCCTTCTCCAGTTCTGTGGTACCGTGGGGTCAATGCACACTCAACATGATAAAAGTACTGCAGGAACGAAACGCTAATAAATAACTTTTATATTCTTCATTTCTTCAGTTGTGACATATATAAAAGAGATAAAACGGGCCCTCTGAGAATCCTGCCTTAGCTCTTATCTTCTGTTTGAACCGTTAAGTGCCAGCTTGGTTATTACTCATGCTCTTGACATTGAAGTTTTTCCTTGAGCAGTAACTCTTGTGCTGAGGTTGCTGTGAGTAATCTCTGGGATTTAGGCAGCTGCATGCTCAGGCAGACACTCACCAACACAGCTGAGCCCCAGTGCCTGCTCCCTTCTCCCTCTGCTAAGCCCCAGCAGAGCTGACTTTGACCATTCCCTCTTCCAGCACTTGGGGATGGGGAGCACCAATGAAGGTAAGACCCTGCATGCAGGGAGAGATCATCAGCCTGTCCTGCCTGCACACAATCACAGTCTCCTGAGCTGGGAGGGACCCCCAGGATCACCCAGTGCAGCTCCTGTCCCTGCCCAGACCCCCCAACAACCCCACCCTGGGCACCCCTGGCAGAGCTGTCCAAAGGCTCCTGGGGCTCTGGGGCTGTGCCCATTCCCAGGAGAGCCTGGGCCATGCCAGCACCCTCTGGGGAAGAACCTTTCCCTGATCTCCAACCTAATCCTTTGCTGACACAGCTCCAGATATTCCCTGGTCCTGTCACTACCTATGACAGGTGGGACAGGAGTTCACATACAGGGTGGTTCTGCTGGCCAGGAGAAAACTGTCTCCAGTTACAGAGGCAACGCCTGTGTCCCTGACTCCATGGACCAGCAGAGTTCACCAGCCTGGCCCAAAAGCCCATGGGGACACACAGCTGTCCTCTCCAGATGGCTGGGTCACAGGAGGCTCACTTGGCTCTCAGGGTGTCAGCAGCAAGTTCAGTGGCAGGTTGTCCTGCCAGTGGTGTCAGAGGAGTCCAGCCGGTGCCATCGGTGTGGGGTTCACACACAGTAGTCAGGATGTCACCAGAACCCAAGATGATACAACAAAAATGAGATGACTTGAGCTCATTTCCCAACACTTGACACAAAGTCTGAGTTGTTCGGGTTGCATGGAGACAGCAGAACTGGCTGCAAGGGTCTGGCCTGTGGGTTTAGTACAGCTCCTCTGACACTGGCCTACAAGGGGGAGCAGCAGCATTGTATCCCCAGTGTAACTCAGTCCATCGGGATTCATCTTTACTACACATTTTCCCAGTTTCCCAGAATAATTCTCTCTTTCCATTTTTTAGAATATATCTCCTTGCTAACCAGAAAAGCAGTTATAAGACACCTGGCTACTGCTAAAAAAACCTTTCTGAGGATGTGGCTTGTCCCTGGTCAGTCATCACAGCCTGCTCAGCCTCTCGTCACAGGAAACCTGTGGATCTGCTGCCACTGTCAGGTACGGATCTGCTACAGCCCGTCCTGGGAAAGCGAGCCCACACTGCCTCCTGAAGGGACACACTCAGCTGTAGTGATCCTCCAGGACCTGCAGCCTGCTGGACAGGATGTGGGGGGAGCGTGTCCCAGTTGCCCAGGTGTCCTGAAGGCCTTACCTCACCAGAGGGGAAGTCTTTGGCCAGAATTTTAATGGCCTTTAATGATGGTTTGGCTGGTTCAGCTGGAGATGTAGGCAGCCAGATCTGAGCCTGGTCAGAGATGCTGTGCTCAGCTTGACGTGGGACCCTGCCCTTGTGCAGAGGTCCAGTGCTGCTGCTCGGGGTACAGTGTGAGCTGCACTGAGTGTTAAGTCTGACCTAGTGCTGTAAGGACAATGATATCCATGAATCTTTGGGAATTCCAGGATATCCATGCCTGAGGTCTCTGCCAGCAGTTACCCAGAACCAGTCTGACCCAAAAAAAAGACCCTTCCTTAGGGAAGAAATTCACCTGTCCCTTACAGTCTAAAACCCACTTGAGCACACAGCTCTCTGCCAGCCCCAGCCAGTGTCCAACCTGATCAGAGCAAACCAATAAACCACACTAAAGATCTCTTTCACCTCCAGACTATGCCTTGATTCCTCTGCAAACTCTCTGTGTCTCCTGTCCCACCCGGTACTGCTTCCATCACAAAAGGAGCTGCTATGGAGAGAGCTTCACTGCCCTCCAAACTGAGACCCTTCACTGCCTGAGCATCTCTCTCTCTGGTGAGGAGAGGACAGCAAGTGAGGCAGGACACAGCATTCCAGCAAATGAGGCAGGACACAGCATTCCAGCAGAGCAGGAACGTACTCAGTACCTGCTGTGGAACCTGTCCTGGCAGCTGTACTTGCCACTAGAGTAAAATCTCACTCGGGAATATATGTGAGCTTAATACAGACTATTAGAAATTAATATTCAGTTGCTTCCTCCCTTCTAGGGAGTGAGGCCAGGTGTTTCTTTCGAAAATGGTTCTGAATCAGACACGTGTTTTTCCAGCCAGAAAATTCCAGCATGAAAAAATCTTATGCTAAGAAGCTGCAATAAAATTGATCTTTCATCCAGAATAGACAAAGCCTGTCTTACTCTGTTGCCTTCCCCCTCTTATCACCCCTGGCAGGAGGCAGTGGGTCCTGCTGACCTCATGTTTCATGGACAGAACAAATGGCTTCTCCAGCAGCTCTGTGCTGGCAGGTCTCCTCCTGGCCCCTGCGGGGCTGTGAGATTGGTCCTTGCAGACCCTGTAAGTACTGTCCACAGCAAAAAGAACTGCCTTCCCTGCAGACTTTTCACCCAGCCGTTGTAAATCCTGCTGGCCTGGTGCCAAGCACTACGCTAGACACAACCATAATACAGTCATTTTTCTTCTGCACGTTGGAGAAGGAAACAACAGAGATGCTGTTCTTTCAAATAATTTAACAAAATACAGATCCCAGCTCAAGGTAACTCTTTAACCTCTTCAGTGAGAGTCTTCAGGGCTGTGCTGTCCTGCAGCCTGTCTGACCACATCCACAGGCAGGGGATTTTCAGGGGCAGGAGCTCAGTGCTGGTCTCAGAAAGCAGATCCACTCACAAGGGTACTGGTGGTGAGCAGCCTGGATAAATGCAGTGATAGCAGCTGACCTTCCAGGGCATTTTATGCAGTGATAGCTTAGATGAATGATTTGCTTCTGGGAAGAGTCATGCCTGGTAACTGGAGGAAATCACTGAGAGGAAATTCTGTTTCAGAAAATGTTTGTGTCTCTCAGGCCTTCTGGTCTGCAGCAGCACTCTCAGTGTCCCAGGCACGCTCTGCTCCCTGTGCATGCTTTGATTTACTCCAAAACTTGGAATTGCTGGCCCCTCCTGCTCCTCCCCATGGATGCTGATCCCAGTGGACACAGTGATGCCACAGAGCTGAGCCAGTGGAGCTCCAGATGCACAGTCAGATCAGGGGGGCCAAGGAAACATCTCTTACTTCCAGATACAAAGGCGGGTTGTGTTTTGCTATTTGCATTACAAAAGAAATTCTCATCAAGAAGTTCAGCTTCAACATTAGGCCTAAAGCCACTGTATGATGGCCAAACTCTGAATTTCCAGGCCATCCCCTTACAGCATGCCAGAAGAACATTCCCAGCTCCATTTCAATACACATGAGGTTTGGGGACATCCCACAATGAGCAGTGTCCAGTTCAACCACCAAGCCAAGCAACAGTGGTGGGCACATGCCTGCCCAGCTCTGTGGGAGCCAGGGGCCACCTCTTGGGCTCGAAGAGGAGCTCAGGGGATGGGTGACAGCTTCCCTGTGCTTCCCTGTCCCACATCTGAATCCCAGGTGCTGCTCTGTGGTCAGGAGGGCGAGCTGCCCTCCTGGACAGGTCACACACCACGAGCAGGTGGCTTTGCCAGCAGCAGCCACTGGAGCTCCTGTGCAAGGCCAAGGTGCCACCACAGACACGCAGGCAGCAGGGACTGCCTGTGCCCTGTGGTGCAGAGCTTTACACAGCCCAGAGATCCTGCCTGGGCCCTGCAGACAGAAAGGGCTTTTCCAAGGGAAAACAGGACAGGAAAGACCTCGTAATCCCCCGAAAGAAACACCAGCACATTCCTCCAGGCAAGCAGTTACGTGACGGGCGGCAGAGACGCTCCCCAAGGCCGACAAGGACCATGTGTGGAAATTTCAGCTCCAGCTCTGCAGCGGGGCTATGATCATGGAGGAGGTGAAGCCAGCCTTGCCAAGAATTTGGGGCTCTGCTCCACGGCGCTGTCTGCACGTGCTGTGCCCTCTGCCAGACCTGCCCTCAGCTCAGGGGGGCACCCTGAGGGTGCCCATGAGTGCTCCTGGCTCTGTTGTGGAGCTCTGATGTGCCCATTGCATGTCCTGCTCTGGTCCAGGGCACTGGGGAGATGGAACTGCATGGGGGACGTGGTTTCTAGTTCTTTGAAAATGTGAATCCAGCATCCCAAGTACCCTGAATTGGTTCTCAATGCCAGGATCCTCGTGCTCCATCTCCAACAGCAGAGATGTGAACATGACCAAGAGTTGGGTTGGAGCACAACTATCTAAAGAGAAGAACCACTGCTTTATTTTTTATTTTGGGAAGATAATCTGACACCAGATTTCTCCCACTCTCTTTCCCCCCTACATGCCCTGCCAGCCACCCTGGTACTTTTTGGGAAAAAATACAGAAATCTGAAGCAACCTCCTACTCAGATATGTTCTCTGTAGCAGTAGATGGAAAAACAGTGAAAAGACCTCAGTGTCACAGCAGCTGAGTTCAGCTTCTAGAAAAATGCCACCAGCTGTATTGCTTTCCTCAGTGCATTCACTACATTCACTACAGCTTTCTGTGTCTCATGACTTGCCTTCTGCAGAGGTGTCACCAGGAAAGCTGTCACCATGTGATGTCTGAGAAAGCAAAAGAGAGGGGAAGGAGGTCCCTGGGACTGGGTGTGATAGGACAGTGACAGGGCTGAGTGTCATAGGCTGAGCCCAGCTGCTGGAAGAGCATTTCTGTGCTGCTGTAGGAGCATTTCTGTGTTGCTGTAGGAGCATTTCTGTGCTGCTGTAGGAGCATTTCTGTGTTGCTGTAGGAGCATTTCTGTGCTGCTGTTAGGAGCATTTCTGTGCTGCTGTAGGAGCATTTCTGTGCTGCTGTAGGAGCATTTCTGTGCTGCTGCTGCTGCTGCTGCTGCTGTGCCCATCTCGTGTGGGAGTCCCGGGGTAACGGCGCTGACGGGAAGCAGCACCAAAGGCAGGCAAGCAGACAGACAATAAAGAGGCTCCTTTTCCTTTCATGAGCTCTCATCCCCCGTGGCAGGTTTATAACAGTCGACTCCAGCAGTGCTGGGCCTGTGGGGCTGGGAAGTCGTTACCCGTCTGGGAGCTGGCAGGGAATGGGAACATTCACCTGGGACGGGGCCCAACGCGTCACCTTTCCAGAGCCTTGAACTTTCTGGGTGAATGACTTAGTTTAGATTAAAGGAATCAACAAAACCAAGTGTAAGGCATTCTCTGCTGGTAAAACGGGATCAGAACTGCCTGCACTGCCAGAAGGCTCCTGGGAATTTAAAGGAGAAGCAGACAGAAAGCAAATACTTGGAAAGGCAGAAATCTCAATTACTGGGTGATGTGCTGGAGCCAGGAGGATGCACAGTGAGAGAGAAGCTTTTTTGGTTTCAAAGACACACTCGTGTTTTGATAGCTCAGTTACTTTTTTTTCCCAATAACTTCCAAGGAAAAAGAAACTGTCTGCTCAGAGATTATCTCTGCAGTGATATGTGGAAAGCAAAGCAGAGCTGTAAAATATCTCCAGTTAGGGATCACAATCTGGAAGAAGAAAACAGGAAACATGAACCCAGTGGAAACCCAAAGATAAATGATCATCCAGCTAAGGAGAGTTTGAGACAGGGAGATATTTCCTGCTGAAGAAAGGAGGGTTTGTGGAAGTTACACCTCATCTTAAACATCAGGAGAAGACTTTCCATCCAGGAATGAGGCAAAGAAATTATGGCCTACCCTGGGGAAAGGGATGAAAAGGATAGGGGGAGCATTTCAGCTCTGCAGACAGCACTGCATGCATGTGACACGGAGAGTTGTGACACGGGTAGCAGACCCGTGACAGAGCTGGCAGGGAGCTCTCGGGTCCTGGGCAGAGTTATTTTTCTCTGGAGTGAGCTGAGGTCAGTGAGGGGACACCACCCCCTGTGAGGGGGTGCCCATCCCCTTCTGAGAGCTGAGCTGAGCTCTGTGGTGGGACAGGGCTGTGCTGGGCTCAGTGCTGCAGGGAGCCATGGAGGGCACAGCACAGCCACCCAACCCTGCTATGGCCACAACATCCCCAGCACCAGGAGCACATGGATGTGTCTGCAGGAGTAGGCACCACAGGGAATTGCAGCTGCTGCCAGCCTGAGAGGCAGTGATTGCCCATCCTGCCCCCCCAGACCTTCTGGACTGGCTCCTGCAGTGGCCATGGGAACTGTCCCACCATTGGTGCCTTTCTGCCCTGGAAGATGCACCCTGGCACTTCCCAGCTCTACTGCCTGTGCCATTGCCTCTTGGTTCTGGAAGAGGGAGCATTTGGAGAATGGCTGCTGGCAGTTCTTCCATCCAGTCTCATCTCTGTGGGAACTGCATGCACCCCAAATCACTGTGTACCCAAAGGGTTGGCACCATTCTGTGCCCACTGACACCACAGCCAAGAGGGGAGTGGGGGAGCTTGGGGGAAATCCTCACCCCATGACACCGGGAGGCAGAAATTCCATTGGCTTCAAGGGACTAAGGGCTTCACTTTGCTCTTCTGGCTTGCACTTTGTCATAGATCCGCTTGGGAGCTTTTTCAAAACAACATCCAAGGGAGCTGCCATCACCCAGGAGACTGGGATGTGTCCCTGGGAAAGGCTCCCCAGCCCTGCCAGGCACAGAGCACAGCCCTGCTGAGGGATGGACCTGCCACTGTGTCCTGCCTTGGAGGAAACGTGACTGCAGCCCCACGAGGGCTGGCCACAACAACTGCAGCCATGCCCAGTGTTCTCCCCTGCTCTCCCCTCTGCCTCTTGCTGGAAATGTGCTGGCCCTGGACGTGGATCACACACCCCAAGGACTGGATCCAGCTGTACCGGGTTGGGAAGACAGCCTGGATTTATGGCACAAGCTGCGTGGCCCATGCCTTGCAGTGCCAAAGGTGGGGGGCTTTTGATGCCTCAGACATCTCATAAATCCTCCCCAGAAGGAGCTGCCTCTCCCAGCAGCACTGCCCCCATGGCGGTGGGTTTCTGGCTCACAGCATCTGAGCACTCTCAGGGCAAAGAGCAGCCGTGGCTTGGGATGTCTCAGAGCCCTGAGAAGACCCAAAGAGTGGGATGACTGAGTGTGCAGGGCACCAAAAATCAGCTCTCCCTGAAATGTCTCCTTCCTCAGGGTCTGGGGCTGTGCTTGGTCCCCTCCTCTCTTCCAAGCCCAGCTGCCTGCCTGCATTCCTGCCCACACCTCGAAAACTTGCATGGTTTTATGCCTGCATCTGGCTTTGCACGTTTTAAAGCCAGAGCAGGGCTGCATGAAACCCCTGGGGAGATGCAGCTGAGGAGGTTTCCCCCATCGAGCTTCTTTGGGATGATTTAGAGCCAAAGATGCTTGTTCTCTCCATGTGTTTGCTTTGGTATCTCATTGGTCATTTTTTTCTTCACTTGAGTGTGTTGTTTTAACCTCATGCCACTTCATAATATCAGAATCATAATGAATAATAGTGCCAGGCTCTTCAGCTATTTGCTCAGTGTTTCCCTGGAGTTTAGTGCATGCCTGCCTTCCTATCCTCATTCCCTGTCAGTCTTTTCCAGCTGGGCAGAGCCTGTGCTCTGTGCCTGTGCTGGGAATGCTCTGTGCCTGGGAGGAAGGACATCCCCACTGCAGCACAGTGCTCATGTTCACCCTGCGTGGCCCTGGCAAGGCCAGGGGTACTAAACACAGGGATGAGGCAGAAGACACTGTGGTGGCTCTTTTGGGTTTGCTCTGATGTGAAAGCCCAGAAAGAACCAAGAGGAGTCTCCCATATCCCAGCCAGTCCCTTGTTGGAAAACCCAGCTCTACAGAGACGGGGCAGCTGAGAGGGTTTTTTAAAGATTTTATTCCATTATCAATCTCACAGAAGGGTGAGACATCAGAGATGTAAAACTCAATGCCATTCTATCAGGAGCCAAACTATTTCTTGTTTACAATACCTTATAAATGTTTTTCAGCCTATCAGCTTTTGCCACACAATGCTGCTGATACTTCTAACACCAATCACCGATTATTTTACCCCACATAGTCCTACTACAATGCATCTTTCATAGTTCTAATTCTCCAAAATCTCTGGTCTGTTTGCAAGGCCATCATCTGAAACTTGTTTCCAGTTCCATTTCTCTCTCAGCAGTGTCTGTCCTGTCCCATGGCCTTTCTCAGTCAGCACAGCTCATCTCAGAGTCTGCACACAGATGTACAGGACAGTGTGAGCGTTCTGTCAGGCTTTGAGAACCCTCTCCAAACCCATTTCTCACAGTCCCTGACTCATGGGTCTCTACAAGGAGTCCATGCTCCCCCAGGCTCCCTGTTCTCTCGTGGCCAGAGTTTGTGCCTTACAAGGAGTGGTCAGTGAGCACCTTGACCCCACAAGCTCACAGCTCCCCAGGCCCTCTGCAGGGAAGCACTGACCTCCTGCAGCAGCTCTCACCCTCCTCAGCTGGGATTGCTGTCCTGGTGCCCATGGCAGAGGAGGACTCTTACAGAGCACAGCATTCCAATTCCCCTTTTGCATCCTTGGGTTGTCTGAACAGATTTGGAGCACGCTTGGTTATTCAGGGAAATCACAGTGTCCATAGGCAAACAGTGGGGAAGAAGGGGATAGGAATTCCCACATTCTCCTGGTTAGTCTGGCAAACTCAGCACTTAGTCTTGAGGAAAACAGAGGGAATGCTGCCTTAGCTTGTCAGGCTCACTCAGCCTTTGTGCAGAACGGGAGTTCTGAATTTTGGTGTGAAATCCTAACCAGTAATGACAAAGTTGGGAAAAGCTCAGCCCTGAATTCTGATGGTTTTGGAAGTCAAGCTTTCCTCCTGCCTGCATATTTGACATCCCACAGCTCTCACATCCTCAACCCCACCCCTGGTGATATTTCTCCTACTCTGTGTTCTTCAGGGGGTTCCCACCTTTCCTCTTCCTTATCTGATGCTGACCCAGACTGCAGATCTCAGCTCTTGGCAGTCTCTTTGTGGAAGCTGAGACATGAAAAGTAACCTGGGAGTGTGCAGAGGTCTCCTGGGTCAGGATTCTCAGCTGCAGCAAGGGTTCATGTCTTTACTACTGCCCACACTCCGAGGTGACATCTGCATACTGAAAACATGAAAAAAGCCACTCATGCAACTACTGTCCCATGTCACAGCCTGGGGAGCTGAAATGTGGGAAACAGAGCCTCCCTTACAAATGGCTGGGAGCTGAAAATCACACAAGAGTTTATAAAGAATTGGTCCTTGAGCTCCGCCCCATTCATGTTTATTTTTAACAAAAGTTGGAATATTGTTCCAAAGGACTGGAAGAGGCCAACAGTGTACAAATATTTACAAAGCACAGAATAAACTGTCAGCCTCTTAACTTGACATCAGTCCCAGCTGAAATTGTGGCAAGCTGGTACAAGACTACTCAGACAATCAAAAGCTGTTTCTGCTCTTAAAGCATGAATTCAATAGATAATTTTATGCAGTTTGGTCTGTAAACACCCCGGCCTTCCCTAAAGGCTGAGACTTGGTGGTATTTTGTTCTTGAAATTCTCGCTGACTAAAAATGACATTTGCACAGTCAGACCCTGAAATGTGTCTGCTAATAGTCATCTTTGGATGCTGCTGCAGGAGTTTCTGGGGAGAGGAACATTGCTGTCCTACTCTAAATTCCACACAACACGGGCTCTTTAATGTTGATCGGGGAAAAATTATTCTTGTTGGGGAAAAATATTTGCTGCTATGTTCTTCAAAACTGAAGAAATGTGTTGTAGTAGAATTCAGTGGTAGTAGTAGAATTTGTAGGAGTATTTAGTGCTTGCAGCATTTGAAAGGTGGAGGGAATTGAGTGTAATTGAGGGTTGGGTTAGTTGGGAATTACAGATAGTGCATTTGGATATGAAATCACAGAATCACTGAGGTTGGAAAAGCCCTCCAAGACCATGGAGTGCAACCTGTGCCTGATCCCCAGCCCAGAGCACTGAGTGCCACCTCCAGGCCTTCCTTGGGCACCTCCAGGGATGGGCACTCCAACCCTCCCTGGGCAGCTCCTTTCAATGTTTAACCACACCTTCAGTGAAGAAATTCCTGCTGCTGCCCACCCTGCCCCTCCCCTGGCCCACCCTGAGGCCGTTCCCTCTCCTCCTGTCCCTGTTCCTGGGAGCAGAGTCCGATCCCCTGGCTGTCCCCTCCTGTCAGGAGTTGTGCAGAGCCACAGGGTTCGCCCTGAGCCTCCTTTTGTCCAGGCTGAGCCCCTTTCCCAGCTCCCTCAGCTGCTCCTCCTATGACTGATTCTCCAGCCCCTTCCCCAGGTCCATCCCCTTCCCTACCCTGGACTGAAGCCAGATAAATTTTATCTTTTCAACAAGGAAGATGACGATGTCATGGGCAGGACAATGCATTGTACCTCAGAAAGACCTTAAAAGTGACTTTGGGATCAGCAAATATTGCCCGAGTGATGCCCTGTCCCCACGTGGGAATGCAATCCTGCCTGCAGATACTGGGTGACACTGACTCTGAGAATGGTGTCAAAGTTATCTGTTTGTGACATTGATAAGATTGCACGGGAAGAATCTTCCCATTTTTAGCCTTATGAGTTTCTTTTAAGATACCGAAAAATGACAAAATGAAAGGGTTCTGAAATGAGCTCCAGAAAAACATCGTGTCTAAAGGGCATGTTTTAGTGAGAGATTAAAGTAGGTCAATTAATTTAACTTATCCAAGAAAATATGATGAAGTGACTGAACAGTGTTTATAAGGCCACATTTCTACAAGTAGAATCTTTGATTTAGGGGAAAAATAAGGAGCAGGGCTTCTGGCTGCTGGTGGAAGTGAGGCCATGCCAGCTGTAACAGAGGTGTCCCACTCACAAAACCAGCACCTCAGCCCAGGGATGTGGTGGCTGCTCCTTTTCCCCAGGGAGTGTGGCTGGACCCCATTTTCCATCCAGAGCAGCACAGGGACATCCCTGGGCATGATCCCTGCCCCTGGCATCCCCTGCCTTGCAGCCAGGCATTGGTGAACCCAGCCTGAAAAGCAAAGCCTTGTTGTGCTGCCTGTTCCCTGGAATTGGGCTGTGATGCTGGAAAGCATCTGGAGGAGTCATAACCCTGATGCATTAGACCCCAGCAGTGATGGCTGTGGGAAGTACTGGGTGCTCTGAGTCCAGGTATGTGACAGCAACTTAAATTAAGACTGTGAATTCATCTTTTGCTGCAATATAAGGCAGCAACCGACTTCATTGGCAAGAGGATTCTGTCTCAGCTAAGAATAAATAAGCGTTTCTTCCATGCCAACAGCTGCTTAAAGGTTGTACCTAAGCATGGAAACCAACACAGATTGTCAAAAATAATAGGGATCCACCCTAACTGCTACAGCTTGACAGCTTTTGAGCGATGTGGAAATACACAGGGTAGGAAAGCAGCTGGATTTTCCTGGCTGGGCATTCCTAGGGAATGACAGCAGCTGGCATTGCACAGAGGAACAAACACAGTGCCCCTGGCAGACCAGGATGCTTCTGAGCTCTGGCTGGCCAGAAGCAGAGAGCTGGGTATGATCTTGGAGGCCCTTCCTTTGCATGTCAGTGGCTGCTCTGAGTAAATGTGCTGGGTGATTTGTTATGTTGACCTCAAACAGCAGAAAGATTGCTGGCACGTTCTCAGCTCCAAGCATGCAGGATAAATGCTTTCAAACTGCAAGGTCTCTCCCTGAGGTGGGAACTCAGGATCTGCCTCTCAGGTTTCTCTGGGGTGAGACACAGGTGCTTTTCAGGCACTGCAGTGCACAGGGGCAGCTCTCCCTGGGGGTGTGCAGCACTCCCAGGTCCTTGGGCCAAACTTGTGGCAGACAGTTCCCTCCAGGGCCCTTCCAGCTCCTAACACAACAGCACAACATGACAGGATGCAAAATGAGCTCAGTCCCTTTGCTTGGTGGCCAGAGCAGATGGTAGGAATCTTCTAGAGGCCGACACATGAGGCATTTGGACTCTGAATCCTATTTTCTTCTCACTCTCTTGAGCACCAGGGATTATAGGCTTAGGCAAGTCAGCTGGGGATAACAGAGCTGTGTCCAAGGGCACGAGGAGAAAATGGGGAGGAAAATCTCTCCAAAACCTATCCCTCAACTCCAAAGAAAACATGAAGCAGCAGCATATAGCATCAGTTAATTCTCCTGCCACTGTTTTGGAGCCTGCTGTTTACATTCATGTGCTGGCTCACAGAACACGATGTATAGCTCTTGACTCCAGCCCTGAGGACAGGACCCGAGCTCAGCTGGGCCGTGTTTACCCCGGGGAAGAGTTCAACAAAAAAGGTGCTTGGGCTGCCCTGTGGCTGCAGCTCCACCTGGCAGAGCACTTCCTCAAGTGTTTGGTGACAGAAGATGTGCCCACGCTGGCCCCTGGTTGAGGGGGCTGGACAGAGCAGGACCCCCTGTTCCGTGGCACGGACCTTCCTCCAGCTCTTCACCTCCTCATCCTGGCTGGGATGAAGCCCCAGGACAAGGGCTGAGCCAGCCCCATGCCAGACTGCTGTGCCTCCCACCACTGCCTGGAGGGCAAGGATGTGCTCACCCTTCCTGAGGACAAGGGGGTCCACGTTCAGCATGGAGCAATCCTCTCTGAGGGCTCTGTTATTCCCACAGTGGGATCATCTCTACAGGACCCAAAGCAGGTACCAGCTATTAGAGCCTCTGAATACAAGAAAATAACTCCCAGCCAAACCTAACTGGGCTCCCTCAAACCACTGGGCTCTCTCCAGTAGCTCCATGCCACTCCCATACTGGGAACTGCAGAATTAGACACAGGACTCCAGATGTGGCCTCTGTGGTGCTGAAGGAAAGATGAACCTTGCTCTACCTGTTAGAAACATTTCTCCTTATGCAGCTCAGGATACCTTTAACCTTGGTTGTAATGCTCAGTGTGTTGTCCACCAGGTCCTTTTTTGCCAAGGTGATTTACAGAGAGCTGGCCCTCAAAGATACAGTTACTAAAAATTATTTTTCTCTCCCACTTGAAGAATTCAGAAATGCAAAAAATTTTGTCTTCACATAAAAAAATATAGTCTTTCCTTTTAGAAAATCTAAAAGGAACAGTGCCCCATGGCCCATCAGCCCCTGGCAGGACATCAAGGCTGCCTGGCCCAGCACCACCCTGCTCATCAGACCAGGGAAGGAGCACTGAGCATCACCATCCAAAACAAGTGTCTCTTCACCTGGGTTTACAACTGTGATTCCCTCCTCACAAGTACCCCTGTTCACTCCAAAAGCTCTTATCTGGGCTCAATGGCACAAAGCACCCACTGTTTTGAAAACAAATAGTGATCCTCTGCAGGATTCTAGTGGCTTCATTGTGAAAAGGGAGGGAAGGTTGCTCAGAAAGGGATGTCAGCTGCCTGCTTGAAACACACAAATGCTACCCTGGTGCCCTTCTCAGCTCTGGAAATCAATTATTCTGAAACTGCAGCATTATACAAAGCTGAGAGTGGCCCTAAGCACATGTGGCATGGCAAATAGTGGGGCACCCTGTTTCTGGCTTTTCACATCAGCAGGGCAATAGATAGAAACATCTGTGAGGGCTGTGGAGTGCTCTGAGAGAGAAACTTCCAGAGAATATGTAAGTCCTGTCTTCCCAACACTGATAGGTGGTGGAGGTGGATTTGCTCAGCTGTCCAATGCCAAAACTATTGGCTGATTCTCAGTTAATCCAAAATCTGTTGTGCCAGACAGGAGCACTGCCACAGGAGGCTCAGTGGATATAGATGATAAATTTCCCCACACACCCTGGTTGTGGCAATCATGTTGTTGTGGCCCTAGACCCTGCTGGGAGAAGCAGACAACCTGTGTAGAGGAAATCCAAGCCCAGGGGATCCTGGAACTAAATCCAGACCTTTGTCAGTTTAATCCTGGTCTCAGTGTGAGTGGTATAAGGCATGAACAAATCTGTGGGGGTGAGGATCCACCCAGACTGATCCACAGAGGGCCCACACTGCTGCTACAGCAGCAGGATCACCCTTCCCTGGTGCACTGGGCTGGGGTTTGGTGAGTTTATGCACAGAGGAGGATCACACCTCACCTGGGACTCACATCAGCTCCCCTGGCCCACTCCTGCCCTGCAGTGAATTTGGAAGCAGCTGTGAGCTGCACCTCTTGCACCCACGGTGGTTACTGCACATGGTCCAGCTTCCCCTGAGGCTACACCCACCACGAGACACCCCCAGCCTGTGCAATCACCCCAATCCTGGGCCTTCAACACAGCCACAACCACACCCTGACCCCAGCAGATGTTCTGAGAAAATTACACTTCAATAAAAGGAGGCTCTGCTCCCTGTCTCCTTTCCAGCCCATGGCCCTGCAGAATTGCTGTCACCATCCTGCCACAGAGGGGACACTGGGAGGGGGATGTGCAGGGCAGGAATGAAAGCAGATGTGCAGAGAACACAGGGGCTCCAAGCAGGGGCTGAAATTGGCTTGGGCTCACACTTATTTAACCTGGGAGAGCAGTGTCTGTATCAGGTGGATTTCGTTTGAATGAAGATCAGGATCCAGGAATTCTTAGGATAATTAAGATTTGGATTTGGGATGCTGTGAGCATTAGTTATGGACAGTACAAAGAATGAGGCTCCGAGCATATCCAGCAGCCTTCCCAGCATAGCTACAGACTCTGTCTTGATGTGAAGTTCAAGTCCTGCCTGTTTTCCTTGCATGCTGTCTTTCTCTGCTTGTTTTCCTGCCATGCAGCAATTCTGTTTGCTTTCCCTCTCCAAGACCCATATTAACTGCTATTCCTCCTCTGCTGCCCCTGGCCACGATGTCTCCAGAACAGATCTTCCCAATTCCCTGGCCCTGAGACCCCTTTCATGCTCTCATATCCATTTTCCAAGATGAAAAAAGGCCAAGAGTTTTCTCTCAAGATGGAATCAAAGATCACAAAGAAGTTTCTTAAAATATCATCTCTCACTGGAAAAGGGTGAGTTTTCTAATTAGTGAAGACACATCAGGACTCATGGTTGTTTGAGACAGGCTGGGCTGCAGCCAAGGGCTTTCACCATGCATCAGCCCAGCTCCTAGGGAAGAGCTCATGGAGCATCCTGGGTGATGTAGTCCAAGCACTCATCCAGACAGGATGAGTGACAGGAGTTTCCAAAACTGCAAGTTCAGTGAGTCACCTCAGTGGCATCCCTGGGTCAAAGTGCCTGGATTTTAGCCAGCTTTCCCTGGAATAACATGGGATGCGGGTTTTCACTACAAAGTAAACATCTTTCCAGGGGGATGAGAAGCCTTCTCTGAGCACTGCTGCTCCTGGGGCTGTCCATCCCTGAGGGGATGTCATCCCTGCTCCCAGCAGCTCTCAGATCAAGGGCTGGGTGTTTGCTGGGGTGCAGCTCTGTTCCTGCTCTCCCACAGCCCCTGTTTTACACACCTGCAGCTCCGAGCAGCTTTGCACCATGGAAAGCAGGCTAGGGTGTTTCCCTTTGCCCTCCTGGGGAGATGTGTAAAATCCAGGCTCTTAAAGGTCACCATTGCTAATAATTGCTAATAATTGCTATTACCACCACCATTGCTGATTGCTGTCACCATTCCCCATTCATAAATGTTCAGCTTTGCAGAAAACCAGGAAAGCTCTTGCCCACGGTGCTAATTCCTTTGATGATAAAATTCTGGATGTGCCATATCAGCCCTTAACCTGCCTGTGCCAGGAAGCCTTTATTTAGCACCAGCATTTATCACTGCTAAACGTATAAATAATACCATTAGCCACTCTGAGCAGCGATAAAATTAGCAGTGTAAACAGAGAAAGTGAGTGACCTTAGTGGAGAACCATTGTTGATTTTGACCCAACACCTACCAGTACGATTAGTCACAGCAGAGCAGCTCAGGGAAAGGGGCCATTGGGGCTTGTTTGGAAATTAGAGACTAGCACTGTTTATTTTACGGAACAGATCTAATTCCTGCTGCCTCTCTCCATAAGCACCGGGTCACGGCCCCACCTCCGTCCCTCCGGACGCCGCCGCTCCCCAGGGCTCATCAGGCTCGTGTCAGGAACTCCTGGAGGCTGCACTGTCCTCCAGAGCAGCTCCTCAGCCTTGCTGCCTGCCAGGGGTGTCAGGCAAGCATTGCCATGTGAAACCAAGGCTCTTCTAGCAACTTCCCTCTCTTCAAACCCTGCTGATTTTCCACCCTGTGAGATGTGGGGTGCCCCTTCTCTTTTCTATCCACCTGGCTAGAGCAGCAGGATTTCCAGTCCTTCTCTGGCTAAAGTCTGGGTGTGATGATGAGGAGTACAGGAACCAGCACAACCTCTGGCTGCTCAGGCAGCCACTCTGTGAGGGGAGGCTGAGGGTGCTTGGGACGATGTGTCTGCTCAGGGGCAGAAAAACCTCTCAAACCTGCAGCAGGGGCAGCCACTCCACCTGAACATTCTGCCATCAGAGCTGTTGGAGGAGGAGATCCAAGCCATCAGAGTTCAGGGGATGCTGCCTGGGAGTTCACACGCTGCTTGTGCATGGGCTGAGCTGCCAAAGCACAGAACAGATAGGGAACTCTCAGGACCTGGGATACAGTAAGTGTGTTGCTTTGAAAATGTTTCCCAGGTGTGGCTGTGAAAAGTTGAGAGGAAATCAGAAAATGATGCAAAATTTGCATGTCTTTGTTGTTTTTTGAAAGTGGCTCATAAAGGCAGCTGAGAACCCCATTTCCTGAAAGGTCTCAATAATGGGAAGGAATTGTTCCCTGTGAAGCTGGTGAGGCCCTGGCACACGTGCCCAGAGAAGCTGTGGCTGCCCCTGGATCCCTGGAAGTGTCCAAGGCCAGGTTGGACAGAGCTTGGAGCAGTCTGGAACAGTGGAAGGTGTCCCTGCCATGGCAGGGGGTTGAAACAAGATGGGCTTTAAGGTCCCTTCCAACCCAAGTCATTCTGTCACTGGATGATTCTATGAATCATAGTCCTGTGCACTGAGAATATTTTTGGATCCAAGGACCAGAATCAGAAGTGAACCTTCAGGACCATACTTCTTTTCCTACTCCCTATCATCCAACAACCTTATCTATCATCCCCTCATCCCTATCATCCCCTCAACCTTACCTCTAAATCCTGATCTCTGCAGTAGCCTGGCCAGCTGGAACTTAGTGCGCTTTGCCCTCTGAAACAAATCCTCCCTCTCTGTTTTCTGTCTCTCTCACATAGATAGTAGCTAACAATTTATATTTTTAATGTATGTAAGAGACAATTTTTTCACCCAGGTCTATCGTTGGACTGTGAAGTGTGACAGCCTCTGCTCTTTGGGGTTGGTGTGCTCAATGCTGGGTTTAAGGGAGCAGCTTCACTATTCCATCCTAGGTGCTGCTCTGGCACCAGAGGGGACCCCAGAAAAGCTGAAGCCCACGCAAAGGGTTGACTCTTCTAGGACAAGCTATTAATAGAAGGAAAGAAATGTTGGTTGGAGAAACTTCAGCAGGGTGTCTGGTCCCAAATCCCCATTGGATTGGAAGAGACACAGCTAGTCAAATGAGAGCTGATTTGGGAGGTTCAGAGCTGAACAAGACTGATGTCTTTCCAGAAAGATGACATGGGTGTGTTACTTGATTTACCATAATTTAATCAAGCTGATCATTAGGTTAATTTGAAGATCTAATGTAGAATGAAATGCACTGGAACAACTCAAACATGGGAGGAGCTCCTCCTATTGCCAGCTCAAAAATCAATATGAAACAACAACCAAAATACGTGCTCTGCAAGTACTCACTGGGGGAAAGGCTCTGGCCTGCTCTGTGCAGGAAGACAAGCCAGATGACATCCCTTCTTGGATTAACCAGCAGTGAATCTCTCAGCCCCCTCCCCAGCCACCCCTCTGGTTTATTTAATCACCTATTTCAGTTCTTAATTTGCATTATATGGGCACTGGTGAGGTTTGATGATTCCCTGCCTCACTGTTAGGATTTAGATATATCCCACAGTAATAAATGGGAAACCAATCTTGGAAACTTTGGCTGTGGTCCTACTATTGTCCTACCTTGGGAAGAAGAGCATGGTTGGTTTTGGAGGTAAACTGGATTCTGTGCAGAAATTCTCTTCCCAAGAGCAAGGTGAGTACCCAGACCTCAGGGAGAGAGGGCACAGATTTTGCCCTGGTCTCAAAGAACAACGAAATCTCACTAATTGTGAAACCTTCGGGAGAAACAAGAAGGAAAACGCCTTGACACACCTCAGGGTACCGAGAGAAATTGTTCTGCTGTGGTTTCTTCATCTCACTCCTCTGAAACCCTCCTGCTCTTCACCCTGCCAGTGCTTGTCCATGCAAGCTGCCCCCTACCCTCAGCCTGCTTGTTCTCCTTCCAGGAGAAAGTTCTTATCTGCTCCTCTCACCATTCCTGGGCAGACCCTAACCAGACCCCTCAGTTCATCCCAGATTTTTCTAATGTGCTGGTCTTTCTCCTGCTCCTGTGGCCAACTGCAGACAGGCTCTGGGGAGAGTGTGTACCCTAATGAAAAGCAGGTGCTGGCCAGCCCTGCTGGGCAGAGCTGTGTAAGGAAACGTGAGCGAGCTCTGACTTGTGTGTGTGTCACATTCGCTTTCCTGTTGTGCTGCTGACGGGCGTGTATGACCCAAAGCAAACAGTACCTGTGCCATGCACTCCACAGCTGCCAGGAGCTGGCCAGGGCAGCAGGGGAGGTGCCAGGGCTGCCCACAGCTCATGGGTCTTGGCTTGCAGTGAGCGGCAGCATCGTCAGGAGGGGGAGCAAACCGCTTTCCCACCCTGTTGCCCTATTTCCCATTTGCTCCCTGCCTGAGTTCCCATCACAGCTCTGGCCTCAGTCTGCGTGCTATCCATTTCTCAAGGGCCTTCCCTGGGTTTGGATCTCCTCCTGACGCCTTGCAAGCCGGGATGAACATTCCTGCAATCCCACGCTGGCCATGGACTCCCACACTCAGCGCCACCCGCGGTTTCCTTTCTCTGTTCATTGGCTGCTTGTCACAATCGGGTGTTCTGTGTGTCACCTCCACCCCAGGACACCGAGTGGGGCTCTCTGAGGCCGTTGCATTTGCTGACATGCCAGGCTGAGCCGGGTTAGCAATGGGTTAGCAAAAGCCCCTTTGGCGTGAAAATTAGCCTGGGTGAGCTCGGGCTCACAAAAGGAGAAATTTTGCAGGGAAAGCAGAAGCAGAGGAGAGAGATACAGCCCCTGATGGATTCTCTACAGCTGAAGTGAGCAGGAAAAATGATACAGACACCCCTCTCCATGGGACAAGGCTGGCATGAACACAGAACCACTGTGCTGCAGGAGGGACCCAGCTGCAAGGTTTTGGTGGCATTCATTAGCACGACAGTGGGATGGAGGAGAGGCTCCAGTCCCAGAGCAAAGAGGACTGATGAACCCAGAGCACGTAGGGTGCAAGGATCAACATGAGTGAAGTCTGTCTTCTAGACTTGTCCTCCTTCTGAATCTGACATTGGGCGACACTTCCCACCTGTCAGCCCCGTTGCTGTGGCTCAGGACACTGCCCAGCACACTGCCCAGCACATCCACATCCCACCTGGGCTCGCCCATCCAGCCAGGCTGTGGCCATGGGCTCGTGCCTGCCCAGAGACACAGCTCAGCTGTGCATGAACAAGCCCTGCTGTGCTGATGGGGATCTTGCAGAGCTGCCAGTTGCATTCCAGCTCGTTATGTTTTAATTTATTCAATCCATAGGCTGCCTATTGTGAGGATATCAGCGTTGAGAAGCAAAATCCAAATCCAGAACATTGCAGAAGAACCAAACTGCCAAAATGCAGAGACAGAGAGACAAAGTAAATCTGTCATAAGGCGGTCCTGACAGACCTCCCACCCCGAGAGGAGCCAGTTCCCAATTAGCGCAAAGGAACTTGGGCAAAGAGGAGGAACAGATTCAAAAACAAATGAAAGGGACCAAAAATGGTCAAGAAAAGGCCAGTGGAAATACTCAGGTCAGCGCTGTGCCATGTAGCACAGGGGGTGTCCCTCCATGCCTTGGAGCCCTCCCCTGGCACAGACCTGCACCAAATGGTCCCTGTAAATTTTCCAATGATTTCAGGATTGAAGATCTGTCCAAGAGTAGCTCCTGTCCCTGCTTGACATTCAGGATGCTGATCTCAGCCATGATGGCAGCTGGAGATGAGAGGAGCAGATGGGTGCAAGGGAGGCTGCGTGGGCCATGGGGTGTCAGGGCTGTCACAGGCGCCTGTGGGGCAGTGAGCACAGCTCTTGGGGAGACGGGTGGGGATTCTGGGAGCATGGACAGGAAGGGCACTGACAGGAGCCAAAACTCACTCCCAAGATCACTCTGTGCCCAAGAGAGAGGCCAAGGGGCTCTGAAGACATGGCCAGCAAATGGCAGATCATGAGCCAGCTGGGAATCTGCTGTGCTGGTGCTTGCAAGGGGGCAGCGGGGCCGGGGTGCCCCATGAGGTGCCATTCCCTGTGACACGTCTGAGCGGGGGCATGGCTGTGGGTGGGGCACTCGGATGCTCCTGCAGCCCTTGGGCTGTCTGTCGGTGCTGCTGGATAAGGAGGGACTCCAGGGCACCCCGGAGAGAGAAGGGAAACAGAAACCTCTCCTAGCAGTATGAATCACTCTGGCTCCCTGGCTGTTCCAGCTGAGCATCTGCCTGGAGGGCTGGAGGCCGCAGGGATGGTGGCTGTGACCTCCTGCACAGCTTGGTGCTCCTCAGGCCCCGCTCCCCGTGCCAGGCTCGCGCCCAGACAGCACAGCAAGAGTCGCTTCCCGTAACAGAGCTCCCCAGCCCCACTGGCTTCCAGCACTGCAGCCTGCACTGATCTCGCCCTGATAAAATAGTTTCCGACTCACTTTGAAGCTCTCGGGCTCCAAGTTCAGGCCACGCTTGCTGGCTATCTCAGAAGGGATGCTTGGGATGCTGCAGGGGAAGAAGCTGACATCGGCATGCTGCAGCCCCTCCTGGTGAGTGGCCAGGGTCCCTGTGAGGATGTGGGACCCCCACATCAATGCTGAGCCCGGCCTGGCTCCTGGCTCATTGTCAGATTGGTTTGTGCAAACAGCAAACCAGTTCTCCAGTGTCTGGGCATGTGTGAGTGGCCAAAGGACAAGGTCTGGGGGAAAAAGGGTCACCAATTGCTGTCAGATAAATCCATTAAACTTCCAAAACCAGCCAGACACAGAGCATCAACCCTCCCCAACATCATTCCAGTCTGGCTCATCTGAGTCTTCCTCCTGGTGGGCTCCTTTCCCTGCTCCTGCCCTCCCACTGCCCGCCCCTTTCCCTGGGTGCCCTTTGGCTTTCTGCACTCCCTGCAGTGCTTTCTGTTCCTGACTAACCTAAACAACTCCATGGACTTTATGAATTTTTTCCCCTTGCTGTTCATCCTGGTTTCCAGAGCATTGCAGACTATGCAGATCATAACAGCTATATTTAAGGTTGCCTGACAGTTTCCATGATATGACCCATTGTTCGGTTGCTTTCAACACTGCCAAACTTTAACCCTTTGAGCTGAATAACTCAGGACATCTTCAGCAAGTCTAGTCCTTTTGAAAAGAAAAACGAGGGGGGAACACTTGATTTCTTATTGAGGCTTTGCTGGGAGGCCTCTCCTTCAGAGATTTGCAGGACAGCTTGGGGAGGGCTCTGGTGCTGGGGCTGTGTCTCTACTCTTGTGTGTCTCATGACAAATGCACCCAGATACAGAAAAGTCTCAAAGGGTTTTCTCGAGCCCCCCTGATGCAGAGCTGTACCAGGGCTGATCCCCGTGACTGCTGTGACTGCAGCCAGTGATTGCCCCTCTCCCTCAGCCCAGACCCACACCAGTGGGGCCACCCTGCAGCCGCAGCCCCTGGCACTCCCCCACTGCCCAAACGGCAGATGTCACCTTGCCCCTGACCCCTGAGCCGCTGTGCCAGGTTGTCACTTTGTCCCTGGGCAGCAGGGACACTGTCCCTCCTGGCTGTTGGTGCTGGGATGCTGCAGTGCCTGGCTCACGGCTCTCCACACTCCTCTGCTGCCAGCAAGTGGCCGAGGTGGCAGCAGGAGATGCCCTTGTCCACACCGTGTTTGGGACACTGACTCTGTAGCGACCTTTTGTGCATCACTCTAAGGCAGATCTGCTGGTTTTAAAGTCTTTTTTGGGGAAAAAAAAATCGCATTTAGTCACTGAATTTTCCCCCCTCGCTTTTAAACATATTGAACATGTGTTGCAGTGTCTACGTGATTGTGTGTGCAATGTCACCCCAGCTCTGCCTTATCTAACCACAGGATCTCAGTGAACAAAGCAAGATTGTGCAATTAGCAAAGCTGGTTCTTATAGGAAAAATAAATAAATTGTGTCTCCATATGCCCAAAGCTCTCTCACGTAGCATACGCATGTCAGACTAAGCCAAACCACACAGGCATGTTTAAATGGCATTTTTACACTGCACCTTCATAGCATCTCCCTCATTTTTGTACAAATCCTGTGAAGAGAGCTGACAGCACAGAATGCAGAAGGAAACCTGGCAGCCCAGTTATAGGTCTGCACCAGGACAAGGAGGTCTGATTTTCCATCCTGCCTCTAGGTTTTGAACCCTGGCCATGCCATGGATGATCCAGTTATTCCAGCCACCTCTGACAAGGGAATTCTGAAAACCCATGCAAGCTCTGTCAGCAATGCCTCTTTGCCCATTGTTTTGAAATGCTCAGAGAACATCAACACAACCTCTGTGCAAGCAGTGCCAGGCACACTCTGTCCTACCACCCTGTCCTTGATGGCCAGCACACGTGGGGTTCCTTGATCTCTACGGAATTTGTTACTCACAAACCCCACACAGGCACCAAAGGCCCAGCCTGGACGGGACCCTGAAGTTGTTGCCAATGCCTGTTTTGCCCTGTTCATCCCAACATAGTTAAAAAAACCAAAGTCACACCCTCAGGCACTAAAACAAGGACTGAAACACTGACTGTAACTGAAGGGCCCCTGCATAAACTGCAGGCTTATCCCATGTGCTGCAGAAACTGTCTGGATTGCAGAGGGGAGGCTATGGCTAACAGAAATACTCAGAATTCAAGAGAGATTTCCATGCAATTCCCTAGCCAAAAAGCTGACACCACTGATATTTGCAAATTCCACTCGAGTTCCTTCCTCAGCAATGAAACACCCTTGAAGAACACAGGTAAAAGTGGGGGAAAGGGAAGAAAGTTCTTTTGTGCCTCCAAATTTTCCTTTTAATTGGTGCAGAGGACATTTTTTATGGCCCTCCTCTACATGTGCTACAATGGAGACCACCATGGACTTCTGCCCCCCAGGTGTCCCTTGTAATTCCCTGGAGGACACAGAACCAGCATTGGCTCTTCCTGTCCTCTCAGGAATAATATTACACAACCCACTTCTAAAGAATGATGGGTTTTCTTGCAGTCATTCTGAAACTTGAATATTTTATAAAGACTGAAATGATCACAGCAAATTCCAAGGACAGCCAAGGAGCTCAAAATGATCTGATCATGTTTCCAACCATGAGACCTTTGGAAAGAGCCCCAGAAAGAGGGGGAAATGCATTAATTTTATGTTTTAATATTCAACAAACAGAGAGGCCTCTGCAGAGCAGCAGCATCCAGTTGAAAGTGTTGAGGAGTTTATTTTTCTTCAAACCTGCAATGGGGCCGAGTTTGGGACTCTCTGTTTAGCTTTTCAGCCTCTAGTTACATTGTGTAAACAGTTTATTTAACATCATTTTTGGCACTTCTTCAGTAAACCCACCATAATAATCCTACTGGCAGACCAAACAGATCACAGATTAGCAGACAAAGCTGCTGTAAAACACCAAATTACCCATCCCCTGCTTTCCTGTTTTCAGGAGATGTGAAGTCCTGTACTTAGTTGTGTTTATGCCTCATTCCGTGGCTGCACCACCAGGTCATGGAGCTGCTCCAATTAATGCTCCACCTCAGCCTCCAGCAGCACTGAAACAGGGAAGCGCCGTGGGGGAAGGATTTTTCGGCTCTTTAGAAGCTCATAAAACGTGCTGGGGTGCTGGCTGTTGCTTAACAGGGAAGGTATGCTGGCTTGATCCAGATTGGAAAGGACTCTAGACTAATGCTAAAGTCACCTATTGCTTACATTTCATTTTAATGTGCTTGAGTTCAATAAAAGTTTATCATCTCCATTAAAACGGTGCCTATTGAAACTGATTTAATCTCGTTAGCACAGAAAACCACATGAAAGGAATCAAATCCATGGACAAGATTGAGCACAGTTACTTTCGGAGCATAAATTACATAAAAGCTGAGGGATAATCAGCCAGAGCCACAGAGCCTGTCACCTGCATTACTCACATATTTATGCCAACACACTTTGCTGGGGAAGGTGCTGGGCACGAGCCATATCTCAGCAGGACTGAGCTGCTGCCAAGCACAGGAGTGATCGGCTGCTTAATGTCACAGCATCAGCACGCTCCCAAAGAGCCCATGAATCGTGTTACATTTGAACAAACAAATGTCATGTGCAGGGGTGCTGCTCAAACATCTACTGGCAACAATGCAGCTCCAAGTCTCGCCTCAGTGCCCCGCTCGGGGCAGAGAAGCTCTCCCTTTCCCCAGGGAACACCAGCTCCACCACTGGGGAGGTGCCCAGGGAGTGCCCTCTGTGCAGGTGATGGGGCAGGAATGGCCTCTTAGGGTGGGCATGAGTGCAGGGAAATGTAGGGTGTGTTGGAATTCTGGAAGCTGAGGGTCTTGGGCTTGCTGTACTAAAAGGCACTGACCCTTAAGCAAGCACTACATTTGACCTGAGGCCATGGAACCGGCTTCTGAAGTTGAGTGATAGCACTGGGCTTGTGTGTGTGTAGTTTGAATGGTATTGTGTGATCTCACAGGGGGGAAAACTTAGAATTGAAGGGTTTAGTATATAGCAATATTTAAGGGGCAATATGGAGGATTTAAGGCATTCTCTAAGTCCTTCTTCACCTTCTTCTTCTTGGTTTCGGGTATTTTTTTCTAATTGGGTGAAGGGGTCCGCATTGCAGGCCTTGGGTGGTAAATTATTGGGTCAAAAGTAAAAATAATATAGGTGCCATCTCGTTATTGAGTAATGAGCACCTAAATAACCTTGGAAAGAGTTAGAGGGACTCAATTTTCTACCTTGTTAGTTAGAGCTCACAACTCATGAGACTGTGCTGTAGATAAAAATTAATAAACATAGAGTCCAAGTGTGAAACTGTGACTCCCTTGTATTAATCCCAGCTCTAACACGAAGAAAAGAAGATAAGAAACTCAAAGGGGTGGATTTCAGCTGGGCTCTTGTTGACCCTGCTGGGCTCCCCAATGGGGGCTGCTGGCACTGCTGGATGCTGAGATATCCTGGAGTGAGGATAGATGGCCTCACCTCATCTGGGCACTGTGGAGCCAGAGTTTGCCTCAGGGAGATGCCCTGGGGCTACAGCTGCAGCCTGTCCTTTTGGTGACTGGCACAAGGGAGAAGGGCACTCTGTGGCCCTGCACTCTGGTTTCACTGGCTCCATCCCCTGATGGACTGTCCAATTTCCATGACTGGAGACAGACTGGGGACAAGAACAAGCTTTCAAACCCACTGCAGGTGCAACCTGAGGGGCTCAGGTCTGCTCTGAGGCTGCAGATACACAGAGAACAGGGGATGAACCTCATCCCACTGGCCACCATGGCCAAGAGTACCAATGACAAGGTACAACTGACAAGGAAGGTGATTAATTAGTAGTAATTAGTATGAGCATGTCTCCAGTCACCACTGATCTGCTGGTTCTTCTGGAGTCCCTGATGTACAAAAACCTGCCCCTGAAGCTTGCCAGTCCCTGGTATGGAGCAGACACTGGGCTGCAGCAGGGGAGCACCGCACAGCCGTGGAGCCCCTGATGTCCTCAAAGCAGTGTGTCTTGGGTTAAAAATGTAACCAAAAATGTGTATTCTATTTTCATCTGTTGAAACCAGTTGGGAGATATTGTTCTTTATCTCTTGTAACTCTAGGAGGGGAAGAGGGTGGATGCCCTCTGTTAATGGGACACCTGATAACACCAGATAAGGCAGGGCTTCCTTATCTCTTCCTCCACCCATCCTCCTCCGAGGGACATCCCCTGTGAATGGGCCATTGAAGGCCTCTCACATGACTGATAACATCACCTCATCCCATTGGGAGATGCTCCACCCAGCGGGAGGAGCCAAAGCCTTTCCACTGGGATAAAACCAGCAATCCCAAACACCAATTTAGCCAGTTTTCCACTGAATTCTTGGATGAAGACTGGGTCCATCTTGCCAGCACTGGACCTGTTTTTCCTACAGGATCATATCTACTTCATAGAACAACATCTGATACTCCAGGAGGACTTATTTGGACTGCTTCCAACACCCTGACAACAGGTGTCAGGTTGTATGGTTGTATCTCTGACTCTGTCAGGGTTTTCTAGGACTTTGTTGTTGTTGTTGTTTGGTTTTTCTTTTTTTTTTTTTTTTCTTTTTTTCTTTTTTTTTTTTTTGGTACTACTGCATTTGTATTTTTTAATATTCCTAGTAAACAACTGTTATTCCTATTCCCATATTTTTGCCTGAAAGCTCCTAATTGGAAAATTGTAATAATTTGGAGGGAGGGGGTTTTACAGCTTCCATTCCAAGGGATACTCCAGTTTTCCCTGGCAGATACCTGTCTTTACAAACCACGACACAGTGTTATGTCACACAGCCCACATGTGGCCCGTCACAGGTACCCGTGGGGAATTACAGCACCACCTCAGCAGGGATCCAGGGGCAGGTTACAGAGGCTTTGGTGCACAAGCATTGCAAATAGCAGGAATATTGATGAGGAGCTTTGATCTGAACACATCAAAGCTTCTCACAAGGGCCAGGCAAGCAGAGGATGCCTGTGCATGGGTCTGATTCTGTTACTCAGCAACTGCAATTAACTCATATGCCTTCATAATTTTTGATATGTGCATGCAGCTGTGTCAGGAGAGGTTTAGGCTGGATCTCAGGGGAAGGTTCTTCCCCAGAGGGTGCTGGGCACTGCCCAGGCTCCCCAGGGAATGGGCACAGCCTTGAGGGTGCCAGAGGTCCAGGAGCCTTTGGACAGTGCTGCCAGGGATGCCCAGGGTGGGATTGTTGGGGGGGGTCTGGGCAGGGACAGGAGTGGACTGGGGATCTCTGTATGTCCCTTTCAGCTCAGGACATTCTGTGGTTTTATGCAGACCAGACAGACTGGTGATGTCTCCTTTAACTCTTCCTTCCAACCCACGATATTGGTTCTATGAAAACATTTCAGGTCATTTGGATAGAAGGGCTGTCCCCAGAAACATTTATGAAGCAAAGCTGTTTCTCATCAACATCCCATGGTCAAAGGGGTCTGAACAGGATTTACCCACTATTAAAAACCTCACTGAATAAAGGAAAGTTCACAGAGGTTTGAAGATTTTCCCCCTTTCAAGTGACTGCCTGTGTACACCACTTCAGAGGGAATGAACGAGCATGAAATTCAATTATACAGGCACTCAAACACTTGAACCAGAACTTCTTCCCTTAATCTTTATGTTGAGGACAGGGTAAGACTGTGAAGCCATTCTCAGCATGACAGCACTTTATTTCATCTGCAGTCCTGGTAAGATACACAATTCACTTAACTGAAGAGCAGGGATTTTGAGATGTGTGCTCTGTAAGCAACACAGCCCAGATGTGCTGCCCATCACTGTCAGACTGCCCCTTGGAGAGTCAGCTGAGAGGGAAAATAGCCCTGAGCTAATGAGACAGGAGTCTTGACAAGGCTCCTACAAACATCCAGGGATCCTCCAGACATCCAGGAGCATTGGGGTGGTCTGGTGAAAAGGCAGAGCCCTGTGCAGCCCACGTTCCTATGCAACACACACCTGTCTCCATAGGAAATTTTTGCTTCCACCCTGTTCTGCAAACATCTTGGTGCTACAGAAAGTCATTGTTCACCTGGGTTATAACTTGTTTTCTTCTGGACTAGAGTTTCCTTTGTACAAGAAAAAGCAGAGCTGTGTCAGTCTGGATTTATCAGGGACACCAACTCACTGCCCAAGTTCCCAGTTCTGCAGCATTCAAGGAAGTGGCTGGGTGTCCCTGACAGCTCCAGCAAATGTGAGATGTACTGACATGCTAGATATTGATATAGTAATTTATAGAATCATGGAATGGTTTGGGTTGGAAGAGATCTTAAAGATCATCTCATTTCACCCCCTGCCATGGCAGGGGCACCTTCCACTGTCCCAGGCTGTTCCAAGCCCTGTCCAGTCTGGCCTTGGACACTTCCAGGGACCCAGGGGCAGCCACAGCTGCTCTGGGCACCCTGTGCCAGGGTCTCCCCACCCTCCCAGGGAACAATCCCTTCCCAATATCTAATTTACACCTACTTTCTGTCAGTTTGTGCTGTCACTTCACGCTCTTGTAAACACCCTTTCAGTTTCTGGAAGGATACAATTGTAAAGCACTCTGCTGTGATCAGCTGGAATTTACAAACCCCTAAAGATGACAGATGTGTTTGAAGCTGCTCAGAATGGGTTTCCTGACGTGATTTACCAGGTCACAGCACTCATGGCAGTGAAGTGCCCTCAGAACAATGTGTTATCCTTCAGGCTGTTCTCAGCAGCAATGCACAGAGCTCTAATTTGATTAAAATAATGGTCTTTTCCTTTCACATCTGCACAGATTGCAAATCAGTGGGGCAGGCCCCAAGCTCTGTGCCAGCACATGGCAAGGTAAATGACACCATGGCCAGGGTCCCCTTTGGCTGAACTCCTGCCAGGGCAGAGCCTGTCCCACAGTCTGTGCTGGCTGGATCACATCCTGATCTCATCTGAGCCTATGAAGTCTAACTCCATGATGGTGAGTGGCATTAAATCAGAGTAAAATATTACAGCCAAACCCACTTTGTTAGTGTTCAAAAACAAGAGGAGACTTATTTTGGAAATTTTTGCACTCTGGAACAGCACTCCCCCCTTTTAAGGGACCATAAAGCTCATCTTGTTTCACCCCTGCCACCGCAGGGACACCTTCCACTAGCCCAGGGTGCTCCAAGCCCCATCCAGCCTGGCCTTGGACAATTCCAGGGATCCAGGGGCAGCCACAGCTTCTCTGGGCACCCTGTGACAGGGCTTCCCCACCCTCACAAACAGGAATTTCTTCCTAATATCCCTCCAACCTTCCTCTGTGGGAAGCCATTCCCTGTGTCCTGTCACTCCATCCCTTATCCCAGTCCCTCTCCAGCTCTCCCGGAGCCCCTTTAGGCACTGGAAGGGGCTCTGAGCTCTCCCTGAAGCTTCTCTTCTGCAGGTGGGCACCCCCAGCTCTCCCAACCTGGTTCCAGAGGGGCTCCAGCCCTTGGAGCATCTCCATGGCCTCCTCTGGGCTCTCTGCAGCAGCTCCAGGTCCTGCCTGTGCTGCTTTGGGGCAGCTCTGCAGGTGGGCTCTCACCTGAGCACAGGGGCAGAATCCCCCTCCCCTCCCTGCTGCCCACACTGGGGCTCAGCCCTGGGCACGGGGAGTTTTCTGGGTCCCAGCTGTGACCCACCAACATCCTTGAGTCCTTCTCCCAAGGCCTACCCTCCATCTGCTGTGTGCCCAGTCTGTGCCCATGCCTGGCACTGACCCTACCCAGGTGCAGCACCTTGCACTGGGCCTCATTGAATTTTGTAAGATTCCACACACCCACCTCAGCCTGTCAGGGTCCCTCAGGAGAACCTCCCTTCCCTCTGGTGTGTCACCCACACCACTCAGCCTGGTGCCACCCACAAACTGGAGAGCGGCCTCAGCCCATTCAGCCCCAGAACTCTTCCTGAGTCCTGCCCAAGCCCACATCCCTTGCACAGCACAGCAGCTCAGCTGCTGCTCCACCAGCCTGGCCCCAAGGCCACGTTGGGTACACTGCTAGATTCTCTTCAGTTGTGCTGAAAGGATTATTTGCCTTTTTCAAAGATGGTAAAGCACATTTTTGCTGGTGGGGTGGCTGAGCATAGCCCCATGGCCGTGCAGGTTAGCTGAGACCCACACATCTGGCTAAGCCCATGAGAAAATCAAGATATTGTCAAATCAGGCTTCTGTAGGGGAGAATTACAGCAGAAATAGAGTTTCCTGCACAGAACTGGCTGTTCCTGTAAGCAGACAGTACAACTGACCTTAAATTGAGCCCTGCAGCCCCTCAGTGAAGGTCCAGTATGTGTAAAAGAAATATCTCCTAGGCAGAATTTTGTAAGATGTTTTCCTAAGCAGAGAGCACAAAGTATTCAGAGCGGGGTGTGCAGAGACAGAAGAATTTAGTCACTCCAGCTTTCTGACCATAGCTTTGAAACATCAGAATTTTTTAGAAAGGGCAATAAATGTGTTTCCTCTGTTTGCATTAAACACTGTGCAGATTTCTGTCATGAGGAATGAAAACAGAAGTTGGGTCAGCAAATGATAATGAGCCTCCATGTGCCTTTTGGGGGTCAATGCCAGATCACAGAGCCCAGGCCCGAGCCAAGAATCTGAGGGAGGTTTCCTGGAGCGGCTCAGAACATGAACAACCTCGACATGCTGGTCCCAGTGCCCCAACCTGGGAATTGTTGCTCATTTGCAAATGCCTGCAGCTCCTCTGGACACTGGAGAGATTTGTCACACAGCACCAATCCCCAGCTCTGAGCACTTATTTTGTTTCTTACTGGAGGGAGGTGTTTTTGCCAAAGTAGAAATTTTAATGAAAAAACAAACACCTCATCTCTCTTCTCTTGACCTCTTGGGAGGATTTTCAAGGGAAGAAAACCAGGAGAACAATTTGGAAGTTAACAGTTCTCAGTTATTAAAAGCAAATAAATAAACAACCCTTGCTGCATTCCCATGCAAACAGGAACACTTTATTATAAAGATGAAAACACTATGTTTTTGTGAAAGAAAAAATTAATTCCACACAACTTCCCCACAGCCCTGGAGGCTTTTGGCCTTGACTGGATGTGCCTCCCTGCTCCAGTGCTGGAAGCTGTATTGCCACCACGTCCTGTGGACACACATGGGGCTCTGGGGTCCCCAGTGTTGGAATTCTTGGCTCTTTCCTGCTCTAAGGTCAGGGCAAATAAAACTCAGGAGAGGTTGTTTTTGAATCCTTGCTCTGCAATTTATTCTTTATCTATTAAAAGCTCACAAGATGTGAGTTCTCTTTAACAAGTCGAGAAAGTGGTGCTTACTTTCACCTTGAGTAAACACCTCTAAAATAATAACACCTCTAAAATGGTGTCTACTCAAGGTTATTTAAGCCTTAATTATCTAATAACAAGTTGACATCTATTATTATTTAGTTTCTAGCCCAGTAATGACCACCCAAAACCCACAGTGAGGATTTCTTTCATATAATTACAGAAAATGACCTAGATTCGTGAAGAAGAAGGAAGAAGACAACTAATCTACACCTAAAGTTCTCTGTCTTGGCTCATATATATTACCATATACTAAAATCCTAAATCTAAGTTTTTCACTCTGAGATCACACAATTCTATCTAAACTACATCCCCATGATCCCAGTACTATCACTCATTTTTGGAAGCCTGTTTTAAGATCTCAGGTCAAATGCAGTGCTTCCCTGAAGTTCTGTGTCTGTCAGCACTGAGAGTACAAAAATTCTCTAGAGTTCCCACACCCAGGAACCACGCTGGGAATAGGATTCATGGAAAACAGGGGTTGTGTGTGCACAAGCAGAGCTCCACCTGCCTCGTGTGCCATGGGGATGTGGTGGCCTGAACCCCTCACTGCTGCCCACTCTGAGCACTGCCCTTGCTAAAGGAGAAATGGCCTCCTGGGGACATGTCCCCAAGACATCAGATGGGACATCACTCTGGATCAGGCACTGCTGGTCCCCCAGTGTGGGAAGGGAAAGACCAGTGGCCATGACTTTGGCAGCAGAGACTGTCATTTCTGAGGGACCTGTGGTGCTGTTCTGTGCCCCAAACCTTTTGGGATCCAGAATGTGGAGTGTCCCTACTGAGCTTCATGGATGTTGGGATGGGGATAGGAACTACCCTGCTGGGAGGCCTAACCTGTGCTCCCATGAGAGAGGATGACTGTTTCTTTTTTTTTAGAAGACATGTCCCAGAGAGGAGACCCTCCATCCACTAGATATTCCTGCCACTGAGCCCTGGAAACACATCTGGGGTGATCCTGCCCCTCTGCCCAGCCCTGGAAGCACATCTGGAGTATCCTGCCCCTCTGCCCAGCCCTGGAAGCACATCTGGAGTGATCCTGCCCCTCTGCCCAGCCCTGGGGGCACATCTGGGGTGCTGTGTCCAGCTCTGGATGCTCAGCACAGCAGGGCCAGGAGCTCCTGGAGCTGAAGAAGGGCCTGGAGCATCTCTGTGCCTGGGAAAAGCTGAGGGAGCTGGAGCTGCTTAGCCTGGAGAGGAGCCCTGGCTGAGAGGGGCCCTCAGCCCTGGATGTCCCTCTGTGTCCCTGTCTGTCCCTGACCCTATGTGTCCCTGTGTGTCCCTGTGTCCCTGTCCATCCCTGTCTGTCTCTGTGTGTCCCTGTGTGTCCCTGTGTGTCCCTGCCCATCCCTGTCTGCCCCCGTCTGTCCCTGTGTGTCCCTGTCTGTCCCTGGGTGTCCCTGGCTGCTGCTGTCTGTCCCTGTGTATCCCTGTCTGTCCCTATCCATCCCTGGGTGCCCCTGTCTGTCCCTGTCTGTCCCTGTGTATCACTGTGTCTGTCACTGTGTGTCCCTGTGTCTGTCCCTGTGTGTCCCTGTGTCTGTCCCTGTGTCTGTCCCTGTGTGCAGGGAGGGTCAGAGCAGCCCCAGGCTCTGTTCCAGGCCCTGCAATGACCCCAGAGCCACGGGCAGTGCTGAGCCCAGCAATTCCCTTGCACAGGAGGCAGAACTTCTGCCCTGGGCAGTGCCAGCCCTGAGCAGAGCCCAGAGAGGGGTGGAGTGTCCTCCCCAGGGATATTCCAGAGCTGCCTGGCCACAATTCTGTGCCCTGTGCTGTGGGATGGCCCTGCTGGAGCAGGGAGGTGGCACCAGACGGGACCCGCTGAGGTCCCTTTCAGCCTGACCCACTCTGCGACTGTGATTGTGTGACCCTTCTGTCCTCCAGCTGAGGATCCCACTATCCTGGCACAGTGCCTGGCAGTCCCCTGGACAGACTGGTGCTACTGGGGACCCAAAATTCTTTTTCAGAACTGTGAGCTGCAGAGCAGCTTAGCAAGGTGATCTCAGCTGTCTTCACACCTTGCACAAGAACTGCTGCTCCTGACAGGAAAGCAAGGTAGTGACGTGCACAGATGTGACATTGTCTGTTCCCTCTCCTCCAGACTGTTCAACCCCTAAAGTGTCCAAGGCACTTTCACTATGGGTTGGGCCTTTTGGGTGACTTGGGAACACTGACCTCTTCCTTGCTTACCCCTGGAACACGAGATCATTGCTTGTCCTGCAGAGGAATTCCAGCCAAGCTTGTTACTCATTTTGGTGTTTAACATTCCCGTAGATTATCCAGCTCTGCCTGAGAAAAATGTGCTTGGACTCAGTGCAGTATTGTGTCTGGGGGGAGCAGTGGCTGCCCCCGGGGAGCTCTCCTCCTGCAGACCTTTCCTGCCAAGCCTCAGCTCTGATTTTATTGCTCCTGCCAGCTCCCAAAGCCCTGGAGGCCCCATCTCTGCGGGAGGCTGCGATGGGCACGTCCCCAACCTCGCTGTCCCCTCAGCACACTGAAACAAGGGAAATGCCACCCCACAGCCCCCCTGCAGGGGCACAGGGAGTGGCGCTGTCACCCTGACCTGCCAGTGAGGGCATTTGGAGGGCGTTACTGGGGCTTTGGCTGGGTTTTGGCTGTAGATTTTTGTCATCTTAGAGCGCGATTCGGGAGTCAGATCAGCGCCGGGGCCTGCCAAAGCGCCGGGCTCTGCTCCAGCCCGCGGGCACGGCCCGGGCCGGGGAGGACACACCAGCCAGCCTCTCCTGGCACAACCTAGGCTCTGAGCCTGCTGCCAGCAACAAACGTGGTGTTTGCAAGGGGGAATGATTCCCTGGCAAGGCGTGGGCTCAACCAGCAAGCGTGGGACTGGTGGAAGATGTCTTTTCTGGGGTTCTATAGGAAAGACACAGCAACAGCTCCTCAGCAGCAGGAGGAGGCCTACACTGACCTTCCCAGCCACATTCCCTGTCCTGGAGATGCCAAACTTGGCCTTGACTCCTGCAAAACATCTTGAAATCAGGCAGGGTTTGAAATGGACACTCCTCCTTGCCCTGCCAGTGCCTCCTCACTGTCCCAGTCACGATGTGCTCTGCCTGTCCCCCCTGCTCATGCAGGAAGTTGGAAAAAGCTACTGTGCTGATTTCTTATTTCCATCCTGGAATTCAGAAGTGTTTCCAAACAAAAATGTGGAAAACAAGCTCTGTGCTTAACACAGACAGGTAATGTCGATCAGTTCTCTGCCTAAACTCCTCATGGCTTAGAGATTGCCAAACCCCAGGTTTGGCTGCCAGGATGTCTGCTTCCACTCGAGGATTTTGCAACGACTCAGCCAAAACAGGTCAATGATTCCTTGAAACAGACTTTGGGAAAAATATTTTTCTTTATCCACGATGAAAAGCTCCTTGAAGCCACCATTCAGAAGTTTAAACCACTTCATTTTGGAGCAAGGGCTCCCAACTAGTTATTGTTGGGAAAACTCACTGACATTTGATCAAATTAGACCTCCAGAATTGTGGGTTTACATCACATCCCATGGAAAAATAACATCTGTTCATGTAATCCCACATAATATCAGAGTGCAGGCAAATGAAATTGCCCAGACAATCAGAAAAGTTTGGGAATGAATCCACAAAATTTGAGTAAAATATTTTGGCTTTGGAAAACACAAATCTGTTAAAATTTAAACTTGCAAGGACACAAAACCTTTCTTTTTTGGGTGTTATTTTGCTCGCTAAAAACCAAGAAAGGTATAAATTTGAAGATGTTGAAAGAACTCCCATGTACACAACTGTGCAACACCTTCCTAGGTTTTCTTCTCCCAATGACACATTGTTTAAAGGTTCAACTGGCTGCATTATGAGGGGTTTTTTTTAATGATAAAAACTCTCCAAAATCCTGTGAAACATTTCAGATTTCCTGTACAAGCAGCGTGCAGGGCTGGTGGGCCTTCCCGAATGAGCAGAGGCTTTGGGAGTCACAGCATGAGCCTGTGGGAGGGTTGGGCTGAACACCCTCACAGGTCTGACATGAGCCAGGCAGGTGTTTTGGGGGCCACCAGCCCCCACCAGCTCTGTGCAGGGGGAGAAGCCCCCTTGTGTTGATGCCTTAGGATTTCAGCTTGTATATTTTTCGTCTATTTGTAATCCTGTAATTCTTTAGTGTATAACTCTAAACTCCACACACAGTGTGAGCTGCTGCTTCCCCATTTTGGTCAGACACAATTCCTCTCCAGGCCTGGGAATCAAGGACACCTCACTGCTCCAAGCCCTGAGAGATGTAAACAAAAGTGAGGTGGGGGAGCAAACTTGGGCTAAATGACCTCATTACCTGAAGCTGTAATTGGAAGATCAGGACTCCCAATAGGCAAATGGACCAAACTTATAAAAGTGTGAAAACCCATGACTTGTGGTCCATTTTGGGTGTAGCCCCTGGGGGGCTTCATCTGCCCAAAATGTACCTGAAGGCCCTTCAATAAACAGAACTGCTTTTTATTACCTTAATTTTGTCTGGCCTCTGTTTTCAGGTAGCCCAAAAAGGCATTAGTTTCACAGAAGTTTAAAAGGTGCAGAGCCCCATTGTGGCAGGAGGAAGGGGTCTCTCTGTGGATCCTGTGGTCCCAGGCAGCCTGGAGTCCTTCTAGGGATGAATGCGCTGTGCTCAGGCTGCTGCAGCAGGGACGAGGGGAGAGCTCACAGGCTGCAGGACAATGCTGCCTTCCCCCACCCTGTGCCAGCCATGAGGAGTTAGGAATTTCCAAACAAACCCAGGGGCCATGAGCATCCCCTGCGCTGCTGACAGGGTGTCACTGCTGCCCCATGGTTCTCACAACTTGCAAAGACGAGAGGAATGCTTGATATCTCTGTGATTTCAAACCCCCAGTGGCACTGGTGAGGCCACACCTGGAGTGCTGTGTCCAGCTTTAGTCCCTCATTTTAGGAAGGATGTGCAGACGCTTGAGCGTGTCCAGAGGAGGCAACGAGAGGGGCTTGGAACACAAACCCTGTGAGGAAGGGCTGAGGGAGCTGGGGGTGTTCAGCCTGGAGAAAAGGAGACTCAGAGGTGACCTTGTCACTCTCTACAACTCCCTGAAAGGGGCTGTATCAGGTGGGGTTGGTCTCTTTCTCCAGGCAGCACTGACAGAATGAGAGGACACAGCCTCAAGCTGCACCAAGGGAAATACAGGTTGGATATCAGGACAAAGTCCTTCACAGAAAGAGTGTTAAAGTACTGGACTGGTCTGCCTGGGGAGGTGGTGGAGTCACCATCCCTGGATGTGTTTAAAGAAAGACTGGATGTGGCACTTGGTGCCATGGTTTAGTTGAGGTGTTAGGGCTGGGTTGGACTCGGTGACCTTAGAGGTCTCTTCCAACCTGGTGATTCTGGAATTCTGTGGTGCAGTGCTCTCTTCCACCCTCTCCCCCTCTGTGGGTGGCTGAGGTCAGAACCACCAGCACAAGTTGTCACATGGACATGGGTCTGTGGAGGGCAGGGGCATGCAAGAAGGGGAGCACAGGATGGCCTTAGGACTTCTCACCAGGAGCTGCGCACTCTGCCCTGAGCAGGTGCAAGAGCCAGGGTCCTGCCCTGCTCAGCACTCCACAGGTTGGGGCCAGATGTCCATGAATTCCAGAAGGGATACATGCCCCTGCTACAGTTAACATCAACCAACCCCTCCAGGGAGCTTATGCCACCCTGGAAACCCCTTCACAGGAGCCAAGGCTGGCTGTAAGGACACCACAGCTCAGCTGTCTGCCTGAGGGGGGTGGAAGAGGGACACTGCTCCCCTCTGCCACAGTCTCCATGCATCTGTCTGGGGCAGACACTCCGCAGAAATGCCACTGACAGCTGACCAGGACTCCTTCCTGGAACAGCACACCTGGGGGTCACAATGGCTCTATCCTTACTCCTAAAGTAAAACCGGCCAAGGCCTATTCCCCAGCTCTGTGGCCAAATTCAGACAGGACCTAAAGTCTCTAGGAATGATGACTACATTTATTCATGCTCCTGTCTTCAAACTGGGCAGAGTGGCTGGGCTGTGACAGGCTCTGCAGCACAGCTGGGCACAGGCTGGTGAAGCCCAGCTCACCCTGCCCAGGTGTGCTCACTGCACAAGGCCACGGCGTGATCTCTTCACTCACTTGGACACAGCCAGCAGCTCCCAGACACCCTGCTATGGCCATAGAGAAAGTGGAGAGTGAAGAGAAGATCTCCAGGTGGGGTTATTTCCTCCCATCCCACCTGCACAAAGCACTTATTCCCGAGGGGCTGGGATACAAACAGCAGGAGCAGCTTGTCTGATCCCAGGGCAGGCACTGCACCAGCCTGGGATCCTCCAGAGAGGAAAGCAGCAGCTCAGCACAGCTCCAAGCCTGAACCTTCAGGAAACAGTCCTGTCCACAAGCTTAGCAGCAAAGCCTGGCTGCCTTGTTCTCATCCTGGTCCAAATTCTCACAGCGTGGGTGGATGGGAAGCTCCCTGAATTGCTTCTCCACTTGCTGAAATGGGCTGAAATTCAGAGCTGATCACATTTTCCCCTGTGCCTGTCAGAGCCCAAACGGGAAGCCCAGTAACCGACACATAAAGCTACTACTGATAGCTGCACACTTGTTCCAGACAAAAGATCAGGAGATGTATGTCATAAAAAGGCAGAGATGTCTTCCAGATGTTTTTGTGTGTTGGGTCTGCACAGATGTTTTCGATGTCTGCCCATAAATGTAAGAAATGTAAAACATTTGTGTCCCACAGATGCAGAGATTAAATTATGCAAGAGATGTGATAAATCTCTGGGTAATGTGAGAAGACCATGAACTATTCACATCCATTGTTTTTAGTAAAATCAGCCCCATTTTCCAGAATGCAGCTGTGAAGGAGAATTTTATTGTTATTAAATGTGACTAAACATTACGTAGGAGGTTGAAAAGCAGCACTTACAGAGCTGTATGGATCCATACATTGTAAAGAGTCTGCAGCATGGGACAACTGGTGAGGCACGAGGCTGGTGTAGCTCAGGGGCTCAGGTGGGATACAGGGGTGACGTGACAGAGCCATCTCAGCCACACTGAGGGCAGGACAGACAGCTCACAGCTCACAGGCACAGCCTCTCCTGCCCCCACCACCACCTCAGCACGTGGCAGAGAGCTCAGCCAGAGCAGGGTGGCACGAGCAGGGGAGCTGGAAAGGACCCCAGTGCCCAGCTCTGCCAGGGCAGAAATTAATACAAAGATGCTGTTTAAACAATGTTGTTTATTTCTTGTGATATCACGTGCTACTCAAGCACTTTATACTAAACCTCAGCTGAACCTTGTGCTGCCTTCAGGATGCTGAGGTCCCAACTGCATTTCCAAACCACGCTCAGCCCCAGGGTGGGCTCTGCACACACCAGCTCAGCACAGCAATCCCAGGTGTGAGGGGAGCCGGGGGTTGAAGAATAGTGCTGCAAAATTCCATGGTACCCCTCTGACCCCAATCCCACACCCATCCTTGCCCACACTCCACCAGCCTCACTCGCTGCCAGGAACAAGGGACGCAGCCCCGAGCAGCTCAGGAAGCCTTGTGCCCCACAGGCTGCTGTGCCTGTGCAGCTCTGCCCCTGTTACATCAGAAAAGTATGAGTTCTGTGTCTGTGTTTGTCAGGCATGCTGAGAGAAACTGTGCCCAGATTTCACAGCTTCCATGTTATGCCTTTTGCCTGGGGAATTTATTGCTCTGCTCCCTGCATGGCAGCCCCAAGGGAAAGAAAGGCCTTGTTAGGGGGGATTGAAATTCAGCCACCTCTGTACCAGCCTGGCCCATGCTGACCCCGCTGCTGTGCCTGGCCAAGGGGCTGAGCAAGTGAGCAAAGAGCCCTGCCCTGCACCTCTCCTTGCCCAGGCCTCCATCATGCCTGGGGGGATCTGCAATCACAAAATCCCAGAATCACAGCATCACACAATCACACAATCACACAGTCACCAGGTTGGAAGAGACTTCCAAGGTCACCGAGTCCAACCCAGCCCTAACACCTCAACTAAACCATGGCACCAGTGCCACATCCAGTCTTTCTTTAAACACATCCAGGGATGGTGACTCTACCACCTCCCCAGGCAGATCATTCTAGTATACTTTAATAATTTTTCTGTGAAAAACCTTTTTGTGATATCCAACCTGTATTTCCCTTGGTGCAGCTTGAGGCTGTGTCCTCTCGTTCTGTCAGTGCTGCCTGGAGAAAGAGACCAACCCCACCTGACACAGCCCCTTTCAGGGAGTTGTAGAGAGTGACAAGGTCACCTCTGAGTCTCCTTTTCTCCAGGCTGAACAACCCCAGCCCCCTCAGCCGTTCAGTGGTGTGCTGCAGGCTGGCAGTGTTGTCACACCAGAGGACACTGGCTGCTGCCAGCTAAATCTGGGTCATGGCTCTGCCTGCAGCCCCCAACTGCTCCATGGGGGAAGTTCCCAAGGTCCCCAAGGCACCACTGATGCCAGGGAGGAGAACCAGTTGCTGGGATCAGCTCCCCAGTTTCCCTCCAGCTCTAGCAGGTCTAAAGTTGAGAACTGGTTAGCTCAGACATGTCATCACCATCTGCACCCCTTTTAATTTCACCAGTGTGGAGAAGAGGAGAACAGAGCGAACATTTCCAAACCCTTGCCCCATCCCTGAGCAGCCTGGGAAGTGTCAGAGGCTCTGGCTCTCGTTGGCTAGGAAGACCTCAGTGCTTCCCCATGCCACTGTACTAAATCCTTGCTTGCATCAAGGAGACATGGCATTTTCTTGGGAATCCTCTCTGCTAAGAATATCCTCTATTTACATATTCACCCATGTGGGGGCGGATGGGAAACAGGGCAGTGAACTGAATGTCCTTGGAAGATGTGTGTGTTGGTTTCCATGGAGCTGGGTGCCTGGCCCTGTCTCTGTTTGCACTGATCACGTGTGGTTACAGCACTGGTGACAGCCCCGGGGCCAGTGCTGCCCTGTCACCTGCCACCCCACAGGACTCCCTGCTTGTTCAGAGGGCCTGGAGCAGGTGAGGGTGTTCCTGTGTGTTCCTGGGTGTTCCTGTGTGTTCCTGGGTGTTCCTGGGTGTTCCTGGGTGTTCCTGGGTGTTCCTGGGTGTGAGGCTCGCTGTGGTTCCCCTGATGTCTTGTAGTCACCAACACATACACATAACAGTAACAGTAACAGAGTCACAGAATCCCAGAATCACAGAGGTTGGAATAGAGCTCCAATGCTGTTAAGTCCAACCTGTGCCCAATCTCCACCTTGTCCTCAGCCCAGAGCACTGAGTGCCACCTCCAGACCTGCTTGGACACCTCCAGGGATGGGCACTCGAAACCTCCCTGGGCAGTTTCCCATTCCTGAACACCCTTTCCATGGGGAAATTCCTGCTGATGTCCACCCTGAGCCTCTCCTGGCCCACCCTGAGGCCATTCCCTCTCCTCCTGTCCCTGTTCCCTGGGAGTAGAACCTGACCCTCCTGGCTGTTCCCTCCTGTCAGAGAATTGTGCAGAACCACAGGGTCCTCCCTGAGCCTCCTTTTGTCCAGGCTGAGCCCCTTTCCCAGCTCCCTCAGCCCCTCCTTGTGCTCCAGACCCTTCTCTGGATGTATTCCAGAACCTCAAAGTCTTTCTTGCCATGAGGGGCTCAGAACTGGGCACAAGACTCGAGGTGTAGCCTCACAAGCCCAGTCCCTGTGTGCTGAATGCACATTTCTGTGTGCCCAAGCAATGCCAGCCCAAGTGCCCTGTGTGAGAGCACTGCCTGGGCACAGCATCAGGAAGTGGCATTTGCCCCAGTGGAAGGGCATCAGATGCCCTCTTGGGTGTTAGGTTTATGGTTGGACTTGACGATCTCCAAGGTCTTTTCCAGCCTGAATTCTGTTGCTCTCTGCAGTCTGGGCTCTGAGCTGCTCAGAGGCATCATGAGCAATGCCATGGCAGGGAGGTGCTAGGTGTGCCCCTGCAGAGAGGCTCATCTCACCTAAAGGCCATGGCAGGTAAAACGGATCCTTCTGGGGATTAATTCCCCTTCCTACATCAATCTCAGAGGAAAGATCCTAAGACAAGCTCCTAATGTCTGCTTATGAGCTTCCAGCACGTGACTGGATCTGTTTTTGGCCTCACAGATGTGTTGCTAAGAGAGAAGATGACTCCTGTACACCTAATGGACATTGAGGGCCTGAGGAGATCCTGTTTGTGCAGAACAAAAGGTCAGGCAAAACCTTGGCAAGATGAGGTTTTCCAGCTCCTCTGCAGAGGTCTGGAGCATGGGCATGTGTACACCCAGTCAAAAGAATCTTGCACTGGAGAGGCTCGTTTCTCTCTGATGGGCATGGCTGTCTTTGGGATGTTTAAAGACCAAAACTGAAGGAGAAGATGGGAATCAATTCTCCTCAGGCTGAGAAGCAGAAAGGACAGCTCAGAATAGGTGAGAACATACAACAGCTGTGCTATGCCAGCCCTATACCCCCCCATGCCAGTCTGTCCTCTCCATTACTGGTCAGTTATGGATGCTGGATCTCTGCTCTGATGCTTGGCTATGCAATTCCCAGCCCTTGGAATCTGGGGAGCAGGAGGCTATCACTAGGCCCTTGTGTTTAATATCTAAGTGATGAAATCAATATAATTCATGTTTTTCTTCCTGAATGTAATTGCTTTTTGAGACTAGTTACAGTTTTGGCCTTACACTATCCTATGGAAATGAATTTCATGATGAATTCCAAGTTGGATGAAAAAGTGCTTCCTTTTGTTTGTTTTAAATCTGCTACCTGATAATCCCATGGACTGCATCCTTGTTCCTGAACAGAAAGAAGCAGAAAGTGACTGTCCCCAACCACCCCCAGAGGGCTCCAGGCTATGCTACACTGCCCCATCACCCCACTCAGATGTCTCCTGCTGAAGCCCAAAAGCCCTTGTCTATTTTATGCTGTCCTGTGGGCACCATTAAATGCCTGTGCTCAGTCCTTTTCTGAACTCTCCTGGGGATGAGGAGATAGGAATGGATATACCAGCCAGCTTGGGGTGTGGGGATGCTGTGGACTTACCACAGCAGAACTGTGTTTTCTGGTTTGTTCCTAGTTCTTCTCCTCATCATTCCCAAAACCTGATTCCATTTCTTGCCCCCTACTGAGCTGATGTTTTCCATGATCTCGCCCAAGAGCCCCGGATTTCTTTCCCCAGCGGTAATGGCTAATTCAGAGCCCAGTGCTCAGTTAGCAGGGAGTCCAACCACTGCATGTTTTTCATTCTGTTCCAGTTTGGGCTTGGCTGGGACAGAAGATATTCCAGTTCCAGGCCAGGCTAACACAAGTTTGTTACCTGTTTATGTGCAAAGCCAGCCTGGGGTCATGCGAGGTGCCCACAGCACGAGTCCTCCACTTGCCCCCCTCTCCCTGGCACCTCTCCGATCCCAGCACAGCTCTCCTTGTGTCCCTGCCAAGCTGCCAAGGAGCTGCCTGGCTGTGCTCTGCCATGCTGTGCCAGCACCACTGACAGCAGGACTGGGGACAGGAGTGAGGGACACGCACAGAGAGAAACCAGAGGAGCATGGCAGGGAAAGGGGGGGGACCCACAGAGTTTGCTGGGAACAGCATTCAAGTCCTCCACAACAGAAAAAAGGGAATCACACCATGCCTGGCTGTTCCACATTGGCCAAAGACAGAGCCAGAGGTCACCAAGGAGGGGCAGGATGCTCCCACACCAGGTAGAGCCCATGGTGGTGTCACAGGAACAGTGGCATTAAGGTGGGAGATGCACAGGGGTGGGGAAGGGTGGGAGCTGCTGATCCCTGGGGATGTGAGGGCCGGTGCCTCACTGTAGGATGCTGGGTTTCAGGCCAACCATCTCCCCAAATGGTGCATTGTGCAGCTCCAGCTGATGCTCAGGAGCATCTCCAGGTCAAAATTGTCTGTCAGAAGCAGTCACTGATCCTGCTGATTGTGTGGGTGTGGGATTTGTGTGCACCATGGGCACAGTGGGGGACATTTCCTTTCCCCTCCCACCGAGCAGCAGTTTGGCTCTTGAGCTCTTGCACTGCAACATTCACCTTCTTCTATCTTTCCCTACACAGATCTGAGCCAGGGACAGTTTCTGGTGAGCTTCCTATTTATCCTTTGAGAAATGTTTTAATATTGGCTTTTATGCTTTTAGCAAGTTTTTCCTAAAAATATTTTTGGCCTGTCCTTATGGGTATTACATCTTACAGACATACTTTGTACTCCATTCTATCTTCCTTCTTTGGAAATTATTTCAATTTTGATGAATCTCTCATTCTTCTTGTAACTTCTTTCACTACTAAAGTATGGCAGTTTTTTTTTTCTGGGTATTTTAGCACATTCTAGATTAGTTGTATATATTTATTCTGAGCCTCTAATACTTTGTCTTTAAACAGTTTTTATGCCTTCTGTAAATATTTTACCCTTTTAGCTTTTCTTTTGAATTCCTTCTCAACTACTTTTGTATTTTTATCTTTTTGTTCCCATTCTTAAAATTAGACTTTGGGTTAGATTTTGTTTCTTTTTCTTTTCTCTTTCAGTCCTAAAAGGACTTGGCTTTTCTGAAGTTCTCTTTGGTTATGGGCCCAGCAAGGTCCAACAGAGGGTGACTGCAGAAGTCACAGAGATTCTGTAGTCCAGCAGATCCATCACCATGAGAGATGGAGCCAGAATGTCCCTGCAAAACTTCTCTGGCAAGACCTCAAAGAACATGTATGAAAGGAAAAAGAAACTCTTATGTCTTAGAAACTCCCAGCCTTAATTAAGGAGTAACAAGCTGCAGACTTGTGCACACCTGTAGTAAGTGGGACAATGAGTAACCCCAGCCCCAGCACCCAGAGAAATGCTGCACATGCTGCCAGGGGAGCCTTCCTGGCACACACCAACCCCGGGACAGGCTTCCACAGCTGCCAGGGGGTGTCCAGTCAGGCAGGAGGACAACAGAGCCTGAGCCTGCTCTAGAGCCTCAGGAAAGCTGAAAGGTGCCAGCAAACAGCACCTCCCCATCAGGGACCACGGCCACTCAACCTGGGAAGAGCAGGTCCCCAGGGGCTGCCAGCAGCACGAGAGGCAGCCTCGCAGCCCATTCCCAGAGCCTGCGACAGCAAACCTTAGAATAGACACCCTGGAGGATCCCAGGGAGACACAAGAGCCTTATCCACCCCCTCAGGCAGCTCTGCTCAGTTCAGCTCTGAGAAACATCGGGCTGCCGAGTCCCAGAGCTGCTCCGTGGGAATGAGGAGCAGCAGCCTGGCAGGGCTGTTCTGGACATCCCACCGTTGTTATTTATTCCTCCCATTGATTGCAGATAAGCCCAGCCACTGCCAGGTTTTGCTTCAGCTGCCTGTCTGTCCACATGTCCACTGAGGATGAGGCTGCTCAGATGCCTGGACAGGTGGTTGCATTTTCTGAACAGGATAAATAGTAAATAAAAGTTCCTGGGCTGTACTTTGACCACTGCAGCAACATGGTTTGTGTCTACACATGAAAGCCTCAACACTCTCTCTCTCAAAACACAGGGTCTCTCCTGCCCCACACACTGGGAAGTGTTCCTCACCTGTGCTTGGCCCCAGTGGCTGCAGCTCCACAGACACCCCATGGGTGGCTGCAGCTCAGCACCTGGGCTGTTCCCTGCCCAGCAGACAACCAGAGCTTGGGTGATCCTGGCAGGGACAGGGACCCCTCTTCCTCCAGCCCAGTCACACCCTGCACACACCAGGACACCCGGGAGGAGGGGAACCACCTCCCACCTCAGCACGCACAGGCAGCTAAAAGCCAGGATGTCCTGCTCTTATGTTTCCTAGAAACAGTGTCACCAAGCTGGCAGCTCCCAGGAGCTTTAACCAGAACAAAGAAAAATAACTTCAGGGCTTTGCAGCCCTGGATTATGGACACAAGTTTTTGGAAGAGGGCCTAGATCTTGTCCCTTTGGCTTAAAGGCTGGAAAGTCTCAGCTACAAGGGCCTAATCTCCCTGACACAGCCCATCTGCATTTCCTACTCAGGTACCACAGGCTGAGAAAACTGGGGATGTCCATCCTGGAGAAGAGAAGGCTCCAGGGAGAGCTCAGAGCCCCTTCCAGTGCCTAAATGGGCTCCATGAGAGCTGGAGAGGGACTTGGGATGAGGGACAGAAGGACAGGACAAGGGGGAATGGCTTCTCACTGCCAGAGGGCAGGGTTAGATGGGATATTGGGAAGGAATTCCTGCCTGGGAGGATGGGCAGGCCCTGGCACAGGGTGCCCAGAGCAGCTGTGGCTGCCCCTGGATCCCTGGCAGTGCCCAAGGCCAGGCTGGACACTGGAGCTTGGAGCAGCCTGGGCTAGTGGAAGGTGTCCCTGCCAGGGAATGAGAAAGGTCACTTCCAACCCAACCCATTTTGTGATTGCAGGACCCATGGTCAGCATTCCATGGGGCTCCTCTGCAGCACTGGGGTCAGGCTGTGGCCCCTGCCATCCCTGGGATGCTGCCCAGCCTGTTCCCTCCACGGCAAGGGGGATCTCAGCTCCCTCCCGTCCCTGCTGCCACCACCTCAACAGTGTGACAGCCACTGCCAGGAGAGCCAAGAGCCCAGCTAAGTGGAAATGCCATCAGGCCTATAAACAGCCACCCTGAAAATGTTTCCATTTTCTTGAAATTTTACATTTTTGGGAGAAGGTTTGCCTTCTTTTTATTTGCTCGGATATTTGCATTTGAATATTTTTGGTGCTTTTTCTCACAGCTCTTAGAGGAACAACATTGATGTCCAGTGTTGGTGAACAGGGTGACATGAGAATTTCAAAACACATGCAGTCAAAATCTATTTCACCCATATCAATAATAAGAACAACAATAATAACAACAACAATTAGCAATACAAAGGACTGGCAGTGCTGTCTCAGTATAAAATACAAGCAAGCACCTCTCTGCATCTTTGCTATTTGCTGCATATTTGCAATTAGTTCTTGTCTGCAGAAGGCAAAGTGCACTGTTTATGGTTTTACTGCAGCATCCAAGTACTTTATATGCTTATTTTTCATAACAAAATTACTTTGTCCATAAATCAGGCTAAACTCACAGGCAGCTTTGACCCCTCGCCTCAACTTTTCGCTGTAGATCAGCTGTTCATAAACTGCCGTGTCCAGGGCTGCATTAAGAATAAAATATTTGGGAAACACAATTTGCATCACAGCTCTCTAAGTAAGTATTTGGCTTCCTGGAAATGATGACTCATGGTTGGGATGTGCAGAAATGTACCAATAACATAACCTTTCGATCCTCTAATGCCAGACAGATCCGTGCAAAGCCGGGCTCTGTGCTGCCCAGATGGTTGGCACAGCAGCCCGTATATATAGCATCACTCCAGACTCTGCCTTTTTGCAATGTGTGGGAAAGATAAAATAGGGCAGAACGTGACACCGAGGTCAGGCAGCTCCCAGAGCCACACTTTATCTGATCAGCCTCTTCCTCTGCCACCCTGATGGTTTAATAAGCAACAGTTTCTGGAATGAGCCCTGTGTCCTGGCATATTTTATAGGATCTTTCCAGTGTAACTGTATTAGGTATGAAGAGCTTTATGGAGAAATCTTTGCAGTGTGGGTCTAGTCCCTGGCAAGGTGAAGCAGCTGCACTGTTATTGCTCAGAAATGTATATAAAATTGTCATGGGAGAAGCCTCATTTATTCCCTGACACGGGCAGTTACAAGCAAATGGGGAGATTTCCAAACAGCCCCTGGCAAGTGTCACCAGCCAGGAGGGGATCGTGCCAAGCTCTGCCAGCCACCAGACAGGTGTGAGGCCACCCTGCTCAGAGCCACCTCAGGCTCTCGGTGCCCTTCACCCGGGGTCTGCAGATGTGACCCTGGGCACAAAATAAACCAGAGCAAGCTCCATTCCTCCACAGGACACATGAGCTCAGCTTTCTGCCACAGTCATCCTCTTTCTGCAGGAAAACACTGCTCTGCAAAACCAAAATCACATTTTTCCAAGGGGAATTCTTTTCTTTCCCAGCAATTCTGTTTGGGATTAACTCTGCATCTGTCTCAGCTGCTGCACTGCATCCTTGGCGTTCCTGGTCTGCCCAGTCAGCTGGGCTTATTGCCCGTGGTGGGCTTGAGCCACTGAGCAGATGGCAGGAGCTTCAGGGGAGCCATGTGGCCACTGAGCAGACCAGGGCAGAGCCCTCTGGCCAGCGAGCCCTGGACTCTCTGAGAACCACCCAGTCCTCTCAGACTGAGGCAGAACAAAGGAGAGGGATAAGAGTTCCCTTGTGACCAGCAGCGTTCTGCCCAGCTCCAGCTGCCCCCTCCTCAACACCACAGGGGGAGCAACAGCCCTGTGCCCCTCGAGGGAGTTTGGGATAATCCTGGCTCATGCACACTTTCTGTTTGGCTCTCTCTGGATATCTGCAAGCCTCAAGAGATGTCCAGTGCAAGCAGCTGCCCCAGGCTGTGTTACCTTAAACAACCCCAGCCCAACAGATGAAACACGGAGCATAGAGCAGTCCCATGGAAATCACAGAATCCCTGAGGCTGGAAAAGCCCTCCAAGATCATCAAGTCCAACCTTTGCTCGATCCCCACCAGCCCAGAGCACTGAGTGCCACTTCCAGGCCTTCCTTGGACTCCACCATCTACTGGACAGTCCTCTCTAATGCCTGACCATCTTTCCAGGAAGAAATTCTTCCTGAACTGAAAGACACTGTGAGAAGCAGAGCACCACTAGACACCATTTTTTGGAATTCACCTCGATGCCAAATGTGGTCAGGCTTTGCACCTTGTCCCTGCAGACCTCCCTGCTCCAAACACCTGTGCCTGGCTTGCAGCAGCTGGCACAGAGGCCAGGAATGCACGGGGGGATCTGCAGAGCTCACAGCCCCGGGAGCACACCCCGCCCAGCCTAAGACCATGGCAAAGCCCCACCTGGCTGCTGTCCTTGTCCCATTCCAGGTGCTGGGCTCGTCCCGGGGGCACAGGGGATGCTGCCATGCACAGCCCTGCCCTGTAGCCTCCCTTGGAGCTGCAGCCGGCACAGCCCGCAGCGTGTGCTGCAGATGGATTGCACAGCTGTGGGGAGCTGGGAAGCAGCTGCTGCCTCACACTTGTCAGCAAGGAGAGCTGAGCAGTGATATCCTCTGCTCCAAGGGCCCCGGAGCAGCTGCCTGCCCCATCCCTCTGCTCCATTAGGGGATGCAGGGCAGTGTGAATCTGCCCAAGTTTCTGTGCTGGCAGTGCCACACGGGGATGTCACCACCTCTCTGTGAGAGGGAGGGGAGACGAACACAGACCTCTAGGGTTCGGGGGGATTCCTGCAGGGTGTTTACTGGGAAGACTGAGCCCATTCAACTTCCTTGATGATCCCATATGCTGGCAGCCACAAACAGAAGCCCCATGTCCTGGCAGTGCCAGCTTGCCATGGTACAGCATTTTTAAGCAGGGCAACTCCAGCAGTGTCAGGAGCTTCTCCTGGCTCCCTCCTGTCCTGCCAGCAGTCCCTGCTGAGGAGGGTGAGGGTCCCTTTGCCAGCCTTCCTCCTGCCTGGCCCAGACTGTCCCTCTTGGCAGGCAGGGAGCCAGAGCACCATCACCTCCAGCAGGCAGCTTTACTGGCTGACACCATAAATGTTCTGTGCTCTCATGGATTTGATGCTGTTTTTATGAACTTGGAGCTCAGTGTGGCTGTTTAGTTTGAGATGAGCGAGGAATGTATTAATAGTTGGGTAAAGCGCACTCCGAGCTTCTAATCTGACCGGGCTGTTTGCTTTAGGGAAAAAACACTTCACTTTTTCCATTCATTACTATTCCGTGTTAGTGGCTGCAGCACCCGCCCCCAGCACACCGGAGGCTGCTTTAACCCCTCTCCCACTGCACCCCAACCACCCACACTGTCACACACAGAGGAGAGTGCTTGGCACAGCTACTCCAAGGCTTTTTTCCACACAGACCATGCTGATACCCATGGGCACAAATCCTAGTGCCAGGCTCAGCCAGAGCCGTGGAGTGGCGATGCCACGTGGCAAAGGTCTGGCTGTGGGCATTGCACCCACAGGGTGTCACCCCCTGTGACAGGAGGAGAGCACTGCTCCAGCAGCCCTGCCCACCCATAGCCGTGCCTGCCACGGCCTGGCAGCCACCCCAGCCTCCCACTGATGATGAGGAGCAGCCCCCAAAGAGTCTCCTCTGAATCTGGGGGGAAACTTCGTGTGCCGGGGGCTTGCCCTGCTCCTGCCCCCCGGCCCTGCCCGGGGCACAGAGACTGATTTACATTCAGATGAGGATCTCAGCGGCGTCCTGCTAAGTCTCTTATCCAACATGAACTTTCCATAAGCAAGGCTCTATTTTTAACTCTGCTAGGCCTAGCAGAGGGCTTGTCTTGCAGGGAGAGGGGGCGAGCAAGTCACTGAACAGCCTGCAGCTGGGCAGGGTGAGCCCAGAGCTTTGTCAAGGGACAGCAGGGCTGTGCCCTGGCCAGTCTGCTGCCACCAGTTCCCCCAACTTTATCCTGGTATCCTGGAAGACACCAGAAGATCTTTTTGGGTTTGGATGGGGGGGTAGATGTGGGCACAGGCAGTGTGGTGGTCTCCTGCTGACCACCACAGAGGGGAGATGCCATGGCAGAGCCTTTGTGTCCAGCCCAGAGCAAGCAGGGCAGGGCCATGAGGGCTCTCACCTCCATTCCACAGGGTGCCCGTCCCCACATGGGTGAGGGATACAATGGTTTGAACCCACCACTGATGACCCATAGGGTGCCAGAGGTACCCAGAGCCCACACTGAGCCTGCATTCAGCTGCAAGGACACAGCCCTGGCACCGGCAGAGGGCATGGGAAGGTGTCTGCATCTTCCAGCTCACGCTGTGACAAGGTCCCAGGCAGGACCAGAGCTCAGCCACCACCAGCACCTGCCACCACAGCTCCCCAGCCTCACTATTTGTTCTGGTGCTTGAAAAGAGAAGTGCAGAGGTCTGAGGAGCCAGACAGGGCGCTGTAAATCATGACAGAGGGACAGCTTGCTGCAGAGCCTCTTCCAGAGGAGAGCAGCCCACTGCAGCCAGGAAAGCGGAGTGGCCATCCCTCTGTCAGCTGCCAGGGCAGGATGGAGGCTGAGCTCTGGACAGACATCACACCTTTTCCCTGGGTAAGAAAACCCCTCCAAACTGCTCCCGGGTAATAAAACCCCTCCAGACTGCTCCCTGGCACAGAAAAGCCAAAACCCCAGCAGGAGGGGAATGGAGGGACTGCAAAGATGCTCTCTGCAAGGTAGCAGGAGGAGTTGTGGAGCCCCTTGGCTCCTCCCCAGGGCACTGTCAGGTTCTCAGTGGGCTCAGCAGGCATCAGCACCCCGTGCAGCTCATCTCCCCCAGACCCAAATCCTCCCCCTGCTCTACATACTCTGATCCTTGTACCACTGACTGATCAACAGATAGATCCCTCCGCAGCAAACTTTTCTTTTCCATGCATGCCAGATTTTCACACAGTCCAACCCCACAATTAGCCTCTGCTGCCTGTTCCCAAGCATTCTGTCCCATCCAATTTTAAATTACTCCAGCAATAGAGCTCTTGCTCTGTCCCTTGGGAAACCACTCTGCTCCCATAGATCTTGCTGCCCGGAAGACAGGATTTTGCTGATATCCAGCCCACATTTTCCTCCAGTTAAATTCACTGTGGGGCTCTCAGCTGTGCTGCCCCAGGCAGTTACATCTCCTCCACTTCCCTGGTTCTCCAAGCATTTGCCTATTTGCAGTGACCTTTCTGGTCAGTTGTTTTTTCCCACTTTTAGCTCTTGTGCCCTTTAGGCTTGTCAGCCCCTTATCATTTTGTTTGGCTTTCAGAAGAGATGGGATCTCAGCAGGGTTCTGCAGAGGATTCCTACAAACACTTTCCAAATCCCTGTCAGAGTCTTTCTTCTCCAGCTTTTGATTAGGGAGTGGTGCTCCCTCCTTCTGAGGGGACCCGATGGTGACGCTCTCCCATCTCTAAGGAATTTTGCACCTTCCCATCCCCTGCTCCAGGCTGAGTGTTCAGCATTTTCCTTGCAAAACAAGCCTTGCTTTATTGTGGAGACAGGGAGAAATGAAGAGTTAATACTGGGCTTAGAACAACAGGCATTTGGAAGAGACACTGGTTTACGCATGTGCACAGGTCAATTCAAACTTCCCCAACCCTAATTTACAGTGGGGATTAATGACTTACATGCTGGCAAATCAGAACACCAGTAAATTAGACTGCGAGAAGGCAAGCACAAGAGCACCATCAGAAATGTCAACACTGAGAAGTTTCTTCTGATTCTCATTAAATTGATGTCTAAAAGTCTCAACATTGACTCAGCATGGGTAAAAAGGAGAAAAAGTAACTTCTATATTGTCTGATTACTGTATAAAAGGTAACAATATGATGCCTTGTATACAGTAATACCTAATTAAAGATTTTTTTAAAAAAACCCAAAACATAAGATTACAGCAAATTAATGAAACAGCATTTTTGCACCGAAGTGCCTCTAACATTTTATTTGTGCATACAAAGCATGAAAACTTCAATTATTCATTTAGACATTTTTGTAACAATAATGAGCATGGAAACCCAGCCAGCTCTGTGTGCTCTCCACATCAGCATCCAAGAGAAAATGCTCAACCCAAAACTCAGGCCTCATGATGAGCCTTGAGACCAAGGACCCTCTGAGCACCCAGCTGTCCTCTTGGGCCACATGGTCCCAAAGCATAAACCTTTCCTTGCCCTGGACATTTCACGGAAGGAAAAAATACACCATCAAGGGGGAAGAATTATGGTGACACTGAAAACCTCAGACCCATTTCCCGGTATATTTAACTGGATTTTTTTTTCTTCATTTTCTTGGTTGATTCCCTTAACTCCCCTCATTTTCCTTGTGAACACGCAACCAGGTCTTGGGAAAGGTGAGGAAGCCAAACATGCTTCATCAGCACCCACCCTGGGGGTGTTTGGGGTTCTCAGAGCAGCACATGTGGGGAGGGTTTGGCAGGTGCCAGAGCAGGTGCAGGGCCAGGAGCAAGGTGCTGGGTGAGGTGTCAGCCGCTCCCTGCTCCCCTGGAGTGAAGGATATTGCCCTGATAAGCACTTTGCCAGCACCCTGCCTGTCAGGAGGCAGAGAGCCTGGCTCTCACTGCATTTCTACTGGCACATTTCACCTCTAATTTGGGAAAAAATCTGGCTTCCCACCCGTGCAGGGCTGCCAAGGGCTGCTCCAGATAATCTCTGCAAATAGAACGATGAGAAGTCTCCACTGCACTGATGTCATGGGCAAAATTCCTGCCAGATTCAGTGAGACCCTGCTCTGCCTGTGGCCATCCCAGCACGGAGGGGACCAGCCTGGGCTGGGGGCCTGCAAGTGTGGGTGGGGACAGTGGTGGCAGGGCAGTGGTTCCCATGGTGCCCGGGCTGTGCCCATGTGTGTGGCAGGGGCTGCTGGTGCAGGGTGGAATTTCACCTCAGCTGAACCTTCCAACTCTCTGAGATCATGGCCACAATGATAAACAGCCTGTGAGAAATGACACCGATGCCACCACCCTGCTTTCCACCCTCCCTGTGCCTGACAGTGACAGCAGAGACAGCAAACTGTTCCTGCAGTGCTCGTGCCAAGCTGTGCCCGTGCCCCAGCCACAGGGAGCTGATGGGGGACCCCAGGGCCAGCTCCCTGTGCTGGTGCCACCCTTCCAAGCACAAAGGGGTGTTCCTTGGGCACCTGGTCACTCTCCAGCCAGCCAAGCAGTGTCTGCAGTCACAAGGAAAAGGATCAGGGCCACTCTCAGGTCTGGAACCAGCAGCCAGAGCTCCCTGCCTGGCTGGGCCACTTGGAGAGGGAGGAATAATCTTCTCTTAACCCTGAACTAGGGTTTGGGGTTGCAGACTGGAGGGGTTCAGTGCCCACACTGAAACAGCACACCTCAAACAACCTCTTTAACAGCTCTGTCCTGCTGCACCTGAGCCTTGGCCCCAGCCTCAACCTTTTCCCAAGCCTCCCAACTTGTGTCTCAGGGTGAACCAGCTCCCAGCCCTGTCAGACCATCCTGTGGGAGCTGGCCTGGCCCTCAGGAACACACCCTGAAACTGTTTTGAAGCCTTTTCTTCATCCTCACAGAAAGTTCTGATTCCCAGGAAGGGACTGATGACCAAAACCTCCAGCTCCTGTGCTGCCCTTGGCCAACGAGCCTCGTGGGTGAGGCTGGCCAGGGGGACAGCCCTTGGAGGAGGATGGGGATGGGGACAGGGAAGTCCAAGCAGTTGATCTGCCAGGAGATGCACTATGAGGGGCCAAACTTCAGCTCCAGCCCATTCACACTTTGATCAAAAATTGGCAAGATTTAATGGAAAAACAATTATTTCTCTCAGAGCATGTTTTCTTTACATGCAGAGGGTTTTTTTCCCTGATTTCCTTCAGCTCCCTCCTAAGAAATGAGGTAAGAGCCACGGTCCTATCTGTCCAGCCTGTTTGTGTGGGACACAGTCCAGAGCAGGGCCTTTCTCTCACTGGGGGCTGGTTCACAGGGCTCAGCATGGCTCTGGCTGCGCTCACACAGCACCAGCAGCAGCAGCATTCCCTCAGGCAGCTCCTGGATCGAATCTGGCCAAGGCAGGAATAAACTCTACAGGTGCCTCCAAAACTGACAAACACATTTTCACAAAAAAGACACTCACAGTGCACAAACTTATAATAAACCCAGGCATCCCTGGCTGTGGGATAAAAGTCTTACTGCAAATGGGGTGGATATGCTGCTTCTGATCCCATCTGAGCCACGCTAAGAAGAGGTGGCAGTGCAAGGAATCAGTGCCTGTGTTGCCCAGAGGGGGGAAATCTTGGCAGGCTGTCACAGAATCACTGTGCACCCCAGGGATTTCTAGGCCTTTCTCTGAGCTGGGGTGGCAGACAGCAGGACATGGGGCTCCTCATTGTCCTAATGAGAAAATTACCCCCAGATCTGGTCTGCTACTTCCAACGAGAAGACAGCTCTGAGCAAAACGGGTTTTTGGCAGACACATAAATGCTGGAGGATGGCTGGTGTGTGGTCTCTGCTTTTGTAACACCAGGGGTTCCCCAGTAAACACTTCCCAGATAAAACCGAGTTGGTTCTCTATGGGGTGGTTTGCTGCTGGGAGGTTCCTGTGCCCCCAGGGCAGTGGAGATGTCCCTTTTGTGGGTATGGGAATGACAAACACCTCCTGCAGCAATGCCACAAGCACTGAGTTCCTCCTTTCCCCTCTGCACTCCCTGGGTGTGGGAGCAGGCCCCTCCAGGCTCTGCTCTTGGCTGGTCTGTGCTGACGGGGTGAACAGCAGCTGCTGTTCCTTTTCCTGGACCTGCCCTGCCTTGCAGGGACCCGGAGCTGGGCTGTGTCACTCTGCTTTCCAGGGAGAGCCAGGGCAGCCCAGGGGTCCCCGTGGGCTGTTCTCAGTCTCTCAACAATGACTGAGCAGCAGCAAATCCCATGGATTGTGTCACATCTCAGTGACACATCTCAGTGCCCACCGAGCTGTGAGAGCTGGGCTGGGCCAGGATGCTCCTTGCAGGAAAGTGAACCTGAGAGGAAATGACTGGCAGATGCCAGGAGGAGACTCCAGGGCATCCTGGCATAGAGAAATACTTCCAAATGAGGAAAGACATCTTGGGAACCTTCCCTGGAGGAATCTGGGGCTGCTTCCTGGGATCTCAGCTTCCTCTAGAAGGTGTGAAGATTCTGGGACATACCTGGGAGTAATCTCAGGTGGATTCCAGAGGAAAAAATGTAACTCCAAAGAAGAAAAGGCATATTGGAAACCTTCCCTGGTTATCGACTCAGGTGCCAAAATGAGATATGAAAAGACCTGCTCCTTGCAGGTGGAGAAGGGCTGGAAGTGCAGCTTGGGCAGGCAGCATGCCGGGGTGGGGCTGTGGGGGCACTGAGAGCTGCCGGTGGGAGCTGCTGGAGCAGGGATGAATTTCCCGGGCTGACTGTAGGGGTCATCAGCCCTCAGCTTTTACACGCAGGGCTTGTCAGCTCCCTCACGGCAGCCCTCTGGAAGCAGCTGTCCCCGCGGGCCACCAAGCACCCAGGCAGACGGTGGATAAACAAACCCGGTGTTCTGCTGAAGGACAGAGCCCAGTTCCAGGGTTTCCCCCACCGCTGCACGGTGCAGGCTGGGGCAGGAGGCAGGTCTGGGCTTTCCTGGCAGGAAAGCACACATGACTTCTGCTCAGTGGGCAGAAACCAGCTCTGAGAGGAGTCAGAGGGACAGGCTGGGGACCAGAGCCTGTCTCTGGGTGATGGTGACCCAGTCTTGGGAGTGGGAAGGGATGGATGGTCATGTGCAAACCTTCCTCAGCTGGGTTAGAATCCCAGAATCCTCGAATCACTGAGGCTGGAAAAGACTTCCAGGATCATCCAGTCCAACCTGTGCCCCACCCCCACCTTGTCACCAGCCCAGAGCACTGAGTGCCACCTCTAGGAATTCCTGGGACACCTTCAGAGGTGGGCACTCCAGACATCCCTGAGCAGCCCCTTTCAATGCCTGACCATCCTTTCAGGGAAGAAATTCTCCCTGATATCCCACCTGACCCTTGCCTGGCACAGCCTGAGGCTGCCAGTGGAGCTGACTATTTATTCTGCCCCCACAGTTGTTGCTTTCAGCAGGGGATGGGGGATTGATGAGAGCATCAGCTCTGACCCCTTTGCCCATGCAGCCCCCTCCCAGCTCAGCTCCAGGGACACACCACATGAGGTGCACACATTGCACCTTGAGCTGGCAGGATCATAATCCCAACCCAAAGAAAATTATGACCTTTGGAGGTTGGGGTTTGTGTCTAATCAGGATGAAAACAACGAATTTTCAACTGGCCAGTCTCGTGTAATTTGAAGAATGGCACTAGAGCCAACTGAAGTAATTCAGTTTGATTTTTTTTTTGTTTTACTTCTTATTTTTGTGAGGTATACTGGAATAATAAAGTCAGTAGGATACAGAAACAAAAAGTCAAAACAAAAAATCAGGGCATTTCACCAGCTAATGCAAAAGCCAAATATCTTGACATCAGCAGAATGTTTCTTTTCAATGTTTTTTCTAAACAAATTTAGACTATGGAAAGTTTCCATTGAGATGAATTGGCAGAAATGTGTGACCAGCTTTCCTGGCAGGGCACAAGCTGGCTGTGCACAGAGGAATGGTGCCCAACCCACCTCGGGGCATGAACGGGCACCCACCTGCCTTCTCCAGGATGTTCCTCAGACTCAACACCTGGAAATCCCAGCGTGCCTGTGATGGAGGTGAACTCGAGATCTCCATGCAGCTCTCTGCCTGGCACTGGGCACGGTCTGCTGGACAGGGAGCCACCAAACCACAGAACACCTGCAACAGGATTGCTCAGAGCTGCAGCATCATCTCAGGGAGGTCATTCTTCCCCTGTGCTCGGCACTGGTGAGGCCACACCTCAAGTATTGTGTCCAGCTCTGCCCCTCAGTTTAGGAAGGACATTGAGTGCTGTGTCCAGCTGTGTCCCCTCAGTTTAGGAAGGACATTGAGTGCTGTGTCCAGCTCTGCCCCTCAGTTTAAGAAGGATGTGCAGACGTTTGAGCATGTCCAGAGGAGGCAGCGAGGCTGGAGAGGGACTGGGAACACAAACCCTGTGAGGAGCAGATGAAGGAGCTGGGGTTGTTCAGCCCGGAGAAAAGGAGACTCAGAGGTGACCTTGTCACTCTCACAACTCCCTGAAAGGGGCTGTGTCAGGTGGGGTTGGTCTCTTTCTGTAGTCAGCACGGACAGAATGAGAGGACACAGTCTCAAACCGCACCAAGGGAGATACAGGTTGGATATCAGGAGAAAGTCCTTCACAGAAAGAGTGATAAAGTACTGGAATGATCTGCCCAGGGAGGTGGTGGAGTCACCATCCCTGGATGTGTTTAAAGAAAGACTGGATGTGGCACTGGTGCCATGGTTTAGTTGAGGTGTTAGGGCTGGGTTGGACTCAATGATCTTGGAGGTCTCTTCCAACCTGGTGATTCTGGGATTCTCTTGATGTCTGCCAGGCCCTGCCCATGGGAAGGCCCTGCTGTCAGTCTGGGGCATAGGAATGAGGCCATGGGCTTTGCAGCTTGTTCCCTGCCAAACCAGTGCTCCCAGTGTGAGATGGGCCCAAGCCCAGATGGGCTCCCAGGATAGGATGTGGGGTCAGGCGGAATGAAGATGGATGGGTTTAGATGCCCCTGTTGGGTGGCAACCTCTGTTCTTCCTGAGTGACAACCAGGCAGCACCCCTGGCAGGGGCAGAGAGTCCCCAGACTTCACAAAAAGCATTGGAGAAGGCCAGAGCTTCCATTTCCATCCTGCGTGTAGGAGGCAGCCATGCCCCTGTGGCCTTGGGGACATGTGACCTTGGCCTTCTGCGGGCTCATGCTGTCTCAGCAAGGGAAGCAAGGCTGCTGTGGCACTGTGAGAGCCCTGGCCCTCTCTGGCCTGCCCCACACTGAGCACCGAGGCAGAGGAAGGGTGTGAGTGTTCCTCAAACCCTGGAGACCTTTCTGTGGGCATGGAGCACCTCTCCTGTGAGGGAAGGCTGGGAGAGCTGGGATTGTTCAGCCTGGTGAAGTTTCAAGGTGACCTAATTGTGGCCTTCCTGTGCCTGAAAGGACTACAAGAACTATGGGGAGACACTACTGATGAGGGATAAAGTGACAGGACAGAGGGAATGGCTGCCCACTGACAGAACGAAAGGTTAGGTAGGATGTTAGGAAGAAATTCTTCCCTGTGAGGGTGGCAGGCAGCCCTAGCACAGGGTGCCCACAGCAGCTGTGGCTGCCCCTGGATCCCTGGCAGTGCCCAAGGCCAGGCTGGACAGGGCTTGGAGCAGCCTGGGACAGTGGGAGGTGTCCCTGCCATGGCAGAGGGTGGGACTGGATGATCTTCAAGGTCCCTCCAACACAACCCATTCTATGATCTACCTGCCAATCCAGGTGACCTCAAGCAGTGGGACTGGCTGCAGTGCCAGTCCCCCTGAGCTCAGCTGAGCTCCCAAGCTGCAAGCAGCAGTCCCCAGGAAGGGATGAGCCTCCCCACAGCGTCAGGCGTTGCTGCAGGGCTGTGCCATTGCTTGTCTCAGACAAGGAGCTGAGGGCTCTGAGCACTGCCTTGGCTGCCAAGCCAGCAGCAGCCTGCCCTGGCCGCAGTGCTGGGCAGGAGGATCCTCACCATTCCAACAAAACCTCTAAAAGCATCAGAAAATAGTCCCACCCCACACCAGGATCAACCCAAAAACTTGAGAAATTTCCGTGAAAAACCAAAGACGTTCCCGCATGGATTGCCATGGCACAAGACCAGCTGGGGTGTGGGAAGGAGGACCAAGGTCTTCTCCAGTGCTGGCAGAGGGGGGACTTGGCTGGAAATGTCCCAGACCCCAGCTGAGCTCTAGACCAGCATGTTTGTACGGTCTGTCCCACTGCAACTTTCCACAGTATAAATAAAGGAATAATCACTTGAACTTGAGCCCGGGTCAGTACCTTAACGAGCAGACTGCAATCCAACTTTCCCTTTGGCTTAATGAATATTAATTAACCAGACACAATTGAGCAGCCCCAGCAGGACAGGAAAGGCATGTGCTTGTCCTGGGCTGTACCGAGTGCTGTGCTCCCCTGGGTCTCAGCGGGCTGGGGTTGGGTCTCTGCTTTGCTGTCCCCTCCCAGCTGTGACCCGACCAGTAGGTGATGGGCCACTGCAGGGTGGTCTGCCCCAGCCTCCAGGAGACAATCCCTCCCCAACACCCCTGACCTTCTCAGATAAGATTTTAACTCAAACTGGTGCATTCCTGTGTGACATTTTCCTCCTGATTAACCAAGGAGTTCATTTCTTCCTCCAATGAAACTCCGCTGTGATGGAAAATTCTGATGCAGAGGTGAAGCTGTTGCTTGCCTCAGTGCTGTGGCTGTTGGCTGCTGCTCTGCTGAATCCCCAGGGTGAGTGGCACAACAGCCTTGCCTGGCTTTGGCACACGTGGTCAGAGAGGTCTTTATCTCCTGCATCAGCCAGACTGATTCCAGGAGAGTCAGACATCAGAGACATTGTTCTGCTGTGAAGCGGGCAGGTGATTTCATGTGACCCAGGACAGGGGAAGGGATTCTCCATGGTGGTTGCCCCTGCAGCCTGGCAGTGTCCTGGCATGGCTGGGAGCAGAGCAGTGGGCTCAGGCATGACCCCACCTCAGGATGGGATGGGGTTTGGGGAGTGGGGATGGGCTGCTGCTCTCATGCTGGGGAGAGCTCAGCCTCCCAGGAACACCCATGCCAAGAGTGCATGATGCTCTCCAGATGCTCCCTCTTCTGCTCACAAAGGCAGAGATTGACACAATAAACAAACGATTTGTAAAATTCTTTAGTGAGGGCAAAAAACCCCACATTAACTGGAAACATGGATACCCCCTGAAAGAGTGCAGGAGGGGGGAGCATTCCCAGGACCTGATGTTATAGCAGCGGGTATAGAAATGGAAACATGCACAGCACTGGATCTGCAGGCAGGACGATTCACCAGAGAATAGGAAGCTGCCAGTGCCCAGTCCCCAGACAATGTTTTGCCTTGTTCAGCAGAGGGGAGAGCAATGTGTCTGCACATGGCTGGGGAGCTGGGGGGTCTGTGCAGGGGGGCACTGGCACCCTCCTCACCCGCCACCCCACACTGCTGCCTGGGCTCCTCCTCACAGGCTCTTCTCCTGCCCCAAGCAGCACCAGCTGGTGTGGGCACTATCACCACTTCTTGAGAAGTTCTGATCACCCACTTTGGTCTCAGATGACTTTATTTACAGCCCTGTGTGCCAAAGATCCATGAGTACAAGAGTTGCTTCTCTAAAACACGGTAAGTTTCTTGGCTTCTGAATTTCAAAGAATGGCTTAAAACCACACCTATAAAGGCTCCTTTAGGAGATCTGTCCCATGACACCATCATGCCTCCAGACTGGATCTGGTTCCAGCAATCCCTTGCTCCTGGCAGCATTTTCCTACTCATGGGCTCCCTGAAGTAACGAGTAAATCAAGGAGGATAGTCCAGCTTGTTGGGGTCTAACTTCAGGGGAGAATCTGACCCAGACCCCCAGACCCACAGCAGCGGGTTTTGGGTGCTTGTATCATGAAAATGTGACTGCTGGTTCACAGTTCACCTGCCCCTGGAGACTGTCTAAGGCCAGCATGAGCAGTGTGACCTGTTTGTGACAGCCCAGCCTCAGGCCTGTGCTCCATTTCCTCCTGGCATTCATGGGTATGATGCCCACCCAACACTCTGTTTGAATCCAGTGCCTGAGCTTTGTGTACCAGGGTTTCCTTGTCCCTTATGTCTCTCCTTTGGAAACTTTTCCCGGTTTGATGCCCAGAAAACACCTTCTACACTCTCGTGTTCATGACTTGATTGTCCTGTGACAGGCATGTCCTGCAATTCCAGTGTCTCCACCCACAGTTTATCCCCTTCACAGCCCCTCCCAGGTGGAGTGTCCAAGGCCCACCTGGAGTGAGAGACTCTTCCTCCCTCACCTCCTGGGAGGTGATGTTCCTCTTGAGTTTCGACTGCACTTTTTAGTCTTTATTTACATTTTTACTCAGTGCAAACTTCTCCAGCATGATCCCTCTTTTGGTGGTAAAACCATGACTTAAAGTAATTTACAAGAATAAGATCTCAATGCTTCTCTGGGGGATCCCACCAATTATTTCTCTAAAAACCAAAACTCCTCTTTTCAGCACCACGACCTCCCTCTAGCCAGACCCATTAACTACTGCCCTGTGCAGGCTCCTTTCAGCAGATGGCAGAGTCAGAAGAAGCAGATTCCAGCCCTTACTCAGCTCCTGCCCAATGCAAACCTCTGGCGTGAGTGTCCAGTGTTGCTCCGGAGCATCTCCTGACACTGCAGTGACCCATGAGCCAGAACCCCCCCATGGAGAAGCAGACAGGTGATTCCATTCTCCAGACCTCAGGGCTGTCCCCCCTTCCCATGGCTCCATCCTGGTCCCTCTCCTGAGGCCTGAGAGGGAGATTCCAGAGCTTCTCCAGCTGCCTGGTGCTAGGTGTCCTGTTCACCTCTAGCTGCTGTGTCTGGAACCAAATCACCTGGAGTTGGATGCAAATCAGACACTTGCAAAGCCCCATTTCCTCCAGAATAATCGAGAGGGGAATGCCCTCAGCTGCCTTCTCTGGGCATGGAGTGTCCCCCTGGGCACACCCAGCAGGACACCTTCCTCCAGCCACCCAGTGCTGGGACAGAGGCGCCCCTCGGGGAGCCCCTGTCCCTGTGCTGGGGCGGTGGCAGTGCCCTGGCTGCAGCACAGGGCTGGGCTGTGCTGAGAGCCCTGCTTGGAGCAGCCGGAACAGCTCCAGGGATGATTCAGAAGCAGATTCTGCATGATGCTGCCCCCCCCCCCGAGCCCCGGGTTTCACACGACTTAGGTGGGCTGCTCCTACCAGGCACATCCAGCAGCTGCTCCACTTCTATCAGATAAAGTCCCTGGTGTCAGGGACTCTCTAACGAGCAGAATGTGGGGTGTGTGCGAGCGGGAAAGGGGAGAAAGGCTTGGGGTTTGCTGCAAATTCCAGCGGGCTTTGCAGAGGCAGGAAAGTCTTTCCTGGAGTTATTTCTGTCTTTCCGTTCGTTGCGAGGGGGGAAATGGCATTGTAATTCCTGACCAAGATTTCACTGTGCTGTTGGCTCTCTCTGATTTACCATCCTCAAATCCCCGTGGAAGTGCCTTAGCTGGTCTGGGCCAACTTTTACTTTGGCAGTTCAGGAGGAAAAATCACAAATGTCTGTGAAAGTCACCAAAATATTCCCTAAGTTTTCATCACTTGAATGAATAAAAAGAATAAAAAGCAGAGCAGAAGAGGGGGAGGGCTGGATAGGGTGCAGAGAGCAAACAAGCATGGTTTAGAAAAGCATGCTGTTATTCCTGGAAGTTGGTTTGTGGAAAGACAATTTACAACGCCTGTGAAAAGTCTGGCTATTCATCCCATTCCCATTTGGGGCTGGTAACCACAAGGGCAGGCTCCCCTCTGCCATGCAATTACATAGCGTGCTCTCCAAACCCAAACAGCTTCACCCAGCCCCAAGTGCTGCTTCCCAGCTCTGTCCTGGGGTACACGAGCTGCATTTCACACAATGGGAAAAACTCAGCACTGTGAGTGAGGCCGCTATAGAAAAATCACATTTAACTTTTGCTTGCCCTTCCTCCTTTTTGCAAAAGGAAAATATTTTGTCGTTTGTTTGCAGTTTGTTTTCTACAAACCCAAAAGGAATTCCTGCTAGTGACACTGAGATTTGAAGGGGGAAGGGTGAATCAGAGAGCCACCACTGAGAAATAGATTTAAAGGTCTCAAAGAAGGTAGGTTTAAATTTGTATTCCTCACAAAAAAAAAAAAAAAAAAAAAAAAAAAAAAAAAAAAAAAAAAAAAGGTAATATTGGGGGGACATGTTAAAAATCCTACTGATTGTTGTAGGATTGTTGTTCCTTCTCAGCACAGAACTGCCTTTCCTGTGCCCCAAGGCAGGCAGGAGAGCTTGGGTGATGTCCAAACCTCTGTGCTGGAAGCCTCAGCACTGACACAGGGGCTCCCTCTGGCTCTGTCCCACCTCCAGCCAAGTGACAGACAGTGCTGACCAGACCTGTCCCTCCTCTAAAGATCCCTCTGGCCTGGCATCCACAGCCAGCACAGAGAAGCAGACAGGGAGTTTCATTCTCCAGACCTCAGGGCTGTACCCCCTTCCCATGGCTCCATCCTGGTCCCTCTCCTGAGGCCTGAGAGGGAGATTCCAGAGCTTCTCCAGCTGCCTGGTGCTGGGTGTCCTGTTCACCTCTAGCTGCTATGTCTGGAACCAAATCACCTGGATTTGGATGCAGATCAGACACCTGAAAGGCCGCATTTCCTCCAGAATAGTCGAGAGAGGAATGCCCTCAGCTGCCTTCTCTGGGCATGAAGTGCTCTGGGGCAGCAGAGCAAGGAATTTGGCTTTACCTTCTTACACAGCCTGATGGTTTATGAAACAATTCAAAAGAGTTTGGACTCTAATGTGCCTGCTTTTCCCATGCTCTGTGGCCCTTTTCTGTTTACTGGAGGAGGAAAAAATCTACCTGGAGAAGCTTTCTTTGCTGGGTACACAGCACAGAGACACCAGCTCTGCTCCTGCCTTCCCCGTGGGTGAGGGGAGATGGTTTTGTGGGGAGTGGGCTGCTCTGGGGCCCTGCAGGTCATCAGGGACCCTGGCTGGGAGTGGACATGGTGGGCAGGGGACATCTCCTGGCACAATGTTTGCTAAATAAAGAGCACTTCAAAATAAATGCCAGGACATGCATGTTCCTGAACTCGGGCTCATACTATTTAGGGAGTCTGCAAAGCAAATAAAATGCCTATTACCAAATAACTATTTAGAGAAAATGCTGTAGAAAGATCTAGAGAGAACTATGTGTTTTAGCATGGTCTGTTTACAGTGCATCACTGCTGGTCTGTGGAGAGCTGTGCTGTAACCCAGCAAAAATGCATCTGCATTCCTTCGCCGCAAAAATACTCATGCACAGACATCACAACAGCAGAGCTGTTTCTTCCTGGCTTTTTGTTGTGCTGTTGTTGTTTTGGTTTTATTTGCTTTCTGGTGCTTTCCCAGCTTGTAGAAGATTGACCTAATACCTCCTTGGCCCAGGCTGTGCTGCCAGTCAAGCTCCTGGTGCTGCTCAAGTGCTGCGGGCCCGTGGCTGGGGACAGCAGAGCCCTGGCAGTGCTGGAGCCTGTGGACACTGGCACAGGGGCTGGGGGGCACTGAACTCTGCCCTGGGGGGTTTGCTCTGATGAGATGGAAGGAGACAAACCCTTGCCAGCAGGTGTAAGTTCAGGGAGACAAGTGTAAGACTGGAAAAAGCTCTACAAGAGAGTAAAGCAAGTGGTGACAGTGACAGGGGAAGCTTGCCAGAATGGCCTGGCTAAGCTGGTTTTCCAATCATAGGTGTCTCCATCTCATCCCCATCCCCATCCCCATCCCCATCCCCATCCCCATCCCCATCCCCATCCCCATCCCCATCCCCATCCCCATCCCCATCCCCATCCCCATCCCCATCCCCATCCCCATCCCCATCCCCATCCCCATCCCCATCCCCATCCCCATCCCCATCTCCATGCAGATATGTGCAGGTGGGCAGGCAGGTTGGTCCTGACTCCTGATTTCAGACAGCCTGGTAGCCTGGAGAACCAAAGGTTCTGCTGCTGATCTCTGTCCTGCTGGGACCGGGAGGGTTGAGGGCAAAGCAGCGAGTGCCGAGTTTCCTGCTGCCTCCCCAGCAGCCTGTGGGGATCCCTGAGCTCGAGTGCCCCCTCCTGCCCCACGCTGCCTCTCCCGGCCCGGCTGTGGCAGCAGTGCCACCAGCGGTGTCACCAGGCACAGCCCAGTGCTGCCAGCCCCTCTCTGGGGCTGCCTCTGCCCACCCTGCCCGGGCCCCAGGGTGGAAGCGCTGCCCTGCCAACAGAAGCTCACAGCTGCACCATCCCTGCTTCTCATTGCTCCTGGCTCTACATCCCTCTAGCATCCAGACTATTTTTTTTCCTTCCCTTTTGCTGGTTTATTGCTCCCCAACCCGCTCTGGGTGAGCATAGCACTTCTGGGACAGATTATTTACTAGAAGGTATTTGGTACATTGCTTTAATAATGAGAACAATTTTTTTTTCAAAGCCTTACAAATATGTTTAAAATCTAAATACAATGAGGCAATGCAACATCATTTAACAGTTCCAATAATATGCCAAGCCTGGGAATGACAAAAGCTGCCAGCAGGGTGCTACAAAGCAGGGTTCAGAACCCCACTGCTTCCCAGCTAAGCAGAAACAGATTTCCAGCAGTAAGACATTTGTTAACCATTTTGGAGGCTGCAGGACGGGGCGTGGAACAAGCCCGCCTGCCTCTGTGTCACTGCCTTGCAAAATCCTTGGCACAGGCATGCACCAGCGTCCTTGGAATTAAGGCCCTTGTGAAGACTTAAAGGCTTAGTGGACTAATATACTTAAGATGGATTTTTCCAAATATTATTGTAAGTCATTCAGAAACACCGTGTCCTGGTGCTGGTGTGAATGGAGCGCATGCAGGAGCGGCGGGCCTGCCCTGCTCCTCAGGGCTGGGCAGGCCAGGGGAGAGGAGAGGAGGCAGGGCAGGGGCACCCGGCCCTGGTGCTGCCCCGGGAGCCTGGGAAATCACAGAACTGTCCTGGAATCACAGCACAGTCTGGGCTGGAAGGGACTCCAAAGCTCACCTCACTCCACACCTCCCTGCCAGGGCAGGGGCACCTGCCACTATCCCAGGGGTGGTACTGAACTCCGCATTCTGCCCCGTTCAACCCTGGAAACTGCCAGGGAAGGGGTGAAAGGTTGTGTGGGGTGTGGCATATCCCAGTCCCTGGGGCTGCAGGGGGCCTCCAGCTCAGTGCCACGGTCACTCCCAGCCACAAGAGGTGCAGGGACACAGGTGAAAATCCAGTGATGAGTATCTGGGAGAGAACCAGAGTGGTTTGGGGTGGAAAGGACTCAAAGCCCATCCAGTGCCACCCCCTGCCATGGGCTGGAACATCTTCCACTGTCCCAGGCTGCTCCAAGCCCTGTCCAATCTGGGATACTGCCAGGGATCCAGGAGCAGCCACAGCTTCTCTGGACACCCTGTGCCAGGGCTTGTCCACCCTCACAGGGAAGGATTCCTTCCCAATATCCCAACTCTGCCAGTTTGACTCTCTCTGTCCCTGGGGAAGAGACTGCACCTCCCCCTCCAGCAGAGGGTCCTGCAAGCAGAGGTGTCAGAGCTTCCCTTGGGCCCCCTGAACTGTGGGGATGCTCCCCCGGGACACACAGACACCTCAGCTGTGACACACCTTGGCTGGTGACACCTTGGCTCAGGGAGGTGACACAGGCTGGGCTGGGCTCCTCCTCAGCAGCTCTGGGAGGGCTCAGGCTGAGGGTATGGGGAGCAAAGCCCAGCTCCCTCTGCACCCCCATCCCTCTTGTTCCTGCCACACAGCCCCATCCTGCCCCCACCAAAGGCACAGTCCCACAAGGGCTGCAGAGCTGCCAGCCTGCTCCCAAGCTGGGCACTGAGCCTCATTTCCCAGAAGAAGGATGAGAAAATGCCATTGGAGAGCAGTGTGAGGATGGAGCCTGCAGCCATCAAACCCAGCCACAGCCCGGGGCTGGCCTCGCACACACCCAGTGCTCTAAAAAACTGTTAATGGGAAAAGCAACCATATTCATTACAGGAAAACAAGTTTATGATTATTACAGAAATGACATCATAACCCCCGTGCCAGTTTAAACAATATTTGGAGAATTCATTTGTTTTGTACAATTTAAAATTACAGTGTGGGAGCCTATTTAAAGTGCACTTGTGAGAATGTGTGTGTGTGTGTGTGTGTGTGTGTGTGTGTGTGTGTGTTGATGTAGCCATGCTAATGTTTATTTAAATCTTTTTATTTATAAAATTGATGTTCCTACTCCAAAAATGGAAATTTTTCTGCTCTAAAACATCTCTTAATTGTGGAAAACTATTGTATATATTTACATTTTCCCTCACATTCAAATCTGTATGTTTATCATCGGGCACGTGCACACACTGATCTTCGTGGCAGCATCCAAAGGTGCTGCCACCTGTGACAAATCCCCTGAAAAATGGCAAGAATGAGGATGTGGACTGCAAAGCTGCATCACTGCCCACCCTAGACCCTGGAACTCCTGCATGTCACCAGCCCACTGGGCAGGGGACAGCCTGGCTGCAGCAGGGCCCAGCACATTGTGCAGCACTGGGGCACCACAGCCAGCTGCCAGCGGGGTGAGGAGATCTGCTGGTACCCAGACTTTTGGCTCCCACCTCCCAGGTGGGGTAGACATGCCCCCTGCTTCTGCCACCACTCCCAGCACCCCTGAGCTGGGCATCCCTGTCCCCTCAGAGTGCGCTGCCTTCCCTTCCCTGGAGTGCATTTGCAGGGAGCCCCTCCCTGCTGCTCTCTCATCCCCTTTGCACAGCCTGGGGGTTTCCCTGCTCCAGCCCTTCCACACCACTGCCCATCCCATGGATCCAACCCAGCTCTGCATCCCGTGGGAGCAGCACCAGAATCACAGAATCACAGAATGACACAATGAACCAGGCTGGAAAAGACCTCTGAGGTCACCAAGTCCAACCTACGGCCCAGCCTGCTTATCAACTAAACCAAGCACTGAGTGCCACGTCCAGTCTATTTTAAACCTGTCCAGGGATGGTGACTCCAGCAGCTCCCTGGGCAGATGGTTCCAGTGCTCAAAAGGCTACCCTAAAAGGCAGACCCATTCCCAGGGCCAGGATCCCACCCTAGCCACATCCCTGTGCTGCAGAGGGGGAAGTTTAGCAAGGGGTGGCCCCCACTGTCCCCAGCAGGGAGCACAGCAGGGTGACCTGATGGACAACCCCTCCTAGTCCCAGGGGGATGCTGCAGCATGCTTTTTTGGCAAATTCCCTCTGCTTGGCTCTGAGATGAAGGGCCAGAAGGCCTCCTGCCTTTCACCAGGATGTACCTGTCCTCCCAGGCAGGGCAGAGCTGGTCTAGACACCGAGGCTGTAAATCTGCTGGCTGCTGCTCTGTGCAGCACTCCCACCATCACTGGGACAGAAGGAGGCAACCCTGGCACGGCCTGATGGGGAGCTCCGTGTCCAAAAAGGCTTATGGACAATGTCTGGAAACATTGGCAGCATCCTACAGAAATATATCCTAAAGCCTCCCCTCCTGGGCACCTGGGAATCTTCAGTAGCACCTTGGGGCCTCAGGAGAAGGGCTCACATGCATCCCTGATGATGTGGGAACTCAGCATGCTTTCCTGAAGCTTTCAGAGCACTCCTCTTCCTTTGTCAGAGGGGCAATGAGCACAGCCCAGCCAATTCCTTCTTCTGTATCTTGCCAGACTTTGAGTCACAGCCTGGTCCTGACTCCTCCTTGTGCCACGGACCAAAGCGGGGTCAGGGTGGATCCCAGTGCCCTGACACTGGGAGCTGCCATGGGACATGGAGCGAGGCACCCCTGAGAGCTCAGGACCTGCAGCCTGGGGGGTTCAGGAGAGCACTGTCCCCTCCTGGTCCCCTCTCACCACTGCCAGGGCAGGAGGCACAGCCGGCAAGCAAGAACGAAGGGATGTGAAATAAAGGGACTAGATGGACTGAGGAGGAAAGCCCAGGACAAGCTGGTCTGGTCAGCCTCTCTCTGGGGAGTGTCAGCGGTGGGAGAGCTGGACCAAAGTCCCCAACAGCTCCCTGGAGCTCCAAACCCCATCCATGGCCAAGCCCTGTGGGATCAGCATCCCCCAAGTGGTTCGGTGGGTAGCGGTCGCACACGCTGCAGCTGAACATTCTCCTGGCACAGGCACGGCTCGAGCGTTGAGTAACACTGAGTAAACTTTGTTTAAAGGAGACAGCTGTGCAACTGGAATGAGCTACAAATGAGTGAGATTCCCAGTGACGTGTCTCCAGCTCTGCTGGAGTCTCCCACCGCCCACGGCGCAGAGCTCGCAGGGCTCTGTCCCCCAGGAGCAGCGTGCAGCACAAATCTGCTTGGAGTTTTGGCAGGAGGTTTTAGCTCACAGAGTCTCCTCTGCTCAGCAAAAGCTGCCCAGGGTTCAGGACACACTGACCTCTGTCCCTAAGGCTCCCCTGGGGTGCCCATGCAGGAATCATGCCCGAGGGAACAGTGCTTCCAGAGAGTCAGGGTGGGACATGGCACGAGCCTGGAGCAGCAGCTGCAGCCCACTGCAGGGGAGGGACAGCCAGACAGCCAGGGACAGGGACCTGCAACGCCAGCTGAAGCTTTTAACACTGGTAGAGGCACCTTCCCTTGAAACAGTCCTGAAAACAAGACTCTTCCTTTGGGGTTGTTCTCTCACTTTTCAGATTACAGAAGTTCCAAGTCTTTCCCAGGGCTTGGAGGACGTGCCTGGATGCTGCTCCCACCTCCAGCAGCTGGGAGAGGTGACAGATCATCTGCAGCAGTCAGGAGCTGGGCACCCCTGGGCAGCTGGATCCAGAGGGAAAGCTGAGCTTGGGCCTGAATGAGCTCCACGCCCAAACTGCTCCTGGATGGGATTCACCTTTGAAACTCATGGCCAGTGCTTCTGCAGAAACAGAACAAGCCCAGGTGTTCCCTGGACACAGGCCAGGAAAGGAATCTTCTGACCACAAAATTCATAAAAAGCACTTGTTCATTTTTCATAGCAAGGCCAGAACAGGAAGAGGATGGAAAAGGAGGGACACCAGCATTGTGCAAGGACGTAGTGTAGCTGAAGGAATTGAGGAGCCTGGGGAATGACACCAGGACAGGAGACTTAGGAGATGCAAAACCCCTCTCTGATAGACCAAAAACCCTCTCTGGTTTCCAAGTCATGGAAAACCACAAAATATTGCTTTTGGTAAGAGTGACTGAGAGGCTGAGGAGAGGATGTGGCAGAAAAATGCCCAATATTTGGCTCTTTGGAGCTCTGCTGAGCAGCCAAGGGAATGTGAAAGCCCTGGCAGGTCTGACAGAAGCCCCAGCAGAGGAGCTGCTCCTGCACTCCTGGAGTTTCAGGGAAGAACAGGCAGAGGGGCAGTGCCCCTGAAGCTCAGAGGCTCCTGTCACCTCCTTGAGCTTCCAGGAGAGGAGACAAGGGTTAATCAGGGTGTTGGGGAGAAGGAGGGCCTGGGGGAGCACAGCCTGTCTGTGGGTGTGTTTAAACGAGTTCAGCTCAAGAGATTCCTTAGATTTATGGCCTTATCTCTCATGGCAAGGGATGGGGACTGGACCCAAAGCAGAGGCAGAGCGAAAATCCAGCTCCAGCCAGGGCTGTGCCTGGGAAGGGGCGAGCGAGCGCCAGGGAGAGGCACCCGCCCCGGGTACGGTGCCCATTCCAGCCTATAAAAGGCTCTTTGCGTGTCAGAAACAGAATTGACTTCCACTCCTGACAGCTCCTAAGCTCCAATGTCTCCTAATAAACTCCATATCTTTATGCAAAGGAGTTGCTTCATATATACAAGATATGCAGGACGGTGGGGCTCGGAGCCAGGCTGAACCTCCAGGAGAAGGAGAGCCTGTGTGTGCTGGAGGTCTGCTTTGGGAAACACCTCCGCCCTGATGGCAGGGAGCCTGGGCAAGGACAGCTTTTTCCCTGGGGCAGGAGTTGTCAGAGGGTCTGGGCAGGGCTGGGTGAGTGTCCACACCAGCAGCAGGTGGGTTGGGAAGAACCTGTTGCCTCCAGGGAAGCTCCAGATGGACATTGTATGGCCAGAGTCCCTGCAGAGCTACTGAGAAGTGACCCCGGGGGAAGCTGCCCTCAGTGAGGGGTGGCAGAACGCAAAGATGAGCCCAAAGTGCCACCAGCAGTGGCTGTGCTGGCAGAGAGGCCTGGACACCCCAGAAGAGCTCAGCCCCACCTCAGTGCTCACAGGGCTGCTCTTCCCCACTGCATTCCTCATCCCAGCCCTGGCACACCTGGCGTTTGTGCAGCTTTCCTCTCAGCTGTCCTTCTGCCTTCACCCCTCGTCAGTCCCTCTCCTCTGTGCCCCAGGGACAGTACTTCTGATGGCTGGGAACCAGCACAAAAAATTAGCTACTGTCCCCCCTTCTCTTAGATTTCCTTCCAAAAATGAACAGTAGTATGCCAAAGCAGGAAAGCATGAAGAAAATGGAAGGATGAACCCTGGACACCTGGAATTCCTGTAGCTGCAGCCTGGTTTCTTTTCCATTTTCATGGCTGTGAGAGGAGGCAGTGACATCTTTCTACTCTGGATCCTCACAGCCCTGGGCAGAGCTGAGCAGTGCAGAGGTGGAGGCTGGTGGCACCTCCAGGGGATTCTGGATTTGTGCCTGCCCCTGCTGCCTCCATCCTGGGCACACACAGGAACAGGACCTCGTGGTCACAAGCTTTATTCCAAGTGTCACAAGTGCCACCAAGTGCCAGGGTCTCTCCCTCCATGCGCTCCACCAGCCTGTGATTGGGGTAATAGCCAAGGTCAGCATGATGAGCTTGCCAGAAGGGAAGCCAAGGCCTTGGTGAACCACGAGGGGTTGGAAGCACCCCCCTTGTGGCTGATGTGCAGGAACCACATTCCCCACCTTGTGACAAGCCTGGGGATCAGCGCTGCTGTGGCTGAGGATCTCACAGCCCCCAGGCACTGCCCTGTCACCTGAGCAGCCCCCAACTGGGACTGATCCAGTCACCCAGCCTGGCTGGAGTGCTCCCTGTCCTTAAATACAGTTTGGAGACACTGATAACACTGTGAGGAACTCTGCAAAACATAAATAGGGTGATTGAGGTGACCAGAGGGTTCCCTATCACCACTGCTGTAGCACATCTCACTGCTAAGTGCCATGCAGACACAGGGTACTTGAGTTGGACAGGATGTGCCAGCTTCCTCAAGAGGCACCGAGCCCCACCAGACCACAGCAAGGCCAAGGAGAGCCTGGCACTGCTGCCCTCTTGTGCTGCCAGGCACTGCTGCCCTCTCGTGCTGCCAGGCACTGCTCATGTCCCCTGCAAATGTCTCTATGCTGGGCACCAGCCTGGCTGTCCAGAAGCTGGGATCCACTGCCCAGGCACATCCCAGGGCTCCTCTGGATCATCCAGCTTCAGGCAGTTTCTTCAGTCCTGATGTCAAAATGTGAGTTTGCTCCCAACTGGAGACACCCTGAAAAGCCCTGGCTTGGGTCAGGGAATGGCATTCCTTCTGCAGGGACATTCCAGAAAGCACAGCTCCCCCTCAGTGCTCTGATCCCCATCCAGGCACCAGCCCTTCCTCCACACCCACTTGCATTCACTGCGCCTCCTCACCCAAGTCCTGTTCCCTCTGACTGGCATCACCTGCAGCCCTGCATCCACCTGGAGGACAATTTTCAGCTGCTGGATGATGAATCTTCTCTGGATGAGCCATGGGACTCAGTCTGGCTCCCTCTGTTTACTCTGCTCCAGGGGTTTTGATCCTCTGCAAGCATTAGCAGAAGGAACACTCCACTGCTGGGTCAGCAGAGAAGCACTGGCACCCTGGCTGAGCATGACCCAATCACAGATATTCACAGCCCTGCTCTGCCCCAGAGCCACCTGCTCTACTTCAGGATCCCTGATAAAACCACAGCTCCCCACTCCTGCTCCTCTTCCTCCTGCCAGGCTGAGGTGCCTTTGCCCTGGGGTGTATTGCGGCCACCAGCTCCCACCCAGCCCCTGTTCCTCACTCCCCATGCTCCTACGATGGCACACAGCAGCTGGCAGTGGGCAGATCTGCTGGTGTTCAGTGCCACAGAGCCTCTTTTCACTGCTCCCAGCCCCAGGGGTCACCACAGGGGCTGTGGCCAGCCTGGCTGTCCGTGCCCACCCTGCTGGGCTGGCCGTGCTGCTCCCAGAGAGGGCAGCTGGGGCCAGCAGGGACCCGCCCGAGCTGGGAGATGTGCTTGCTGGCAGCCAGCAGACAAAATGTCCTTAAGTCTGGAGTCCCCCAGGGACAATAAATGCTCTCTATCTGCTGGGACAGCCGGGGTTTGCTGCGCCAGCCCACACTGACCTCTGCTCGTGGCCTTGTCCCAAGGTTTCTTGACACCAAAAGGCAACAAGCAGAACCCAGTGTGGAAGAGTAAACACAGCCTGTGATACCCAATTTGGGCTGGGGAGGGCCGGGACACTTTGGGTGGATTTCACAAGCCTTTAGACAATTTATACTGGGGCACTGGGGTGAGGGCTCTGGGCACTGTCCCAGGCGCCAGGGTGAGCTGGCCCTGCTGCTGCCCCAGGCACGGGGGTTACACTCTCCTCCCAGGCTGAGAAGGTGATCCAGCAGGACAGGCCAAGGGCACCCTGGAGCTGCAGGGGCCAGGTGTGGGCAGGAGAGCCACAGGAGCAGCAGGCAGATGCTGACATCCCAGGAATCAGGCTTGGGAGCTCTTCCCCCACTGCTGAAGATGGGGCAGGTGGCTCAGTCCAGCCCCTGTGCCCTATGTTTGGGCAAGGAGCTGATGCTCAACCACTGCTGCACCACAGCTCATCAGGCTCTGGGTTCACTTTTGGGGAGGGACTGTTGTGTGGGCACCCATCTCTGTGTCACCATGGGCATCCCTGGGCTGGCTCAGGCAGGGGGGCAGCCCCCATGACCTCCCCATCTCACAGCACCACCTGTAAAATGCATTCTTGCTGAGCACCCCGAGAGGCTTTCTTTTGCAAAGCCTTCCAGATAAACCCAACTTATTTAGCTGGTAATGTATAAACAGTTTATCAGCTTTGCGCATTTGCAGTGCAGCGGGATGGATGTTGTTCTTGGAATTCTGTTTGGTCATAATATTTAGAAGAGGGCTCTGATAGCAAAGATAAGCAGCTCGCCCACAGCAGATGGCTCGTGAGACACTCAGCGGAGCCAACATTCTGTGGGGAATGAATAAACTTGTAATGCAAGTTGTTTGTAAGTGGTTTTAGCTAAATGTCACATGTAAGACTGCACAGACATGCTCTGTCCAAGGTGTTTGAATTTATAGGAGCGAGGATTCAAAGGCAGGGGCCAAATTTGCTTTTAAACTTCCTTAAACAAATGTACAGAGGATAAAATACCCTCTGGATTTGCTCTTGGAGCAGGGGTGTGAGCAAGACGCGTGCGAAGACACAGCCCACCCCTCCCAGCAGGGCCCGGCCAAGGGGCTGTGCCTGCCTGGGCTGGGGTCAGCCAGGGCACCGTGACCCCACGAGGTGCCCCTGGCCCACATCCACATTATGAATGGCCTCTGCTGTGGCTGGCTCATTCACTTTCCTCCAGAAGGGAAGCAGGGAAATTCTCTTCTCCCAGCCAGTGCCCACTGAGCTTTTTCTTTATCCTCTCCAACTGCATGCTGGAGGATGGAATGGGGAAGCTCTGGACATTCACACACATCCAGAGCATCCCAGAGCTGAGCTCCTCCTGGCAGCCAGGGCAGTGTCTGGCCCTCGCTGGGGAGGTGCTTGGCTAAGGAGATGCCAAGAACAGTGAGCTCACAGAGGCAGGAGGGGGTGGCAAACCCATCCTCTCTCACAGGGCTCTGTGCTGTGCCTGCAGTGCTGCAGGACAGGGCATGGGCCCAGTCTGGAGCCTGGGGACGAGCAGTCCCTGCTCTGCCAGCCCTCCTCTGCGTGGGAGCTCTCCGGGTTGCTCTGCCCATTTCACCCAGAGACACTGCAGAGCCAACAAAGGGCACAACTCACTCCCCTTCTCCTGGTCTCTGGGAGCGATGGTGCTGTCCAGTGACTGCCCACCCCCCTGTACCCCCAAACCAGAGCTTGCCTGATGCCAGCCTGAGCACCTCGGTGTCCAGAGTCTCCCTCCAGCACAGCCTTCATCCCCTGCCCACATTCCTGGGGCAGTGACACTGCTGAGCTCTGAGAAGTGCCAAACCCCCCATCCAGGTGAGGAGACACCATGGGCAGTGCTGCCTTTCTGCTGGACAAGGCTGGGAGGGGACATGGGGGCAAAGCACAGCGTTCCTGGGGTGGGGCATGGGCAGCCCCGCACCTGCATTGAGGCTGTGCTCCCCTCCCTGGTGCAGGTGTAGGGTCAGGGCCCCCAGCACTGCAGCAGCACTGGTGTCCCACAGAGCACACTGTCCTGGAGCCACCACACACAGGAAAACCCTCCCTGCCCCAGCCAGCTCTTCGTGGTGAGCCCACATCTCACATCAGTGCTCTGACTCACTGAAAGGGCTCTTTTTGCTGCAGTCTGGGGGGGAAAAGCACACAGAACCAGGTGTTAAAACGTGTTTCTTCTAGTTTTTGCTTTAAAGGCTCCTGCACAACGGGGCAAGGCAGGCAGGCCCTGCTCCCTCCTGCAAAGCCCGTGCAGTGTGGTGGAAAATCAGCCTGCACCAGGGGCATGAGCTCCGCTGCCCGCAGGGGCTTGCCCTGAGCCTCCTCTCACAGGTCACCTCAACACCAGAAGGGACTCCAGGACTGGCTACTCGGGATTCAGAGCTTCCAAAAAAGGAAAGAGGCCGAAGCCAAGGAACATTTGTCTTGTCCTGTGTTGCAGGGGTTAATGAATGTGGTGCTTCCAGCCCGCTCCATTCATCCAGCCTTCCCCTTCCAGGTACTAAAGAGGCACTCAGGTCACATTGCTCTGGGGTGTCCTCATGCCAGAGCTCCTTGGAAACTCTTTGTTTCCAAAGAGTTGCTCTCCTGCCCCAACATAACAGTGTTGGACTTCTCTAAGTGCATCTCATAATTGTCTAGATTTATGAGGCCCCTACTGAAATGTTGAAGACAGCATTTAGAGTCCCTCAGTTCTTGTTCTGTTTAATCCATTCCCTTTTTCCCTGGGCTGCGATTCCAGCTCAGCATGTGAAGCTCTGCCATTGCCAACAGGCTCTTTCATTTCCAAAATGAGGCAGTTCAACATCTCTGTGATTCTGTTCCTTTCCCTCTTGTGGTCTCTCCTCACCGTTTTTTTACAAGTTGTTTCATTGGCAAATTAACTGTGGGCTGGGCACAGATCACCATGCACAGTGAGCAGTGGGATTTAAATTCCTTTGGCCAGCAAGAGTGATGTCTGCTTGCCCTCAGGATGGGTCCTCACCCTCTCTGAGGGCTTCTCAGTAGCATCAGTCCTCCCACCTTTATCTCCACACTGTCTCCAGGGCACTCTCTGAAGGACATATTCAGGCTGAAGGCCATAAATTTATTGATTTTGGTGAAAGGCCTGAACTTGGTCTTTGCAGCCAGAGAAATACCAAAGGCAACAAACTGTGGGTACCCCAAGATTGGAACTTTCACCCTGACGCTCCCATGGAGATTTCCCCTTGGCACAGTCTGATGGTTGCATTCACTCAGGGTGTGGGTGATCCATGATCCTTCTCCAGAAAACATTTAATTGCACTTATAAGAACAATTTAACTGAAGCAATGGGATTGATTCACCTCTGAAATGAGAATTGACAAAGGGTGGTCCCATACATAGTTCCTACTCGTGCTTGTTTCATCTGCACTTTGCCAGTCCTGCTGCTGCAGTGCCTCTCTCCAGAGCAGAGGGATCTGCCCACCCCTCTCTGGCCCTTCAGCCACACCAGAACCCTCCCCAGCTGCAGCAAACACGGGTGGGCAGAGGCACAGGCTCTTTTCAGACCTCAGTGAAGGCAACTACAGCTTCTGGGGTTAGAGCAACAAAGCTGGTGAGGGGCTTGGAACACAAACCCTGTGAGGAACGGCTGAGGGAGCTGGGGTTGTTCAGCCTGGAGAAAAGGAGACTCAGAGGTGACCTTGTCACTCTCTACAACTCTCTGAAAGGGGCTGTGTCAGGTGGGGTGGGTCTCTTTCTCCAGGCAGCACTGACAGAATGAGAGGACACAGCCTCAAGCTGCACCAAGGGAAATACAGGTTGGATATTAGGAAAAAGTTTTTCACAGAAAGAATAATAAAGTATTGGAATGGTCTGCCCGGGGAGGTGGTGGAGTCACCATCCCTGGATGTGTTTAAAGACAGACTGGATGTGGCACTGGTGCCATGGTTTAGTTGAGGTGTTAGGGCTGGGTTGGACTCGGTGACCTTGGAGGTCTCTTCCAACCTGGAGATTGTGTGACTCTGTGAATTCTAGGCTGAGTGCCTCCAGAGGACACTGCCCCAGGGGACCAGGGTGACACTCGTTAGCCCAGTCCCTGCAGCTCCAGGAACAGGCCCGGTGACCTCAGAGCAGCAGGAGCAGCAGGAGCTGATGCAGCCCCAGAGCAGGGCTCAGCTGTCCCCTCCCCTGTCCCAGGAGGGTCCCTCCACAGATGGGGTCCTTCAGAGCCCTGCCAGCAGCTCTTGCTCTCCATTGAGACTCAGCCATCGAACAATCCCTCTCTAATTGGCATTGTTTGCTAAAATTAAACCCCTACTCAATGAAACACAGCCAGGAAGTCACAGCTCCCCCAGGGTTTGGGCCCTCCCTGTCCCTCAGACCGCTGCCTTGGTGCTTGGCCATGATCCCACTGCAGGAATGCCGGGGCTGGTGGTGATGGCATGGGCAGGGACAGCCCCTCCTTGGTGGGATAAACCCTTGGAGACTGTGACTGCAGGTCCCCCGGGTGCCCACACGAGGGACAGCTGTCCTGGCAGGAGGCTGTGGGCACAGAGCAGCCCCTCCCTGCCCAAGGAGCATCCCTGGGGTTTGGGTCCATCCATCCCATTCCCCCACATCCCCAACAGTCAGAGCAGGGTCCCAGGCAACCAGCACAGAGTCCTCTCCAAACCAGGGGAGGAAGGCAGATAGCAAACTTCGCATGCTGAATTTTCTGAAACTAACTATAAATGGTAAAAACTCAAAGTCTTGCTTTCTCTGGAGGTTTTCAAGCAAAATAACCCCAAGAACGGCAGCTCTGACTTTTATTCAGATGAGAAAACATTCTTTTATTTTGACATCATCTTTGTCCGTTTTTATCATAGGGATAAAGTATCTTTTATCTGGACACAATGCATCAAGTTGCAGGGTGAGTCATGAAGTGAATCTATACAATTGAGCCAAGGTGCTGCTCCGGGGCGAGGGCTGGCAGTGTCCAAATGTCACACTCAAGGTACAAGGCAATAAACAGCCCTCTCTGCTCTCCAAGGAGCGGGGTCTGCCTCAGGAGAAGTGTCACTTCAGAGACATCCCCAAGAGCTGGGTATGGAGCTGAGCACATGAGCGAGCCTTTCTCACACCTACTCAATCCAGCAGGGATGTGAGGTTCATGGATGTGCCGTGGATTCCCTTACACCACTGGCACGTTGGCAGGTGTGGGAGCTGCTGTGGGGTGATGCTCTGTCAGCCACGACTGAGCAGGGTTTCCATCTGAAGCACACCCTGTCTTCACTGTCAAACTCTCAGAGGATTAACTGGGGGGCTGGACGGCCCCATGACATGTCTGTGCTGCTTGTAAGGGAGGGCAGCCCTTGCACAGACTGCAGAGAAGTGCCAGGGATGTCAGGGAGCAGGAAACAGCCTCATTCCTTCCTGGGTTGCTTCAGACTCAGGGGCCAGAGACACCCCTAGTGACAGTCGTGTCCCACATTTGTTCACCTTTGTTGGGGAGGGAATGTGCATGAATCACTTTGCTCCTGCCATGGAAGGCCTGTCTGACCTTCTTGTGGGCAGCAGGCACACCTCACCTCCTCCTGGCCCTGCAAGGGCTGCTGAGCCAGCTGAGGGTGAGGAGCAAGAGGGTCCCAAGACATTCCAGTGCTTTATGTCCCTGGGCTCTCTGCACCCATCCTTTGCCACCATGCAGGGTCCACAGCTCCCACAGGCAGCTCCCCCTCACCCTGCTGCTTCTGGGGATGTGTCCCTAGCTGTCCCTTACCACCCCCAGAGCACTTGTAGCAGGCAGAGCAGAAAGAACAAAGTGCTGATCTGACCAGGTTGTTCTCCCCAGGGCAGGCAGGTACAGCAAACCTGGGCCATGGGCAAGCCCTCAGACAAGCCCGTGGCTGCCTTTGCAAGGCTCAGGACTAGCAGAGGCAGCACAACTTCCCAGAGTAGAGGAGACTTTGTGCTGGGCACCAGCCACTCTTCCAAACACCACCATGCCAGGGGACAGTGGTGGGAAGAGCCCTCCTTCGTCTCCTGGCCAGCCAGAGCTGTGCAGGAGGGAAGGTGGGGACTTCCCTGCCCTGGGGGTGGCAGGGGGACTTTGCTGCTGGTGGTGGAGTGCAGCCTGAGGATGGTGCAGAACTGGCATTGTGTTCTCCACGCTTGTACCCATCCTGTGAAGATCCATTTTGCTTCCCTTCCCCTCCCAGACACCATCAGGAAAAGGAACAGGATGGGAAATCTCAGCTCTGCTCTGCTCAAGTTTCCCTGCCCAAATCTTTCCAGAAAATTGGCTGTCCCAGGAGGAGGAGGTGGGCAAAAGGTGCCCCTTGTGGGAAGAGGACACCTCACCACCTCCCCCAAGTGCTGAGAGTTTGGATCCTACAAGCCCAGGCCAGGAAGGAAAAAGATCTGCTCTTTGTCTCCTGTGCTGCTGTTTCCCTGGAAAAGCCAACCATCACTCACACAGCAGAGGAGCACACAAGAAAACAAAATTACTTGTTTTTAACTGCAAGCTGATCCATCCAGCTGTACCTGGGCAGGGGGCTTGCATGGAAGAAGGGGTTCAGTAATGGATAGGTTAGGGTGGAAATGTGTTCTTCTGGCCTAAAAGCTGATTTGGGGGGTACCTGTCCAGAGATGCCAGGGATCTGCCTTTGGCTGCTGAATGAGAGGGGGGTCACAGGGAACACGAGGAGCCAGAGCTGTCGGTGCTCCCCAAGGAACCAGGGTGAACATCAACATCTACACTGACTGCAAGCAGGACCTACAGCCCAGCTCAACCCAGGGGAGAGATTTCCTCTTGTCAGGGACACGAAACCAGGGCTCTCCTGCACCTCTGGAGACACAGTGTGACTCAAATTTTACCCACTCTCTTCTCTGAGGGGTCTTCTGCTGCCTTGCCCAGCCCCTCTCCCCACTCCTCCAAAGCTGCTGGATTAAGATTCAAAGGTGAAAGCACAGCAGGAAACGCTTTGATACCAGGAGCAGGACCAGCAGAGGAATGTTACAGGGTTTTTCCGTGGCTGTTTCTTCTCAAGCATGTACACAAGCAGCAGCACTGGGTTATGCAACTTTGCCTCGGTGCCTTTGGCTGCTGCAGGCAGGGAGAAGCGGGCGTTATTTAGAACACCCCCTCCCTAAATCAAGCAGAGAAATGGGGACTGGCACGAGCAGCAGGACTCGCAAGCCACGCCGATTCCAAATGTTCCCACTAATTAGTACAACACAGCATCTTTCCAGGAACAGGGGAAACTCTGACAGCCCGCGGCAGCGCAACACACGCGGCCTGATGGAAGCGTGTGTCCTGAGGGTGGGTGGCCAAGCCCTGGTGGAAGTGGCCTGGCTTGGCTCACAGCACAGCCTGACCACAGGGCTGGAAAACCACTCTGAGACATGCACCCTTCAGTAGCCTGATGCATTTGGGTTTGCTTTCCCCAGGGAGGCAACTCCTCTTAACCCTCCCACGGATGGTCTCCTCTCACCCCTGCGCTCCAGGAGCACCCACTGCCCTCAGCTGCTCCTTGGACCCTCAGCAGCTGCAGGCACAGCCACAGTGCCACACGAACTGCAGGACACCTCAGCCTGAGGCTGGAATAAAAAGGCAGAGAGAAAGGTTCTGCACAGCTCCTTCCCATGTACGTGATGTTCAGAGCCAGGCAAAAGTGTGTCCTTCAGCTTTGAAGGTCTGAGCTTTCCTGCATGGCCCTCTCCCTGAGGCTGGGCTGTGGGAGGCAGGGGCCTGCCTGGATCCCTTAGTTTTGGTGTTGGTGGTCTCCCCAAACTGAGAGCTCAGTGTTGTTTGTGAGCTCGGAGATCACCTCAGCTGGATGCCCTCTTCCAGTTTGGAGGGGAAGGAAGCTGCTGAGTGCACCAAACACCTCCTTCTGAAAACCCAGAGAGTCTGCAGAGGGTGCAGCCTAGCGTGGGTGTTTGGTGGAAGAACTGTGCCTGCAGCACTCTTCACTCTGCTCAGCAGCACTGACACCCCTCATGCTGGAAATCATCACGAGCATCTTGGAGCCACCACGCCTGCAAACCTCCCGAGGAAACGCTGCCCACGGGCGCTGCAGCTCCAGGAGCCCTGGGCTGGAGTGGGACCCTGGGGTTCCTGATGGGGGAGATGAGTGCCAGCAGCTTCTGGCCCAGGGGCAGAGCTCTGCCAGGGCTCCTGCACGAGCTGTGCTGAGCACCTCAGGGTGACACTGGCCAGGTGAGGCAGGAGAGCTGGGCAGCTCAGCGCCCGCTTTGCTGCTTCCATCAGCCTCCTCCAGCAATTCTCCAGCATCCTGCAGCTTGGCCCTAATTCAGGGCTGGCTCTGGACCACCTGCCTCAGCTGAATCGTTGGAGAAAGGACTCAAAAACAAGCCAGGGAGAAAACATGGGGAGAGGTGAATGAATCTCCTTTGGGCAAGTGGCAGGAACCCCTGGGCTGTGGTCACGTTCTCAGAAGGGCACTGTTCACTCTAAAAATGGTGTGGCAAAGTCTTCCTCAAGCAGAGGGGAGGTCACCCAGCACACACCATACTCCCAGCCATGAGTGAAGGCTTCTCCCTGGCAGAAGGTAGAGAAAGTGTATTCCCACATCTCTCAGGAAAGCACAACACCAGGCAGCTCAGAAAGGTCTGGGATCCCCAGCAGGACCTTGATGGGATGTGCCAAGCAGGAGTGAACAGCACCAGCTGGGATCCAGGGCAGAGTATACTCTGCCACTCCCAGCCACACAAATACTGCAGCCTGTCCAGAGGGCAGGGAGAAAAGGTGGTCTGAAAAAATCAGGATGGTGGAGGAAGGGAAGCAGCACAGTGATCAGGGTGCTGTAAAGCCCCAGAGCATTCTGCAGACACAGCACCGACGCTCTGCCAGGCACCAAGTGGTGCTGGACAGGAGCTTTGAGAGAGGTGGGATGGAAAAAAGCATTTCAGGGAGGCTCAGGTAGTTTCTGCATCACCTCCTAGATGTGATGGCCCTTGAAAAGTCATCTCCTCTTTCCAACACACCCTGTTCTGGGCCAGCCCGAGGGAGGAACAGAGAAAGCTGAAACCCCACTGAAATCACAGGAGGTCCCTTGTGGTTCCTGGCTCGAGCTGATGCGGATCCATTTCAGCTGAATGCAGGATTATCTTGACAGCTTGAAAGCTATTCTTAACCACAGCTCGTGCCCAACGCCCCACACAGCTGGGGGAGGCACCGTAAATCAGCGCTCGGCGGACACGGGGAACCAAACAAGAGAGAGGAGATAAGAGACGTGACAGAGGTGTGACACACTTGGACACACTCCTCTGAGGTGGCAGCTCCAGACCTCAGAATGGCAGCCACGTGAGTCATGGGGAAGGCAAAGACCTGGAGTGATGGAGGGTTCAGGGGGGAAGGCAAAGATCTGGATTAAAATGGATGGTTCAGTGGGAGGGGCAAAGATCTGGATCAGTGGGGAAGGCAAAGGTCTGGATTGATGGATGGCTCAGTGGGGAAGGCAAAGATCTGGGTTAATGGATGGCTTAGTGGGCTCGGCCTTGCTACCACATCCTGTGGCACCTCACAATTCCTGCTGGAGTTAAGGGCTGCTGGACAGGAGCTGCAGTGCCAGAATTAGACAGGCTTTTCGGGCCACAGTCAATTTGTCCTAGGCTGAGAAGAAACAACAACTCCAAAGGATGAGGCAGAAGAGCTCCAGGCAGAGTACAGGTTATTCCCAAGACTCCTTCGAGGCAGCAATGGGAACATCAGGGCAGACTCCAAACCTTCCTGACAATCTGCACTATCCAAAGGTGGCAAATGTACATCAGCTCAGTGGCAAGCAAGTGCCTCACCCCATTCCTTGTTTCAGCCTGGCTCTTCCTAACATGCAGCTTTCCCATGGCCCCATCCCTTGGGCAAAAGCAAAATGCTGCTGATAATGCAGGAGGAGCAATGGAAGAGGAAGAACTCTGCTCTTCAGGGATGAGAGGCAGGGGAGGAGGAGAAAACAGGCAAACTCTGACCCCTCACAGCATTTGATCCTGTCTGCCCTTCTTCTCATCTGCTCAGCCACCGGGATTCCCTTCCCTTTCCACCTCTGCAGCTCTGGGCACAAGAGGAGAAGAGGCAAGAAAAAACCTGGTGAGGAAGCACAGGAAGTGCAGCATTCTGATGGAAAACTGCCCAGGATGTGGGTTTGGGGAGCAGCTGGAGACTTGGAATCCTCAGGGAACCACTGCAAACCCTGCAGAGACACCTTCATGTCCCTCAGGAATTAAAGATGTACCTTGTGTGGGGAGCCCAGATGAATCCAGGAGGAAATTGGCCCCCATCATGGGATCTATAAACCTACAGAGCTCCCAGTGTGACATTTCTGGAGGCAAAAAAGTGTTTGAGTCCCCGAGGCTGCCCATGCAATGACCTGCAGGATTTGCCTGTGGGGTGTGGACACTAGATCAGGTTTATATTTTCCTCACCTCACTGAAAGCAGTGCTGTCAGCAGCAGTGCCTGGGCTGGAGGCAGCTCTGATGGTCACTGGTGACAACAGCCAGGAAGTCCCAGCCTTGGCAGGGCCAGTCCTCCCTCAGGTCAGCTTGGGACCAGCCCTGCAAACCAGAAATGGCCTTTAAATGATGAGTTTTGAAGGTGCCAGCACCCAACTCCTCGGCTTCTCTTACTTTTTGCCTTCTTGCCAGTCCTCCTGCTTTACAGACAGGACATATCACTTCTTCTAATTGCTCAAGGACTCCCTGGCCAGGACCCGTGTGAGGGTTTGGCCATTAATAACAGACATGGTTCCATATCTCAACCAGTGTCCACCTCCCTCCCTCACAGCTCCCTCCCCTTCAGGTGAGTCTCTGCCAGAAAAGATTTGGGATCTGTGGCAAACTCCAAGTCTCTGGAGAGTCTTTGGCCTCCTCCACTGATCTCCAGCCCCAGCAGAGTGACTCTTTGCTTGCTCAGAGCAAGTTTATCCTGGAAGCCCTCACTGATACTCAGCCACATTCGTCACTTGAGTCTCTGCAGACCCTTTGCCAGTTCAGGTGGGGTTTCTGACTTCGCCCTTTCCCCCCAGCTCTCAGCTCTGCTCGGGCCAGCCCTGAGAGATGCCTGGCTCCAAGCCACACATCAAGGGCTGGTATCAGATCTGGAGCACAGAGTTTCTTTTTTATGGGGATAAGTTTGGCAGCCACGGGCCCACTCTAGCTGACTGCTGAAACCTCTCCTCCCGTCTGGTTTTCCCAGCCATTCATTGCACCAGGATGCCAAACCAAGCCAGAGGCACCTCCTGGGGACATTTCTCTCCAGGCCATGCTCTTTGACCCCATGTGAGAACATCCCTCCACATCCTGCACGAGCAGGACACATCCTGCGCCACCAGGACACATCCTGCTGCATGCCAGGTCCTGCCCATGCCCTTCTCCTCCTCACTGGAGTTCAGGCTGTGTGGGAGCTGCTCTGTTCTGGAGATCAATGAAATTGGCATATTCACTCTTTTTTTGGAAATACAAGCTTGGTACTGATAGCTTCAGAAGGTTAGATCAGCACATGGAGATGTCCTGCTGGAGGAATGTTCCCTTCACCTTTCTTTTTTAATGTTCCAAGGAGATTTTTTTTTCTTTTTAATCAGTACAAAAATCAGACAAAAGCCACACTGTGCTGGAGTACTGAAAGTACATCCCAATAATTCAGAGTAAAATACAAGACAGGAGTACTCACTCCCCAGACAGCCATTTAAGCAAAAGAAATTCCTGGTTAAAATCCTAAAAGACCTGGCCAATGCTACGGATACACACAGTTCCAAATGAGCTGGTGGTACCTTAACACACTCCTAAACAGGTGGCTGAGAAAGCATTTAAAGGATTAATGACATCTTTCTGATCCTTTATCCATTGCCTGTGGTGGGGGATTGCAGCTAGAGGGTCTTTAAGGTCCCTTCCAACCCAAGGGCTGTAGGGGATGAATTCCCCCTTGGAGTTTGTCTCTTCAGGGAGGGGTGCCCTGTCCACATGGCCCCACGAGCTTGGACAACAAGTACTTGGACAACAAGTACATTTTGGAGAGTTCTGGGGTAGAGCTGGCCAAGAGGCAGCCCTGGACTTGTGCTTGGGGCAGGCTGGTGGCCCAGCATGAAGAATCACAGAACAGAATCACAGAATCATGGAAACTCCTGAGCTGGAAGGGACCCCCAGGATCACCCAGCCCAGCTCCTGGCCCTGCCCAGACCCCCCAACAACCCCACCCTGGGCACCCCTGGCAGAGCTGTCCAAACCCTCCTGGAGCTCTGGGGCTGTGCCCATTCCCTGGGGAGCCTGGGCAGTGCCAGCACCCTCTGGGGGAAGAACCTTTCCCTGAAATCCAACCTGAGCCTGCCCTGGCCCAGCTCCAGCTGTTCCCTGGGTGCTGTCCCTGTCCCAGAGATGGGAGCTGCCCTCAGCAGGAGCTGCAGCCCCCACTGAGCTCTGTTCTCATCTCCTCTGCTCCAGCTGAACAAGCCCAGCTCCCTCAGCCTCCAAGCCCTTCACCATCTTCCTCAGCCCCCCACGCCTGGTGACACCACGGTGTCAGCCTGCTCTGCCCAGGTGCCTTTCATGACCAGAAGGGCCTGGTGGTCACACCCCTGGCTGCTCTGGGCCACCACCCTCAGTCTGCAGCAGCCCTTGGTGGAGCAGCAGGTCCCAGGGTTTCTAGATGGCCCAAGGGTGGCCATCCCTGCACTAAGCTGTCCCCAGGAGGCAGGGATGGGCTAGGAAGCACGTTCCCAGCTCCCTGCACCAAGCAGGGAGTGCTGGCCCACGGGAAGGGCTGGCCCACGGGAAGGGCTGGCCCCCATGTGCATCCTGCTGGTGTTTTGTCTCCCGAGGGGTCAGGCAGGCCCAGGAGCTGTCAGGAGCTCTCCGTGCCAGCACTCTCCGTGTGAGGCCACAGCGTGCTTGCACAACATAACAGAAAGTGATTTTCACACTTGACAACAATGAAGTATTCTTGTGCTTAACAACAAGCATGCGCTCTCTAGACTTGGTTGCCTTTTGCAAAGCCCTTAAATCCATCGGGGCCATCGCACTCTCCCAAGGGGAGCAGTGACAATCTGCTCTGCTGCTGCCTGGGGGGGATGTTCTGGGGACAGCTGCTCACGTCCTGGGGGACAGCAGACACCCCAGGCTGCAGGGGAGGAAGGAGGGTGGGAATGCAAGCCAAGAGCTGTGCTGATGGGACCAAAGGCAGGGAGGGCTGTGGGAACAGCAGGAGGATGAGGTGCAGCAAGGCGAGCCTTGGGCTCAGCCAGGCAGATCCTCAGGGCTCCCTGCCCAGGTCAGGGTGCAGGGAAGGGTCTCAGGGCTGTCCCAGAAGGGTCAAGGGCTACCTGGCAGCCTGTCCCCCACCCCCAGAGCAGCCGTGTCACCCTGCCTGTCCCCCACCCCCAGAGCAGCCGTGTCACCAGCGGGCGGGACGGGGCTCCCGGTACCAGCTGGGGCTCCCCCCCTGCAGCCAGCCTGGGACACGCCCTGAGGCAGCACAATGGGCTCGGTCCCAGCCCATCCCTCATCCCTGGGAATGCTGCTATCCCAGGAGTGCTGCCATTAGTTGGGAGTGCAAACTACACCGTGCTGACTCTCAAAGAAAGTTGGGAGTGTTTCCTTTTCTTTCCCCTTCCAGTACGACCGCAGAGCTCCACAGAGCTCCTGAATGAGGAGCTGGCTGTGTTTGCTGTCCTTCAAACCAATCTCTGCTCTTGGAAACATCGCTGGAAAGCTCATTTGGCAGAATTTCATTGCGAGCTGCTGGTCTGGAGATGACAGGTGTATTTGGCAACATCTCGTACAGCTGTGCATGGCTCCCACCTTCCAGGAAACACACCCTGAGGAACATTGGTGAGAGAGCCAGGCACCACCAGAAACTCATCCAGAACAAAAGCTCAACACAACCTAAGAGCCATTCCAAATATTTGTTATAAAAAAAAGGCGAAAAGAAATTACACACGAGGAATTTCAGTCTGAATCAAACTGTACATCATCATTCCTCACCACCCTTTTAAAGGTCTGTTGGTTTCCAACTGAAAAATGCCACTGACAAACCACTTGCACTCAGACAAAGCCACCTGGCCTTGATCCTGACACTTGCAGTCACTTGACTGATTTTTCCCCCCAGGAACAGACCTTTATCTGTACAGAACAGCCATTTCAGTGAAAGCCTCTTGTTCAGCAGAAAAGCTCCTGGACTGAGAGGCAGAGGAAGAAGAGGAGGTTGAGGATCAAACCCTGCAGCCCAGGAAGAGAGGATCATTCCTGGCTGTCCCAGTCTGGATGTGGCAGGACTCTGTTCCCCTGTCCCTGTCTCTGTCCAGCCCAGCCAGGGTTGGGCTGTGCCCTCCCAGGGCTGTGCCCTCCCAGGGCTGTGCCCAGGGACACACAGGGCTGCTGTGACCCTGAGGGAGGGTTGAGTGCTAGCAGAGGGTCCTGGGGGCTCCAAGCATCTCTCCCATGGAATAGGGTGGGGTCATGGGCATCTCACTCTCTCCCCAGGAAAATGAAAACCCATGACACACCATGCTGCATGGAGAAAGGCTGGGGGTCTACAGCTGGGGAAATCGTGCTGCCTCCTGTCCTGGGAGATGCCACACTCTCCCTGCCAGGGTCCCAGGGCTCCTGTCTTGTGTGAAACCTGGTGACAGTCCTGCACTGCCCTGCCACAGGCAGTGCCATGGCTGGAGCCCCATTCCTGGGGACAGAGCCCATTCCAGGACACCCCTCCATCCTCATGCTGCTGGGCCCTGCTCTGCTCAGGCATTTGCCAAAGACAAAGGAGCTCAGGAAGTGTTTGGACAAGGCTCTCAGGTACCTAGTGGGACTCCTGTGACTGTCCTGTGTAGGGTCAGCAGTTGGGCATTGGTGACCCTTCCAGCTCAGGATATTCTGCTCTTCTGCCATTCTGTGAAGTGCTTGTTGGTGGTGTTTGCACTCATTCACTCACTGCACTCTGTGGAGGTCTGTGCGTGTCAGGCTGGCCCAGCACAGTGAGGGATGAGCTCATGGGATCTGCCATGGCAGCACAGGGCACGGCACCCCAGCACCTCAGCGTGGTTAGAAATTTCTGGCCTGTACATGACAGAACCTTCCTGCACGGGACTGAAAACATTTATTCTGGAAGGCTCTGGATGCTCGTGGCTAAAAGCAATAAATACGGATTTAATTTCATAGTTAATACCCTGTCCAGGGTAAAATGCTCATTTTTAATATCGTTGCCTGCGATCTGACATTACCAATGAGATGTTGCAATGCAATCTCTGAGTCATTGCGCAGCAGATAATGGTATTTTCTGGAGTTCAGTCTGGAGGAGTTGGCCCCATTTATCAAGCTCGGAAAAAGCGATGCCAGAGAGTCTGCCAGAGAGTCTGTCTGGCCTGTGCTGCACACGAGTTACGTGACCCAGGACTGCAGGAGAGGGGGAGAGAGGGAGCAGACCTGGGTGTTGCCATGGGGGATCTCCTGGGAGTGTGTCCTACACTCTCCTCCCTTAGGGTCAGCCAAGAGACTCCTGAGTTTGGGGTACGAGGGAGTCAGGAGCGGCCACGTCGCTCCACCTCTGCTTTGTTTTTAGGCTGCCCCAAGGGAGCTGCTGTCCCACGGCATGACCAGGCACAGCTGGGATTTGGGGTCTGGGGAGTCTCGGTGGCATGGAGGTGATGCCTTGGGAAGGCTGAGCTGGAACAGAGAGTGGACAGAGCTGGAGAATAAAGTAAATATTTATTGAAAGGCCTTTAGGGTACACCTTGGGCAGGACAAGAGCCTGGCCAGGGCTGCACCCAAAGGTGGAGCCAAAATGGTCACAAAATGGACACAAAATGGCTAACCAGTCACGAGGTCTCACACTTTGACAAGTTTCGATCCATTCTCATTTTGGGGTTTCATTGTCCAATTACAGCTCCAGGTGATGCAGTCCCATCCTTCTTGTTCCTCCCTTCAGCCACCCTTGTTTGTGCTTTTTGCCCTGAACACTTGTCCCGGCTGTCCTTGGTGTGCAGCAGGAGAAGGATTTGTTTTGTGTCCCTGCTGTGTGCAGAGCTGAGTGAGCCTGAGTGTGAGCTCAGAGCTGCACCCCTGGGCAGCACAGAGCCTGAAATACAGGGAAGAGAAAACTGAAGGCATCACCATGAGCAGGATGCAGGCACTTCCAACTGCTGGGCAGAGCCATGGCAGCTCCGAGGCACTGGAAAGACTTTATGGAATCCAGGAGTCCCTGGCCACTTTTGCCATTTTTAGGTAGTGGATTGGCTGCTCTCAGTATCTGTCTGTTGAGTGCAGGCTGTGCTCCTTCCCGATGCCACTCGCTGACTCTGAAGCTGTACCTGTCACCCAGCTGGGGAGGGGGACAAAGCAGCCTCTACCCACAGCAGGAGCCCCCCCATCCTTCCCCATTTTGAAAAGCCAGAGTTTCTGGAAGAGTTTGATGAGCTATTCCTGACATGCCGTGGAATATGGATAACAGCAGCTCCTGCCATGCCTGGGGTCCCAGCAGAGCTTTCACAGCCTGGCCAGGTGACAGCTCAGTGCTCTGCACATGATGCCGGTAGGAGCAGCTTGGCAGGGTGCAGACGGCACAGTGTGAGCATCTGGGAAGGTGGGAAAGTGGGATGGGGGGAATAAGCAGGTGGGAGAGGATGTCACATGGAAATTCTGTCTGTGGTCACAGCACAGCAAGGACCTGGAGCTGCTGAAGAGAGCCCAGAGGAGGCTCCAGGATGAGCAGGGGGAGGGAGCAGCTCTGCTGGGAGGAAAGGATGGGAGAGCTGGGATTGTTCAGTCTGAAGAAGGGAAGCTTTCAGGTGATCTAATTGTGATCTTCCAGGACCTGAAGGGAACCCACTAGGGCTTGGAGTGACAGGACAAGGGAGAATGGCTTCACACTGGCAGAGAGCGGGTTTAGATTTGATATACAGAACAAATCCTTCCCTGGGAGGGTGGGCAGGCCCTGGCACAGGTGCCCAGAGCAGCTGTGGCTGCCCCTGGATCCCTGGCAGTGCCCAAGGCCAGGTTAGATGGGTCTTGGAGCAGCCTGGGACAGTGGAAGGTGTCCCTGCCATGGCAGGGGTGGGCTGGGCTTTAAAGTCCTTCCCAATCCAAGCCACTCTATAATTCTGTTGTCCTATGAAGTTAAGAGCTGGTTTGGGTCACTGTGAATTGGGTGTATTCTGAAGGACTCTCACTGCAGGCTTGGTTCTCTATAATCAAATTCCCAGCTTTTCCTCAGTCTCCCAACACCCTTGTGCCCAGTGTGCACAGGAGCTGGGTGCTGGGCACACCCAGGCACTCAGGGGCAGGGCAGTGGCATTTCCCTGCTGCCCTGGGAGCGTTCATCTTCTCCTGTGAGGAGGCACAGCCTGCACAAAGCTCTGCCAGAGCCGCTGGATTCCCCAGCCCCCCTCCCCATGTCAGAGCACCCCGAGGTGTCTCTGTGGCTGATAATCTGTCCCTGCCTGTGCACATTGACCCAAGCCACTCTGCAGCAGCCATCTGGCTCCTCCATTTGTTTGTCTCACCACCTCAGTGTCGACACGGATGATTTAATGTATTTCCAGATCATTGATAAGGCAGTTGAATAGCCCAGGGCCCATCCCTGAACCCTGGGGAGCTCTGTTTCCCCCCTCTGGATGTGGAGCTCCCACTGACAGTTGCAGCTGGGACACCCCACAGGCAGCTTTTAATCTATTAAATATGGCCCATGTTGATTGGGTATTGTTCTGTTTTCTTCACCAAAATGTAGCAGGACCACGGCAATCGCCCTGCAGGAGTCTGAGTGTGTTACAACACCAATATTATTTTATCAATCAAAATAGTGATCTCAGTAAAAAGGTGAGTCTTAGTTTGACACATTCTGTTTTCTGTAGGTCCGTGTGAGTTAGCCTGAGTCACATTTGTCTCACCTAAACTTGTCTGTCTTTTGGAGGGGCCTGACCAGAGGTGATGCCCAACCCCTCCAAGCGAACACGGGTGAGCAGATTTCTTGTGTAGCTGCTGACTGCTCTGTGCCTCCATCCCAAGCCTAACACAACCCACAGCCTCACCAGAGCTGGAATTATTCCCTTTACACTGACAGAAGTTTCTGCTATTTTGCTCAGGTTTGCAGCCCATTCTTTATTCTCAGCTCTTGGCTTTCCTTATGAGCTTTCCACAGCTTCTCACTTCTCATTCATTATTATCAGTTTCCACTTTCTTAAGTTATATATGATTTTTTATTTTTCACTGTTGTCTTCACTTCCCTCATGAGCCAGAGTTGTCTATTTTTTTAACCAACGTTGCCTTCTTTCTCAATTGTGGGATTGTGGTTTTGGGGCAACGCGTAAAATGTTTTTCAACAATTCCCACTTAGCATTCATATTTTTCTGATTAAATTCCTTCTCCCAATTGATTTGGTTCATAATTGTTTCCAGCTCTGTGAAACTGAATCGTTTTAGCATTAAGTGGATGTATTTTCAGAACAGAGCTTCACTTTAAATATTCGTTTTATTGTCATTTTGCTTTTTGGTTAAATAAACTAAAGCACTCTTTGAGAATTTTGGCGTGCATTTTGGGGTCACAGAACTGGGAAATGGAAATTGTTCCTGAGAAAAGTTGTTTTCATGAGATGTTTTTTGTCAACATATATATTAATTTGACTAAACCGAGGACGGTTTGAAATCCTGCAGCTTAAAATGGCATCATCCCTCGTTTGGCAACTGAAAATTGAGACACCAGGTCCAAATTTTTTTTCTTTTTGGATTCTCCAAGTTTCCCCAACATTCTGCATTTGGCAGTTAAAATTAGAAATTCTTCAATCACTTAGAGGTTTTTCAGATTTCATTGGAAATAAAATTTATTTTGTTTTTGTTTTTGTGTTTGTGTTTGTGTTTGTGTTTGTTTTTATTTGATTTTGATTTTGATTTTGATTTTGATTTTGATTTTGATTTTGATTTTGATTTTGATTTTGATTTTGATTTTGATTTTGATTTTGATTTGGTTTTGGTTTGGTTTTTTGTTTTTGGTGGTATTTGTTTGTTTGTTTTTGTTTGCGTTTGCGTTTGCGTTTGCGTTTGTGTTTGTGTTTGTGTTTGTGTTTGTGTTTGTGTTTGTGTTTGTGTTTGTGTTTGTGTTTGTGTTTGTGTTTGTGTTTGTTGGAAAATTAAGTTTCTCTTTGAAATGAATAATTTGATGTCCAAAATACCACATTTCGCTGACAAGCATTTGAGCCAGCAGTGGTGACTCGCTCTGGGGAGGATGCCCACAGCTGGGACGTCCCCGATCTCAGCACCAGCCCTGCCTGTGCAACCCTGGACAGGACCCTGTGGCTGTGGGGCCTTTGTGAACTCCACACTTTCCTCAGTTCCTGGGGTTTTTTTCACTGGCTCAGATACTTCATGGCACTCCTCTGGATGGAGGAGTGCAGGAGTTAACGTGCCTTGTTCTCATGAGTCGCTTTTTCATTCACACATTAAGGATCTGCAGAACCATTTACTGCCTTTCAAGGACAGAAGGGATCATCTCTGACTTCTGCACAGCAGGCAGGGACTTTCACCTGCTGGTCCTTGCATCCTGCCGGCCACATCTGGTCAATAAAAAGCATTTCTTTTACAATGAGGTGCCCACTCGTGAGTTAAGGCCTTTCTGCTGGAAGCAAACCTGCTGCATCTCCAGCCAAGCTGGGCCAGTGGTGCTGTGTGTTAAAGTGCCCTGGATATTTTCTGTGCAGGCCCTGGGCTCTGCCTGCCAGAGGAAGGAGCAGAGCTCTGCCAGGCAGGGCTCCCTCCCACGCTGGCCGTGCTGGATCACTGCAGGCGCTCCCGCTTGCCTACAGGAAATAACGTCCAATGTTCCTGGGATTGCTTCTGGTTTTCTCCAAATCTTTCAAACTCCTTTAATGCTCCCAGAGCCCAAGGCAGCCCAGGCAGGCTTCTCCTCCAGCTCCCATCCTTCTCCTCTTCTGCTTCCTCCCCTGAGAGACCTACAAATGTACACACACTTATAAGTGCAGGATTGCTTTGAGGATACTTCCTCATGGCTTCTCTGCCCCAGTCCCTGCCTGGGAGATTTTACTGACCTGTCCATAATGGACATTCCTTCCTCAGCCACCTTGCCAAGCATTGTCCCCACCATTGGCCCTGGGCTCAGCAGCCATGGGGCTCCCAGCCCTGGTGGTGGACAGACTTGAGGGATCCTCTCACATTGGCTGCTTCCTCTGATGCCTTCAGTTTTCTCTTCCCTGTATTTCAGACTCTGTGCTGCCCAGGGGTGCAGCTCTGAGCTCACACTCAGGGTCACTCAGCTCTGCACACAGCAGGGACACAAAACAAATCCTTTTCCTGCTGCACACCAAGGACAGCTGGGACAAGTGTTCAGGCCCAAAAGCACAAACAAGGGGGGCTGAAGGGAGAAACAAGAAGGATGGGACTGCATCACCTGGAGCTGTAATTGGACAATTAAACCCCAAAATGAAAATGGACCAAAACTTGTCAAAGTGTGAGACCTCGTGACTGGTTAGCCATTTTGTGTCCATTTTGTGACCATTTTGGCTCCACCTTTGGGTGCAGCCCTGGCCAGGCTCTTGTCCTGCCCAAGGTGTACCCTAAAGGCCTTTCAATAAATCTCTGCTTTATTCTTCAGCTCTGTGCAGTCTCTGTTCCAGATCAGCCTTCCCAAGGCATCAGTGGTGAAGGCAGCCCCAGGAGGAGTGTGAGGACTGCAGAACCACTGCACATTCTGCCAGCAGAGCGTGGCCATAGCCACAGAAAGAAGCCCAGCCCTGGCCACAGGGATCCATGGGCTTCCTGCTCCAACCCATCAGGGCTCTGCAAACATTGAGTGCCACAGGAGGTGGTTTGCAGAAAAGCTACCCCGTGGAGAAGGCTGGAGGAGGAGAAGCAGCTCCTGGAGCCCTACACAGAGCTCTGACCCTCACCTGGCTTGCACGGGGCCCCTGTTCCCACTGCCCAGCTGCAGGGAGGAGCTGGGCAGGGGCTGCAGAGGCCGGGCCAGCCTGCAGCTACCGCCGGCACTCCCGGCTGGAAAGAGTGCCTCCAGCTCCGGCTGCCCTGGTGCCAACATCCTACATGTTTTACAGCTGACCCGCAAGGAATGTGTGTCACTGAAGAGGATATGTAGCCCTGGAGAACATAAACCACAGCTGCATTGTTTAAAAGTATCTCCTGAACCGGGTTGGAAGAGCAGGCGAGGATGATCTCAGGGAGATAACTCCAGGAGTGTGTGAGCAGGAACGGCCCCGCTACCTTCGCCAGTGGAAGATTCTTATAAATTCACTCCTCCTGCCATCCTTTTGCAAAGGGTCAGAAGATGTTCTGACAATAGCAGCATGCAAATATTTCAGAACTTGGCCACACGCTGAGCAAACACTCTGGATAGTTTCACGAGTAGATTAAAATGCCAGATCAGCGAGCAGCACTGCACTTTAAATATGCTCGCTAATTTATTAAGTTTATTCTTAGCAAGCTTGCAGGCTTCAGAAAGTTAAATTTCTTGGTGACAAATGGAGCTGGGCGGGCAGGGCGTGCGTGGCCCCGGAGGCAGCACAGGGGAGCAGGTCCCACTGAGCCCTGCACGGGGCAGAATCCCCAGGGGAAGAGCCAGCACGGGCTTGGTGTCAGGACTCTTGTACAGCTACAGAGCACAAAACCAGGGCTCTTGGCACATCCCACGCTCCTCCAAGGAGCTGCTGCCTCCCACTCCAGGCTTAGACACCCCTTATCTGTTTCCCGTGTGTGCTGTGGGTTAACTGCTCTGGGCACCACTCCTCAGAGCACTCCTGTGCTCCAGCAACAGCAGCAGGTCACCTCTCACACCAGGGCAGAGCCAAACACACCTCCCCTACAAGGACACCATCTGCCGTGGTCCCAAATGACAGCCCTGTCCCTCTTCCTGTGTGCCCTGGCAATGCTGTGCCCAGGACCTCTCATCTCCCTGTGCTCAGCCCAGGTGAGCCAAAGCCTGGACTCAGGAGCTTGTTGATGCCTTATCCGAGTCCAGACTGGTGGGAGGTGTCTCAGGTGGGACACAGCAGTTACCAGATACCCCTTCAGGCAGCATTCAGGGCCCCACTGCCCCTCAGCCCTCTGCCTCTGCTGTTCTCCATGGCCCTGAAGACCTGGAGCAGGGTCTGGAGTAGCAGGGTTTCCTCAGGAGGAAACCAATGCTAGCACTCCTCCTTAAGACATATATTTTTAGTTTCCTTCTTATCCAAACTGAACTGAAGAGTGTGTTCAGGAGCCCTTCTGAAGGGCTGTGTGTCCACCTTTCACCACCATTCTGAAGGTGAAGCCTGACAGCAGGACAGAGCTCTGGGATGATGTGGGGAGTCCTGTGCAGCAACTTTGTCCAACCTCTTCAGCCCTGGGAGGACCCTGGAAGCACCACAGGACCAGGTGCCACTGGGACATGAGCCAGTCCCTGCCAGGAGGGCACTGACACTGCTGCACTGATGGGGGAAAAGGGATTATGCACCTTCTTATGTCTGTTTTTACTGCACTGCTAAGGAGAGGGGGGTCTTTTCAAGTGGGGAAGGGGATGCCACAGCCGCGGGAGCCCTGGCTGCTCTTAGGGCTTGATGCTGGAGCCTGGTGGGACACAGGCCTGGAGAGCAGAGAGCAGTGACACGGGATGTGTGAGCAGCAGGGACTTTACCGAGCTGGAAAACCACCTAGAAGAGCATTCCTGTCACTGGAGCTGCACTCAGCAGAGAATGGAGGGAGCAGCAGGCCTGGCTGTGTGGGCAGCAGCTCAGCACTCCATGGACCCAGCCCTACCCTCCACCCAGCTCAGGGGTGCCCTGTGACAGGGATACAGAGAAGGCAAGTCCTGATGCACAGGGATGCAGAGAGGGAGAAGCCCTGTGGCACAGGGAAGTAGAGAAGGGAGAAACCCCTGTGGCACAAGGATGCAGAGAAGGGAGAAGCCCCTGTGGCACAGGGATGAAGAAAATGGAAGCCTCTGTGGCACAGGGATGCAGAGAGGGAGAAGCCCTGTGGCACAGGGATGCAGAGAGGGGAGCAGCCCTGTCGCACAGGGATGCAGAGAGGGAGAAACCCTGTGGCACAAGGATGTAGAGAGAGGAGAATCCCTGTGGCACAGGGATGCAGAGAAGGGAGAAGCCCTGTGGCACAGGGATGGAGAGAGGGGAGAATCCCTGTGGCACAGGGATGAAGAAAATGGAAGCTTCTGTGGCACAGGGATGCAGAGAGAGGAGAAGCCCTGTGGCACAGGGATGCAGAGAGAGGAGAAGCCCTGTGGCACAGGGATGGTGAGAGGGGAGAATCCCTGTGGCACAGGGATGCAGAGAAGGGAGAAGCCCTGTGACAGGGATGCACCGAGGCACGATCCCTGGGCAGGGAGCAGCCTGTCAGCCCTAGGGCGAGGGCTGGGCACTCTGTGCTGGGACAGCTCCTTGGGAGGGCGATGCCAGCCACCGTGGCCATGCCTACGTGCTGTTTGTGGGGCAGAAACAGGGCCCTGTGAGCCTTCCAGAGACAGAAAACAGCGGGATCCTTTGAGCTGGAGCTGGCAGCCATGTGGGGCTCTGGGGAGCTGTTGTTCATTGACCCTCTTCAGAAGGGACTCACGCCTCTCCTGCTAATGCTGGGAGGGAAAAGACTTTCCCAGGAACGTTTCCTGAGCTGGGAGCAAATCCCACATGGCACCACAACCCTCCGTCAACAGCAAAGGCATGTTATTGTTCCTCGCTGTGCAAATGAGCTGTGGGACCCAAGGCAGCGTGTGCCTCTGCTGGTAGTTAAACAAACTGGCTCTGCCCCGTCCAGCAGCGTGCTGGGCCGTGTCAGGGCCCTGCAGAATGACCTGCTCTGACAGCCCCTCTCCCCTGATCCAGGATTTACTGCCCTGCAGACAGCGAGCAGCACGCACACGCGTGTGCTGGGCTGGACCTGCACCCAGCGGTGTCCCTGTGCTCTCACCAGCCCCTCATCCTCGGCATTCCAGCAAGTCCCTGCCTCAAAACCAGCTCCTGTAATGAGATGCTCAGCTCTGTTTCCTGATCTTTGCCCTGCCCCAGCAGCGGTTTGGCTTCTAGAAATGCAGGAAAGTTGCAAACTCAGTCCTTACACTTTATTGCACTGTGGGAGCAGCGCCACGCCCTTGCTCACAAATTCACCCATGTGCAGGGAAGCCTTTTGAAGTGAGAGCACCCCAGAATGTCTCCCTCAATAGGCCACAGCCACTCTGTTTTCTTCCCCTCCAGCAGCCAGAGCAGCACATGGTGAAGATTTACCCTTGGGAGGCCAAAAAAAATCATATAAAGGATAAACCCAGCCCTGCAGTTAAAAGGATTAGAAGACTGTAAGGAGAAAAGAAAGTTCTGGAGACTGGTCCAGAGTACCATGGATGCTGGGCGTGAGAGGCTGCACTTGGTGACAACTCAGAGGGCTCACTTTCCATGCTGCTAACATTCCAAAGGACAGAGGCCAGCTCTCCCAGTGTGGGAAATCAAGGCACAGAAAATCCTCACAATCTTGTGCATGCAGGCCCAAATGCAGAAAAGAATACAGGGTTTGACTTGAGACCTTGGAAAAGGCTTCCAAACTTAGAGACCGTAAGTGAGAATGTGGGTTTGTAGTTTAAGTGGAGGCTATTAAGCTAAGAAGTGGAAAGTTTTAAGGTTTTAAATTTTGGACATAGAAGTAGTTACAGAAATAGTAAGAAGTTTTAAGGTGTAGTTCTGTAGGATTGTGTGTCAGTAGGATTGAATAAAATTGCATTGAGGCAAAATGTGTGATACAATTAATTAGGGATCGGTGTGAAAGTTAAAACAACATGTGTGGCAGTATTTTATTGGCTAATTAACCTTTAAAACCCCTTGTAGTCTGTGGTCGTGGGACCACTGACCATGAAATCCTGGTGAATGAGGTGAAGACATTCTCACTTCTTAAGCCTGAGGCAATAAATCATCTTTTAAGATGTCTCCCAGTGGTCACATCTCTCTTAAAATCCTGAAACCCCATCAGAGGCCAGAGCCTGCCTGGGGGCTGGGTGATGCTCTGAGAGACACAGTGCCAGGTGAGATCTTCCCTTCCTCCCGAGCAGAGCCCCCAGGGACAGACAGAGGGGCAAACAGAGGGTGAGGAACCTCCCTGGGCACTGCTCCAGCAGTGGTGAGTGTCTTACGGTGCCTGTGCAGCCCTGTGTAGGTCCCACAGCTGCTCGAGGCTCCCAGAGAGGAGCTCTTGGCACCCCAAGGTGTCCTGCTGGGACAGAGCCAGGGGAGAGCAGGGACTGGAGGGGTTGGGATGCACCAGGTGGGGCTGGTCCCTGCTCTGCATGAGGGTGAGTGGCAAAGCCTGCTCATTGCAGCCTGGGCTTTATTTTAGTTCATTTTACTCCTTCACAGCTCTGCAAAGGCGCCTGCTGGTCCTTCATCCCACACCTGCCAGCCACCAGGGCTGCTCCAGGAGTCACAGCGTGCTGGGTGATGGGCGCATGTCCCAAAACCAATCCTGGGGACTGGCTGCTCCCCACGGGGCAGAGCTCTGTCTGGAGGGGAGACACAACCCACAGCACCAGCCCAGTGCCACTGCCACCCCTGCAGAGCACCAGCAGACCCCTCCCCTCAGCGCTGTGAGGGGGCACACAGCCCCGTCCTGAGGCTGCTTGTGGCTGTCACACTGCCACAACAGGGTTCAGAGCCAGAAAATCCCAGGGGACAGCTGATAAACCCTCTGCATCTGTTCCAAAAATGCCCGTGCAAGTGGGGAGAATTTCCTGGCTTGAGGTTGGGCCATAAATCAACGTGAGTCAGCAGAGCCCCCTGACAGTATGTGCCCTTCCCTGGTGCCTTCTGCAGGGCACTGCCAACAGCCCAGGCTGGTGACTGCCTTGTGTCTGGGAGATGGACAAAGGCAGGGCTGGAGGCAGCAGCCAGAGAACCCTGAAGGAACCTGGCAGCTGTGGTTTCACTCACCCTGGCTTCTCACCCCGAGAGTGGCTGGGGCCTTGAAGAGAGCATGGCAGGGAGGCTGGCAGGGCTTTGGGGCTGTTCCCTGAGCACCTCTGATCTCAAGTGTGAGCCCTGTGGGAGCCAGGGAGGGCAGGGAGGACAGGGCTGCTGCTCTTGGGGGCACACTCTGGGCTGGGGAGGTCCAGGTCTCTGCAGCAGCAGTGGAACAGGCTGGCAGAGGAGTCTGGTGCCTCCTGCCACTGCCCTGGGGGTGGAGGGGTCTGTGCTGCATCTCTGAATCACCCACCCTCCATGGAGCTGTGCTGGTGGGCTCCAGGTGAGCTGGCACTAGGAGGGATTGTTGGATCTCATCTCCAGTAACGGGGCGGGGCGGCCAAGGGGCGCTCCACGGGTTCTTGATTTCATTATCAGTCTTGGTGGAGGTGCAGGCATAAAAGGTGGTGAAACTCACGCCTTAACAACAAAAGCCAAAGTTCTCTTTGTTACAAGGCCTTTTAAAAGTTTTTTACCCAATAGATTAATGCTAAAAGTTTAAAAACATTTAAAGTTAAACATTAAAAAGTTAAAAACTTAAGCCAGTCAATAAACACTGCAGGTACACCTTACAGCATACAGTGGTTGGTTGTTTTATTCTTTTTTTGCAGCTCAGAAACTCTCTATGCTCCGAATATTTCAAGGCCTAAAATTCAACTATGTTTCAAACCTCTGTCTATATAAACTTATTGCAACACTGTGAAAATCCTTTTTCAGCCCCCACAAATGATGTCCCCACTGTGCACAGTCCCCACACTTCCCCCAGAGCTGGGGACACCTGCAGACTGTCTGAGCCCAACAACCAGCCTGTGACGAAGGACACTCACAGCCAGCCTGCTGGGGGCCCAGAGGTGGGGAGGTGACAATAGCCCTGCCACAAATGTGTCACAGTGTGGAGGACACTCACAGCCAGCCTGCTGGGGGCCCAGAGGTGGGGAGGGGACAATAGCCCTGCCACAGATGTGTCACATCTGGCAGAAAGACATCCCGGCAGGTCCCTGCCCTCCAGCTCAGGGGCTTTGTCCTGGTGCAAGGCACCCCTGAGCCTGAGAGCAGGGCTGGATCTCTGTCATGTAAACCCCAGTGCATGAGCTGAGCTCCTCTGCAGTAACAGGCAAGAGGGCCAAGAAATAAAGCAGGTACATTCCGGGAATGCTGCAGCAGCAAACACTGCATGAATCACGTCAGGCTGCGTCTTCTTCCCAAAAAACACGCTGGGGTGGGCATCCCACCTTTGGAGCTCAGCCTTTCCTGCACACCAGGGGTGCTGGAGGAGTGGGATAGGCACCAGGCAGAGGGAGGTTTGACGCCGCCATGAGGTGGGGAAAAGCCACACGTCCCCTGCCCTGTGTCCCTCCTCCATCTGCACCCTCAGCTGCTCACCAGCATCAAACCAACGCCACCGGCCTGGCACAGGACACTGCTCCTGCCACAGCACCCAAACCACCCCTGCTCCTCTGGAATGCCTCACCCTGAATTCCAATGGGGTTTAATACGGACACACGAGAAATGGAGTGACCCTGGAGAGGAGCAGCAAGGGGACAAAGTGCAGGAAGGCACACAGTGAAAACTGATGGGGTTGGAGCTCTGGGCCTGGCACTGGCTTGGAGAGCAAATACAGCACAGAGAGAGACATCAGAATGAGGGAAATCATTGCCTACAGAACAGGAGGGATGCTGGAAAATGGGAGTGGGTTCAGAGAAGGGCTACAGGAATGACTGAGAGACAACAATCCTGGGAAACTCCAATACCATGGAAGGCAGAAGAAGCCCAACCACTTTTCCCAATGCAGGGCACAAGTAAAACAAGACTTGGCCCCACTCAGCCAGCACCTGCTGGGCAGCTGTGCAGCCCAAACCAAAAGGATTTCCAGCTGGTCCAGACCAGGAAAGCAAAGTGCCTGATGCAAACTGTGAGCCTGCCCTCTCTGATCCAGATCAGCCCTGACATGCAGAGGGCTCCGTCGGCTGGGTCACCCAGCTCTGCTCTGCCCAGGGGGGACTGTCACCCACGGAGCAGGCTGGCCTCCACACACAGAAAGCATGGGATGGTTCTCCTGACTCTCTGAGCCTTTCTGGGAGCAGGTCCCAGCTTTGGAGCTGGAAAAAAAGGCACCAGGGTCTCGAGCAGAGCAGTGGGGAGGGCAAGATTTTCTGCGAGGATGGGGATGAATGCAGGAGAGTCCATCTCCTTCCTCTCCGCGAGGCCGAGCCAGCTCGGTGAGGTCTCTGCTGGTTTCCTCTTGGCTGTCAGGCTCCTCACAAACACCAGCACAGCAGGACAGGGCCAGCCTGGCCAGCTTCCAGCCCTGGCTGCCATCAGACGGGAAATAAGGGAATTGGAGCGAGACCACAGCGACCACCAAGCAGCCAGCACTGGCACAGCAGGGCAACAACCCTGTGCCAGGCACGAGCAGGCAGCAGCACCACACCCCGTGCCCCAGCCCAAACGCTCTGGCAGCCAGGGAGCAGCTGGAGCATGCCCAGAGGAGGATGAGGGTGAGAGGAAGCCCCATGTGCCTCGGGCTCCCTCGGATGCTCCCGGGGAGCGAGGCAGCCAGGAGTCCCGGGGTGCTGCACGGCAGACAGCACAGCCGCGCAGTACGGAGCTTTCTGCTGGTTACATGTTTTATGAAAAGTTGCTGGCAAAAATGTGCATTTTCTTTGGCTGCGTTTTGCATGGATTTGGCAAAAATGTAACGTTAGTGTCTCCCCTTGAGAGAACTTTATTGAGTGGAACAAAGTTGGATATTTTTAGCTACCCATTGTTAGCTGGAGAACAAAGCCATAACTAAGATATTTTGTCTCTTACACTGAAATGGGACTATGAGACAAATCCATGTACAGTCATATGTGGCTGCCCATTCAGATGGAGCACGAGAGGGAAACTATTTTTAGCCTGAACACTCCACACAACAACCGCATTTCCCTTCCCCTCCAAGCTGGACCACCAGAATTCACAGGCAGCACCAGAGAGAGCAGCACTGGACAGGGGGACCTGGGGTCACAGCCTGCTGCTGTCCCTGGGGCCATCTGACAAGTGACATTTATAGGAGAGATCGGCTCATGTCATCCTAAAAGAGTCACTTTCATTTTTCTGCCTTTTGGGGTGCTTCCCCCACGCCCCACTCAGAGCTGAAATGACAAGAGGCAACAAGAAAAAAGCAGGATACAGACGGCTCTCAGTGAGGCAGAGGTTGTAGCGCTGAACCCTGAACCCTCCCCTTTTCCCAAAACACTTGTGCATGCCCTGAGGGCCGCTCGGATGAGGAGAGGATGCTCACAGGCAGCACTGAGGGGAAAGGAACCTGCACAGCCCTGGCAGCGCTGCCTCCCTTCCCGAACCCTCTGTGCTGGGAATGTCCTGGCTGCAGCTGCCAGGGCAGTGCTTTTGAGAGCTTTAACCCCGAGACATCAGAGAGGCCAGCATGAGACTGACAAACCTCCCCCGAGCGCTTCAGCGCTCAGCAAATGACATCAGTGCCTTCTGACTGGCAGCAAAGTGTTTGTATGACAGAAACAAAACGGCCCGTAAATGCCCCGGATTTCTGCGTGTGAGAGATGCTGGGAGCTTCTTCTGAGAGGTTTTTGTGGGTTGCAGCGGTGAGTCACTGAGAAGTTGCATTAAACACTGAGCATTTGGTGCAACCAGGATGACCCTCCACAGTTAAGGGAGCCGTGACACGCTCATGGCAAAGCACACCAGGAGTAAAAGCAGGGTGCCACTGCACAGCTGAGCTGCCAGGGGGGACCCACTGTGTCAGCTGGGGTGGGGGCACCACAGAAACCACCAGGGCAGCATCCAGATGGCTGCAGCACAGCGAGAACCTTGGGGAAGCTCAGCGGCCCATCTGCACCATCCTCCCTGTGCACAGCCAGCCCTGCAGCCCCTCTCCCTGCCAGCCTCGGGCAGGGCCGGCTCCCCAGTGCCAAACACACCTTGTGCCCGCTCCCGGAGAAGTGCCACGCTCCTCAGAGACCCCTCTGTAGTGCACGACCTGCCAGGTGCCACCGGGATCCCACAAACCCCAGGAGCAGCAGCAGGCAGCGGCGATGCCCGGCTGTGCTTGTCCCCCTAAGGCTGTCACCACACGCCAGTGCCGTGTGCCACCGTCACCAACGCGGCCAGAGGACAGAACAACACCAAGTAGAAGCATTAATTAATTACCTGAGGGCTTTTCGGCCGGGCTAGAGCGTCCTGGAGGAGATGCTGCTCTGCCACTCCTTGCCTGCTCCGCGGGTTAGGGCTGCTTTGACCGGGGAGCACTGATTGTGTTTTATAAACTTGAAGCACAGTAAGAACTGGTTTAAAATAGAGTGAACGGAGCTGGTGCGGGTGGAATTAGACAAACTCTGCGAGCTGCTTTTCCAAAAATAAATTAACTTCTTGCAGCCCGCGGAGCAGAGGCGGGGGACGGGGCCTCCCGGGAGAGCTGCCCGAGTGCCTCTGCCGCTGCTGTCCCTCTCCTGGCATAGCCCGGGGCTGCGGCTGCCCCAGCCCGGGCACACTCCATCCCAGGGCTGCATGGGGAGGGGGCAGCACTGCCCCGTGCCCCTCAGTCTCTCTGCAGCCCAGGAAAGTGTCTGTGCACTGGCAGAGGGGAGTGGAGGCACCTGAGGGAGTCGTGCCCCGGCAGTGAGGTGTGGGGCACAATCCCAACTAAAGGTGGGAGTCATGGGGCAGTCCCTGCCAGACTCGTTGTCTCAGCGTGTGCTGGGCATTTCTTTCAGCCCAGGGAGGCCAGACTGGGTGAGCAGGAACAGGTCTCCCTGGCACTGCAAAGTACTCGTGCTTGGATGAAACTGGGAGTGCTGGCTATGCTGAGCTGAAGGATGTGGCAGAGAGAACCGTAGGAAAGTTTGGAAGTGTTGGAAAGGACCCTAAAGACCATCCCATCCCACCTCTGCCATGGGCAGGGACACCTTCCTCTGTCCCAGGCTGCTCCAAGCCCTGTCCAACCTGGCCTTGGGCACTGCCAGGGATCCAGGGGCAGCCACAGCTGCTCTGGGCACCCTGTGCCAGGGCCTGCCCACCCTCACAGGGAACAATTCCTGCCCAATATCCCATCCATCCCTGCCCTCAGGCAGTGGGAAGCCATTCCCTGTGTCCTGTCCCTCCATCCCTTTTCCCAAGTCTTTCTCCAGCTCTGCTGAAACTCCTTTAGCCCCTGGAAAGGGCTTTAAGGTCTCCCTGGAGCCTTCTGCTCTCAGCCTCTCTCTTTTGGTGGCAGGGGCTGATCTCACACATGTGGCTGGGGGAGGTGGCACTTCTTTCATCCTGCTCTCCTGAGTGTGGGCTCAGGGCCCACACGGTCTGTCCCCATGTACCCGAGCTCTGGAGGGTTTATTGAGCTCTGTCCAGCATTCCCAGAGGTGCTGTCACCTTGAGCACAGCAGTCCCTCTTGCAGGCTGACCACCAAAGCAGGCATGACATGACCTGCCTATAAACCCCTGCACACCCCCAGTGCTTTCTCCTCACTGAGAACAAGCAGGATGATGTCCACCCACCTGTGCCCGCAGTGCCACTGTGGTGCTGGGGGACAGTGCTGGTGGCAGTCCCCTGCTTTCACCCTGCCCCACTGCCCCCCCAAAAATAAAAAAACCCTGTAGGTTTTTTGACACCAGCAGGGAGGTCCCTGGAAGCAAATCCCTCTTCTGACCGGCATCCAGGCCAAGGGCAGCCCTTCCTGGGCGGGCAGGATGCCACTCCCCGGGCAGGGAAAGTCCTTTTCCCTCTGTTTATTTATATCCATCTCGCTGTAAACTCACCCGCCGGCGAACCTGCTGTTCACACTAACAAACACGTCCCTTTGCTCTGCGCAGCAGCCACTGGCCAGGCAGACACAGGGAGCTGGGGGATCTCCACCAGCCCTTCTCCAGCTCTTCCATAAATCCCCGGCTCCCACTGGGTGTGTTTACATAGCAGCCTGTAAGTGAAGCCCTTTTGGCAGAGCAGCTCCTGGTCTAGGGGAGACCCGAGCCAGAGCCCCAAAAGCAATAATGAGACAGGCCTGATGGTCCCCATGGAAGGTTCTTTAGTGTCACAGCCAGACACTGCCCAGGAGAGGTCTGCTCATGGTGTGTTTGCACAGGACAGAGCTACAGTCCATACAAACGTCCTTTAGAAGCAGGAGGGCTTTAGGACAGGCAAAAAAAAAAGGAACAGTGACATTTCTGGGCTGGAGAGGTGAGTGTTTCTGTATTAAGTTTCTGTACCAATACAGCACCTGTGCTGTTGTTTAGGCTGCCATCCCTAGAGCTCAGAGTTAAAAATCCACAGTGGGCAGTGGAACAACTCACACTTCCCTCAGGTTCCTTCCAAGCCACCTGCTGTCCATCCACTGCCCCAGCCCACGGGGGACACTGGAGTTTTGGCCAGAAGCTCCTTGCAGAGGAAGATCTCCTGGACAGTTTTGCCCCAGGAGCTCGGGTGGGGCAGGACCTTCCTGCAGCACCATGAGAGCTGGCAGCCAGGCCAGCGTGAGGAGGAGAGGGAGCTCAGAGGGGCTCAGGGGCAGCTTCCAGAGCTTCCCTGCATGCTGACACCACTAAAACACCACGGGCCAGAGGAGGAATTCCTCCCTGCCAGCCCCACACCTGGTGAGTTCATCCCACCAACAGTGTGAGCTCGAATGATGCAGAGCAGAGGGCTCAGCTCTGCCCTGCGGGCTGGGCAGCCCAGGACGAGTGTGTTGGTGGCTTCGGGCCGCCAGGGGTGGCAGGAGGTGGCAGGCACAGACTGGGCTGCCCCTGGCAATCCCACTGAGCAGCCAGCGCTGCTACATGGGGTCACTTGCTGCCCGTGGGTGCCGCAGGGGAGGTGGCAGAGTGGCAGCGGCTGTGTCACCGTGCATGCTCGGCATGGGGACACCAGAGGTGTCCCGGGGTGCTGACGAGGGAAGGATGCGGGGTTTGGATGTGGCAGCACCCCGGATCCAAGCAGGTGCCGACACGCCCGCGTGTGCAGGGCTGGGTTTGCTCCCGCCTCGGCGAGCAGGCGGTGCCGGCTGTGCCGCAGACAGTTTATTTACACGGGGGCAGGAGGCGGCCCGGGATCCGCGGCTGAGGCTGTGTGGGCGGGCGGGGGCCGGCAGCCCGTGCCTCAGCGCGTGTGACACGCGTTTGGTGTCACCCGAGTGGGAGACCTGCTGGCGGGTGAAATATGAGCTGCGGGCTCCCGGCTGCAGCTGGAGGAGCTCGTCCTGCAGCCGGCTCTGGTGCCTCACCGGGGCGGCGGGGCAGGGCAGCGGCAGCCGCCGCCGGGCCCGGAGACCGCCGAGCCCGGTGACCGCCGAGCCCGGTGACCGCAGCCACATCCCCGAGCGGGGCGGGACGGACACGGACAGAGGGATGGACACGGGGAGTGGGATGGACACCAGGCAGCAGGACAGACACCGGGCAGTGGGAGAGACACTGGGCAGTGGGATGGACACCAGGCAGCAGGACTGATACGGGGCAGTGGGACAGACACCGGGCAGTGGGACAGACACCGGGCAGTGGGATGGACACCAGACAGTGTGTAGGCCTGACATTAGTCTGAATTTAGGCTTCAGGCTCTGCCAGTGTCTGTGTGAAAGGCAAATGAGCAACTTTCTCACGTTAGCCTGAGAAATCTAAAGAAGGAATTCAAATAAACCTTGGGAAGTGAGAAACCATCCGCAGGTGGTGTTTTTCCAGCATGTTTACTGGAAAGAAATGTTTACAAAAAGGTGCGGACGCTGAATAACCAATCATGTTCTTTGTACCGAACTACTCTATAAAAGTAGAATTTAGAAGAATAAAGTTTGCTCTCATCTTTACCATCATGGAGAGTCATGGTGTGATTTCTGTGCTGTCCAAAAACCATAACAACAGCAGTGGGACAGCCCCACGGCCGTGCGGCTCAGCCCCAGCCCAGCTCTGCAGGAAGCCCACCCTCAGGAGCTCCTGCCCGGCTCAGGGATGTGGTCAGCAGCTGTGCAGGGTGATTTTTCCTCACAGCCCTTACATCTTAACAGCTCCTAGGTGCTGGAAGGGCCAAATGTTCTCTGCCCAGCACCTGGCCTGGTTCTGTGCCCTGAGCCCAGGCAGATGCTCACTGCAGGATCACTTCGGCACATCCTCACTGACCACCTCAGCCCAGCCCAGCAGCCGGGATCTGTCCAGGCTCAGGATCCCACGGAGGGCCATGGAGTGACCCCACTGACAAAGCACAGGGCCTGCCGGAGCTGTGGCACTGCCCAAAGCCACCAGGTCACCAGGGTGAGGCCAGGAAAGAGCTGAGCTGGCAGCACTGTGATCCCACATGGGAATTTCAGTCCTTCCTGTGTGCAAGGAGGGAGCTTTCAGGGAGGGCTCAGGAGCTCTTAGGATGACACTGAATATGCAGCACCACCAAAGGTGATGGGGTTGATCTGCACCGAAGGCTGCACTCACTCAGAGCCAGCAGTGAGTACAGTGGGCTCTGCAACACCCTTGAGAGCAGCACACAGCACCCAAGGACCACAGCCCCTGCTTCAGCCTATCCATCCCCTGAACATCACCTGGTAGCCTGAAGTCTGTGTTGGGGCTGCTCCTCCTGCAATGTCATCCCCAGTCCTCCAGGAAAGCTCCTTCCTTGCCTGTGATCTGAAGGGATGGGGAAGGACAAGCTGAAGCCTTTCCCCAGGATACTCCAAACAGAAACAGAAAACACACAAAGGAATAAAAATGCCCTTTCAGAGTCTGTGAAGCCCCAAGGTGGCATCCAAGGGAAGACACAGAAGCCTCGTGTCTCTGCTGTGGGTAGCCTGAGCAGCTCTACCAAGATGCCAAGTCCCAGGGCTCTGGTGTCTGGGATGTCTATGAAGCAGAGGCAGGAGCCCCATCCCACAGGGGCAGCGGCAGGGTTGGATGCAGCAGCCATGCCCTAAAACATGAAATAACTTCTTCACCCCACACACTGCATGTCTGGGGTACAAACACCTCCCTTAGGCACCCAGGCAGCCCTTGGGACGCAGGGATGCTCTCCTGCACCAGGATACTCTGCCCTGTGGATAACTCCCACTTGGCAAAGGGAACTGGGCACCCCCCTTGGTGGTGGCACCTGCCTGAGTGGAGATAGCAGGGCCACGACAGCACTTGTTGAGGGACACCCTGGAACTGGTTCAGCTGCTCCTGCACTGTGAGATGGGGCTGTGAGCAGCCTGAGGGACACTGATCCCTCCTGGCCCCACTGCTGCCCACACCAGGCTGGGGTTGGGGACATGGGCACCGTGTATGGGGCCAACAATGCTCTCCCCACGCTATTCTTAGGGAGGGTAAAGTTTATACAAGAAATTTAAGCTTTAAGCCCAGGCACCATAAATAGTCTATTTTTCAAGGGCTCCAAGTCAGTTTTAGGCTCAAAGCCAGAGCCAAAATTTGGCAGCTGTCTTTGTTTAGTGATTAATTAAAATGAGGTAACAAAACGAGACATATCTATTAACGAGGGTATTTGCAGCGTCAGTAGAGGATTCCAAATGGCTGATTTTTTCCCCCCTTTTAATCTTCAAACTTCTCGTTGGGAAAACAAGCTCTTCCTCCGGCCGCAGCCGGGTTGGGAGGGAAGGGCTGAGCCGCGGCCCCCAGCCCGGGCAGCGGGAGGGGAGCGGCGGGCAGGCGAGGCTTTATCTTTATAGTCCTCTTCCTTTAAACAAAGCAAACCTCTGCATAAAGATTTTTCCAGTTTGGAAATTTTATTAGACCTTCAAGTAAACTTCAATGGAGAGACCCTTGGCTGTGACACAGGCAGGAGGGGGGAAGCTTTGCACGCTGCTGGCCTTTCCCCTGCGGGTGCCACCCAGCGGGACTAAAATGGGAGTGACAGAGGCAAAGGGGCATTTTCCAGGCTCTTTTCCACATTTGCCAGACAAACAGGGCCAAATCTATGTCCCCTTCTTGTCTTGGGGCAGCAGCACACAGCATTCTGGGCACCCTGAGGAGGTGTGACCAGACAAGGTGACAAGGAGGAGGCTGAAGATGGAGCCTGGCAGGCTCGTTCCCATCCTCTGTGCTCTCAGCTCATCCCTGACACTGGATGCATTTCCTAGCTCAGAAAACCAAGTGGAGCATGAAGCTGCCCTGTGTGGGAGGTGCCTGTGGGCAGAGGAGAGGGTTAAAGTGTGGGCAGGGGTCAGAGGCAGCTCTCGGGGGTGTGTGAAACAGGTTCACCCTCCCCAAGGCTCCAAAGGCTTAGCCACATGGGAAAGCACCCAAGTATGAGGAAAAGGGAAAAGCATCCCAAAATAGTTTAGTCTTGTTTTCTGCACTAAGACGCCCAGACAGGGTGGGAGTTCTGGTTGTGTCTGAGCTAAAAATTACAGTAAATAGAGAAGTGACTGCAAAGGCCCATGTTCTGGATAAGAGGAACATGTGCAAACACCGTCCATCAGGGCAAAGCCACGCTGCGATGAGGGACCATAAATAAATGAGGAGGGGGATGGAGAGAAACGAGCTCCGTGTCAAGGGTGAACTGTCAGCCACCCACTGAACTGTGTGTGCTCTCTCCAGTTTGTTTCATGGAGTGAGAGGAAGCAGCTTCATGCCTAGGGACCACTCTGAGCAAAGGTGGGATCCTGGCATCTCTGAGCCCACCTGGGGCCGAGAGGTGCTGGTTCTGCCAGGACAGAGCAGCTCTGGGCTGTCCCACTCTCCCTGCACCACTCTCCAGGGCCATCTCAGCTGCTGGGGAAACCCCAGCACAAATCCTGAACTCTGATTTCTGGAGGAGGTGGTATAGTGGGTCATCCAGTTATCAACCAGAGAGCTCCTGGGCGTTGTGTCCTGAAGGGATTTGCTCTTGTGGCTCACACACCATGCGAGGAGAGGGATGGGGACAGGGCTGGAGCTCAGAGTGGAGGAAAGTCCACTGCTCCTCCTTGGGGGACCACTCTCCCAGGGAGGAATGGGGGGATACACCCCATGAATGCTCCGTGGCCCTCTTTAATTGTCAGGAGTTGCCCACATCAAGCACCAGCCCCAGGGCCCTGTGATGTGAGGATGGGTGAGCTGGTGAAAACCCAGCAGCAGCCGAGGGTCCCAGGCTGTCCAAGCTGTGTCACCACGGGAAGGTGCCGTCCTCAGTGGGGCAGGGTCCCCCGTCCCAGACTGCTGCACTGCAGAGTTAGAGCTGCTCTGCAGGGGAACAGGGCACCCCATGGGGCAGCGCCTGTGCCGCTGCAGGAGCTGGCTCTGCTCCCCGGGCACGGGGGCCCTGGGAGCCTGCCCTTGCCGCAGGGTTTGTGCTGGGGATGCTAAAGGTGGCACCGAGGGCAGGTGCCAGGCAGACGGGGAGTGCTGTGGGACGGAGGGAGCCGCCAGGTTCTCCGGACAGCGCTGAGCCCGGAGCTGCAGCGAGTGCCGGGCAAGGACCTGGAGCAGCCCCGTGGCAGCACGGAGGGGATGGGGCAGCGCAGGGGCAGCCGGGGGGCACAGAGCAGCACGACGGACAGCGGGACAGCGGGACAGCTCGGGAGGCAGCGGTGGGGCAGCCCGGGGCAGCCGGCGGAAGCGGGACAGCAGGGTGTGCCCGGAGGGACGCGGAGGGGCTCGGGCGGCTGCGGGGCGCGCCGGGGCTGCCCCGTCCTCACAACCCTGCCCGGTCCCGGCGGGACGCGGCGGCGGCGGAGTCGCGGTGCCATCTAGGGCCGGTACCGGGCCCTGCAGCGGCGGCGGGACGGGCTGGGGAACGGATGGGGAATAATGGATGGGGAATGGGACAGGGAATGGGATGGGGAATGGCTGGGGAATGGCTGGGGAATGGGACAGGGAATGGGATGGGGGAAAGGATGGGGAATGGATGGGGAATGGGCTGGGGAATGGCTGGGGAATGGCTGGGGAATGGGCTGGGGAATGGCTGGGGAATGGATGGGGAATGGATGGGGAATGGATGGGGAATGGGCTGTGGGGCAGCTGCGGCAATGGGCTGCGGGACGGAGCAGAACCATTCCCGGGTACCACATCCCCGCACCCACCCGGTCGCTCCATGGCCCAGCCCGCACCTGGGCCGGTCCCTCCCGTCCCCGCTGTGCCCCGGGGACCCTCCCGGCCGGTGGGAGCTGACGGCCCCGGCCGCGCTGGGCAGGCACGATCCGCGGTCACCCGGCAGGAGCTGTCCCCGGCCCCGCAGGGCCGAACGCTCCGGGGGTCCCGGCCCGCAGAGGGGGTTCCGAGGAGCCCCCCGGGCAGCGTGCGGGGACACCGTGTGGAGCTGTGCCCCGGCCGCCGTGCCCAGCGCTGGCCTGGCAGTGCCCGAGGTGCCCGAGCAGCACTGCGGGGGCGATGCCCAGGAGGGGATGGAGCCACCTCCTCCCAGTTCATCCCCACAGCGCAAGGGGGCAGCAGGAATTGCTGAACCCAGCCCAAACCCGCAGCTGGATGACTCCCTCCGGGTTTTTGTGAACCATGGGCAGGGGGAATAGAGCAAATCACAGGGAGAAGGATTCTGTTCCTCCTCGAACAAACAGGAGTTGATTTAATTTATACTTTGACAGGCAATATTGAAAATAATCACAGCCCGCTGCAGCTGGGTGTGGGGTGTTTACCTTTCTTTTATTGAAAGAGTAGAAAGAAATATCCCTGGACTGGGGGGACTGGGAGAGGGAGATTGGGCTCTGCAGGGACCAGGCTGATCCATACATCTGCTCCTCTGGCAGACACAGGACCAGGGGCTGGAGCAGATTGCAGATAAGAAAAGCAAACTCTTCTTTAATGAAGCTCCCTGGGTTACACCTTGCTGTTGGCTCCCTGAAATAATTCCAGATTCAAGTATTTCTGAAGCCTAATGAATTTTTCTCTTTCTCATTTAGTTGCCTATATATTTGCATATTTATTTTTTGGGATTTTTTTTTGAAGGTTTTTCTGGCTAGGGCAGTGCCTGATATGTCCTGTGCCACTTTTTGAGAATTTCCCCACTCCTCTGCCAAGTACTGTCATTATTTGTTGCTAAGAAACAAGACTTTTCAGCAAAATGCCACTAATCTGAGGGATGAACTACCTGAAAGCTCACGTCTTAAGGTAATCCTACCCACAATCTCCATTCAAATCCTTTATGGCAAAAGAAGCATTGTCAAATTGCTTTCTCCTCCTGGATTCCCTGTCTGTTCCCCATTACTCGATGCCGTTGGTAACTGCAGTTATCCCTCAGGAACCCTTAGGGTAAATCCACCCCTGGGGCTGTGCAGAGCCAAACTCGGCAGGATTTACTGTGAATCCTTTGAGCTTTTAGAGCTGGAAGTTGCAATGCTGAGAAAGAGGGTACCCTCTGTGAGACCCTGCTGCTGTCCCACGCAGCCCCTTCTGCAGGCTCAAATAACCCAGCTGGGGATGATGCCTTATCAGACTGCCTGGGACAGAGGCTGGACAGAGTTAAAGGAATAAAGTAGGGATTTATTAAAAGCCCTTCAAAGGATACACCTTGGGCAGCACAAGAGCCTGGCCATGGCTCCACCCAAGATGGACAACAGCTCACGAGTTTTCACACTTTTATAAGTTTTGGTCGACTTCCATATTGGGGTTAATTGTCCAGTTACAGCTTCAGGTGATGCAGTCCCACCCTCCCAGTTTGCTCTCCTCAATTTGCTGCTGTTTGCATTTGCACTTTCTGGGCCTGAAGCTGCAGCGGGGTCCTTGGTTCTGGGGCTGGAAAAGGATTGTTTTGTCTGACTGAGCTGTCAGGAGAACTTGCTAACACTTCATATGAAGTTCAGAGTTACATACGAATGCAGTACAGAATCTCAAAAAATGAAAGCGGAAACTTTAGGCATTGCTCCCCTGCTTTTAGAGGCTTGACAAGACCTCTACCTTGTTGAGCCTCTTCTAAATATATATTAACAATAGGTATTTAATAATAGATAAATATCTAACAGTAGTAATTATCTAACAGTAGTAATGTTTGGGGATTTTGACACTGGTTACTCAGAAAGGAATCCGAGAATTCTCAAGGCTCACTCAGGAACCTTTGCTCACATGTATTTCCACATCAAGGGATGTTAGAGAAGAAGATTTAGGGATAATTGAACAGTATCATGCCTTTCTGGGGGCTGTGTAAAATTGGTGCACAGACAGCTCGCTCCAAGGAAAGCCTTAGGGACACTCACACAAGTTCCCAGGTCACCCCTGCATCCTTTAGTCTTGGGCACAACGTTCCAGCCACTCATCCATTTGGGATTCCATATTGTGCAGTTTCCATGAGCTGGACTTACCTCTGAGGGGCTGGCAGGGTGGTCAGGAGCATGTCTGGCCCTAAGGCCAGTGGATAAGGGGCTCTGGGCAGCCTCCTGGAGTATCCATCCCCCAAGGTCATGCTGTGCCTGCAGGGAAGTCCCTGCTGTGTTGAGGTGATGCTGGCCATCTCTTTCACTCCTCAGCAGCAGGGTCCTGTCCAGGGGTGGGTCAGGCCTTGGGGCACCTTCAGGAAGAGGCTGTGGGTGCCCACGCTCTGCAGCTATTCCAGCTCTGTATGGAGGGAGTGTGCACTGAGCCCCAGCTCCAGCTGCACGCCCTCCTGGCTCAGGGTGATGTCCCCACCTCTGGGAAGCCATGAGGAGCCTCTGGCAGGCTCCCAGACCTGTCTCTCAGAGTGTCCTCTCTTGATCCCTGCTGTCTTTGGGGAATTCTCTATGTCTGGGACCAGCATCTTGTGGTTATTGCTTCGCCCCCAAAATCTACTTTCCACTAACTTTGCTTCTTATCTTGACCAGACTGGTTATCTTTATGAGCCACTGACACACCAGACTCTTCATATTGTCCTGTGCTGTCTTTATGTGTAAACCTGCTCTTCCAATAAACCCCAGACTCCAGGGGGTGAGATAATCGGTGAATTATCATCACACAGCAAACAAAGGGAAGCATGGGTATCACCTTGGGAAAATCCCAAAGATAGGGATCTTGTGGGGCTTGTCGGGATATTACTTTTAAATCTCTCTTGTGGCATGGCTGATGCTATCGCTGCTGCTGGGTTAGCTACCCAAACTCTGCATTACTGTGTGTTATTGGAGCATTACTGGGCAGGAGGTTTCTGCAGTTTCCCTGCAGCCCCAGGGCACAGCTGGATTTGTGAGGATTCCCCAGGTTAGGGTGGTTATTGTGTCTGACAGGGACTGAGGGTTTGGGGGGAAATCAAACTGTAATTTAGCATTTCATATCAAAGAGTCGGGAGACCTGCTCCAGGAGATGTGAGTGCTCCTGGAGCAGTGTCTCATAAACCCACAACTGCTGGGTTGGAAGGGACCTTAAAGTTCATCTCATTCCACCCCTGCCATGGCAGGGACACCTTCCACTGTCCCAGGCTGCTCCAAGCCCTGTCCAGCCTGGCCTTGGGCACTGCCAGGGATCCAGGGGCAGCTACAGCTGCTCTGGGCACCCTGTGCCAGGGCCTCTCCACCCTCACAGGGAAGGATTTCTTCTAATATCCAATCTAGACCTACTGTCTTTTACCTTTGAAGTCATTCCCCCTTGTCCTGTCACTCCAACCCTTGTAAATCATCTCTGTCCCTCTCTCTTGTAGGGTCCTTTCAGGTACTGAAAGGCCACAATTAGGTCACCCCTAAGCTTTTCTTCTCAGACTGAACAATCCCAATTCTCTCTGCCTTTTGTCATGCTAGAGGTGCTCCATCCCTTTGATCATCTTGGTGGCCCAGCTGCAGGAAGGGCCCAGCCTCCTGCACGGGGCACCCTCAGTCACTGCCTTATTGCCTTTGCAGGAACCACAGGGACTGAACTCTGGGATGTCCCTACTTCTCCACCACCCAGTCTGTTAGGATGGGACACCTCTCATCCAAAACAAGGACCAAAACTGCAAAACAAAAGGCATTTCCTCCTCAGCCTGACCCAGCCTGTGAAAGTCCTGCCCCCTGTGAGATGCCAGAGCACCCTGCAGCCCAAACAGCAAAGGACTCTTGCGTGCTGCTGTTGTGAGCCTCTGATCAGGCTCAGGGGTTTTTTTGCACTTCCAGTGAAATCTTCATGAGCCTGATGAGGCATTGCAGGCAGTTCTGTCACTCTGCAGAAGTGACAGCTCTCCGTACTTGCCTGTGCACAGACACTCATCCAGGAAGGCTGGATAGAATTGTCAAGGTTCATTTCATGAAAAATACCACACACCTTCTTAGTTACTTCACCCACTAAAGAAACATTGGCTGGAACCTCATGCCAGCTGGTCAGAGCCCTAAGAAAACCCTTCTGCTTCCAAAGTTATTTAAAAAATGCATTAAGCATCCATGCAAAAAAGGTATTTTCATCCTCCCCCATTCATCTGACCAGAAAAGCAGTGCCAGGGGAGGGATCAGTGCAGCAGTGGAGCAGGAATGAGCAGACAGCACTGGCCTTTGGAAACTCCAGCTTTTATTTGGGACCAATTAAAAAGTCACAGCACAGTCTCTTCAGTGGGAAAGGATCCACAGGGACCATCCAGTCCAGCTCTTGGCCCTGCACAGATAGCCCAACAATCCCACCCTGTGCATCCCTGGCAACGCTGTCCAAACACTCCTGGGGCTCTGGCAGTCTTGGGAATGTGCCCATTCCCTGTGGAGCCTGGGCATTCCTCCTATGGCCCCTCAAGGCTCTTCACCAGCTTTGTGTCCTTCCTCCTGACTCTGCCTAAGAGCTTTGGCTCTTTCTTATGTTGTGGCTCCCAAAACTGCCCCAGGACTGGAGGTGAGGCAGAGTTTAAGATCTAATCCAATGTTTCCCTGCTCACATAGGGAGCAGGGCCAAGTGCCATGAGTGAGCTCCAGGCTGCAGCACTGCCACAAGTGAAATGTGTGAAAACAAAGAGTTTGCCACTCAAAGGAACAAACTTTCATTTCATTCAGAAGTGAGGAAAACCATGCCAATTTGAGCTGTTGTGAAGGAATGGGAGTCAGGAGAATGGGAAGTGAATAGACTGACAGAACAGCTATAATCATCATGGCAAGATCTGGGGGTTTGAAGAGGTCCTGACTGAAGGGTTCACTGGCAGAGAAAGGGAAGAACATTGGCACTGAGAACAAAGGGAGACAGTGTTTGGAAAGCAAAGCACTGGGAAAGATAAGGTTTTCCTTTGAAACTCAGGGAGACAAGGGATATTGATGGTCAGGGTTGCTTATGTTGGGGTACTCTGGTTACAGTAACATCAAGTGGCTCTTTTTGAAGCAAACAAAAAGCCCCAGAGAGCTCACACAGAGCTTGGAGGGCTCAAAAATAAACAGAGCTGCAGCTGGGTGTTTGTACACAGGCCCTGAACAGGCTCCTGTGGAAGAGGAGCAGCAGAGAATAGGGAAGCCTGGGGAATCACAGGGGGATAGGGGGTCAGAGGGGCTTTGGGAGGCTCAGCCTCCTGATGGATGTCAAGCCAGGGCCCTCGGGGCTGTGCCCAGTTTGGTCCAGCAGCCAAGGAGAGGGGACTGCACAGCTGAGTGAGTGCCTGCCCTGCTTGCTCTGAGAGCCGTAATGATGGGAAGGATGGCTGGAGTTCCCCTGAGAGCAAGGCCACAGAAATATTTAGCTTGCCAACACCCACGTGCCTGCTGCTGCCCCGTGCCCCAGCCTGCCCTCTCATACTCACACTGGCAGGCCCAGCTCCTGCGCTTTAGCTGCCAGGAATTTCCCCTTCCTTGGGTGAACCTGCAAAGAGTTAAACACACTTATCACCCACAGAAAGAGGGCCATGAAACAAGATCCATCTCCTGCCAGCTTAAGAGTTCTTACAAACCAAGGGAGTATTTTTGCCTTTTTCACTTCCACAGCCATTGCTCCAGTTTCCCCAAAAAGGCTCCTCTGGGCTCTCTGCTTTCCAGGATCATGGTGCTGCTTCTTGCTCCCCTCTTTAGCAAAACAAGCATGACAGCCTGCCCTCCTCTGAGGGTTAAACAAGAATCTGTACACTCATAACCACTGCTGGATTCTGAAAACACCTGCAGTTTTACACATTCCTACTCATGCTACAGCAAGTCTGACACTTGAAAAGCAGAAACACACCAGAACTTCAAAGCCCTACTTGAAAACGCTTTCTCCAATTCAATCTCTCTAAACTGAAATGTACTGCTGACATTAGGAAGCATTTTCTTAGAGAGAGGGAGATCAAACACTGGGACAGGCTTCCTCAAGAAGTGGCTGGGGGAAGAGCCATAGCTGTGAGCGAGGAGCCTGTGAGGGGATGAAACCCTGCGGGTTCCCCGTTTGGGGTCCCTCCCCGGAGGCACCGGCCTGGCCTGTGCCCGTGTCACTGCACCGGGAATAAATGGCTTTATGGGACCAGACATCCGAGACTGCCGGGAGACACCCGGGCTGGAGCCGCTGAGGAACCCGGCTCTGACGGCGGGAATGGCGTGCAGAGGGTCCAGCGGGGCCGTCGGGTTAGGGGAGAAAGGATCCCGGCCCAGCAGCACCAGCATCCGGCACCGGGATGGACGGGCAGAACCCCGGGAGTGGCCGGGCTGAGAACCCCGGCAGTGACCGGACAGAACCCGGGGAGTGACCGGACAGAACCCCGAGAATGGCCGGACAGAGAACCCCGGGAATGACTGGACAGATCCCTGGCAGTGACCGGACACAGGCCCGGCCGGGCCGGACAGAGATCCCCGGCAGTGAGCGGACACAGGCCCGGCCGGGCCGGACAGAGATCCCCACAGGCCCGGCCAGACCGGCAGCTCCCGAACACCGGCCGGCAGAGCCCGGTCACGTGACAGCGACCGGGCAGCACTGCGGCGACTCAGGGGCGGGGCGGCTGCTGCGGTTTCTCGCTCTCCATTGGTCTGATCGCATCACGTGACAAAAAAGAGGCGGGCCGACCGCGGGCGGTTCTCGCCTCTCATTGGCTATGGCGCGCCGGGCGGGGCTGGCGCGCTGACGCGTTGGCGGCGGGGCGGGAGCGCGGATGTGGGCGCTGGTGCGGGCGCTGTCGCCGGGCCGCGGGCTCGTGTGGCGGCGGGCGGGCACCGGCGGCTCCCGCGGCTGGGCCATGTCCGAGGGCCCCTCAGCCACGCGGCCGGCGCGGCGGCCCAAGGACGTGCCCCGGCACGTGTGGGCCCGCGAGCGGCGGCGGAACGCGGGCACGGGCCTGGCGGGGCCCAACACCGTGTACGTGCAGGTGGTGGCGGCCGGGAGCCGCGACGCGGGGGCCGCCGTGTACGTGTTCTCCGAGTTCAACCGGTGAGTGCGGGGCTGGCAGCGCGGCTCCCCGCCCGGGCCTGCCCTGACGCCCCTTTCCCCCCAGGTATCTGTTCAACTGCGGCGAGGGCACGCAGCGCGCCATGCAGGAGCACAAGTAAGCGGGGCAGCGCGGGGGCACCCCGGGGCTCCATCGAGCCCTGCTCCCGCTCACCCCCGTCTGTCCCGCAGGCTGAAGATCTCCCACCTGGACAGCATCTTCCTCAGCCGCGTGGCCTGGGCCAACGTCGGGGGCCTGCCGGGTGAGTGCGGGGAGCCCGTCGCGGCCGCGGGCAGCAGCCCTCGGGCAGGACGCGGTCACTTTGCGGGTGCCCCGTGCGGCGTGCGGGGGTGTTTGAGGCAGAGGTGGGGACGGCGACATCGCTGTCAGAGGGCTGGGCTGCGCTGGGGCCCTGCGGCGGTGCTCTCATCTGGTGTGTGGGCTCTGCGGCAGGGCAGACACGTGGTGGGACAGGCCCTGCCTGTCCAGCGTGCCTGGCTTCAGCTTCCCAAAATTCCTGGAGCAAAGGGTGGTACCAGTGTTGCCAGCAGGGAGCTGGTCATGGATTAGGCTGGTTTGAATCCATAGGAGCACACAGAAGTTTGTGGCACCATTGTGCTCAGTGCAGGATGAGGTTAGGACAGATAGCTGTGGATCTTGTCCATTAAAGTGCTGGAAATCTCTAGGAAAAGGAGGAAATTAATGATCTGTTCAGATGCCTTGCTCCAGATTGGTTTTACCAAGATATGTGGATATTTTCTTTATCTTTATATAAATATACAGGTATCTCATTTATCTGTAGAGGCAAGTGACTTGCTGAAACTGCCACAAAGATGTGGCAAAACTGAATTCAGGTCCAAGTTCAGTTCTGGCCTTCATGGAGAGACCAAGCATTCCTGAACAGAGAGGGATCTTTCTTTTGGGATCTACCAGTGGTTTCTGGAGCTGTGATAAAGCTGTGTCTCTGCTTGCTCTTAGGTATGATTCTCACACTGAAGGCTATAGGGCTCCAGAGGTGTGTGTTCCTGGGGCCACCAAAGCTGGTAAGTATGGCAAGGTGCAGAAGGGAGAGCAAATCCTCCATGTGTTAAAGCTCACCCTGAAACTGGGAGAGCTGCTGGCAAAGGGAATCTTTGTGCAGGTGTAAAATGCTGGTCTGAATTAGTGTCAACCCAAAGGGCTGGCTTGAAAATATCTCCAGTTACAGGACAGCAGAAGTCTGCTCCTGTCTTGTAGTCTTGTTTAAATCAGCTTTTGGGAGAAGGGAGGATCTTTGTTCCCTTGTCTGCTCCCTCCCCATTTTATATTAATAGAAACTCAGTCTTTGATCTCCTGTTTAATGTGGTCCTTGCCAGCCTAATGCGGCATCTGGACCAGAACCTTGCAATCCTCAGCATTGTTGTAGTGGTTTTATTTCCTTGCAGTCTCTGCTGACTAATTGCATGGCTGGAGGGGTGGGGACAGTGGCTCTTTCTCTTTCTAAAGGTGCTGTGTCTGCCACAGCGGGGACACCTGCCCAGAGCTGTCTGAGCTGCTCACATTTGTCTGACTGGGTGTTGAGTCTGTAGCTGCTGGGAGAGTGTTTGTCATGGCACTGCTTGTGCCCCTCCTGATCCCCTGTCTCTTTTCCAGCAAAACTACTTGAAAGCCATTCGCCTCTTTCCTGGGCCCCTCAAAAGGATGGATTTAGGTACGTGGCTCAGGGATGTGTAGCAGAGGAACTTGGAACTTTTTGTTTCATCTCCAGTCAGGGTTGTATTGCTGAGTAACAGCTTCAACCTCTGGTTTGGATCCCCTCAGAGGATGTTCTAAGGTTTTGTTTTGCTCTGATACACTGTTCAAACCCCTCACAACAGTGTTTCCAGCCCTGTTTGGGCTCAGGGGCTGCCAGGCTGGCTGATCCAGACAGCACATTTGGTTTTGAAACACTGAAGGCAGTTTGCTTCTGGAGTCTGCCAGTGAATTTGCTCACTGTGGTATCATGGGCTGCTCCCTGAGGATGATGGGCTTTTAAAACCGTATTTATTCATTGGGGTTTGCAGTTGGGCAGAGAAGGGGAAGGGGAACATTCAGCAGGTTGTGATTAAGAAAGACAAAGACACTTTTCTGATTTATATTCTTGCAGAGTGTGAATCTCTGCTTGTGCACTCATTAATGGTGATTTTTGATCTCTTCCCAGCTGTGCAGTTGCACACAGAGCCTGAGTACAAGGATGAGACAATGACTGTCTACCAAATCCCTCTGACAGGTGAGCATTGGTGCTGCAGAGACAGGGGAAGCACTGTGCTCAGTAAGCACAATGAAGATGCAAGGAGCAGCTTGCTTGCTGAGTAAGCAGAGGTTCATTAATTTGCTTTTCTCAGGAGAAGGATCTCATTTAAATAACAAGACCTGCTGAGTCAGGGCCTTGGCTTGTTCCTTTAGGTGTGGGTGGATGGAATGACTTGTGAAACACCCCTGGATTTGGCTTTCTCAGCCAGCTGCATGCTTTCTGCTGGACACTGGTACTGAGGATGCAGCACAGACTTGACAGAGTTGAACAGTTTGGGGAGAAGGACTTGGATGAGGGATGGCTCCTGAAATAAGTCTGGAGAATGCAAGTGCAAGCTAGACTGGGGGGAAGAGCTCTGTATTCTGGTGCAGTTTAAACCTGACTGTCATGGAAGAGGGAATGCTGCTCCTGCTTTCCTTTTATGTTGCTTTGGAATGAGTGGCCTTTGTCTGCTTTTATTGGATTTGGGACAGGAAAACCACTGGCTGCTGAAAGTTCATCCCCTCAGAGTCCTGGAGCATCTCCCCAAGGTGGAAATAGCCCTAAAGGGGACACAGGGCCTGGATCCCCAAGAACTGCACAGCAAAGCCTGGAGGAAGGAAAAGAAAGCCCAAAGAAAACAGGTAAAACACATGGAATGGCCTTTTTAACTTTAATGAGAGGGAGCCAAACTAAGGATAGGAGTTTGTTCTCTGAGCCATTTGCTCTCTGAAAGTGAGGTCTGTAGAGAAGCTCAGCTGAAAGGTTTCATGGAGCAGAAAGTGTTCTGGTACTTTGGAAGTTGATGGAGATCCTCAAAGGCCTAGGAATTGAGCATGATTGGTGCTTGGGTGTGATTAGTCCCTGTAGTAGTTTGCTTCTGGTGGGGGTGGATGCTCCAAGCTTTGTAATTTAATTATAGGTGCATGCTGGGCTGATTATTTTTCAGTCTTGAGCTTTATTTTTGCTTCCTGTATCTAAAGCCATGGGCTCCCTGGCCTTGGGTGTTCATAACATTTTGCTGCTGGGCTCCAAGTTAAGTGGAGAATATTCCTGTTAATGCTTAAGCAAAATTTGGCATGTTTTGATTTTAAGAAAAGTGATAGTGAGTGATGATTTTTAGTAGTTTCGCTTTGTTTTCCAGGTGATGAGCAGAAGTCTGCAAGGAGGCATCCTGATCTGGTGACAGCTTTTCTTTGTAAAGTGAGTTTGGGCACAGGGTCTCTAAACCAACACAGAACAGATGAGAGAATAGAGCAGAGTATTTCAGGGGGAAGGGACATACAGTGATCATCTATAAACACAGGATGAGTTGGATTGGAAGAGACCTTAAAGGTGTTCTTACTCCATTCCCCCGTGGGCAGGGACATGTTCCACTGTCCCAGGTTGCTCCAAGCCCCATCCAGCCAGGCCTTGGACACTTCCAGGGTTGAAAAATCCAGTCCAGCTACCTGCCTACTTCAGGCTGCCCAAAATTGAAAACATACTATGAAGGCCATTGTCCAGCCATCTCTTAAACACTGGCAGGCTTGGGTCACTGACCATCCTCTGTAAGGAAATGCTTCCTAACGTCATCTTGCTGCAGGGATTTAACTGGAGACAGTGTTTTCAAGTAGGGCTTTGAAGCTCTGGTGTGTTTCTGCTTTTCCAGTGTCAGATCTGCTGTAGCATGAATAGGAATGTGTAAAACTGGAGGTGTTTTCAGAATCCAGCAGTGGTTATGAGTGTACAGGTTCTGTTCTTGTTTAACCCTCAGAGGAGGGCAGGCTGTAGTGCTTGTTTGGCTAAAGAGGGAAGCAAGAAGCAGCACCATGATCCTGGAAAGCAGAGAGCCCAGAGGAGCCTTTTTTGGGGAAACTGGAGCAATGGCTGTGGAAGTGAAAAAGGCAGAAATATCCCCTTGGTTTGTAAGAACTCTTAAGCTGGCAGGAGATGGATCTTGTTTCATGGCCCTCTTTCTGTGGGTGATAAGTGTGTTTAACTCTTTGCAGGTTCACCCGAGGAAGGGGAAATTCCTGGCAGCTAAAGCGCAGGAGCTGGGCCTGCCAGTGTGAGTATGAGAGGGCAGGCTGGGGCACGGGGCAGCAGCAGGCACGTGGGTGTTGGCAAGCTAAATATTTCTGTGGCCTTGCTCTCAGGGGAACTCCAGCCATCCTTCCCATCATTACGGCTCTCAAAAACGGGGAGAGTGTCATGTTTGAAGGCAAAGAGGTAAGATGTGTCTGTGCTTCTGTGGCTTTGCCACTCTCCCTCCTTCACTGGGCTCCCAGGGTGACAAGCTTTTGTGCAGAGTGCTTTGCCTGCCAGTACATCTTGGGACTCTTCCAGCTTGAGGTTGTTGCTGAGTGTGGCATGTCTGGGCCTGTTGGGGGGTGATCAGAGAAATGAACTCCTGTGTGGGTATGGCAGGGTGTTTGCTGTTTGGCAGAGCTGCTTCATCTCCCCTTCCTAAAGCTGATACAGGTCTAGGAGTGAGCTAGTGGAGTTAGTCCCTGCATTGTTTAAATCTGGGGATTGAATGCCTGGTAGCCATCACTCCCTCCTTACCCTGTTTGCATCTCTGAGCAGTTCTGGGGTACAGGGTCTGGATCTCTCAAACACTGGAGTGAGAGGCGGAGCCAGCTCTGGCCATGGCCCGGGTGATCTGCAAGTGAGGGTCCTGACCTGACAGACAGGATCAGCACATCTTTGTGTCACAAGAATTTTAGAAAGCCTTTTTTTCCTTACACGTGCTTTTGCTACCATCTGAGTCTGTCATGCGAACCTAGAAACTGCTGATATTCCCCTCCATGGGTTAGGTTGTGGTTTCTCTGAGGCCAGGGTTGGGTTTTGCTGTTTACATGTGTTTGCATTTTGCTGTGTAATGAGAGCAGAAAGGGCCCAAGAGCTGCCCTGGCTGGGTGTACTGAGCATTGGGAGTGGCTGCTGGGCTCTGTCTGACCCAAGGAGTCGGACACAGAGGTGCAGGAGGGGCTGTGTGTCCAGGCAGGTTGGGGTATGACCACTGTGTATCTGCCTGCAGCTCTTTCCTGAGGAGCTGTGCACCCCCACTGACCCTGGCCCAGTGTTCCTCGTGCTGGAGTGTCCTCATGAGGGCTTTGTGGATGCCGTCTGCCAAAATGAGACCTTCCGAAGGTAGGGCTGGGGCACCTGCAGTGTCTGGGGAAGGACACCTGTGCTGAGTTTTACTCTTGTTCTAGTCTAGATGTGCTGTTTCTCGTGGCTGATGTCTGAGCACTTTGGCACTTTTAAGGAGCTTGAGATGCAAAAAAGGATTGGTGGTGCATTTTAAGGTGCTTAGGAAGGGCAGGACCTGTGGGGTTCTGTGACTGCCAGGGGCCTGTTTTCCCACAGGGACCTCCAGAGCAGGATGAGTCCTGGTGTCTGCCTGGGGAGCAGTGGAGGCTGCTGATTCCCTGGCTGCTGAAAGCCTGGACTGCGCATAACAACTCTGTAGGGCTTGTGCAGAAGCATTTGGGCTCATGGAGGCTCTGCAGATATTGTTGCTGATGGAGGAGAGGAACTGGAGGGGGACAGTGGAGGTGTCAGCAGATGTTGGCCTGAGCCTTGTGCCTTGGGTGATGCAGAGCCTGGAGCTCCAGGGCCAAGCCCTGAAAATCCCTGCTCTGCCAGCCTCAGGAGGCATCTCTGGTAGCACCAAAGTGGGAGAGGGGAGGGCATGCCAAGGACATGGACTGGAGCACAGATGTTCTTCCTGTTTGAATGTGTGCCAGGTACCAGGAGGGAGTTCCTGAGCACCAGGTGGCCTTGGTTATTCACATGACCCCCGAGGCAGTGCTTCGAGACAGCCGCTACCAGCAGTGGATGGAGAGGTACGTGCTCCTGTGCTCCCTGGGCTCCTGTCTCTGTGGGCAGCAGCCTGTTCTGGTAGTGCACAAAGTAAAAGGAGCTCTAGAAAGAGGGCTCTGCTGGCTCAGGTGAGATTTTGAGCTCAGGTGTGCACACGTGCCCAGTGGTAACGTGGGGCTGAAGCTGTTGAGCATTATTTCCTCTGACAGATTTGGGCCTGGCACTCAGCACTTGGTGCTCAATGAAAACTCCTCTGCTGTGCACAACCCACGCAGCTACAAGATCCAAACTCAGCTGAACCTCATCCACCCAGAGATCTTCCCTCTGCTCACCACCTACCAGAGCAAGGTAATGCAGGCCCACCTTGCCCCTGTGCCTCCTGCACCGAGCAAAGGCTGTGTCTCATGTCACCCTCCTCCCACAGGATGCAGAGGCTGTGTGCCCTGTGCCCATCGTGCGAGGGGAGTGCCTCCTGAAGTACCACCTCAGGCCACAGAAGGAGTGGCAGAGGTCAGTGGGAATCTTTTTCTTTCCAGGATTTAGGAGTTGGCTTGAAGCAGTTTTTCGCTGAGGGAGCGCACTGTGTCAGATCCTTCCTGGTGGCTGTGCTGGGAGAACTCTTCAGGGCTGTGTCCCTGCCCCTGAAAGTCTCAGACGAGGTGTAGCACATGGAGGAGTGAACCACTGGAAACAACACCTGGCCAGTGCTTTGGGGTGTTGTTTCTGTCCCTTGCTCCTGTAGCCTTGTGGTGCTTTGCTATGATTCGTGCTCTGTACCCAGCTGTGGCTGTGGCACAGCAGGTGGGGGCAGGGAGCGAGTTTTGGGGGAGCCCAGGGAGAGCCTTACCTTGTGAAGACCTAGAAAGTCTGACACTAGAGCTGAAAGCTCCAGGTGGTTAAACAGTTTCTGCCTTTGCTCCTGGTGGGCAAATGGGTGAAGCTGCTGAGTGAGAGGGCCAGGACTACAGGGGACAAAGGTATTTCAGCCACCATGGCTCAGATTTTGGGCTTTGTTGGGCACAACAGGAGGACACAGGTGCCAGGAAGAGTTTAAATTTCTCTGTTAAGGTATCTGAAGGCCTGTAGTGCTGCACATGCTCTGAAGCAGGCCCAGGACACAGGTTTCTGAAACTTTTCAGCGATGCCTGTATCCCTTTAGGTGGCTGCTCCTCTTCAGGACCTTCTGTGCTGCATTGCAGTGCCCTCTAGTGCCTGGCAGCTCTGGATGGAATGAAGTGCTATTGTAGGAGCTTCTCCACTTTGGTGGAATGATCATTTCTGTGCCTGGCTCAGCCCAGCCAGGCCTTTTTAGCACACACCACACTAGTGGATGTGTCTTCTCCAGCCCCTCAAAATGGCAAGAGTGTTTGTCCCTGTGTTGTAAGGCTGTTTTGTCACAGGAATTTGGCACTTTGCTCTGAAAAGGGCTGTTTCAGTTCCTGCCTTGCCCCATCCTGATAGGTGGCCTGTTCTTGCAGAGATGCTGTGACTGTCTGTGATCCTGACATGTTTGTTAGTGAAGCCTTGGATCTCCCTGACTTCCAGACCCGTGTGAAGGAGTGCAAAGAGAGCCTGTCTGCTGTACCAGGTACACATCAGCAGCTTGGCTTGGGTCAGTGTGGTGGAAAATGGGAGCTCTTGCTGACCCACTGCTTCAGAGCCCAGATGAAGCTGTGAAGTGGTGGGGCCTGTTGTGTGTGTGTGTGTGCGCCTTCCCTTGTAAACCTGCTGCTAAGGGGGGCAAAAATGACTGTGCTGGCCATGTTTGCTCTGGAGTTACTGGGCTGGTGAATTCGATGGTGTCTGACTGGGCAGTGTGTGTAGAACATTCACCTACAAATCCTTGTCTGTTTTCTTTAGGAAATGCGTCTGCTTATCCTGAAATCGTGTTCTTGGGAACAGGATCTGCAATTCCAATGAAAATCCGCAATGTCAGTTCCACGCTGGTGAATACCAGGTAAACCCCAGTGCTCTCTGATCTCTGCCAAAAGATCCCCCTCCCTGCATGGCCCTGCTCAGAGCTCTGAGAGTGGCTGCTAAATGTCTCTGTCACCTCTCACTAGTGCTACCCGGTCCCTGCTGCTGGACTGTGGAGAAGGAACCTTTGGACAGCTCTGCCGCCACTATGGAGAGCAAGTTGACCAAGTGCTGTGTAACCTGGTGGCAGTGTTCGTGTCCCACATGCACACGGATCATCACTCGGTGGGTTCAGGGTGTGGGCAGGGGCTCTGTGCAGCTCTGCTCTGAGCCTTGAGGCTCAGCTGTAGCTCCAGCTGATGAGTGTGAGCTGTCCTGCTCTGTGCTCCTCTCTGTGTTCATTCCCCAGGCACTGCTGAACCTGTCTGTGTTTCTGGTCCCCTCTCCCTTCTTTGTTCTGGCTCTGGGGGCTCTGTTGCCACCGACTCCCCAGACCCTTCTGACTGCCCTTGCTGTCTCCTGTGTTCCCTTTGCAGGGGCTGGTGAATATCCTGATGGAGCGGCGGAGAGCTTTTGTGAGTAGTTTCTCTGCTCCTGAACGTGGCTTGGGGTGAGGGGAGGGCAATTCAGAGCAGTGGAGAGGCAGCAGCCTTTCCCTAGCATTTCTTCTCTCTGGTTGATGTACACCTAGTGCTGATTTTTTCCCCTGCGTTTGCTTCTGCAGGCAGCCCTCGGTCAGGCTTTCAGCCCTCTGTTTCTGGTAGCACCTGAGCAGATCATGCCATGGCTGCACGAGTACCACAACCACTGTGAGGAGATCCTTGGAGACATCCAGTGAGTGTTCTGTGTGGAGAAATGTCTTTATTCAAGGCAAACCCCTGTCATCCATTCCCCCACCCCCTTCTTGGAGGTGACTGACTCCTTCCACTGCCTGTAGAACAAGGCTATGCAGTTTGCAGAGGGCAGGGTAGGGTTTGTTACTCAGCTGTGCTGCTTAACAGAGGCTGACAAGCAGGCTTTCCTTTGCTGTAGGAAAAGGGAGTTTGGCAAGTAGAAGAAAGGGTATTTTGATAGGGGGTTAGAAGTGACTGGATGAGTTACTGGGGCACCAGTGGAAGCAAGAGGTAATACAGGTCACTGAACTGAACACAGTACAGGCACTGAACTGAGACTGAGAAACAGGAGAAATCAGCTCCTTGAAAAGAAGATCAGGTTTCATTTTGTACCTGTCCTTAATTATCTCTTCTTCCCTCCCTCACAGAATGATTCCTTCTCAGTCTCTTGTGAAAGGCTGTGAGAACTTCAGACCCAAAGCCAAGGAGTTTTTGAGCTCTCTGTTAGAGACCTACGACCTGGCTGAGGTGAGTTCCTTAGCTGGGGGCTCCATGGCTGGGGGGGATCTGGAGTTTAACACTTGTATCCTTGTTCAGTTTCAGACCTGTGAAGTCCAACACTGTAAAAATGCTTTTGCATGTTCAGTGATCCACAAGTCTGGCTGGAAAGTAGTTTATTCTGGTGATACAATGCCCTGCATGGCCTTAGTGCAAATGGGTAGGTAACAAAACCTCTGCTTCAAGAATCTCTTGGAGAAAGGTCTCCATCTGTCAGTGTCCAAAGTGGGCACTCCCAAACCTTTGGTGCTGTGTCTGCCGCTCTGCCAGGGGCTGAGGAGGGACAGGAGGGCTCCTGTGGGCAGCTGGGCTGGTCAGCCTTCAGCTGAAGATTGAATATGTGATTGTTTGCACAGGTAAAAATGCCAACCTGCTGATCCACGAAGCCACGCTGGAAGATGGCATGGAAAAGGAAGCTATAGAGAAGACCCACAGGTGGGGTGTGTTCTGCTGTCTGTCTCTGTTAGGAAGGGAAAGGTGCACAGTCCTTGGAGTTGGGGGTGAAGGGTCCAAGTCCTGCCAAAGGTTCTGGTGTGCATAGAGCTCTTCTACACTAAAGATGGGTGTTGGTCATTGCAGCAGCTCTGAAAGCACCTCAACTCTTCTCAACATGCCCAAAAGAAATGGGGAAAGCTTTCGAGCAAACATTGATGACTCTACAGATAGACCAGCCCAAGGGGAAGACCCTCTGCATCGTTACATCTTGGGACTAAGCTCAGGGGTAGAAGAGTTGTCTTAACCCCACAGCTCCCTGAGAGCACTGCAGCCAGGGATTCCATGTGCTACCCCCAGCAAATGGGGGAGACCCAGAGCAGCTGCTTGGGATTCCCTGTGAGTCACAGGGCAAGAGCTGGGCCTGTTGGCACCCCCAGGACAAGTGCCTGTCCCCAGGTTGTGGAGCTCTTAATTGCACAGCTCAAATGGTTACAGCTGCATTCCTGCACTCAGGGTTGTGTGGGGGTCAGAGAATTGCCACCAGTGCAGGCTGCCCGAGGGAGAGGAGCCTGTGCCCGTGAGGCCGCTTGGTGTGGTGTGACCCTGGGTCACAGCAGTGACCAGCAGTGCCTGCCAGTCTGGCTGTGACCAGGGCGTGTTCCTTTTGCAGCACGACCTCCCAGGCCATCCAGACTGGCATGAAGATGAATGCAGAGTTCATCATGCTCAATCACTTCAGCCAGAGGTACGCCAAGATCCCGCTGTTCAGCGAGGACTTCAGCGACAAGGTCGGCATCGCCTTTGACCATATGAGGGTAAGTTGGGAGCTTGGGGCCTGGGAACAGTGTTGGTGTTGTTTTGGGATGGCTGCTCATGAATTAAATGCTCCTCTTGTACTGTATCAATACTCCATCTCCTGAAGAGCAGTCTCTGAAACAGCTCCTCTAACTGCTGGCACCCTGTGCCACCCTTTCCCCACAGCAGTGTGAGACAGGTGGTTATGGCCCTTGAGTCCAACTCTTAACACACTGGGTACTTGCCTTGTATCACCTCAAGTCTGAGCTTGCTACTCCCAACCAAAAAACCTTATTTTGTTTCCATTCCCATCCCAATTGATGAGCTGCTCCAGTGGCTTTCTGTAGCAGACACCTGGGAGACAAAAGCTGGCTGAAGGCACTCGTGGCAGTGAGGGCAGCTCCCTGTCAGTGAGGATTTGTACTGGCCCACAGCATTTCTGTGAAAAAAGCATCAATAACTTCATTGAGGTCAGGGCTGTTGGGTGCAGGTGCTGCACACAGGAAGGGGCAGTGCCCTGCTGTCTGCACAGGCCAAAGGCAAGGGGTGGGAGCAAGGAAATCAAAGAGCAGTTCTCACACAGGAGCTGCTGTGCTTGTGTTTCAGGTACGTTTCGGTGACTTCCCGGCCATCCCGAAGCTGATCCCGCCCCTGAAGGCTCTGTTTGCAGACGACATCGTGGAGATGGAGGAGAGGAAGGAGAAGCGGGAGCTGCGGCTGCTGAAGGAGACTGCCCTGCTCCTGGACAAGCTGACCAGGGGGGACAGCACAGAAGCAGCGTGCCAGAAACGGAAACAAGCCAAGAACCATCAGGAACTGCCTGACAAGAAGCTCAAAACAGTCAACTGAGAGGGACGGAGCTGGGAGTGCTCTGCTCTGAGAGAGGAGCCTGGCTCTCCGCGGGCCTGGGGAGCGCGCGGTGCTGCCGCGCCACGGGAAGGGGCTGGCCTGGGCAGCTGGGTGTGCTTGGGCATCGTGGATCTCCCCAGGCTGCAGCTCCAGTGGGCTGTCAGCAGCAGTGGTCCTCGTGGAGACAGGATCTGCCCACACAGCTCCTGTTCTGGGGGCTCACCAGTCCTCAGGGCGTTTTTTTCTTTTAACCAAAAATCCTCTCTGAACTGTTTTAACTTTGGGGTTTATACTACAAGATATTGATAATGTAACAGCAGCAGGTGTGACCTTACAAGAGATCAGGTGTGAGAGGCCCTGGAAGGGCCGTGGGTTTGCCAGAAGAAGGTGAGTTGGTCTCAGTGAAGGAGGCCATAACCAGCTATCAGAACCCAGGTGATAGGAGGAAATTAACAGTAAAATGGGACCCAATTTTAGGGTTTTAGGTGAAATTAGGGACGAGAATACATCTGTACATCAGTGTTCCCATTTTATTTTGGTTTTCTTTGCTGGTTTTTTGTTTCAAAAGGTCAATTTTCCAAACCCTTTATTTAGAATCTGAATAAACCACTTGTCATCCTCCAGAAAGCTGTGTTGTGTCTGGATCACTAATGAAGAAACAAAAACTGGATTTCTCCGGTGAACAACCTTGGCTGGCTGATCCAGCACTGGGGTAAAGACCTTGCCCGTCGGATCTGGATCATGCTGGAGCCTCATGGCTGTGTGTGTCCTTAAGCACTGAGTGTGTCCTTGAGCAGATTCTAGTTCTGGATGCAGGGGACAGGAAAGGTGGCACAGCAGGCAGAGAGGGGAGGTCTGTGGTTAAGAGGAGTTTTTCTGAGACTTTTTGTGGGTCAGCTTTGCTTCTCTTGCCACTCCTGTCACTGCCTCTGTTTGGAAGTAGGAGAGGAGTTTTGTGCTGTTTCAGTTAAGAAGTTCATTTTTGGAGGCAGCTTGAGGACACCCGGGCCCCGCTCAGGGGATGATACTTTTACACAAGTCTTAAGACTTCATTTTAAGTTATGGGAAATTAAGGGACAAACTATCAGCAAAGTATCTTTTGTTGATGAGCTGTGCTTTAGTGTTATGCTTGTCTAAAGCAGAGACTGGAGAACTGACACATCTGTTTCCTCCAGAAAAGCTCTGCTGGGCTTTTATGAATAGCAGGGTGCTGGGGAAAAACAAAATGTTCCTGTTATTGGACAGGTGGTGGTAGGAGTGGGCTGGGGTGCCCAGGGGAGGACCTGGTTACTGCTGGGGTCACACGACCCCCTCTGGGACTGCACAGCATCCGTGTGCTGCTTTTCGTGGAATTAAAAAAGGATCTTTTATCTGGAAAACTGAACTGCTTCTCACAGTGGGCATTAATGAAGTGGAAATGCAGCGCTGGCAGGAGCCCACAGCACCCAGGTTTCAGCTTCAGGTGGTTGATGTAGGTGCGCCGGTGTCGGGAGCAGCCCGGGGGGGCGAGGGACAGAAGCTGCCTGTGCCCGACTGGGGAAAATTCCCGCGGAGCGAGACGGGCTAGGAAATGACTTCTGGGGCTGCACAGCGCTGCTGGGATGAGAAGAACGGGCCGGAGCAGCAGGAGGGAGGTGGCAGCGCTGGGACCGCCCTCGCATCCCGGCGGGACGCGGGAGCGGCTCCCGGGAGTCCCCCGGGCAACGGCGGGGGAGGCTCGCAAACACTGGCCGGAGCCGGGCGGATGGAGGCCGAGGGGGATGCGGGGGCCGCGGGGCTGGAGAAGCCCCGGGAGGAGCCCCGGGAGGAGCCCCGGGAGGAGGAGCGGGGCGCGGCGCGGCTGGCGCGGGGCGCGGCGCGGGCGCTGGCGGTGCCCGAGGAGCGCTGGCGGCGCTGGGCGGGCGGCGCGGCGGGGCCGGAGCTCCGCGGCTTCGTGCGGGGCGCGGCGGGGCCGGCGCTGCTCGCCTGGCGGGGCCCGGCCGGGGAGCTGGGGCTGCGGCCCGGGCCGCCCCCGCCGCCCCCCTGCGCCTCCAAAGCGCTTTTCTTCCTCCGCCAGCCCGGAGCCGGTGCCGGCCCCGCCGAGCTGCTGTGCGGGGATCTGCCCGCAGAGCCCCTGCCGCACTTCGCCGCGCTGGTGGAGGAGGTAAGGGGGAAAAGGCGGCGGAGGGGTCTGTAGAGCCCGATGAAACCTCCTAAATCCTGAGCCACGTGGGCTCGGGGCGTCTCGCAGTGGGGTCCGGGGGAGGTGACCCACCTCACACCATCACAAATTGTGTTCCTGAGCACGAAAAGCTGTGCTTGTCCCATCCTTGGAAATCTCCAAGGCCAGGCTGGATGCGGCTTGGAGCAACCTGGGATAGTGGAAGGTGTCCCTGCCCATGGCAGGGGGGTGGAACGAGATGAACTTTGAGGTCCCTCCCACACCATTCTGTGGTTCTAGAATAGTCAGTGCTGCATGGAGAAAAGGAGACTCAGAGGTGACCTTATCGCTCTCCAGAACTCCCTGAATGGTGGTTGTAATCAGGTGGGGTCGGTCTCTTTCTGTGGGCAACAACTGACAGAACGAGTGGACACAGAAAGAAAATATAAGTTGGATATTAGGAAGAAGTTTTTCACAGAGAGAGTGATAAAGTACTGGAATAGCCTGCCTGAGGAGGTGGTGGAGTCACCATCCCTGGATGTGTTTAAAGAAAGACTGGATGTGGCACTGGTGCCATGGTTTAGTTGAGGTGTTAGGGCTGGGTTGGACTCGATGATCTTGAAGGTCTCTTCCAACTGACTAATTCTGTGATTCTGTGATCTCAGGCACATCTGGTCCAAGCCCCTGCTCAAGCCAGGCCACCCATAGCCAGTTGCCAGGACCATGTCCAGGTGACTTTTCAGTATCCCTACAGATGGAGACCCCACAGCCTCCCTGGGCTGCCTGTGTCAGCCGTCAGCCACCCTTACCAGCAAAGGGCTTCTGATGTTCAGGAGAGCCTCCTGTACTGGAGTGCCCAGTTACCTCAGGAGGGCTGATCTTTTCCCAAAGGGATCTTCAAGAGGTTCCATCAGGGCCCAGTTGTCATTTGAACAATCCAAAAAAATACAGACAGCTGTTTTGACTGGTTATGACATTACTCTCATTAGCAGTCCATGTGATTTGGAGACAAAGCCTGCTACCATTGCAGCTGAAGCTGTTGGAGGTGAACTCTGGTCCTCTTTGGTTGTGGTGCAAAGAGTTTTCAGCACCCTGGTTGTTCCTTTTCGATTCTGTGTCTGTCTATAGCTGGTTTTACACCTTTATCCTCCCCCACGTCTGGCCACATAAAGGTTGCTCATCACCAGGGGCACCCTGGCTCTGGTCCCAGGGGAAGGTGACAGACACTGTTGCTGTCCCAGGCAGAAGCAGCTCAGGTCCAGGCAAGCCCAGCCCGGAGTTCCCAGCTGCTGGGTCAGGGCAGACCCTGGAACTTCCACTGGTAAAGACAGGAACCACAATCCTCCATATTTCGTGGGCTGCAGCTTTGGGAACTAACCTAGAACGTGGCTATGGTGTAGATGCCAGGAGGTACCAGAGGCCCTTCCCTCTGCAGATGGGGGTGGCTGTGCAGGGACAGCCCCTGGGCTCAGCCCAGCCCCGCTGGCCTGTTCATCATCACCTGCAGGGAACTGGACAGGGATGCTGAGGGTCTCCAGGCTTGCCCAAGCCAGGACCTCGGAGTCCAGTGGCCAGTCCATCCGCAGTACTTTTTGTCACAGAATCATCAGATCACAGCATGTTTTGTGTTGGAAGGGACCTTAAAACCCATCCCCACCCCTGCCATGGCAGGGACACCTTCCACTGTCCCAGGTTGCTCCAAGCCCCAGTGGCTTTGGACACTGCCAGCCACAGCTTCTCTGGGCACCCTGTCCAAGGGCCTCCCCACCCTCACAGGGAACAGTTTCTTCCTAAATCAAATCTTGATCTACCCTCCCTCAGCTCTTCTCCATTGCTCTTCCATGGCTCCTGCTGTAGGTGATCGTGCCCATCCTGACGAACCGGAGGAACCATCAGGGCTGGCCCCGAGTGGTGTCACAAGACATCATCCGTCACGTCCACAGCCTGAAAAATACTGTCTTCAAGGTTGTTGGCCAAGTGCAGGGCAAGACCTTGCTGCCCCTTCCAGCTGGCTCGGAGGGAATTGAGAACATTGATCCTAAAAATGAGAAATTGTGAGTACCAGCCCTTGCTGTCCTCTGGGTTTCCTTGTGCTGCTGCATGTGCTGTGTCTTTTGGGGATCCTCCCTGTCAGACATGGGGACTCTTCTTGCTCCCTGTCCTCTGCAGCTCATCAGACTGCCAAGGAGGGGTATTTTGCTCTCTCTGGTTCATGGGCTCTGTCTTTGGGGACTGTGCAATGATAGAATCAGTAAAAGCTCAGGAGGTGGGAGGGGATGTGGGCATGCAGAGAAGCAGTGAACGGCTTGGATCACTGAGGGAAAACTCCAAACCCTGCAGTTAAGTTGCTTCAAGTCTTGTCCAAGGTTTTGGATACTTCCACGGATCCAGGGGAAGCCACAGCTGCTCTGGGCACCCTGTGCCAGGGCCTGCTACCCTCAGAGGGAACAATTTCTTCCTAATATCTAATTTACACCTACTCTCTTTCAGTTTAAAACCATTCCTCCTTATCTTGTCTTTAACTGCCCTTGTAAATAGTGTTCCTTATGAATTTGATTGATTTGTGGTTTTGAGACATGGGTCTGGACTGTACCTGTAAAATCCAGCTGCCCACTGAGGTAGATCCAACTGAGCAATGCACATGGACAGGTGGAACACCAAGTGACCCTCAGGCTCTGTTTTCTGCAGCCTGGAGCTGATCAATAAATCCCTTGTACATGCCACCGAGTCAGCAATCATTGACTGGAGCCAGCAGATCCAGAGAGTGCTGAAGAAAGAGTCCTCAGAGCCTCTCCTGCAAGGCACCAACCCGACCCCAAGGGTGGAACTGGACTTCTGGAAGAGCAGGTGCTGGGGGAAGCTGGTGCTGCTGGTTTGGCTGCAGGGGCTGCTGCTGCTGGGAGCCAAGAGCAGCTGCTCGAGGTCGTGTAAACACCTGAACCCAAAAATATTGCTCCCAGACACAAAATAATGATGATCTCTGAGTGCCTGCAGGTAGCTGGGCAGTTGGCTCGGTTTGGCTTGGCCCCACCACAGTTCAGGGCTACACCAGGAGGGAATTTTGTTGGAAATGCTGTTTCCATCAGTGTTCATTAGGAACCAGCCCCAGAGCAGAGCTGATGGGACACTCTCCACACTGTCAGCTGGCTACTGGTGGTGCCAGAGGGGGGTTAGATGAGCCAGGGAGTGGAATTTCACCTGCCCTTTGTGCTGTGTTGGCTCAGGCTGACTCGAGACAGGGCCCTGCCCCTGCAGAGCTGTTAGCAGTGGCTGCAGAAACACCCCCTGGGCTCCTTTGGGCACAGCAGAGCTGCTCTCACCCGAACCTGCCACCAGCCGTGTCCTGTAGGGCTGCTCCCATTTCCTGCCACCCTTGGGCTCAGTCCTTGTGTAAATGCAGAAAATCCTGAGTTGTGAGGGTTTTTCTCTCCTCTCCCTCTCCCTCTCCCTCTCCCTCTCCCTCTCCCTCTCCCTCTCCCTCTCCCTCTCCCTCTCCCTCTCCCTCTCCCTCTCCCTCTCCCTCTCCCTCTCCCTCTCCCTCTCCCTCTCCCTCTCCCTCTCCCTCTCCCTCTCCCTCTCCCTCTCCCTCTCCCTCTCCCTCTCCCATTTTCGTGTTAGAGCCAGGATTAATACACAGGAGTCACAGTTTTGTGTTTGGACTCAGTGTTTATTAATTCTTATCTGTACTACAGTCTCACAAGTCATGAGCTCTAACTAGTAAGGTAGAAAATGGAGGTCTCTCTAACTTTTTCTAAGGTTATTTAAGCATAAACTATCAAATAGTAAGATGACACCTATATTATTTATACTTTTAACCCAATAACTGATCACCCAAGGTCTGCAATCCAGACCTTTTTCACCCAATTAGAAAAAACTACCCAAAATCAAGAAGAAGAAGGTGAAGAAGAAGGAGTTAGACAACGCCTTAAATCCTCCATATGGCCCCATATATATTACTATATACTAAACCCTTAAATGCTAAGTTTTTCACTGTGTGAGATCACACAATACCATTCAAACTACACACACACAACCCCAGTGCTACCACTCAGAAGCATGTTCCACGGCCTCAGGTCAAATGTAGTGTTTGCTTGGGGGTCAGTGCCTGTTAGCACAGAAATTTTCCTCCAGGGTTCCCCCCCTGAGTCAGGCCCAGGGCAGTTGGGGTTTGGGGCTGCCCCAGCAGGGCTGGTAACGTGTCCTGGCTGCTGCAGGTGTGCTGACCTGGAGGGCATTTACAGCCAGCTGACAGCCAGGAGGGTCAGCAACCTGCTGGAGATGCTGGAGAGAGTGCAGAGCATCTACGTCCCGGCCTTCCAAAACCTGCTCGGGGATGTGGAGGCAGGTGAGAGACTGGCACAGCTTTACCGTGGTGCTGACTTCTGTCCTCTGTGCCACTGTCCTGTGCTGTCCCTCTGGGGTGACAGGGTGGCTTTGTGGCAGGGAGGTGCTGACAGTGAGAGTCTCTTCTCATTAGTCTCGAGCTTTGGGGTTATTTGCACTTCTGGCACTTGTGAAAAGGCTGAGAAATTTTGCATTGTTCAGTCCAGAGAAGAGTGATCTTATTTTGGCCTTCCAGTGCCTAAAGGGGCTCCAAGAGAGCTGGAGATGGATTTTCTTACAAGGGTTGGCAGTGACAGCATAAAAGTAAATGGTCTCATGCTGTCAGAGGTTAGATTGGATATCAGGATGAAATCCTACCCTTTGAGGTGGGCAGGCCCTGGCACAGGGTGCCCAGAGCAGCTGTGGCTGCCCCTGGATCCCTGGCAGTGCCCAAGTCCAGGCTGGACAGGGCTGGAATCACCCTGGGATAGTGGAAGGTGTAACAAGATGTGCTGTAAGGTCCCTTCCAGCCCAAACCATTCCATGGTTCAATAATTAGATGATGATGACGACTCTCTTCATGTTGGTCCACAGGTTTAGTTCCACAATGATGACCCAGTTTTATTAAAATTATTTAATTTAATTAAAATTAATTAATTATTAACTCTGGGCTAGCTCTTCAGGGTCCAACCACACAGCTGTACAAAGCTAAGCTCAAGATCTCTCCCAGTCAGGCACTCATTTCTGTCCTGCTACAGTCAGGACAGGTGGGACTGTGCTGCCCTCTGGGCATGGAGCTGCCAGAGCCAAAACCAGGCTCGGCTGAGCTCAGGCCCAGCCTGGTGATCCTGCACCCCATGCAGAGCTGTGTTTTTGGTGCTGCCAGGCACTGCTTGGTTGTTGTGGCCTCTGCCCAGAGGCCTGTCACACTCCCTGTCCCCAGTGCCTGTCCCTCCCCAGGGAGTCAGGGTGTTTGCTGTGCAGGTTAAGCTGTAGGTGAGCAGGGATCAGGGTGATTTATGTCCAGCACATGTGGGTGAGTGCTGTGAGCTCACCAGGACTGTCTGTCCCCCTTGGTGCCAGCATCCAGCTCGTGACCCCCACCCCAGCCCTGTGGATCTCACCCTTCTCCCCTCTCCTCCCACAGCTCTGAGCGAAGCCCAGGACATTGACCTGCACCTGACAGCCCTCCAGCAGCCCCTGAGGGACATAGAGGCTGTCGAGTTCAGCAAGGTGGAGCCTCTCCTGGTGCCTCTGCTGCATGTGGTGTGCTGGATCTGGGTCTCCTCCAAGCACTACAGCGTGCCCGTGAGGGTGGTGGTGCTGCTCCAGGAAATCTGCAACCTTCTCATTCAGCAGGTGTGCGGCTGTGGCACCCGTGTTTGCCACGGGGAGGGTTTCAGGAAAGCCTCTTCTCTCTGCCTTTCCCCTGTCCTTCCTTGGCAAAGGGACTCTGAACTTGGGAGGAAGGGTCAGACCTGTCTCAGTGCTGTCACCGTTTGCTGAGACAGCAGAGGTGACATCTCTGGTGTGATTTGGCTCTTCCAGGCCGTGGTGTACCTGTCTCCTGAAGACCTTCTGAAAGGAGAGATGGAAGAGAGCCTGGGCAAGGTGCATGTGGTGTTTGACATCCTGAATGCCTTCAAAGGGGCGTTTGAGGAGAGGAGAGAAAACCTGCACGTGTATTACGAGCCAGGCCAGGCAGTGAGGAGGTGGGAGTTCCACAGCAGGCTGGTGTTTGCCAGGCTGGACAGCTTCCTGCAGAGGCTGCAGATGGTGAAGGTGAGCTCTGGAGCTGGGAGGTGTTGCAGCCATCGGGGAGCTCCACAGCCATGAGCTCCCTTGCTGATATCTTCTCTCCCTGCTGCCAGGGGATGGGGCCACTCTGTGCTGTGTGCTCCCCCTGACTTCAAGGCCAGCACCTTGTTTGCCCAGGTCCTGCTCAGTACATGTGCCAGATTTGCTGCTGTGTCCTTCTGCTCAGGCTGCTGGGTGTGTCACTGCTCCCAGGAATGCTCTGGGGCTCGTGCTTGTGTTGGGACAAGGGGCTGGGGGTTTTGGGGCTGTGGTTTGCACTCTCAGTGCTCCCAGGAGTGCTCTGGAGCTACTGCTGGTGTTGGGATAAGGGGCTGGGGGTTTTGGGGCTGTGGTTTGCGTGGCTGTGAATAAACCAGGACAAGCTCCTAGGCTCCCTGTGGCACTCAGGGACACCCTGGAGCTGGGCACCTCCTGACTTGGACAGGGGCCTGGGCAGGAGCAGGGACACACTGCACATTTCTCACCAGGTCATCCCTTCACACCCAGGGGTGTGCCCAGCTGGGGCGTGTCCCTCTTTGCCATGGCTCCTCACTGTGGCATAAGGCAGGGCAGGGACAGGGGGTGTCATGAGTGCCATCGTCCCTCAGCCCCCAGCGTGGCTGAGGCTCTGTGAGTGCCTGTTACACACTGAGTGCCTGTTACACACTGAGTACACACTGAGTGTGTTACACACACACCTTGTTCCCCTGTGAGCTCTCCTGTGGTTAACAGCTCACTGTCCCTGCTGGTCACATCTCTCTGAGGTGAATCTCTGTTTATGGATGGCCTGTCCCCAGGTGGGCACTGTCAGATGTGCTTTGGCCTATCCAAGGCAAAATCTGGGTTGCTTTTCTCCCTCTCTCCACTGGAACAGAAGGTTTTACTGGTTTAACCACACTGTGACTCTGCTCATTCCTTAAGGAGCTGTGTTAAAAGCCACAGTGGATGGCATCTATTTTAAAACTGTTCATAATTGTAGAGTCACAGACTGTTTTGGGTTGGAAGGACCTTAAGATCATCTTGATCCCAGCCTGAGCACCCTGGCTGAGCCTGGGAGGTGCTTTGGCCCAGCAGCACTCGTGGCTCTGTGCTGTGCTAGCTGCTGGCATCTGCTGGTGTCTGAACCTGTGTGTGCTCCTCTGGCTCTGCAGGGCCTCCTGACCACGGCCCTGGACCTGACAGAGCTGGAGAAGATTGAGCTTGGGGGGATGAAGGGGAAGGCTCTGGGCCAGCAGGTGCTGCAGATGCATGAGGAGTTCCAGGAGAGCTTCCAGGAGTTCTCAGAGCGAACCTACGACTGCCTGGACCTGGCCAACGTGGTAGGTGGGAGCAGCCTTTGGGAATGGCAGCAGCACATCCTCCCTTCCAGAGAGCCCTGGCCCCTCCTTCCCAGCTCCTTCCTCCCTTTGCTGTCATCTGGTTGTCACTGTAGGGAGCAGGGAGCTGCTGCCTTTTCTGCAGACACTTGGGAGTTCTTGCAGCTCCATATCTCAGAACCACAGAATGAGCCAGGCTGGAAAAGACCTTTGAGGTCATTGAGTCCAACCTGTGACCCAACCTGTGACCCAACCTCATCAACTAAACAAAGCACTGAGTGCCACATCCAGGCTTTTCCTAAGCCTGTCCAGGAACAGTGACTCCAGCACCTCCCTGGGCAGATGATTCCTGTGCCCAACCACTCTATTAGTGAAGAGCTTTTTCCAGATGTCTAACCTAAAGTTCCCCTGGCACAGTTCAAGTCTAGCATACCTTGCTGGTTCAGTGAGTGTTTCTGAGGGTTTTTGGGGTGGTGGTGTGGCCTTCAGGGTAAGAGAGTGTGGAAATAGCCTGTGTTGCCTCGAGGCTCAGGTTAGTACTTGTTAGACTGTGGCTCCATCCTGGAGCTCCATGAGCTCAGCCATGAGATGGACAGAAGTGTCCTTGACTCTGTGGAGGGTGGCCAGAGAACAAGGTGAACAAGAAGAGGAAATATCTCTGTGTTGGGAGGTGGCAGCACCTCCCCAGTGCCTTCTCAGAGCTGAGGACTTGCTGTTCCCCTTCCCCCAGGAGTTTGAGCAGGATGCCTTGGCCTTCCAGCAGAAGGTGGAGGACATCGAGCGCCGGCTGGGCACCGTGTTCAGCCAGGCCTTCAGCGACGCCCCGGGCCTGGAGCACGTCCTCAAGGTTTGTCTGTGCCCTCCCTCCTGTCCCCAAGAGCCCCGCAGAGAGGCCAGGCAGAGCTGGAGCTGCAGGCACAAGGGGACAGTGGCACTGTCGGGCTGGGCTTGGTAGGGATGCTCAGAGCTGTGGGTGCCCCAGGAGCCCCAGAGCTGGGACTGTCCCTGCTCTTCAGCTCCTGACACAAGCAGAAGAGGCCTTTGCTCAGTTTGGGGAAGAGCAGCCAAGGGAATGACTCAGATCAGGCTTTTGGATGGCAGGAGTTTCACTGGGCTCCCTGGGAGGTGGAGGAAAGGCTGCTTTGAGTTCCAAAGCTGGGTTGAACAGGGCTTGGAGCACCCTGATCTAGTGGGAGGTGTCCCTGCCCATGGCAGGGCTGGAATGAGCTTTTAAGGTCCCTTCAACCCAAACCATTCTGGCATTCTCTGATTTCCTGGTGAAAACTGCTGTTTAATACCAGGTGATCATTGTTAATATCAATTTGTTAATACATGGGTCATTTTCAACTCAGAATGTGGAGGTTTTCTAGAAATGAGGTGGCTTTGTTTACCAGTGACTCTATCCTGCAGAGAAAGTAAATGGTATTTTCTGAAAAAAACGACACTATAATTGTAAAAAAGACTGCAGAAAATGGTAAGTGTTAGCATTTATCTTTGAGTTGTTGTGGGATTTTTTTAAACAACAAAATTTGAAGCACTTGAGGAATGATGGAATAGAGCTCACTCACAGAGAAGGTCTGAGCTTTTCTGTGACAAAGACATTCTTTGTGATATGGTTTAGTGATGGGATTCAGATGATCTTGGAGTCCTTTTCAAACCTTAATGATTCCATGAAAGGCAGGAACTACTTGGGAAAGCAGGGGGAAACCCTTCCCCTTGACCAAGTGTCCATCAGTGCAGATCTTGGAGCTCCTGAGCAAGACAAAGCACCTGCATCAGTGAGGAAAATCCCAGTGGGACTTTGTGCAGGAGTGTGACTTTTTCCCCATTTCTTCCCCTGCACAGCTGCTGTCCATGTTCCAGAACCTTCTGGAGCGCCCTGTGATGGCTGCAGTTGCTGCTGACAAGGTCCCTGAGCTCCTCAGCATGTTCAGCTCTGCCCTGGACCAGGCCAGGCTCACCTACAGCAGGCACACCCAGGCAGGGCTGCAGCTCGGTGGGTGCCATGTGGGAGGAAAACTGATTGTGCAGGAAACTGGGTTTAGACTGACTTATGGGGGGACAATAATTTGCTTTTGCTAAGCAAAGCAGAACTTCACAAATTGCAAAGGTTTTCAGTTTCTGTAGTTCCTAGTGGAAAGGGAAGTGCCTGGGAATGCTCATTAAAGCAATGGCAATATCCTTGTTTTGAATGTGTGAAATGTGGCTGGGATTGAAGGCACATGCTGTAAATGCAAGGGGGAGGTTGGAATTCAGGCTCCCATCAGCCTTTCCCAGGTTTATTATTTCCTGGGAATGCTGCCACAGAAGGGAATAGGTAAACTCCTGTCAGATGGTGAGGATTAGTGTGTCATCTTCTGAACAGCAGCCTCAGCAAGACTTCTGGAAGAGTTTGCTGGGAAGAGTCTTCTGGAAGACTCTGCTGGGACCAGTGCAGGTTAACAAAGGGAATGGGGAGGTTCATGGAGCACAAACCTGCTGTGACTTTGGGCAGTGTTGTTCTGTGCCTCTGAGATGGGATGGTCTCAACCAGCTGCCAGCCAGAAATCCCTTCCTCAGTGTCTGTGGGAAGCAAAGAAGTCACCCCAATCTGCTTCCAGGACAAGCCAGGCTTCTCCTCTGATCCCTTATTCCAAACCCAGGGGCACAGGAGGATTTGTAGGTCCCAGACCTATGTGGTGTGACAAGGTGGGATTTCAGGGAAGAGCCTGGAGACCAGGGTGGTTCTGTGGAGCTGAGCTGCTGTGGGGTTGCAGGGCTGCTGAGATACTGTTCCCTGTGCCCTGCCAGGGTTCCCCCCCCTGCACAAGAACGTCCCCCCCGTGGCTGGAGCGCTGGGCTGGGCGCAGGAGCTGAGAGCCAGGATCCAGAGGCCCTTGGAGCACTTCAGGCACATCCCATGGCTGTGAGTGTCTGCTCCAGATGAGCTGCTCTGTGCCCATCTGGAAATCTGGTCAATGTTTAGATGTTCTCTCTGTGCTGAATGCCACCCAGAGGCTGCAGCTGAAGCAGTCTTCAGCGAAGAGGTGAGAAGTGCCTTGGAGCCTTCCACTTTGCTGCCATCTTTGTTTTTTAGAAGCTCTTTCATTGGGTTGGAAGTGATTGAGAGGCACAGTGGGCTGGTAGATAGGCTGGCCAGCTTTTAACATAGCTCTAGGCTGCAGTTTAAATAGCTATTGCAACCTTTCCCACTGTAATTCCTCTCTGCACGGTCTCCAGAGCCTCCTTGGGAGCAGCCCAGCTCTTGGGTATTGGCAGAAGATAACTTTCTTAACATTAAACAAAGGAACAATCACCCGAGATCAAGGAAACAATTCCAGGGCTGGAATTCTTATTGTCCCTGCATTGATTTTACCCCTCTGTTTGGAGCAGTTAAAGACAAGTCCTGCAGCAGGGTGGTGTGAGGCTCTATCCCGTGTGCAACTTGAGAGGGAGAAGGGTTTGAAAAGCAAAAATGAAGATATGTGTATATCTAGATATATATCATGTATTATATATATGATCTATACAATATTTGTGTTATTGGTGTTATTGCATACATTTTATATATATTTTTCTATGCATTGTATAAACAGTCATTCACACAGCTGTGACCTGCATCTGCTGGGGCACAATTGTGACAGAAAACTGTCAAGGGTGAAATGTTTAAAAGGGTAAAATGCTTAAAAGTGATATTTGGTAACTGATCTTTCCAGCAGCCCTGGGCCCTTCTCCCATTCCAGCTGCTGCTCCCCATTTTACAGCATTTACCTGAGAGAGAGCACAGGGGGCTGTGTGCAGGGAGAGGATTTGGGGTGAAATCCAAGCAGGTTGTGCCTGCAGACTGTGGGGGGCCTTGGGGAGGGGTAAATGCAGACCAGGACTGAAGGTGACCCCTGTCTGTTGTGCTGCCAGGAACTTGGACTCTGCCCGTGGAAGAAGGGTGATGCAGAAATATGAAGAAATGATCCAGCTGCTCGACAGGTACAGGGGGCTCAGGCAGGGCTGTGGCTGAGGAAACTCTCCCCTCCCCTAAGCCACCTTCCAGAACATTTGGCAGTCCAGGGCTTGGGAATGTTCCTTTGTAAGCCCGAGGGAATTTCCTGTGGGGAGAGGAGGAGGGAGCCTGTCCTGGGCACCACAGGTTTGCTGGGATGGCTTTAAATGAGAATCCTGCAGGGGAGGAGCAGGGACATCAGAACAGGCTGCAGTGGGGTGGAGAAGCTGCTGTGCTGGAAAGGCTGGGCTGGGAGAGGGCTCTGTTCTCCTGTGCCCTGTCACTGGCTGTGTTTGCAGTGGCTGGAACACGGATATTCCACAGGCTGGGCTGGGAGTCACTGCCCAGGACTTGGATTCTCAGTGTTTGATGTTACACCTGATTGTTCTGGGCTTCTGTCCCTCGAGAGAAACCCCTTGTCCAGGGAGGAGAGCCCTGCAGGGCCCTGCTACCCACCCACAGTGCAGGGAGCTGCCAGCCTGGGTTGCTGCAGGGTGGATGGAGGGAACCCTGTTCCCATCACCAGAGCAAGGCTGGGTAATCCAGCACAGCCTTTAGAGAGGAGCAGCCCCACAGGTGCTCTGGGGTGACACCTCGGGGTGTTCTTTGCTGGGTGCCGTTTCCCAGGGCACTCAGGTGACAGCGTGACTCAGAACAGCTTTGTCACTTGGGAGTTTGGGACTGCCCATGACATGTGAGATATCAGGAGCCCCATTCTGCCCCCTGTGCTCCCATCCCAGGGGTGCCATGGTCTCACTCAGACAAGTGAGGTCAGCTGCAGCCACCCCTGCATCCCTGTGGCTTTAGGCATCTGTCCTGCTTAGACTTTGGAAGCACCCAGCTGCTGATACATCACCTTAGGCTAAATGATTTGGGAAGTCCATCCCCAGATCTGAATTCTCTGCTAACACTGGGATTTGAGAGAGCTTTGCCCTCCTGACTTGATGCTGCCACTGTTTTTTGGGTGTTTGTCTTGTTTGTGGAGATGGCATGGGTGGGTTTTGAACATTCCTTCACCTTCTTCAGTCCTCAGAGTGCACTTGGCTTCCACTCAGTCACAGCTGCACTCCCTGGCCTGGTAACTACATGGTGTACGGTTCTCTTTTCTGGCAGGTATCAGGAAAAGCTGTATTCAGACTGGTCCCAGACAGTCTCAGAAAAATCCCAGTACAACCTCACTCAGCCTCTCATCCGGCGAGATCCCCAGACCAAACTGATCACGGTCAATTTTGATCCCCAGGTAAGAGTGATGCCTTGGGAAGGCTGAGCTGGAACAGAGACTGGACAGAGCTAAAAGAATAAAGGAGATATTTATTAAAAGGCCTTTAAGAATACACCTTGGGCAGGACAAGAGCCTGGCCAGGGCTACACCCAAGGTGGACCCAAAATGGTCACAAAGTGGACAAACAGTCACAAGGTCTCACACTTTGATAAGTTTTGGTCCATTTGCATATTGGGGTTTAATTGTCCAATTCCAGCTCCAGGTGATGCAGTCCCATCCTTCTTGTTCCTCCCTTCAGCCACCCTTGTTTGTGCTTTTGGGCTGAACACTTGTCCCAGCTGTCCTTGGTGTGCAGCAGGAAAAGGATTTGTTTTGTGTCCCTGCTGTGTGCAGAGCTGAGTGACCCTGAGTGTGAGCTCAGAGCTGCACCCCTGGGCAGCACAGGGTCTGAAATATATGAAAGCTAAAACTTAAGGCATCAAGACCTTCAGCCCCTCAGCCCCTCAGCTCTCCTGCCCCCAGGGTATGTCCCCAAACTGTAGGGGACACCTGCTGGGGTTGGTACTGGCTCTGTGGTCTGTGGAACCCCTTCCTTGGGCGTAACAAGGATCTACCACAGGTCTGCTTTGCCTAAATACCAGGACTGCATTTTGAGCAGAGCAAATTCTACTTAAAGCCAGTGGCAGGAAGTCCCCCAGGAGTCAGATGTGTAACTGATGTCAGCATGTCCAGACCAGGGTTGATACTGGTGTGGGGGGTGATTGGGACATCATCTGCAGATGCACATTCATGTTGTGTGTACCTGAAACCTGAGCTTCTGAAAGGTTGTAAAAAACCCAGGGAAGGTTTGTTTTGTGACTCCAGAAATCTTTGATGGAAGGTGACAGCAGAAGGAGTTGAGTCAGTGGGTTTGAGGCCATGCTACTATTTTTTAAATTATCTTTTATGCCAATCAGCCCAGCAAGCCAAAGAACTGGAGCTATCTTATCTTTCACTTTGATAATGGCCAATGGCTGCTGCAGGAACAGGATTGCTGAGACTTGTGATGGGGCTCAGCCTTCGTCTGAGAGGGGCTGCACGTGGGGATGGCTGAGAGGGCCAGAGATGAGGGTCTGTTAGGGGCTGGTTGGTACTTAACTGGGAGAACTGGGAGGGAATCCAGAGTCAGAGATCAATGGGATGGAAGGGATCAGGAGCTGTCCAAGCCCTTTCCAGCTTTGGGAATGAACCAGCAGGAACTCCCTGTGGTGCCCAGAATGGACTGGAGGGGATGCCAGGAGCTGGGAGGACTGTGCTGTGCTCAGCTCTGTGCCTTCCTTCCCCAGCTGGTGTCGGTGCTGAGGGAGGTGAGGTACCTGTGGGGCAGCGGGGCAGGAGCCATCCCCCCGGCAGCAGCTGAGCTCTATTCCTGCAAGGAATCCTTCCAGCAGCTGGTGGCCAGCCTGGAGCTGATGGGGAACAGGTACAACAAGGTGCTGAGAACGGTGCTGGAGGTGGAGTATCCTCTGGTGCAGAGGCAGCTGCAGGACATCGACTTGAAGCTGAGAGAGGCAGAGGAAACCCTGACATGGAAGATGGAGGGTGAGCTGGCTCTGTGTGACACCTGGGTCTCCTCCTGTTCCCCCATGTGCCCAGTCTGTGCTCCCTGGTTCCCAGTGGCAGGTCCCAGCAGGACAGGGCACTCTGGCTCCTCACTGGGGAGGTGAGGAGCAGCTCCTGGTGTGCCTGCTCCCTTCCGCATTCCCTGATCCAGCTGGGGCTGTGCACAGGATCCTGCTCCACTCGGGTTTAGCCCAGGCTTTGGGGAGGAGAGCCTCTGGTGGTCCCTGCTGTGGCGTGTTGGGGTAGCAGAGAGGTCGAGGTGCTCTTCTGCCTGAGGTGGAGAACCTCTTACCTTAAGGATGAGTGAGAAATACATGAGACCACGGGGAAAAGGTCTGAAGGAGAGAACACCAGAGCTTGGCCCAGCAGCTCTGAAGATAGCTGATCCACCATCCCATTTTGCCCAGGTGTCTGGGATCACATCTCTGGAGTGATGGGCGATGTCTGTGACCTGGAGCAGAGGGTGCAGAAAGCCAAGGACAACGTAGAGGAGATCCAGAGTGTGGTGCACTCGTGGGGGTCGCCCATATTCGAGAGGAAGGATTCCAAAAGGGAGTCAGTGCTGAGCCTGGAGGAGTGCCAGGAGCGCCTGGAGCGGCGCTACAGCCTCGTCAGGGAGGCTGGGCACAGGATCCACTCTCTGGTGAAGGTGAGGGGGCACCTTCAGGGCTGGGGGGCTCCTCTGTGGTGTTCTTGCAGCACTGAAAAGGTCCAGAGCAGCTTTGCCTTAAATGAATTCCCTGAAGCCAATCGAAAAGCTGCCCTGGTGTTAATTGATGTTGTCTCAGGGGTGAGCTGGGACTGGGGGTGTGGGGCTGGCTGGGCTCCCAGCCCGGGGCAGAACCAGCAGCAGCTGCAGCCCAGGGAAGGCTCTGGCTCCAACCGTGGCTGCTGGAGAGCCACTAGAGGGGAGTGGTGCATCGGGTTTGGGATCCTGCTCCAAGGAAAAAACCCTCTGAGGTGTTTGGCTGAGAACGGAGGCTGGGGCTGGCCCTTCGGTCCCTCTGTGGAGCAGGAGGTGATGCTGACTGCCCGGGGAGAAGCTGAGGGACAGGAGAAAAACTGCTGACCCACACCTTGGGGCTTCCCAGCAGTTTTGCCAGAGCTCAGAGTCCCCTGCACGCCAGGAGAAGGGCCAAAGCTCTGCTCCTCACCTGCCTGGAGCCAGGTGTTGTGCATGTCAGGGACAGCCCCTGGCCTGGAGGGAGATGGGTTACAGGCCCAGCCCTCTCCTGAGGGCCACTGCCTGGCCTTGGACTCTGAAGAGAACCAGATGGACTCATCAGGATGGGCCTTTGACACCCCCAGTTCTCCCTGCCCCAGGAGTGCAGAGCAGCTCAAAGTCCTGTGGCCTTAGAGAAGAGGGAGGAGAACACGTTGAAGACCTTCTAAGGCTCTTCTGCACTCCATTTTCACCTTGAAGTGTTCCTGGAGACCACTCAGCCCTTGACTGGAGCAAATCATGGCCATACCCCAGCTGGAAGATCCTCCTCCACGAGGCTGATACTCCTGTGCTGCCCAGCATCAGCCCCTGGGTGTGGGCAGCTCTCTTTAGGACAGACTCAGCCCTCTTGTGTGTGAAGGCATTTTCTTTATCTTCCAGGAAAACCAGAGCCTCCTCCTTGCAGACCCAGCATCTGATGCCTGGAAGGTATATTTGGATTATGTGGATGAGATAGTCCTGGATGGATTCTTCACTGCCATTGAGTGCTCACTCAAGAACCTCCTGGAGAGCACAGGTGACGCCTGGCTCCTGTCCCCTGGCTGCAGTGGCTGCTCAGCCTCTCCAAGGGGACATCTCTGGTTGTGCTCCCTCATGCTCAGTGGTTGTTCTCTTCTTCCCTGGCTTTTCTCTGGCCCTGGAGCCTCCAGGAGGGGAGGGTGGCTCCATCACTGGTCACTGGCTTGCTCAGGGGGAGGATGGAGGTGACTGTGCACTGTTTGCAAGGGTTAATGGACAGAGACAACTGAGGCTTCCTCCCACCTCTGTGCTTGGACATCAGCCACCTCCCTCCCTCCCATGCCCAAAGCATCAGGGTGGCACCATCCTTCCTCTGTGGGGAGTCTCAAGAGCCAGTTCTGCCCCTGAAAGGCACAAAATAAAACCTCAGTCCCTGAGCATTAGTCCTGGGCAGAGCTGGGTTGAGGAATCACCAGCCCAGCCCTCCTTGCTCTGCTGAGAGCAGCCTGTGTGCAGCTAAAGCACATCTCCAGGAACATTTCCCTTCTGGATGTGGTGGCACAATGAGCTGGGGAATTGCATGCAGTTCTTCACCATCTTGTTAAAATCTTGCATATGTTGTCACATTTGCATCTGGCTTCAGTTTCTTGTTGCTGTTTTTTTTTTTTTTTTCTTCATGCCTTCCACCACTAAATTAAAGAGCCACTTGGTTCCTGTTGTTTTTCTCCTCTGCAAGCCCTTCCATGCTGGCATTGTTCAGCTTTCAGACCCTCTCTGCATTAGCTGAAGAGCCTGGTCTCTTCAGGCTTTTCCTCCTCAGGGTGTTTTCTGGTCCTTCAATCACTTGTGTCTCATTTGTTCCCCACTGTCTTTGGTGGGTACCACAGCACCCCCATGGGTTGTGCAGACACCAGTGAGTGTCTGCCACCCTCCTGCTGTCCCTGCAGGGCATCTGGCATGTTGTAATAGGATATTGGTGGTGGCTCAGGATTCCTTGAGAAAGATCCTGACATCTCTGTTCTTCCCTACCAGACCCCAAGGCAGGGCTCGCTCCCCTGTTCGAGGTGCAGCTGGATTTGGTGATCCCAGATTTGGTGTTTCACCCTCCCTTGGACCCTGGCACCAAGGATGGCTTCTGTGACATGGTGGAAAGTCTTCTCCAGGGCATCTACCACATCTCCTCACTGGTGCCCCGGCTGGCCACGCACAGCGGCTTCTGCCACTACAAGGTCTGTGCTCTGGGGCTGGGTGGCACTGAGGAGGTGCCACGTGCTCCCACCTCACTGTGCTCTCCTCTCTCCTTTCTCTCCCTCTCTCCTTTCTCTCCCTCTCTCCTTTCTCTCCCTCTATCCTTTCTCTCCCTCTCTCCTTTCTCTCTTCTTTCCACTCTTCTCTTTCCCCTCTCCCTTCTCCCATTTTCTGTCTCCTTTCCTTCCCTCCTTTCCTTCCCTCCTTTCCTTCCCTCCTTTCCTTCCCTCCTTTCCTTCCCTCCTTTCCTTCCCTCCTTTCCTTCCCTCCTTTCCTTCCCTCCTATCCTTCCCTCCTTCCCTCCCTCCCTCCCTCCCTCCCTCCCTCCCTCCCTCCCTCCCTCCTTCCCTCCTTCCCTCCTTCCTTCCCTCCTTCCTTCCCTCCTTCCTTCCTTCCTTCCTTCCCTCCCTCCCTCCTTCCCTCCTTCCCTCCTTCCTTCCCTCCTTCCTTCCCTCCTTCCTTCCTTCCTTCCTTCCTTTCCTCCTTCCCTCCTTCCCTCCTTCCCTCCTTCCCTCCTTCCCTCCTTCCCTCCTTCCCTCCTTCCCTCCTTCCCTCCTTCCCCCTTCCCTTCCCTTTCCTTCCCCCTTCCCTCCCCTTTCCTTCCCCCTTCCCTCCTTTCTCTCTCCCTCTTTCCTCTCCCACCTCACTTTCCCCTGTCCCTCTCCCACCCAGGCTCACCTGGAGGCCGTGCCGGAGCTGCTCGCGGTGCGTCAGGAGCTGCTGAGCCGTGCGCAGGCGGCGGCGGGCGCGTGCCGCGAGCACGGCGCGGGGCTGGAGCGCTACTCGCACCTCTACGGGGAGGACAGGAGGGAGCTGTGCCGCCAGTTCCTGCGCTACGGCCGCGCCCTCACGCCCGCCGACGTGGAGGCCCACGGTGAGGACGGCGTGCCCGCGGCGCCGCCCACGCTGCAGCAGTTCGGGGAGCACATCGGCTCCTACGAGCGGCTCTACGAGGAGGTGGCTGCCCTGCAGCCCCTCCGCACCTTCCAGGGCTGGCTGAGGCTGGACGCGCGGCCCTTCAGGGCAGCCCTGCTCAATGAGATCAAGCGGTGGAGCTTGGTGTTCAAGCAGCACCTGCTGGACCACGTCACGCACAGGTGGGAGCTGGGGCTGCGCGGGGGCTCCTCTTGGCTTGGCCTGTCGCGTTGTTCTGCCCGCGCCCGCGAGGACGGGCAACGATCGTGGCGTGTCGGGTGGAAAATCCAAGGGTCTTTATTCTTCTGCCACAAGAACAGGAGCACCTCCAAATACAGCCAAGCACTAAGACCTGGAACAGAGGGCGACCCCAGTTTATATACATTGACATGGAACATTCTAGCAACATTCTAACCAATTGTAAGGGGCAACCATATCAGCATGATAACTCCCGTGATCCCATTCCAACAGTCTCTCCCTATCTTGAAACAATGTCCCTGAACTTAGGATGTTGTTTTTCGTGGGGTTGATCCTGACTATGGCTGGGCCACCACACCTCCACAGTGGCTGGGCTGTATCATTTCACACTGATGACCAAGTCAGGTAGAGAATCATGGAATACCCTGGGTTGGAAGGGATCCAAAAAGAGCATCCAGTCCAGCTCCTGCCCTGCACAGACACCCCAACAACCCCACCCTGTGCACATCTGGGAGCAGTGTCCAAACGCTCCTGGAGCTCTGGCAGCCTCAGAGCTGTGACAGCCTCCAGAGCAAACACAGAAGCAAGAGAAGGGCCCATGCAGAGCAGCTCCATCCCATCCCAGTGTATTCCATTTTCTGGACTCTGCTGGTGTGTGAGCTGGGAACAGTGACATCACTTGAGACATCCCTGAGATGATGCCCTGGGACTCGATGTAGGGTGTTGGACAAGGTGTGTGTTTGCCCACTCCTCTTGAACCAAATAATCCCACCTCTGCCAGGGCTCTGGGCTTGCTTTACTGGATTCGATGGTGCCATCAGTAAATCTGCATTAATGTTAGGAGGTTTCTAAAAGCCCACGATTCAGATAGCCTGGCATGAGCAGTCATGGGGAGATGTCTTCAGGCTACAAAAAGGAGCAGTTTGCGCTCCAACTTTTGCATTAACACATGTTCCTTGCCCAGAAGAACTGCTCAGGTCTGTGCAGGACAATGCCTTGGGTGATTTATTGGTTGCAACATAGTCACGACTGAAGGGTGTCTTAGGTTGTGGATGCTCCTAGGGGAGTGCTCACAGACATCTGAAGAGGAGGCTGCTGCGTGGGGGAGTGATGTGATCTCTTGTGTGCTTTTCAGCACCATAAATCTGTCTGATAATTTCTTTGCAAAGAGGTTTTGTGTGGCGGAGAACGAGCATTTAGGAGCTGTTATTGAGAGTCCCTGACTCAGCAGTTTAGTCTTTCTTAGGTGAAGTATTTAAGGATACTTTTAGGCCCAGCAGCATCCAGAGAATTTAAGCAGGCACTTAGAAAGTGTTTTGAGACCCAGGAGGCCATTGTTCCTCTGCTGAAATTGCCCAGTAGCTGGTGAGGTTAAGAGCAGGATAAATAGGTGAGGAAATGTGACCCAAACATTGTCCTTGTCTGTGATGGTTTATGGCTCAAAGGCTTTGAGAGACAAGGATCTTAATTTTAAAGTACTGAAGGGATTTTTTTTCCTCCCACAAATGTCCAGTTGCTTTTCTAAACTGCTGTGAATTTGCATCATGTGCAGGAGGGAGCAGCCCTGTGAAGAGAGGCAGTGCATGAAGGACAGTCCCTGTTTGTTACAGGTTTGAAATGTGTCAGGTTCACCTGGGGAGCTTGGGTTCTTGTAGTGGAAGAGATGGAATGAAAACTGTCACAGAATCCCAGAATGATTTGGGTTGGAAGGGATCTTAGAGCCCATCCAGTGCCACCTCTGCCATGGCAGGGACACCTCCTAACATCCCAGGCTGCTCCAAGCCCCAGTGTCCAGTCTGGCCTTGGGCACTGCCAGGGATCCAGGGGCAGCCCCAGTTTCTCTGGGCACCCTGTGCCAGGGTTCCCTACCCTCCCAGTAAAAACTGGATACTCCTATAGAACCCTTCTGAGCTCACTGCCTCTGTTCAGGTTCTCTGTCTCCAGCCTGAGAAGCCCCAGTGTGTCTTTCTGTTCCTTGAAGAAAGCTGTACCAGATCCAGGGATACCTTTGAGCAGGAATTCCAGTTCTGAGGCTGGATATTAATTCCAGAGGAACTGCCCTCATCCTGTTTTTCCTCCCCTGCTCTGTGCTCTGCAGCTTGGCCGACCTGGACGAGTTTATCCAAACTGCCGAGAAAGGTTTGAGCAGAAAAGTGGAGAAAGGTGACTACGATGGCTTGGTGGAGGTCATGGGTCACCTGCTGGCTGTGAAGGAGCGGCACAGTGCCACTGATGCCATGTTTGAGCCCCTGAAGGAAACCATTGAGCTGCTGAGGGCCTACGAGCAGCAGCTGCCCGAGGAAGTCCACCAGCAGCTGGAGGTGGGTGAGGGTGTGTGGTGGCCACAGCAGTGCGCCCAGGAGAGGAGGGCAAGGGGAGCAGGAGTGCAGGAGCATCCCAGGGATATTCCAGGCCCTGATCCCTGTCATTAGAGGGCCTCAGTGGGCAGTGTTTTGCTACTGTAGGGTGTGCCTTAATAGCTGTAAATCTTGGAGTTATATTGAGATTTTTTCTTTTAAAGCAGAGATTAAGCTTTTTGTTATGTGTGGAAAAACATGGAATTGCCTGCTCCAACTCCCAGTGATTACTCTTGAAAAAAAATTAATGCACTTTCAAATCCATCTGTTAATTAGGTTGAATTATAATTATTTTTAAATAAGCTGGTTCTTGGCAGCTATGGAGATGGGAAGGATAATGTTGGCAGAGGAGCTGCCTTCTCACAGGACTTCAGTCCTCCTCTGGGTCAAGACCACCAGATCTGCTTTACCCAGAGGACACCCCTGGTACAGGTTATGAAAATGTTTTGGCCTCATTCCGCATCTGACTCTCACGAGTCAGTTTTTTGGGAATTCCTTTCGTTTCTGCAAAAGGGAGAGATGAAGGTTGTAAGAGATGGTGAGATGCCCAACCAGTGTTGGGGGACAGAGACAAGCCCTACCAGCAGTGTCTTCATCCACCATAAAACCCCGTCCTATGAGGATCCCAGCTCCACTAAATCTCCCTCCCTGGGAGCTGCTGGTGTGTGCCTGCTTGTGCAAATACTTTCAAATAACTGATTTACTTCCCTGATAGAAGAGATGAGGGTGTTGAGCAGCCACTGAGATGCAGGAGGCAGCAAAAGAATTGTTCTCTCTGGCAAGTGACAGCAACCCTTGTGTGTGAATGATTCATTCCCTCCTGCATGGAGTGGGGAAAGCAGAAGTTCCTCTAGGCTCCTCTCCCTCCGTGGCTGTGGAAATGGATGGGCTGGAGCTGCTGCTTGGGAGGAAAAGAAGGAAGCAGGCCTGTATGTGGTCATGGATTGTGGTTTCTACTGAGGCTGTAATGAAAAATGCCAGGCAGAGCCCCCTCAGGAGGGGCTGGCCCTGCCCTGGCCATCTCTGCTGCCTGAGAGCTGCCTGCAGCCATTCCCCTTTTTCCATGGTGGGTCTCCATTAATCTCCTCCAGAGTGGGAACTGGCATGGGGAGAAACCCAAAGTCTTTCCTGTGGGCTTGCACAGTACATGGAGAAGAGGGAATCTGGGGACAGCAGAGCCCTTGGCAATCGTGGAATTGTCAAGGTTGGAAAAGACCTCTAAGGTCATAAACCCTCACCATGCCCCCAGCACCACCACCATGACCACCACTAAACCATGTCCCCACGTGGCATGTTTACAGTTTATTTAACACTTCCAGGGATGGTGACTCCACCACTGCCCTGGGCAGCCTGTTCTGATGCTTTACAACCCTTACTGTGACCTTACAGTTACAACCCTTACAGTTTTCCTCATGTTCAATCTAAACCTCCCCAGGCACCTCTTGGGCCATCCCAACCAACCTCCCCTGCCGTTCTGGCCGTGGGATCTGTCGCTCTTCCCATTCCGTCATTATCCCTGAGCAGATCTCACCCCGCAGAGCCAATCCTGCCTCCCCAGCAGTGCCATTGTGCCCACAGGAGCTGCCAGAGAAGTGGAGCCAGGTGAAGAAGCTGGCTCAGGCAGTGAAGCAGCAGGTGGCCCCTCTGCAGGCCAGCGAGGTGACAGCGCTGCGCCAGAGCTGCGCCGCCTTCGACGCCCAGCAGCTCCGGCTCCGGGAGCGCTTCAGGAGGGAAGCGCCCTTCAGGTACAGATGTTCCAGCATCACACCTGGAGAGCCTGGAGAGAAAAAAACCTCATCTGTGTGATGCCTTGGAGTGGCTGCCTAGAACAGAGGCTAGAGACCGTTAAGAGAATAAAGTGGATGTTTATTGAAGGCCTTCAATAGATGCGCCTTGGGCAGCCAAAAGCCTCCCAGAGGCTACACCCAAGGTGGACAATGGTCATGAGTTTTTCAGACAGATATAAATTTGGTCCATTTGTATATCAGGGGTTAATTGTCCAATTACAGCTTCAGGTAATGAAGTAATTTACCCCATGTTTGCTCCACCCCAATTCCCTTTTGTTTATGCTTTTTGGGGCTTGAGGCTGTGGTGTGTCCTTGGATCACAGGGATTGCTTTGTCTGTCCAAAATGGGAAGAGTTAACTGCACTTTATATGTAGTTTAGAGCTATGCACCAATGCACTGTAGGATCTGAAAAATGTAAGAACTAAAATCTTCAGGCGTCACCTGCATGTCCTGGTGATCCACAGACCTCATCTGTGCTCACAGCCTGCTGTGCCTGTGGTGTTGTGTCCCTGGGAAGGGATTGGATTTGGGTGGTGTCAGCAGTGCCACATGGCTCAGCCATCAGGGTGTAGTAGAGACCTTTCATCTCTCCTGTGGCTCTCAGAGGCTCTGTTTGTTTTATGGGTTCTTTAGAAGCTGTTACAATATCACTTACGAAGAATAAATGCTTGTTTCTAGGTTTGACACCGAAAAGCCTTATCAACTGCTGGATGCAAAGCACATGGAGATTAAACAGATGGAGTCAGCCATGACCTCAATTTATGAATCAGCTGGTCTGTTTGAAGTCACGGTGCCAGAGTATAAACAACTGAAGCAGTGCAGGAAGGAGCTGTGTCTTCTCAAAGGGCTCTGGGACATGATCTCCCTGGTGAACACCAGCCTCGAGGACTGGCAGACCACCAGATGGGTGGATATCAACGTGGAGAACATGGACCTGGAGTGCAAAAAGTTTGCAAGAGAGATTCGGAATTTGGATAAGGAGATGAGGGCGTGGGATGCTTTCAGTGGGCTGGACGGCAAGGTGAAGAACATGCTGACAGCCCTGAAGGCTGTGGCAGAGCTCCAAAATCCTGCCATCAGGGAAAGGCACTGGAGCCAGCTGATGCAGGTGACGGGCGTGAGGTTTGTGATGGACTCCGACACCACCCTGGCTGACCTCCTCAAGCTCAACCTGCACAAATTTGAGGGGGAGGTCCACGGCATTGTGGACAAAGCAGTGCGAGAAATGAGCACGGAGAAGGTGCTGAAGGAGCTGAGGGCGACCTGGAGCTCCAGGGAGTTTCAGTACGAGCCTCACCCCCGCACCGACGTCCCCCTGCTGAAGTCAGATGAGGAGCTCATCGAAACTCTAGAGGACAACCAGGTGCAGCTGCAGAATTTGATGTCATCCAAATACATTGCTTTCTTCCTGGAGGAGGTGTCTGCCTGGCAGAGGAAGCTCTCTACCGCCGACTCCGTCATCTCGCTCTGGTTCGAGGTGCAGCGCACGTGGTCTCACCTGGAGAGCATTTTCATGGGCTCAGAAGACATCCGGGCACAGCTGCCCCAGGTATCAGCCCCCAGGTCCCATATTTCCTCTTTGGAAAGTGCTGAGGAAGAGGCTCCATTATGGAATGGAGTTATTTATAGTGCCAGATTCTCCAAAGCAGGGCTGTTCTCCCACTGCCTCGCTTGTGGTTGTTCCCCCAGGATGTTTTTGTACCCCAGGCTGTGTTTGAGCCATGCTGAGGGGATGATTTTCTCCCCTGTACCACTGCCTGGCAAACACAGAGTTCCTGGGTGCTGAATGAGAGCTGCTGCCTTCCTTCAGTGCTGCAGGAGTGTTCCCTCTTCCTTTGGAGGGGAGAGGACCGAGATCATTACTCAGACACTGGAAATCCTCAAACAGAGCTGGCCCAGGCAGCTTTGGCAGCTTTCCCTTCCTGTCCTTCCACACTGGTGCTGGGGGGGGGCAGCTTTTCTCCTTCTCCTGCTCTGGGGACCTCCTCAGGGTGCCTCCAGCCCAGTTCCCAGTGTCATTCCAGGCTCACAGCCGTGCTGAGGAGGAACATGCCTTCCACTGGGAGGGAGGAACTTTCCCCTCACCCCAAAGACAGCCCTCAGAGGATGGGATCTCTCAGCACACCATTAGAGCATTGCTGTGACCTTTGTGTCCCTTTGTAGGACTCAAGACGTTTTGAAGGCATTGATGTGGATTTTAAAGAACTGGCCTATGAGGTTCAGAAAACCCCAAATGTCATTGAAGCCACCAATAAACCAGGTCTGTCCCAACACCTGGAGGACATCCAGAGCAGGTAGGTAGAGCCTGAGTCCCAGGATTTTGTCAGAGACTGGAATCAGCTGTAAGAAGCTGGTTGAAGCTGTGCTCCAAGGCTTTTTCTGAGGCTGTGCTTCCTCTGCAGTCACAAGTCTCCAGCTTTTCTGACTTTTCTCAAGTGTTTGCATTTGTGACCCATCACCCTGTGAGGGTGGTGAGCCCCTGGCACAGGGTGCCCAGAGCAGCTGTGGCTGCCCCTGGATCCCTGGAATGTCCAAGGCCAGGTTGGACAGGGCTTGGAGCAGCCTGGGATAGTGGAAGGTGTCCCTGCCATGGCAGGGGTGGCACTGGATGGGCTTTAAGGTCCCTCCCAACCCAAAACCTTTTGTGATTCTGGGATGTTTGCAGCAGAGCTGAGCCCATTTAATTTCCAAAATTATCGCTGTGTCCCCTTGACACGAGGCATAACTCAGCTCCCTGAGACAGACCTGAGTGCCCTGAGATGGAGACACTTCTCACTTAACGTATGGATCTGCCTGAAAAACACTTCAAAGTCTGTGCTAAGCTGTTGTGTCAGTAGCAGCTCTCCATTTCAAATAAAGATTTGATTTGATTTTCAATCGAACGAGGCCAATGTTCCTCACAGAGAATGTTATTTAGGAACTTTGTAAGCTCAGCAGCAGTTTAGCATGTGAACACTGCAAGATTCATTTTAGATGGGAGCAAACAACTTTCCTTTCATGCTTTGCAAACACAAAAAGCTGAGTTGGTTGGAATCAGACTTTAAAATGTGGCTCATTAGAATAAAAGCAGTTCTGGAAATGTTCATCCCAGTGGATGCCACCACCTGTGGCAAGCTACGAGCTTGTCTAAAGCCGTGGGTCAGACTGCAAACCTTTCCAACCTCTTCTTCCACTTGTGCTTCTGCTTTTTTATGTTGCTGCTCTGACTCTTGGGTGTTTGACCCCTGGAGTAGAGAGTGAGCTCAGTTCCCTTGTGCTTTGTGGATCTATTCGGGGCTGTGGGAAGGAGCAGCCTGCAGGCTCAGCTCATGCCCGGCATTTCCCCATGGTGGGAAGAAAATGCCTGAAAAGCCAAAGGGCAGCACAAAGCATGTCAGGTATTTACCCACCTGTCCTGGGCTCTGCTTTGTCTCCCCAGGTTGTCTTTGTGTGAGAAGGCTTTGGCTGAATATTTGGACATGAAAAGATTGGCTTTTCCCAGATTTTACTTCATTTCTTCTGCAGATTTACTGGATATTCTTTCCAACGGCACCAACCCACATCTGGTAAGGCTTGTACTGCATCACCTTTTCATTTTCCAGCTGTCAGGAGTGGCACAGTGGAAGGGGTTGTCCTGGGACTCTCCTTATTGTCCTTTCTGGAGTGATTTTCTCCCACCCTACGGGGATTAACGTAGGGTGGGATCCTTCCCAGCTGATCTCCATCTGTCATCACTGACAGGCAGCCCTGCCCTGGGTGTTGCCTGGTCTAACCCTGGTGTTGCTTGTGGCAGGTTCAGAGAGCACCTCCAGGGTTCTGTGCCATGGGAACAGTGGCTGTGTTTCTGCTGGGTTACACTGGGGCTGCAGGGAAATGAGTTTGTTGAGGATCTCACGCAAAACTTGTTGCTGACCTTGGATCCCAGCCTGGGATGCCACCAAAGAGCCCCAGGCTGCCCATTCCAGGGTGGGAGTGTTGCCCACTGGGGGCTTGTAGAGGGCTGTTTTTTAGGCAGGAGAGGCAATTCCCAGTAAGTGCCTCTTCCTTCCCCCTGCAGAGCCTTCGGGATGTCCTGATGGCAGGGCAGGGAGGAGCACAGCCTGGGGAGGGCAGCAGCTGCTGGTCAGGCAGGCTGTGGCTCAGGGTGGTGTCTGAGCCTGCACTGGGTTTCTGGGGTGGGGTCTGAATGCCAGGTGTGAGGAATGCCCCCAAATACACCATTCCTCCTCCTGGCTGGGCAGGATTGCTGGATCATCCCAAGCAGGAGCTGGCAGTAACCTTCCTGTATTAAGAAATGGCCTCACAGTCCCCTTCCCCCCCTTCCCAGGGATCAGAGCCCTCTGTCCCTCGTGGGCAGAGCTCAGAGGATTCAGTCCTGCAGGTGCTTTTCCATTGGAGCTGCTGTCAGGAAGCCTCAGCCACTTAGCCTGGCAATTCCATGGCTTCGCCAGCCTGGTTTGGGGAGGCATCACTAATCCTAAGGTTGGTGTGTAAACCCAATCAACATGTTCACAGCAAATGGAGGCTGTTGGGTAAGGAATCAATTCCTTTTTCCACCTTTTCGTAGAGAGCAATCTCAGCCTCCTTAAGCTTTTCCTCATTTTCAGCACTCATGTCAGCACGTGAATGGGGCAGGCTTGGAAATGCTCCTGTTGCCAGTAACCTTTAACTCTGCTTAGATCTGTTTGCTGCTGCTGGGTGATTTCTGCCCACAGAGTGTCATAAATACACAGCTGATTGATGCTTAAAATGGAGAGAGAGAAAGAAAACACAGGAAGCAGAGAAAAGCTGCTGTGTTGAAATGCTCCACGGAGTAAGAAGAAATTCCTGGTGCTTTCTGTTATTCAAAACTATTTGCAGTAAAATCAAAGTAAATGTCAGGCAGGATCACACACAGATATGCTCTCAGCCTTTCCACTGTAGTTTCAAGGCCTGATAATTCCTAAAGGAGGATTAAATAGACAATGATATTATCCACTTGAACTGGATATTGCGCTGGTGCAGATTCAGGTGCATTCCAGGCTCTGGTAGCAGAGTTGTATGGAGTGCTGGAGCACAGCCAAGGCCCTGCAGAGTGGCCAGGGGCTGGGAGTGGACAGTGGGGATTGCTGAGCCTGCCCACTCACAGGTGTAAACCAGGATCCAGTGGTGTATGTAACATTTGAGAGGATGTCTGCTTGTCCTGGTGGGGAAGTTGAGTGTCCATTGCTTCTTGATCCACTTGGCACCTCCTGGGATTTGGCTGATGGGCTGTGACCACCCGTGGGACAGATCCTGAGGAGGGCTTGGAATCCTCTGTGGAGTAAGGACTGGACAGACAAGCCATGGGATGGATCATAGGATATCCTGAGCTGGAGGGGACCCACCAGGATCACCCAGTGCAGCTCCTGTCCCTGCCCAGACCCCCCAACAACCCCACCCTGGGCATCCCTGGCAGAGCTGTCCAAACACTCCTGGAGCTCTGGGGCCGTGCCCATTCCCTGGGGAGCCTGGGCAGTTTCAGCACCCTCTGGGGGAAGAACCCTTCCTGATATCCAACATAGCCCTCCCTGGCACAGCCCCAGCCTCAGGATCTGTCCCTGTCACAGGGAGCAGAGATGGGAGCTGCCCCTTGGGAGGCGCTGCAGCCCTGGGGAGCTCTGCCCTCAGTCTCCTTTTCTCCTCTTAACAACCCCAGTGCCCTCAGCTGCTCCTCACGTGGCCTTTCCCCACCTTCATGTCCCTCCACTCTAGACTCTCTAATGTTTTAATGTAACATCTGTATTGTCTCACCCTTCACATGAGACTGAAAATAGAGTAAATGTTTTGAAACGCCTTTCAGATCCCCATCTCTGGGTCAGAAAAGGGTAAAATCGAACAGTGGTGCCCAAAGCTGCCCCAGCACTGGAGGTGAGGCTGCCCTAGTCCAGAGCAGAGGGGGACAATCCCCTCTCTCCCCTGGCTGTCCCTGCTGGGCCTGATCCCCCCAGGACACGGATGTCCCTCCTGGCTCAGATCCAGCTGGCCATGGACCAGCACTCCCAGGTCCCTTTCTGTGGCACTGCTTTCCAGCCTCTTGTTCCCCAGGGCTCCCAGCCTTCCCTGAAAGCAGGAGAGCACAAGGAATTACAAGTTGTTCTCTTTTCCCATCCTGCCTGTGGGGTTTGTCCATCTCCCATCTCAGTTGTCACAGAGAGGGGCAGCACCTGGCTGGGACAGCTCTGGGGGCTGCCCTTTCCCATGGGATTGTTGCTGTGTGGACACAGGGATGTGGCTGTGTGTGACGCAGTGCTCCAGAAGCTCTGGTCACCTCTCAGCTCCCACAGGCAGGGCTGGTGTTGGGAGGAACTCAGGAACAGTGCTGGTGTCTCCTCTTTGGCTCTGCAAACTCAGCCAAGTGTGAACAGGACAGGGCTGAATCATTCTGCTCCTTCTGGAAAAGTACTTTTGGTTAAGATGGGGCTTTTGTCTGGGTCTCAGGCAGAAATAAAGGTCTGGCTTCTCCATGGAGGGAAATTCGGGACTTTTCTTCAGCACAAAATTGATTTCTAGGAGGGAGAAACCAGAAAGTTTCCCAGTGATGACACCTGCTCAGTGCTGAGAACAGGACAAGGGGGAGCAGGGTGGAGCAGCACTAGGTGCAGAGGAATTGGGACTCTGGGGTCAAGCAGTGTTTGGATGGTTTCTGTGCTTTTGCCCTGTCTGGGAGCTCTCAGGAATTATTAGGGCCTGCCTGTGTTCTAAATGAGGTACAAGTAAGTGGAAACACTGAGAATGATAGCAAGAGGCTAGTGTTGGCACATCCTGGCCATGGGTGAGAAGATGTGGTGCTGCCAAGATGTCCAAGTCTTGCTTTGTGAGCAGGACTGTGCCTGTCACACCTTTGCTGCTCTCTGCTCTGCCAGTCCTGCCTCCCTCACTTGAGTTACACAATCCCTGTTGCAGGTGCAGCGTCACCTTTCCAAACTCTTTGACAACTTGGCCAAGCTGAAATTCCAGGTGGACTCTGAGCAGAAGACAACCAAGGTTGGCCTGGGAATGTACAGCAGAGAGGAGGAATATGTCCAGTTCAGTGAACCCTGTGACTGCAGCGGGCAGGTGAGAGGGGAGACCTTGTCTGTCCAAGCTACCCTATGGAACCTGCTCCCACACCCTTGGGTGGGCATCCCTGCTAGAGCTTCACTGCACTGCCTCTGTGAGAAAAGCTGGAAGAGGTGATGTGGAACTTAATCCTTGCTTACACCACAGCTCTAGTCCTGCTCTGGATGGGTCCTCACAGCCCATGGTGTGAGGAAGAGCTGTGGCCTGTTCTTCACTGGGCTTTTTAGTTTTAATTACTGAAAGACGTTTTGAAGGTTACTCTTACTCCCAGATGGGAGGGAGTGCAGACTGAAAACAGATTAAATTATTCCATAGTATTCCTGCAGGGATACCTCTGGAAAGAAAAGGGTTTTCCCCTTGTTTTCCAAATCTTCCTTTTTTCAAAGGATGAGTCAAAGTACAAAATTTAAGAATTAAATTACTTTTCTGTCCCTGTAGCTGCACATTTCTCCATGGACTATTATAGGAAGCTAAAGTAGGTAATACCAGCTCTGAGCTCCCTGGTGATGGCACTTGGCATTTAAACTCTCCTCTCAGTGAGGACTTTGCCTGTGAAATACTAAATTCAGCAGGAATTGTGTTCCCAGCATTCTCTTGCTGCTGGCAGATTGTGCTCCAGTCCCACAGGTGACTCTGTCATGGCCTGGAGCTGGAACACACCGAGCTAAATTGCTCCTCAGTGGAGTTCAGCTTGGTTCCTCCTATAGCTGGATTTCCACGAAAAACCCTCCCTTGGTGTCTGGAAGGAGATGCTGATCCTGCAGGACCAGAAATGGCTGAATCCCCCAGTTTGGAGGAGGCCTGAGGCTTGTTTGACTGGAGAGCTGAGCTGCTGGTCCCACTCCCTGCTGCCCCTCCTTGCCGAGGAGGGGCAGGTGTGGGATTTAACCCCTTCTGCAGGTGGAGGTGTGGCTCAGTGGCCTGCTGGACACCATGAGGGCCACGGTGAGGGACAGGATGAGTGTGGCCGTGGCGGCGTATGAGGACAAGCCGAGGGACCAGTGGCTCTTTGACCACCCTGCCCAGGTACTGCCCCTGCCCTTCCCTGCTCCCAGCGGGGTCTCTGCCTGTGGAGGGGAGTGTTTCTGGCTCTGCTCTCCAGGGGAGAGGAAGGGTGAGTTCTCCTTTCTCCTGGCCATCTCTTGGTGGGTTCCCAGGCTGAGCTCTGTGCTCTGACCGGAGCTCCAGGCAGGATGGAGCTCAGGGGCTTGGCCAGTGGCTGCTGCACCCCAGGGGTCACAGGAAGCCCCTACCCCAGTGAGGTGAGAGAACAAATCGATGGGGCCTGATGAGAGGAAGGAGCCCCTTGGCAGCCTCATGGTCTCCAACTGAGCCTCCCATGTGTTTAGACCAGAGAAAGGGGCTCCTTTACTGATGAGCAGCTGCTGGATGTGCCCAGGATGGGATTTCAGTGGATGTAAAATGGATCCCTGCTCTCCTACCTGCTCTGATACTGTATAACAAAACCTAATTTCGTGTCAGGGATGCTTCATCCTTGCTCTCCCCATGGATCAGGCACTCTCAGACATAGGGAAGCCCAGTATTGCCGTGCTGTTGAACCAGCCTGTTTCCCCAGGTGGCTCTTTGCTGCACCCAGATCTGGTGGACAGCTGAGGTGGGCATGGCCTTCTCCAGGATGAAGGAAGGCTACGAGAAGGCCATGAAGGAGTACCACAAGAAGCAGGTGGCCCAGCTGAACACGCTGGTGACCATGCTGCTGGGCCAGCTCTCCAAGGGTGACAGGCAGAAGATCATGACCATCTGCACCATCGATGTGCACGCGCGGGACGTGGTGGCAAAGATGATAGCACAGAAGGTTGGTGTTGCAGGCCCATAAGGAAAAGCATTTGGGGTTTTCTTCTCTGTAGCTTTCTTGCTCTGGTGTGGCCCACAGGGAATCCCACTGCTCCCACACCACTGCCCTGTCATCACATACTCCCAGAATGGTTTGGGTTAGAAGGGACTTTAAGGCTCTTCTCATTTCAACCCCCTTCCACTGTCCCAGAGTGCTCCAAGCCTTGTCCAGCCCGGCCTTAGACACTGCCCAGGGATCCAGGGGCAGCCACAGTTTCTCTGGGCACCTGTGCCAGGACCTGCCCACCCTCCCAGGGAACAATTCCTTCCTAATATCCCATCCATCCCTGCTCTCTGGCAGTGGGAAGCCATTCCCTGTGTCCTGTCCCCCATCCCTTGTCTCAAGTCCCTCTCCAGCCTCCTGGAGCCCCTTTAGGCACTGGAAGGGGCTCTCAGATCTCCCTGGAGCCTTCTTTCCCCCAGGTGAACATTCCCAGCCCTCCCTGCTTGGCTCCAGAGCAGAGGGGCTCCATCCCTCTAATCACTCTGTCCTTGACACTGTCTCATATCCCACCCTGCAGGTGGTTGGGAAGGTGCCCTGGATGTGCTGGGTAGTGGCTTTGCCCTCACCTGCATTTCTGAGGGACAGCACAGATTTCTGGCTAATTTGGTTTTACCCTCTGGGTGCTGGGGCAGTGCCACTCCTCACCCCCTGCAGTGCCCAGCCGAGAGCTGGTGACAACTCCCTTGCAGTCCCTCTTGGGCCCCTGAGCTCTGTGTGCTTGTGTCTTGGTTTGGAAAGACAGTTGTCTGCTAAGGAAGGCAGGAGCCTCCCTTGAAATAGAAATATAAACCCCCTCCTTCCAAATTACAATTTTGAAATTAAGGGGCTGTCAGGCAAAGATATGGGAATAGGAATAACAGTTCTTTACTAGGGAAATTAAACTAAAAATGCAGTAATAAAAACCAAAAAACCCAAAAACAAACAAACAAACAAACCCCCCCCCCAAACCAAAAACGAAACAAAAAAGCCCACTGATAAAATCAGAATACAACCTGGCACCCTGTTGGTCAGGGTGTTGGCAGCAGTCCAATGAATTAGTGGCTGCAGTCTTCCTGGAGTGGCAGATGTGGTTCTGGTGAAGCAATGATCCTGTAGAAGAGTGCAGTTTCTCCATGAATGTCCAGTGGTGCTGACATGGGTCCAATTTTCCTCTGGGAATGCAGTGCACACAGGCTGTGCTGGGTTCTGAATCCCAGGGTTTATCCAGGTGGGAATGTTGGGCTCCTCCCCTGGGTGGAGCATCTCCCATGGATGATGGAATTGTATCAGCCCTGCAGTGAGCCTTGATGGCCCATGAACAGCAGAGATCCCCTGGAGGGAGGATGGGTCCTGGAAGGGATAAAGAACACTGCCCCAGCTGGTTTTAACAGATCATAATAGAATACATACTTCTGGTTACGCCCTCACTGCAATCTAAAACAGCCTGTCCCCCCGGCCCTCCCGTGACGCGTTGCTGGTGGCACTTTGCAGGTGGACAGTGCCCAGGCGTTCCTGTGGCTGTCGCAGCTGCGGCACCGCTGGTCGGACGAGGAGCGGCACTGCTGGGCCGACATCTGCGACGCCCACTTCCCCTACTGCTACGAGTACCTGGGCAACACCCCCCGGCTGGTCATCACCCCCCTGACCGACAGGTGAGGCCCTGGGTGATGCCTCCTGGGCTGCCTGAAAACACAGGCCAGACAAGTTTAAGGGAGTAAAGAGCAGTTGTATTTATTGAAGGGCCTTCAGGTACATTTTGGGCAGATGAAACACCCCCAAGGGCTACACCCAAAATGGACCATGGGTCATAGGTTTTCATGCTTCTCCCCCCTTCTCCCCCCTTCTCCCCCCTTCTCCCCCCTTCTCCCCCCTTCTCCCCCCTTCTCCCCCCTTCTCCCCCTTCTCCCCCTTCTCCCCCTTCCCTCCCCAGGTGTTACATCACCCTGACCCAGTCCCTGCACCTGACCATGAGCGGGGCCCCCGCGGGCCCTGCTGGCACCGGCAAGACGGAGACCACCAAGGACTTGGGCCGAGCCCTGGGCATCATGGTGTATGTGTTCAACTGCTCCGAGCAGATGGACTACAAGGTACTGCTCCCCCCAGACTGCTCAGGGCCCGCTGGAACCTGTAGGGTGGGAGTTAGCCAGCTGGGCTTGCTCAGATCCATCCCCTCTCCTCACATCCCTGCTGCCTCCCTTCCTGCTGAGAAGCTTTTTCTCCTCCTCGTTTTCATCTCTGAGACTTGCACAAGGTTCCTGAGGAGGAAGAGACCTGAACTGTGCTCGCTGCCCCACTCTGCCTTTCCCTTCCCCTCTGGAATTAGGTTCCACATGAAATTCTTCACAAATTCTGGCCTGTACAGTCGAGACCAAGGCTGTGTTGATCCATTCCCTCTCTCCAGACCCACAGACTGTCCCAGGCATGGGGAGAGATCCCTCCCAGGAGAGGTTCCTCAGGATCCTCTCCTGGGATAAGGCCAGCGCTGGGTCATGGGGCTGATCCCTGTGCTCTCCACAGGCCAGTGGGTTTGGTGGCCTTGGATCATATTTTATCCAGCTGAGGTCTCTCATGGACATGGGGCTGTCAGTAACTCAGCCCAGGTGACCTTTGGATGGAACCAGAGTGCAGAGATGTCGAGAGAGTGCAATTAGCAAATCAAGTGGCAAACTGTGCACAGCCATAAATATTATAATTGAGTTGTGCCTGCTGCTCCCGTGCACTTTTGAAATACCCACAATAGACTGTAAATTGCTATAAATAAACAGGCAGGGAAATCAAATCCATTTTTTTGTTGGAGTTGATTCTGTTTGTGATTTCACTCTTGTAATTTTATTTTATTTCTTTTCTTTTCAGTCTTGTGGGAATATTTACAAAGGCCTTTCCCAGACAGGAGCCTGGGGCTGTTTTGATGAATTTAACAGGATCTCAGTTGAGGTCCTTTCTGTGGTTGCTGTACAGGTAAGTGGAGAAAAGCTTGTGGCTAGATATACGTTTCCCTTTTTGCCCTTTTTCCCCTTTTTGCCCTTTTTCCCCTTTTTGCCCTTTTTCCTCCTTTCCCCCCTTTTTTTCCCCATTTTTTCCCCCTTTCCCCCCCGTTTTCCCCCCCGTTTTTCCCCTCCGTTTTTCCCCCCCTTTTCCCCCCTTTTCCCCCCTTTTCCCCCTTTTTCTCCCCTTTCCCCCCTTTTTTCCCCCTTTTCCCCCCTTTTTCCCCCTTTTCCCCCCTTTTTCCCCCTTCCCCCCCTTTTCCCCCCCTTTTCCCCCCCTTTTCCCCCCCTTTTTCCCCCTTCCCCCCCTTTTCCCCCCCTTTTCCCCCCCTTTTCCCCCCCTTTTTCCCCCCTTTTTTCCTCCCCTTTTTTCCCCCCTTTTTTCCCCCCCTTTTTCCCCACCTTTTTTTCCCCCCTTTTTTCCCCCCTTTTTTCCCCCCCTTTTCCCCCCCCCCTTTTTTCCCCCCCTTTTTTCCCCCCCTTTTTTCCCCCCCTTTTTTCCCCCCCTTTTTTTCCCCCCTTTTTTCCCCCCCTTTTTTTCCCCCCTTTTTTTCCCCCCTTTTTTTCCCCCCTTTTTTTCCCCCCTTTTTTTTCCCTTTTCCCCCTTTTCCCCCTTTTTCCCTTCCCTCCCACAGGGTCAGAACAGAAGGGTTTGAGTCTTGGGCGACTTCAGTGCTGAAAATTGAGTTGCCAAAATATCAAAGTTCTTCTGGTCCCAAATGTCAGCTGCAGGTTCAGGTTTTGGGATCCCAGTGTTTGACTGAGGTGCTGAATTCATCCTAGAGCCACTTTGAGGCTTGACATTGCAGAAATTAAGGTTTAAACCCAGAAGTTTCTAAACTTCTGTAAAAGTTTTGGTCAAAGGAATTGTTCTGAACCTCTCCATGAATTCCTCACTCTCATCTCTTTTTCTCTCATCATTGTACCTCATGTGATGTCCCAAAGAAATCCCAGGCAGGTACAGGTGTTTGTGTGTTCCCTGTCCATTTCCCTTCCATCAGGTTCTAGTTTAAAGTTGTCATTGAAAAACGCCTTTGAGGATCTTAAAATAAAAGGGGGAGCTGAACAAAAGAGGCCTAGATATGACTCAGCTGCTAATGATTCCCTGGCTGCTGGCTGGAGCGTGGTGTCTGAGGCAGGCAGGGCTGTCACTCCATCATCGCTGCTATTAGAGGGTAACCATGGTGATGGTTAATTGGCTGCCTCAGTCGTGCAGCTCCTGTCGATGTGGGTCCTTACACAGAGAAACTCCCTTAATTGCTTTGCTTTAAGGTGGCAAACAGGGGTGAGTTTAGGGCAGGGAGCAGAGATTCCTCTGTTATCAGGGAGGTGAGCTGGCTGCTCCCTCCCCTGGGGAGGGAGGGTCTGGCTGGAATGGATTCCACAATGGAAGGTGGGCAGTGAGGTGGTCTGGCTGTGTTTCCTGTTTAGGAAAACAGTGATAAAGCAATGGAATTGTCTGCCCAAGGATCTGGGGGAGTCACCATCCCTGGATATGTTTAAAAAAGAAAGGATGTTGCACTCAGGGCTATTGTTTAGTTGAGGTGCTAGGGCTGGTTAGTCCTGATCTTAAAGGTCTCTTCCAACTTGGTGATTCTGATTTATCAGCCATGCAGTGAGCCTCGATGGCCCATTAACAGCAGATATCCCCTGGAGGGAGGATGAGCCGTGGAAGAGATAAAGAGCACTGCCCCAGCTGGTTTTAACTTACTCCATGGGAATGGAATGTGGGAGATAGGTGGTCTGGCTGCATTGGCCTCACTCCATGGAAATGGAAGGTGGGAAATTAGGTGGTCTGGCTGCATTGGCCTCACTCCATCCAATGGAAGGTGGGCAGCGAGGTGGTCTGGCTGTAATGGACTCACTCTCTTTGGAAAGCAGGACATGAGAAGAACAAAGCTGCAATCAGGCAAGCAGAAAAGACCAGCCAAGTGTCTTCTGAAGCAAACTCTTGCAACTTTTTTCAGCTGGACTGTCCAGTCTCTTCAGCCCTTTTTTCTTTTGTCAGAGTTGGATTGTGATGAGAGACACACAGACTTATCCCAAACAGTGTAAAAAGCTTTATATGGTCAGTAAAAACTCAAACCAGAACAGTGATAAGCCCCAGTCATCATGGGCCAAGTGTAGGGAGGGCAGCATCTGGGTTTTTCATACCTGAACACCAGCACTAAGCACTGGCTTGGTTCCTAGGTGAAGAGTGTGCAGGATGCAATCCGGGAGAAGAAGAAATCCTTCAATTTTCTTGGGGAAGACATTAATTTAGTCCCCTCAGTGGGGATTTTCATCACCATGAACCCTGGTTATGCAGGACGAACTGAGCTACCTGAGAATTTAAAAGCTCTCTTCAGGTGAGTCGAGGTCAGGTTTTGTGACCTCTCTGATGAAACTGGCAGAAATTGTCTTTTGGAACATCCAGGCTTCATTGTCTTGGGAAATTCACTTTCGTTGGGGATTCGCAGATGGTTTCAGCCCTGTGCACCTAACCTGGATCAGGGAATGCACAGGGAGGGCAAGGGAGCTCTGTCTTGTGCCATTGGAAAGGCAATGTGGGCAGACTGGGAGAGTCTCCAATGGCTCACTGGAGAGGACCTGGAAGATAAAGCTACAAATTCACTGCCCTTGAGCTCTGTAGTCAACACTTGCTCTGCAATCCTCTCCTGCCTGTCTCCCTAGGCCCTGTGCAATGGTTGTGCCAGACTTTGAGCTGATCTGTGAGATTATGTTGGTGGCCGAGGGTTTCCTCGAGGCCCGGGCCTTAGCCAGGAAGTTCATCACGCTCTACCAACTCTGCAAGGAGCTCCTGTCCAAGCAGGTGAGCCCTCTGCTGTGCTCTGGGTCCCAAAATCAGGGATGTGACACTGCTATAGATCCCCCAAAATCAGGGGTGTGACACTCTGCCATGCACTTCCATGGCTGAAGATTCACAGCTTTTAGTTCCTGACTGCCTTTGTGGCAGCTGCTGGGAGAAGGGAGGGCTTGTGGTCACCAGAGCAATGACATTTTCAAACTGCTCTCCTGGAACATCTGCAGGGACAGACGCACTTGGCCAACTGCATTAGTGAGAGAGATTTTTCAAAAGCCTCAAATGACACCATGGCTGGGGCAGTGTTTGATGACCCTTTGCTTTCCAGTCTCTTAGTTCCTGTTGATTCTCCTGCCTGAAAGGGGTTCATGATGACTGTTCCTCTCTTAGTCCAACTAAATACTTCTCTTTCATGTCAAGTGCTGACCATGTAAGGTCACCTCCAGTGCAAAACTCTGGTTAATCAGATTTTAACTTGCCATCATCTGCATAGATCAAAGCTGGGATGAGTTGAATTGTGACTCCAGATGGAAAACCTGATCTTGGCTGTGCCAGCATGAGCTTGGGAGGGTTTCTGCCTTGTCACAGAAACTTTGTGGTGTGCAGCTGGAGGCCCTGTGGGACTGTGGCCTCCCACACAAAGCTGTCAAGCTGTTGGGCTGTGCTCTGCAGGGTTTTAATGAAGCAGAAGTAGAAGGACTTGCTTGTTGGCTTGAGAGTTCCTCTCATGCCTTTTTAGGATTCCTTTCCATCAGTGTCCTCCCTGCCCCTGCTTCCTGTGCTGTCCCCAGGATCAAATGTCCCTGGTAACCTGGTGATGGAGAAGTTTGGGTGTCTGAGGCCTCAGAATGGACTAACAAGCCTTCCACCTCAGTAGCTCCTGCAGATCCAGGGCTCTGGGAGGACTTGTTTAATCTGCACAAAGGCCAAGGTTTTAGGGATTAGGGGAAAAAATTGCTTAGGTCCCCAGAGTGCAAGTCCTACTGCTGACTTAGTGCCATCTCTGAGGCAATGTGGTGGCATGAAGAGCTGAATTATTTGACTCGTTAGTACTCTCCCTGGTGGGAAGCTCACCTTCTGAAATGGAGGCCAGGCGACTCAGGCTGGTGGAGGCCTCTGGCCACAACACAAATAATGAATTTGTCTGCATTTCCATTGCTGACTGCTCTGGCAGCTGGGACTGCTGGTTCTCACCCCTGCCTGGCACTGCCTGCCCATAAGCTCACCCCGTTGCTGTTTCTCTTCCCCCTCGAGCAGGATCACTATGACTGGGGCCTGCGGGCCATCAAGTCCGTGCTGGTGGTGGCCGGCTCCCTGAAGCGCGCGGACCCCGAGCGGCCCGAGGAGCAGGTCCTGATGCGCTCCCTCCGCGACTTCAACGTCCCCAAGATCGTGACAGACGACATGCCAGTGTTCCTGGGGCTGGTTGGGGACCTGTTCCCTGCGCTGGATGTGCCTCGGAAACGCCACCTGGACTTCGAGGCCGTGGTGAAGGAGGCTGTGCTGGAGCTGCGGCTGCAGCCTGAGGACAGCTTTGTGCTCAAAGTAGGAACCAAGGGGTATTCTGCTCCACCTGCAGCAGCTTCAGCAGCTCAGCTGGGTTTTCTCAGCCATCTTTGCTTCTTCAAAGAGGGCTCTGCACAATCACAGAACCGTAGAATGATTTGGGTCGGAAGGGATATTAAAGCTCAGCTCGTTCCACCCTCTGCCATGAACAGGGATGCTTTCCACTATCTCAGGTTGTTCCCAAGGCCTGTCCAGCTCATCTTGAACACTTCCAGGGGTGGGGCAGCCACGGTATTCCCCTTGCAGACAGACCTTGATGGAGGACAGTCCTGACTGTCCCTAAATCCACTCTGCCTCTTCCCTGGATTTACAGAGTCTGGCTCCTGTAGGCTTGTGCACATGCAGCCCCTGGAGTGCAGAGCCTCCTTGGCTGGTGGCTGTCACACATCAGTGGTGCTGGAGGTTTGTCTCCCTGCTCAGGATTTCACCCATCACGGTTAGAGTGGTCAGACCAAACTTGGGGTCAAATCCCTTTGCGTGTCTGGTCACTAATTTCTATACAAGGGGCCCAATGAGAGCTAATTCCCCAGGATGGTTTGGGTTGGAAGGGACCTTAGAGGACACCTCATTCCTCCTCCCCTGCCATGGGCAGGGACTCTTTCCCCTCTTTCCCAGATTTTGCACGTTTGAGCTTCAGTTTGGCACCTGTGCCTGAGCTCTGGGGCTGTTTCCCCAGGTGGTGCAGCTGGAGGAGCTGCTGAGTGTCCGGCACTCCGTGTTCGTGGTGGGGGCTGCAGGCACAGGCAAGTCCCAGGTGCTGAGGTCCCTGCACAAAACCTACCAGAGGATGAAGCGCCGTCCTGTGTGGACAGACCTCAACCCCAAGGCAGTCACCAATGATGAGCTGTTCGGCATCATTAACCCAGCAACGAGGGAGTGGAAAGATGGTACGTAGGAGAGTCGGGGATGGTGGAGGGATCTCTGGAGTCTGGACAGTTCTTGAAACACGAGGTTTATTGCACAGAGGTGTGAGTACAAGAGCTCTGCTTAAAGCTGCCAGCCACAGCTAGAAGCATGCCCAAGAAAAGGAGAGCAAGAGTGAGAGAGCCAGTAAAAGAGGCCTAAGTTCTTGTTAAATTACATCTTGTTGTCTTGAATATGCTAATTTACAATCATCCAACCAGCACAAGACACAAACCCTATAGAATTTACATACAGCCTGTAAGAATTACTACATTACTGTATTGTGTTACATTTTAAACCCTAAAAGCTGCTTACAGACCCCTTTTCTCTTCCCTGCCACATCGGCAGGGTCCCTCTGGCCTTTGGGCCCTTGGCATCCCTTTATTTGCCAAGGGTACTGTTCAGTCAAGAGGGATTCTCCTTCAACTGGCCAAACCATTGTTTTCCAGTTGTTCAGTAACTCACGGCTTGGCATCTTACATCTCAAAACTTGCCTTCATTTCTACTTCGCTTATAGGTTTCATATTCCCAAAATCTTTTGCCAAGCAATCATATTTATAAGGCTTTCCTGTTTCATCTTTCCCAGCATTGGTATATGTCTTTTCATGGCTGAATTTGGAGATAGAAAGGATACTTTTAATGACGCTGCTGAGTGGCAGCAGGGTGATCGCTCTCTGTGCAGGTCTCACAGCCCAGGTGCTGTTCCCAGCCATGTGAGGGGTTGCTGTTGGAAGGATGTGTAGGGTGGCACAGCTTTTTGGTAATTTATCCTTTTGCCATAAGGATAATTATCATGTCAATTAACACTGACACTTCCCAATTCCTAACTGGAGCAGGTTATTTTTTGGGGCTGGGCTGCTGATGGAAGAGAATTCCCTCCTGCCCTGTGCTGTACACTGGGGCCCCCCAAAATGTGCCATTGCCAGGTTTCTGTCCCTGGACACTCCCAGCAGCCTTTGAGAGGTGTTTTTTCCACTAAATATCCCTGCCTGATCTCTAGCACACGGTGTTTGCCAGGCTGTTGATCCTGATTGCTCCTGAGGAGGATGAGATGAGCATTTAAAACCTGCTGAAAGATTACAGAGATGTGGAGTGAAAAGGTTGGGTTGTGACTAATCCAGAAAGGCAGCTTTGATTCCCTGTGTGGCTGTTCTGGGAGCTGAGGGGGAGGTGAGGGAGGATGGCTCCATAAATCATCCTTGGCCAGAGGTCTCCAGGAGAGAAGCTGCCACCACCTCCCCTGGCCCCTGCCACCACCCCTCCTGCCCCCTGCTCTGCTCCAGTGCCAGGGTTAATTTCTTTCTAATTGTGATTGGACACCCTAAATCAAAGTGACAGAGGGAAGTGTGGGATGTAGCCAGCACCCTGCAGAGAGAGCTGCACATTGGGGATTGTGGATCAGGGACTGTGGGTGGCACTGAACAGCAGGAGAGACATTGGCAGGTGGCTGTCCACTGTTCTCAATGCTCTGTTTTTAGAGAACTTACAGGACTCCTCTCTGATGGCTCAAGGCAGATATTTTCTGCATTAACCATTCCTGAAAATGTTGTTTCTTCATGTCAGAGAGCAGCCAGGCCATTTTCAGCACAGCCTGACAGAGAGAGGATATGTTCCCTTATGGATCAACTGCTTTTCCTCTTCCCAAGTTCATCCTGTCACTCACTGCACTGCCAGCAGCTGGAAAGTTTGTACATGTTAGGTGGAAAAAAGTCCCACAAGGGAATCCTAAAAGTGCTATTTGCAAAACCAACCTCTTCTTTCAAATCCCAAGACCCCTCTGTGGTGCGGATGCCCGAGGTTGGGAGAGGGGCACTTCCCTGCAGCTGCCGTGGTGTGTGATGCTCTGAGGCAGGAGCTGCTGCTGCACTGGCAGTGCTGGAGTGGTTGCCAAGCTGTGTCCAGCATGAGGAATGGAGTCCAGGCAGAGCCAGGGAGGTGTTATCTCTGACCCCATCTCGTAGCTGTGTCAGCTGAGCTGTTCTGCATTTGCTGTGCACAAGCTTTCTTTGGGTCATGCAATGCCACAGGCGGTTCCTGACCTGGATCACGGGGGAATAGCTGGTCCTGGAGAAACAAAAAGGCATGCCTGTCACAATTCACCAGAAGAGAGGCTGCTTTTAATGTTTGCCTGATGTTCCTTCATGCAGACCAGCCTTTCCCTAGGTATTTCCTCATGTGGAGGAGAGTGATGGTTTTGTGGAGCTCTCATTTGCCCTGCAGTACTTCTGCTCTGTTCCCAGCTCCTCTCTCTTCTTAGCATTCATTATTTACTCCCCTTGAGACTCTGTATATTCTGTCTCCTTGATTTCACTGACATTTTGTTCTGTCACTCAATGTCAGTCTTGGCTTGTTCTTCCCTCAGTCTCACTAAAGCCATGACCCAGTGTTTAAAGCATCTTGATTTTCCTGGTATACTTCAAGCCAAAAAAAAAAAAAAAAAGATAGAAGAATTTCCAAGGTATATTCAGATGGTTTTCTGTCTGCATTGTATAGTTTGTGAGGTTTTTTTTCTCTGAGTATCTGCTCTTCATTTTTCTTATGTCTTATGGTTTTCAGTGGGAATGAAGCTTATGTAGGCCCACAGTCATTCTCAATGATAATAACTCTGATAATATTTTTTCTTCAAAGCTGATATCATCATATAGTATTATTTATGTCCAGATGCAAAGAGTTATGAATGTTTAATGGGAAAGCATAATTTTTAGGGAGTTGCTGGAAATATCTGTTAGAGCAGGTGACAACTTCAATGTTCATCAGCGTATTTGTGTCACCCTCCCAGGACTGTTTTCATCGATCATGCGAGAGCTGGCCAACATCTCACATGATGGTCCCAAGTGGATGGTACTAGATGGAGATATTGATCCAATGTGGATTGAATCTCTTAACACTGTGATGGATGATAATAAGGTAACGGATGTAAGGTAAAGAAACAGGTATTCCTTGTCAAGTGTGATTCAGCCTGGGGGAAATGCAGATTGTAATAACATCTCCTGGAATTATGCAGATGTGTTTCTTCAGACACACCAAACAATATTGCATAAAGGCAATGGTGCATGAGGGAAATAACTCTGAGCTTGTTTTCATTGGAATTTCCCTTTTCTGGAGAGTCGTGCTCGTGAGCAATTGCAAATGTCCTGATCATAACTTTAGGCTCTTTAAAAGTAGAGTAGGGACATAATTCTGTGTCTTTTCCCCACCATGAGGGAGTGCTTTGGTTTCAGGGTTGTGGAAGAGAGAAGAACCATTCTATGCCTGTCAGAAATCATGTCACGGCATCCCAGAATGGTTTGGATTGGAAGGGATCTTAAAGCTCATCCCATCTCACCCTCTGCCATGGCATGTCACATGTAACAAAACTTCAAATTAATAGAACATAAACCTAACATCACTCAAACAGTACAGAAATTAACTTAACAAAACTTAAAAGTAACATCACTTAAATTTAACAACACTTAAACATAACAGAAATTGATCTTAATAGAACTTAGCATCAACAGGATACCAAAGTAATAAAACAGAACTTAACAATAAATAAAACATGACATAACTCAGACCTAAACATAGTGAAGCTTAACTGTGCTTAACTCTTAATTTGTATCAAATAAACATAACCTATTCTGATTCCATTATTATGAAAAAGGTAACTGAAAATTTGGTATGTAACAGCTGAACAATATATAGCAGCAACATGGATTTACTGTTAAGATTATAAAGGCGTGGCAAGTATATTATAATTTTATATAATTTAGCTTTCAGAATAACTCATAGTAATTGCAGCTTTACTAAAGAAATAAGGACAGCTTAAAATTTCACAAACTGCTATTCAACTTTGCAGCATTTTGCAGATGTCCGTACAATATATTTGAGCTTCTTCCATTTCCTTCTATGTTTCTTGAAAAGTTTCTGGGTTGTTGGATTGCTGTTATTTGTGTCATCACACTGTGGTTTTTGTTTCCCATCTCCCTGCAGAGCTGTTACTCGGCAGTCTCTGCTTTCTTCTGCAGGTGGGCAGAACTCTTCTCCTGATGCTCTTGGATCTTTTCTGCCTGAATCTGCCCAATCAGTCAATCTTAAACTGTTTCCTGAAAAAATCCCTTGATTTAAAATTCAGAGGGTTCCTTTCTGGATTCAGTGAACCAGCGTCTTGCAAATCTGTCCCTTTTCCTGGGATAAAATCCTTTTCTCGCTGTTGTATCCTTGTGTCTGGATTGCAATGCAAGATCTTCCCAGCAGTGTGTATTCTGTTACTATTTGTTAAAACCAGCTGGGGCCTGTGTTCTTTATCTCTTCCACCCATCCTCCCCCCAAGGGATATCTGCTGTCCATGGGCCATCCAGGCTCACTGCAGGGCTGATACAATTCCATCATCCATGGGAGATGCTCCACCCAGGGGAGGAGCCCAACATTCCCACCTGGATAAACCCTGGGATTCAGAACACCAGGGCAGCCTGTGTGCACTGCATTCCCAGGGGAAAACTGGACCCATGTACACCACCAATAGACTTTCAGAGGTAAACTACACCCTTCTACAGGATCATCTCTGCTCCAACAGAACCACATCTGCCACTGCAGGAGGACTTGATTGGACTGCTCCAACACCCTGACCAACAGAGTGTCAGGTTGTATTCTGACTCTGTCAGTGTTTTCTTTTTTTGTTCATTTGCCTTTTTTTTTCATACTACTACATTTTTATTTTTAATATTCCTAGTAAAGAACTGTTATTCCTATCCCTGTATTTTTGCCTGAAAGCACCTTAATTTCAAAATTGTAATAATTCGGAGGGAGGGAGTTTACATTCTCCATTCCAAGGGAAGTCTGGCTTTCCATGGCAGACACCTGTCTTCCTAAACGAAGACAGCATGCTCTTCAGGTGGCAGCAGAAGGGGCATGGGTGCCTGAGGCCCAGTGAACAGGGCAGGATGAGTGGTGGGGACAGAAATGAGGAATTCTACTGGCAGCTGCAGCTCCAGCAGCAGGACGAGGCCAAGCCAGCCGTGGGCAAAGGCAAGTCTGAGCCCTTTACCTACAGAGACCTGGGGGATGGAGCTGCCTACAAGTGGGACCTGGGGAAGAAGGCCTGGTTCCCCAAGATGACAGAGGATTTCCTGGCAACCTATCATGCCAGCTATGGCTTTCATGCAGATGAGACAGATATTTCATCTGCTTCTGGTACAGCCAGTGAGAGTAAGCAACCAGTAAGTTCTACGATATCAGGAACACAATCATCAGCAAATGAGACAGGACAAAACAAAACAGTTCCAAAACAAAATTTGGAAAGAAGGAAGCTTGAACCAGGATGGTTTCATGTTGAAGAAGACAGAGACACAAATGTTTATCTGACAGGTCTACCTCCAGACATTGTGAAAGATGAATTTGTACAGGTCATGTCAAAATGTGGTATCATCGTTCAAGATCCTCAGACAGAAGAACACAAGATCAAACTGTAAGATAAGGAAGATCAAACTGTAAGATAAGGAAGGAAATCTTAAAGAAGATGGCCTGTGTTGTTATCTGAAGAGAGAATCAGTTCAACTTGCTTTGAGGCTTCTGGATGAAGCAGAAATCCGAGGCTATAAACTGTATGTGGAAGTTGCAAAGTTCCACGTAAAGGGGGAATATGATGCAAGCAAAAAGAAGAAGAAATGTAAAGACTAGAAGAAGTTGTCTCAAAAGCAGAAACAGCTGGATTGGAGACTGCAGAAGAAAGATAGGGCAACTCTAATTCCTTATGAATGCATCATTATTACCAGAAATATGTTTCACCCCAAGGACTTTGAGGAGGACCCTTTAGCGCTAAAGGAGATTAGAGAAGATCTGTGGACTGAGAAAAGTTTGGTCAAGTAAAGAAGGTTCTCATATTTGATTAGCACCCTCATGGCGTCACTTCTGTGTCATTTAAAGAAGCAATAGAAGCTGATCTATGCAAGCTGACTCTGAATGGAAGGTGGTTTGGTGGCCGTCAGCTCAGTGCTGAAATATGGAATGGTTTAATGGATTATCAGGTGGAGAAAGAAAAAAAAGGCTTAAGGTGGGGGAGTCATTTTTGGGGTATCCTGATGCAAAGGAGCAGCAAACTACATCTGATTCGGATTCTGCATCAAGTAGTGTTAAAATGCCTGAAGGGGAACAACCTCCAGAGGTTAATGACACACCTAAGGAGGATGCAAATGACAAAGCTCGTAAGAGGGAGAATAATGGTGAAGATATAAATGAAGATGGAGCTCTATCCGCAGACAGCAGCCTTACAGGCAGTGATGGTGTAACTGATAGATAGCATCTTTAATGCTTTATGAAAGCATGATTTTTAGGGTGATGTTTGAGTGTATCCCTTTCTTCAGGGTGACTGCTGACAATATTGATATGAATATAGGTATATTAGAATGTCATCAACTGTGTGCTTTGAAGTTCTCATTAAAAGCAGTATTTAATGAGGTTCTAAAAGTTTATGTTAATTGGCTGTTCAGGTAAAGTAGCTCAAATTGCCAAGAATGCAGTAAAACTCATCAGACTTCTTTTGTTCTACCTATGCTTGTCAGTGTTTCATCACATGAGTGTGAAATATGTTCCAACCCTTACGTTTATGTAACTATATGTGACTTAAGTTATTCAAAGCTTTTGCAAGATTTGTGGATTGTACTGTTAGTTTTCCTGTAGCCCTTGGAACTCAGGATTTCAATAATTCGTGTCCTGGTATGTTGGATCATTTTATGGAACAGGTGCTGTTATCCATATAGGGTGAATGCATTGGAAGTGTTGCCGTGTGTTATGTGGCAGATGATGAGTAGTATCAGGTCACAAGCTTAAAGAAAGTGGCAGACAGTGTTGCCATAGCAACCCTAAGGCAAACTGACTGAAGAGAGGTTATTAAATCACAGCATTCAGCAAATTAATTTTTCCTTCCCCTGTTTAGCTCTTCTGTTGATGTTGGATAGAAGCTGGAATTATGTCAAGGTGACTAGAAATGCATGAACACATGTATTCCAGGTCATAATAACATTGGTTTTACACTCTCATGGTCTATAGACAATAGGTATCAAAATAGGCTTTTGATTTTTGTGGTGACTTTGTTAGTTCTTGCTTTTACATTATAGTAAGGGGTTTTTGTTAACTTTGTTAGCATGATGAATGTGAGTTCTGCTCTCCTCCTTTCTTTGCAATAATAGAAGCAGCCAAAGGTGGCGCTGTAGCTGGAGGCTGCAAATCTTGGTGGTCACAAAATGGTGTCGGCGGCACTGTGCAAGCTCCATATGGGGCGCTGCCATCTTGTATGGAAGAAGATGCTCCATATGGGGCGCCGCCATCTTGTTGTACAGAAGAGGATACTCCCTATAGGGAGCTGCCATCTTGTTGTACGGAAGAGGATGCTCCATATGGGGCACTGCCATCTTGTTGTATGGAAGAGGATGCTCTATATAAGGATCCGCCATCTTGTATGGAAGAAGATGCTTCGTATGGGGCGCCGCCATCTTGTTGTATGGAAGAGGATACTCCCTATAGGGAGCTGCCATCTTGTTGTACGGAAGAGGATGATCCATATGGGGCACCGCCATCTTGTTGTACGGAAGAGGATGATCCATATGGGGCACCGCCATCTTGTTGTACGGAAGAGGATGATCCATATGGGGTGCCACTATCTTGTTGTACAGAAGAGGATGCTCTATATAAGGAGCCGCCACCTTGTTGTATGGAAGAGGATGCTCCATATGGGGCGCCACTATCTTGTACAGAAGAGGATGCTGTATATAAGGAGCTGCCATCTTGTTGTGTGGAAGAGGATGCTCCATATAGGGAGCTGCCATCTTGTTGTATGGAAGGTCTTCAGGGACCTGTCGTTATGGTGTATGGACGGCTGTGCCTCACATGTAAACTTATTGCCCCTGTGTAAACTTGTGCCCCTATGTAAACTTATTGCAACACTGGGAAAGTCCTCTGCTTTTTCAGTTCCCACTCTGGTTCCTTTCACCACCTTGTGGCAATCCCGTTCATCTTTCCTTCAAGATCAGCATCTACTATCAGCTTCCTCTACCTGCCTTTGTCTCAGTTCTTTGGGGCATCCCAAGCTGTAGTGAGAGCAGGGCACCACTTTATCGGGATTTTAAGAGAGATGGAGCCACTGGGAGATGTCTTAAAACACGATTTATTGCCTCACGCTCAAGAAGGGTGGGAACGTCTTCACTGCACACACCAGGAGTTCGTGGCCAATGGTCCCAAGACCACAGGCTACAAGGGGTTTTAAAGGTTAATTAGCCCATAAAATACTGCCACACATGTTGTTTTAACTTCCACACCAATCCCTAATTAATTGTATCATATGTCCTGCTCCAATGCAGACAAGTTTATCCAATCCTATAATGACACACAATCCTACAGAACTACATCTTAAAACTTCTTACTACCTGTATAATGGCTTCTATATCTTAAACTTTAAACTCTAGCACTTCCCACTACTTATTTAATGTGTTTCTGTCTAAGCTATAAATCCACGTTCTTACTTACGGTCTCTAAATCTGAAAGCCTTTTCCGAGATCTCAAGTTGAACCTTGTATTTTCTGCTGTATTTCGGCCAACGTGCACTAGGTTTTGAGATCTTTCTGGGCCTCAAATTCCCACAGGCAGGGACACCTTCCTCTATCCCAGACTGCTCTAAGACCTGTTCCTTGGACACTTCCAGGGATCCAGGGGCGGTCATAGCTTCTCTGGGCACCCTATGCTGGGGCCTCCCCACCTTCCCAGGGAGCAATTCCTGCCCAACTTCCCATCTAACTCTGCCCTTTGGCAGTGGGAAGCCATTGCCCCTTGTCCTACACTCCAGACCCTTGTCCAAAGTCTCTCTCCAGCTCTCTTGGAGCCCCTTCAGGTACCCAAAGGCCACAATGAGGCCACCCCAGATCCTTCTTCAGGCTGAACAACCCCAGTTTTCTCAGCCTGTCTGAGAACTAACAGAGCTGCTCCATCTCTCTGATCATCCTGGTGCCTCCTCTGGGCTCTCTTTAGCAGCTGCAGGTCCTTCCTGTGCTGCGCCCCAGGGCTGGGGCAGCTCTGCAGGTGGGGTCTCACCTGAATGGGACAGAGGGGCACAATCCCCCTTGTCCTGCTGGACACTGCTGGGGCTGCAACCCTTTGCTGCTGTGCCTCAAGGAGCTGGGCTGGGCAGCCAAGCTCAGCTGTGCCGAGTGCTAAACCCTCTCCATTCCCATTCCTGGGAGAGCTTTAGGCTGACTGTCTGTCTGTCTGCCCGTGCAGGTGCTGACCCTGGCCAGCAACGAGAGGATCCCTCTGAACCCCACGATGAGGCTGCTGTTCGAGATCAGCCACCTGCGCACGGCCACCCCGGCCACCGTGTCCCGGGCAGGTGAGACCTGCCTGAGCTGCACCTCGCAGCAGGTGCCACCTGGGGCTGTTACCAGTCCTTTGTTGGCCAGCTTGGTCCCTTTGAAAGCTGCCAGGCTGGGAGCACAGCTGCCTGTGGTGTGCAGGTTGTGTTCCTGAAGCTCATCAACACACTGAGGATGCTGAGCCCAGCCCCACACAGAGTCTGTCATCATCTTGGGGGTGTGCTCAGGGTGTTCTTATTGCTTCTGTGGGGTCATGGCTGCAGCACTACTGAGAGAACACTGCTGCACAGCTCTGTGTACCTCTGATAAGGAGAGAGCAGTCTCTATCCCAGAGAACTCCTGATCTTTTGGAGCATGGGAACGGGGAATGAAGTTGTCCCCTGGAGTCTGGGGCCCAGAGCAATAACGTGGCTCAGGCAACACCATGTTCAAAATTTGGGGCAGGGTCACGGGAGGTGTCCTGGTTTCCTGAGTTACATCTCTACACTGTTAATGTTCCTCCTCTGCAGTGGGGTGTTGCAGTACGACATGAAATGAATGACACGGACACACAAAGTTCAGATTGGGAAAGAGAGAGAGCAAGTTTAATTTTTGGTCTGATATTTATACATTTCTGACACTGGCTGCGCCTTGGAGGATGGGGTTACCACCTCCTCAACTACACTGGTCAAAGCAACAGTCTATCAACTTCTCTCCACTTCCAGAAAGGAATGCAAAACAACAGACAGTTAGAATAACATTGACTTTTGTCTATATGAAAAACTGTGGGAACTCTGACTCCAAAAATGTAAACTTCAGAAGGCTAAGAAGAACTTTAGAAGAACAGGGTGACAGTGGGGCAGGAGGAGGGGGCAAGTAATGAGGGACCAGGTGTATTTGACAGGGTTTCAGTTGTTTGAGAGTACCTGAAAGTTTCTGGTGGGAAAAGGGAGAGAGTCTCTGCTGTGTCCTTACTCTTCTCTCTTGTCCTGCTCCTCAAGGGATCCTGTACATCAACCCCTCGGATCTGGGCTGGAATCCCCCTGTGAGCAGCTGGATTGACCAGAGAGAGGTGCAGTCTGAGAGGGCCAACCTGACCATTCTGTTTGACAAGTACCTGCCTGTTTGCCTGGACACCCTCAGGACCAGGTACCACTGCAGGGTGCTTGTGTCTCCCTGGAGAGGGCAGGTGGTCACTCACCATTTTTTCAGCTGTGCTCCAGGGCTGGCCAGTGTCCTCCTTGTCCTCAGGAACCCTGAGTGTCATTGGCTTCAGCTCCAGGAAACTGTGGGGAGAGGGGGCAGCTGACACTCCTGCCTATGCTTGGTTGGTCTGATCTGGTTCTCCCTGGATACTGATTTGATGGTTCCTATGCTTGTATCAGTTCTGTATCTCTTGAAAATTAAATCCAGGAGATCCTAAAGGGAAAATCTTTCTAGTCTCCTGATATGTCAGGCCAGACCTGAGTTCACTGCAGAAGTTTTGAGTCAATAGAGCAGATTTCAGACCTCTGCTGAAAGTGTGGAAGATGCAGAGCAGATCCTCTTTTATCCTCTCCCCACATCTTTTCTTGCCCCTTGGGGATGAGGAGGATGCTGGTGTTTGTGTGAGAGGGTGGGATTGCTCTAGGGGCAGTCCTCTCTTGGATTTCTTTCCTGAAGCATTTGAGCACAGCTGAGTCCCTCTGTGTGAGCGTCCAGCCTGGCTGTGTTCCATGACTGGACACTGACCACTGAATGTGAAAAACAGGACAAGGAGTGATGGTTTTAAACTGAACAAGGGGAAAATTAGATTAGGTATTTGGAAGAAATTCTTGGCTGTGAGGCAGGTGAGGCCCTGGCACACGGTGCCCAGAGCAGCTGTGGCTGCCCCTGGATCCCTGGCAGTGCCCAAGGCCAGGCTGGACAAGGCTTGGAACAGCCTGGGACAGTGGAAGGTGTCCCTGCCCATGGCAGGGGTTGGAATAGGTGACTTTAAAAAGTTCCCTTCCAACCCAAACTAGTCTATGATTGTGTGAATTGTGTGATTCTCCATCCTCTGCTTGCTCCCCATACTTGCAGTTTCATTAAGGAAAAAAAAAAAAAAGGAAAAAGAAGAAAAGAAGAAAAGTCAGTGAACAACCAAACCTGAGCACCAGGAGCCCCAACGAGGATGTGTCAGGAGGAGCTGCTTGAGTGCAAGTCTTGCTCCTTGGATCTGGGAGTTGGGAATCTTGCTGGGGAGCTGCTCTCTGGGTGTCCAGACTTTAAAGCTGTTGGCAGCAAAGCCCATCGAGCATCTCCAGCTCTCTCTGCTGAACAATTGTCAGACCATGAAATCCCCAGGATTAGCTGCACCAGCCTCGAGCTGAGTATTTTGGTATCTTGCTTAATTCAGAAATTGTAGAACCAACCTTTCAAATAGCTCTAATTACTTTATGGAGGACTTCAGTGCTGCTACAATATTAGTTTGGAATTCTGTAAGTGTAGCTTAAACGAATGTAAAATGGCAAGATGAAAGGTTTTATTTTATTACTCCTCTATTTGACCACTTTTGAACTGCTCACGCTCCCAGGAAATCATCGCCTTTAGCAACTCCTCCATTTTACTTCCTTCAAGAGGATCAAAGTTTTTAAATGCCTGAAACTTCTGATGACTGTTATTACGTGTGTGTGTGCCAGTGCCAGCGGGGCCAGGCAGAGATGGGGTGTTCTCCTTAGTGCTTTTCCAGGGAATGAGACACCCACTGCTGACAAGGAAAATGCTGATATTCTGGCAAAGCATTCCTGCCTTGCTTTCCTGGGCTGGGAGCAACCCTGGTGCTTCACTCAGTTCCCAATTAGGTTTTCCATTTCCATCCCTCAGATTTAAGAAGATTATTCCCATTCCTGAGCAGAGCATGGTTCAGATGCTGTGTTACCTCCTGGAATGCCTCCTGACGGAGGACAACACCCCTCCTGACTGTCCCAAGGAGCTTTATGAACTCTACTTTGTCTTTGCTGCTGTCTGGGCCTTTGGTGGGTCCATGTTCCAGGACCAGGTAAGAAGGGAGGTGCCACATCAGCATCTTTCAAGGGACCTTTTATTGCTGGTTTTTTTCTCCTACTTTTTTCTACTTTCCCAGACCTAAAGCTGTGTCAGTGATGCTGTCTGACCTGAAACCTGAACTGCACAATCCCTTTCATGCAAGGCCTCATTATCGAGGGTGTAACACTGGAGAATGGCTCAGCTCAGCGTGGTGCTCCCTTGGTGCCATCACTCGAGGCCATGGAGAGCAAGACCAGCTTTCATGGTCTTTGGGGAGGATTGAACCCTCCATTCCCCATGGGCCAGCTGGCAAAACCACAGCCTTGGTTCTGTCAGTGTAGGGTGACTTTTAAGCCAAGCCTGGGAAGCAGCTGGTCCTTGCCCAGCAGCACAAGCAGAGGAACTTCAGCCCCTTGCTCTGGCTGGAGCACGGTCAGTGGCACTTGGACATGGCATTCCTGTGCCGTGGCAGTTAATCCTGGAATTCTCATGCCATGGCAGTTAATCCTGGCATGGCAGGCCCTTGGCACAGCTGGGTGTGTGGCAGGAGGGGCTGGGAGCAGGCTCAGCATCCCACTGGGAAGATTCTGGGCGTTGCTGCCTGTGCTGCTCTGTAAATGTCAGGGAGGAGAGCGTGAGCACACAGTGTCCGAGCGAGGGGGAGCCTGATGAAAAATGATCCAATATAAAAACTGTTTGTTGCTGCCTGCTGAAGGTACCCTTCCTGGTGACCTTTTGCTGCCAAAATGTCAGGAGAAACAGGCTGGAATGCTTCCACACTGCTCAGTGTTTGTTGGTGGGGAGCAGGGCCCCTCTATAAAAGCAGATGATAGATTTGCCATTTCCAGGCTCTGAAATTAGCAGAAATCCATATGGGGTTTTTGTTGAAGAAGCAGTTTGAGCTCAACACCATTCTGGCAATAGAGCTGGGGCTGGTACTGCTCCACATAAGGGCTCAGCCCCTCCCAGCACTGTGAGCAGGGTGAGGCACCACTGTGAGAAAGCTTTTAGCAGTGCCGCACATCCCTTTTCTGCTGCCAGGCTGAGGAGTTGTGACAACAGGAGAAAGGAGATTACAGTCATTCTGCCTCTCTGGGTAGCACGAGACTGCACAATCCTGGATGCTAATAATGTGTTTTTCAAATCCTCTGGTCTTTTGATGTGTGGTGGCTCGGGGAGCTTTGCAGAGGACACTCAGCTCAAAGCTGGGTTTCCTGAGGGAGGCTGAGCAGTCCATGGCCCCACCTGGTCCCAAAAGCCCGTGGGGTGGCTGTGGGGAGGGGAGACCTAATAGAGATGCTCCAGGAACAAACTGTGCTGCTAAAACTGGCTCAGTGATGCATCTGCTCTCTCCCAGACATCTTTTTAGCAGCACTTTCCCCCTCCTTCCCCCCGTTTCTCCCCAGGGCTACAGTCCCTGTGCTCTGCGTGGGAAGGGTTCAGACAGTGGCTGGCCCAGTTTCACAAAGGAGACCTGAGGCAGGGAAGGGGACTAAGCACATTTTGCAAATCCTGACTCAGTGTCTAAAGCAAAAACTGTCACCCCAGCTCCCCCCAAAAAGTTCAGATGCTCGCAAATCTTCATGCATGGAGAGGCAGAAGGGGGAAAAGCAGGAAAGCAGGAGCTTGCTGGGCTCTGTGGCAGCAGTCGCTCTCCCGTTCTTTGCTGAACTGGGGTTGGCAGTCCTGCTGCTCCTGCTTGAAAAGAGGCCAGAAAACAACAACTAAGTGTTTGCAGGGCGGTGTGATTTATGAGGAAGAAATTTGGTATGCATGCTCTGACTATCCATGGCCACGGATGGAGATGGATGTGGTGTCCTTGTCTGTTGGAAGAAGTAGGCTCCAAAAATCAATCAAGTGTCTGTTTAGTCATAGGCACGTATTTCTCTTTTTCAAATTGATCCATCTGTCTAATCTCAGACATACTAGGAGTGATCAACACAGAGGATGAATTATTTAGGGGAATAAATAGGAGTGACGAGAAAAAATGAAGAAAATGAAAAATTAGACTTAATAATAGGAAAAAGGATAAGATTGTTATGCTGTGGAATATATTTTTAAGGCCTAATCCCACTCTAGTGGACCAGGATAAATAACATTCTCCATCTCTAATTAATTTCTCCAGATTTGCCTAGTTTCTTCTCTTTTTGTCTTGCAGCTTGTGGACTACAGAATGGAGTTCAGCAAGTGGTGGGTGGCAGAATTCAAGACAATCAAGTTTCCTTCTCAGGGCACAGTCTTTGACTTTTACGTTGATCCGGAAACAAAGAAGTTTGAGCCTTGGTCTAAACTTATTCCCCAGTTTGAATTTGATCCAGAGGTGCCACTGCAGGTAGGTGACCCTAGCAGGCTGCTTGGCTGGAGGAGTTCCTGTGTTTTAGTGACTGAACGTGGGTGTTTACATGAAGTCTGGTGAAAGGTCAGGCACCGATGGAATTCTTTATAGGATACAACTAAATTACCTTTTTTTTTTGCTGTGCTTTGACTGTAACAGCACAACCTCCATTCATCTTCCAAACATGAGTGATGCACAGCAGGGGCAGGGAGCTGCTGTGCCCGGGGTGCAGTGGTGAGACAGAGAAGGGACAAAGCCTCTGAGACACCATGACATGTTGTTGTTCTCCATGGCTGCAAATAGAGATGGGTTTATGTTTGGGCCAAGAAAAGAGTTCCTCAGGTAGTGAATTGTGATTGCCAGTTACACTTCACTGTCTTTTTAGAAATGCCACAGTGAGCAGATGACTTGTAAAAATCATCACTGTTTTAGCAAGGTGGGATTCTGCTGGGGAGGATCCAGATGCTGCTCCAAGGGGTTCACCTGGAAAGATGGGTTTTAATGGCTGGCAGCAGGAGATCATTCCTTCCCTAGTCCAGCCTGGAAGCTGGGCTCACCTGACTCATTCCTCCTAGGAGGTGGCTGTGGTGGTGATGCCTTTTCTTGGTCTTAAAATTAAGAGTCAGACAAAGTTAAGGGATATAAAAGGGTTTTTACCTTGGTATTTAATAAGGATCTTTATGGTGCAACAATTTGTCAAGGTGGAATGTGTTGAAATGCACACACCATGTATACAATTTTACAGACCTTGCAGATCAGCATATCTAACAAAGATTTCCAGTGAATGGTGTGACATCTCTTTATTTTAAAGTATTCTCCCTAGATGGGTTTAATCCTAGTTTATAGAATATGTTCTGGGGAAAACTTTGGTTTCTCAAGACAGCATAAGGCTTTCCAGCCTCCAGCTGTGAGGCCTTTGGGATGTTTGGTCTTCTTCCCTAGCAGAATACCAGGACTATGCTAAGATACCAAGCCTAAAGAATTACAAGAATACTGAGAATACATAAAAGGTACATAAAAAGAAAAGGCAAAAGAACATCATGGCATTGATGCCTTGGAAAGGCTACCTAGAACAGAGGCTAGACAGAATTAAGAGAATAAAGTGGGGTTTTGTTAAAGGCCTTCAATAGATGCACCTTGGGCAGTCAAAAGCCTGGCAGAGGCTACACCCAAGGTGGACAATGGTCACAGGTTTTTCAGACAGAAATAAGTTTGGTCTATTTGCATATCAGGGGTTAATTCAGGTTCAGGTAATGAAGTCACATTCCCCCAGTCTGCTTCATCCCCCCAATTCACTTTTGTTTATACTTTTTGTGGCCTGAGGCTCTGTTGTGTCTTTGGTTCTCAGGCACAGAAGGATTGTTTTGTCTGACCAAAACGTGAAGAGAGCTCACAAACACTCCATGTGGAGTTCAGAGTTCTCCACTAGTGCAGTGCAGGATCTGAAAACCAGAAAAGCTAAAATCTTAAGGCGTCAGCTCAGTGGCAGGGCTGGGGACACTGAGGGGGTGTCTGTGCCCCCAGGCCTGCCTGGTGCCCACGGCTGAGACGGTTCGCCTGCGGTTCCTGGTGGCCAGGCTGCTGCGGCGCCGGCGCCCCGTGCTGCTGGTGGGCACCGCCGGCACGGGCAAGTCCGTGCTGCTGGGGGACACGCTCTGCTCGCTGGACACAGACCTGTTCCTGGTGAAGAAGGTCCCCTTCAACTACTACACCACCTCTGCCATGCTGCAAGGTGAGCTCTTGAACCACGCCAGGGGAGGTTCAGATTGGGCATCAGGAAGAAATTCTTCACAGGATTGGTTGGGCACTGGAATGGGCTGCCCAGGGAGGTGGTGGAGTCACCGTCCCTGGAGGTGTTTAAGGAAAGCCTGGAGGTGGCACTCAGTGCCTGCTCCTGGATGAAGCATCTCCCAATGGGATGATGTAATTTTATTTTATTTTATTTTATTTTATTTTATTTTATTTTATTTTATTTTATTTTATTTTATTTTATTTTATTTTTTAATTTTATTTTATTTTATTTTATTTTTTTATTTTATTTTTTTATTTTATTTTTTATTTTTTATTTTATTTATTTTATTCTTTTTTATTTTTTTATTCAATTCTATACATATTTACATTTTATATATTATATATTTTATGATATAGATTATATAATATACATTATATATAATTTATATATTATGTATAATATATATGTAATTACATGCAATTTCTATTCTATATATTTATATATTTTTATTTGTTTATTTGTTTATTTATTTATTTATGTGAGCCTCGATGGCCCATGAACAGCAGATATCCCCCTGGAGGGAGGATGGGTCCTGGAAGAGATAAAGAACACTGCCCAGCTGGTTTTAACAGCTGGCAATAGAACACACACTGCTGGGAACGTCTTGCATTGCAACCCAAGACACCAACCCTTTCCATGATTCTGTGAGGCCTCGGGGGCACCAGGCATTAAACCTTCTCTCTTTGGGTTGTTCCTGGCTGGGTGGTGCCAACTGGGTTCATGCGTGTCCCCAGCTTCATTGCTGCTCTGCCAGGCTGCCAACACTTCAGACATTTTCAGAAAGGTTTTGTAATTAAAAATTCCTCTCTGGAGCTGATCTGCTCCCAGAGAGGGGACAGCACAGGTCCAGCCCATGCTCTGGGGTCACATCTGCTCTCTGGGGCAGGCTTGGAAGGTTTCTGGGCTTGGAGGTGACTCTGCACACAGAAAGTTATTTGGGATACTTGTCCCTCAAGAAAAAAATGGGTAAAACCTCCCCTCCCGGTTAGTCTCCCCAGCGTGAGGGTTACAACCTCCCTTTTTTCCTTTTCCTCCTGGAGTGGGAAGTGCCCTGGGTTGGGGAGGGGGCTGAACTGAGTGTGCTCAGCTGCCTGAGGGGACCCTGGCCCTCCCCACCTGCCCAGGTGAGTGTGTGCAGGTGTGGGGCAGGTACAGGGTGCCCCTGTTGCTCTGAGCTTGGGCCTGAGCCCTCCCCTTCTTCCCTCTGCAGAGCCCAGCACATCTTCATCACAGGCAAATGTGATTATGCTGCTTGGCATCCTTCCCCACTGCTCATTTTTTAGTTAATTTGTCTCTTTTTGTGGAGTTTGTCAATTGGCTGCTTTTTTTTCTTCCCCAGCAGGTGCCTCTTTAGATTTGTAAAATGTGAATCCAGAGCAGTTTGGGATTTTAGTTTTTACTTCCTTTGGAAAGAGCCAGCCTGAAAGGCAGAAATTCTTAGTTGAGGTGCCTGTTGGGACAGAGATTTTTAATGCAGAGCTGCACTCTTCAGGGGAAGCACAGGGATGTGGTTCAAACAATTTTGTGGGCCTGTAGCTTACAGATTTTCCTGTGCATAGGGGTTAAAAGGAAGCAGACTCTCTCTGTGCCCAAACCTGAGCAGTTCGGGGATTTTCTTTGGTGTGTTGTGACCAAATCCCACTTCCTGTGGAGCCTGGAACCTCTGGTGTGCTGCTCCATGTCCTCTTGGACCTCTGCTCCTCCATCAGCTGTATCCCTGCCCTCATTCCCCACCTTCCCACTCCAGATCTGCCTTGAGAAAATGACAATTAATGTTGTTTTTTTGGGGTTGGGTATCTTTTCCCCCCTTGGCCATCAGGGTGAGAGGAGCCACACTTGCCCAGTGTGGTGTGCAGTGGGTGTTTGAGGGGCTGATGGGGATGTGTCAGGAGCCCAGAGCTTCAGGATTATTGTGGGATGGGCTTTGAATTAAAATGCAACTTCCACAAACATGTCACTTCATCCCCAGTAATTGCATTTCACTATGATGAATCTCCTGCATCCTTGTTTAACCTCGAAAAGGGCTGATTTTATATGTTAATTAAGGCCTAATTAAATTTAAATTAAATGCTTATTTGAAACACTTAATTTGACTTGCTACCAGAAATTTCAAATACTGTGGTTTTATTGAAGGGGGAGAGAGACTCCACTGAGGAAGAATCTCATTTTTCTAAGCACAATTCATGGATTTGTGCAGAAGTGTCTGTGACAAGAAAACAGCTGAATACTTAGTGGGTAACCAGGCTGTCTGCAGGGCACCCAAGCAGGAAACAAATGGGGGTTTAAAAGATTGGTGGTCTGAAAAAACCTCAGAATATAAAATTTCCCTAATAACTTTTGCCCTTGATAAGGAATGGCTGAAGTGTGCATTTGCACAAATTTTTTATCAAAACTCCCAGTTGTCCCTAATTACAAAGGACTGCTCCTTGCCATGCTGCTGCTTACAGGGCTGGTGATAACCCCAAACTGGGGCAGTGAAACAAGTTCTGCCTCCATGTCCAGGAGGGCTGGGAGCACCTGGGAGTGGGGATGGGCTCCACGAAAGCCCCTGGCAGGAAAATCACCCCAGGACCCAGCAAAGCTGCTGCTGTTTGCTTTTCCCCTTCCTGAGGCAGTAAAGGTTGCTCAGGCCACAGTGAAAGAAATCAATAACCTATAAAAACATTTTGTGCAGCAGTGTGGGGTGATTTGCATTAAATATCACGCCAACATTGTAAATATTCCCAATATGCTACAGTCTAGAGCAGCATATGACCTCAGCCTTCTGCTAAAACAAATGGGATTTTTCCAGAGCCTCCAAATGAGAAGTTTTCTCTCCATGCTCTTTCTTGCTCATGCAGGATTCTGCTCAAAACTGGGTGGGAATGGGACAGCTCGTATTGGAATTGAGTCTTGTTGGGTTATCTGGAGATTTGGGTGATGCTGGGGAGGGGATCAGGGAACTTGGAGGAGTTTGGGGCTGTTCAGTCTGGTGAAGAAACTCACAGAATCCCTGAGGTTGGAAAAGACCTCCGGGATCATCCAGTCCCAGCTGTGCCCCATCCCCACCCTGTCCCCAGCCCAGAGCACTGAGTGCCACCTCCAGGAATTCCTTAGACACCTCCAGGGATGGGCACTCCAAACCTCCCTGGGCAGTTCCCATTCCTGAGCACCCTTTCCATGGGGAAATTCCTGCTGCTGTCCACCCTGAGCCACCCCTGACCCAGCCTGAGGCCGTTCCCTCTCCTCCTGTCCCTGTTCCCTGGGAGCAGAGCCCGACCCCCCCTGGCTGTCCCCTCCTGTCAGGAGCTGTGCAGAGCCACAAGGTCCCCCCTGAGCCTCCTTTTCTCCAGGCTGAGCCCCTTTCCGAGCTCCCTCAGCCCCTCCTTGCTCAGTTTCATTGCTCTTCTCTGGACTCAGAGGCTCCAGGGCAGAGCTCAGAGTCCCTTCCAGGGTCTGAAGGGGCTCCAGGAGAGCTGGAAAGGGACTGGGGACAAGGGCTGGAGGGACAGGACACAGGGAATGGCTTTCCACTGCCATAGGGCAGGGATGGATGGGAGATAGGGCAGGAATTGTTCCCTGTGAGGGTGGGCAGGCCCTGGCACAGGGTGCCCAGAGCAGCTGTGGCTGTCCTTGGATCCCTGGCAGTGCCCAAGGCCAGGTTGGACAGGGCTTGGAGCAGCCTGGGACAGTGGAAGGTGTCCCTGCCATGACAGAGGGTTGGAATAAGATGGGCTTTAAGGTCCCTCCCAAACCATTCTGGGATTCTGGGATTCTCTTGGGTGCATTTGAATATGTAATATTATTTTGATTGTTTGAAAATTGTCCAGGTCCTAAAACCACCCTTTCCCTTTATCCAAAAGACGTAAAAAATGCATTTTCTTTCACAAAATCAGCTCATGGGCTTTGTGCTCCAGCACCTCTTTGGCTCCATCCCAGTGCCAAGGCACTGCTGTCCGTGCTTGGGGACCCAGGCAGTGAGTTCTGTGCTGTGCTAAGGATCAGGATAATCTCAGCCAGGAGGACTGGGTTAAAACAAATATGCAGGAGGGATGCAAAAGGCTTTATCTTGCATGACAAGCTTGTGTTTGCTCTGAAGCAGACCTGGCTGGGAGCAGATACAGTTTGCTGCGTTTTGTTTGCGAGGAGGCATTGGGAACTTTGTGATTCGGGTGGAGTCATACCCAAAATCTGCCCAGGACACCCTGCAGGGCCCCCAGCCACAGCCTGGGGACAGCCACCATCCTGCCAGCCCCAGACAGGACCCCTGCCCTGGGAGCAGCCTCTGTCCTGCTGGCAGCAGTGCCAAGAGCAGCTCTCCCTTCCCAAAGAGCCGCAAACAGCGCAGGTGGAGCTGCAGGGGCTCCCTGCAGCTGCCCCAAGCACGCACAGGGCTGGGCTGGGCAATTGTTCAGACTCTCCTGCCCCTACAGGTGTGCTGGAGAAGCCTCTGGACAAAAAGGCTGGCAGGAGCTACGGCCCCCCAGGCACCAAGAGGCTGGTGTACTTCATCGAGGAGCTGAACATGCCGCGGGTGGACGCGTACGGGACCGTGCAGCCCCACACCCTGCTCCGGCAGCACCTGGACTACGGGCACTGGTACGAGGCTGCTGGGGCTGGGCTGGGAGCTTTGGGGCTGGTCTGGTTGTAGAAACGTGGGGTTTAGATGGTGGTTTAGATGCTGCTGCTGTTCCAAATAACCATCTCTTCTGGAGGAGCCACTTGGGGAGGATTCAGACACAGTGGTCAGGTCCACACTCCGCACACACCATGGCTAGCTCAGCCAAGGGAGGCAGGAGGGGCCTTTGGTGTGATAAATTCCAGCAAGGGTTTATTCCAACATGCCAAAGGGATCAGGGACAAAAGACCCGCCCATATGCTGTGCACAGGGTTAAGGATGGGTCAGGAACCAATGGTCTGAGGGTGCAGGGGCCGTACAAAGGCAGGGCAAAGGGCAGTGCCCTACAGGGGACATGGGGCAGGCCACCATGGATACCACAAGCAATGGGGAAAGAGGAAAAGGGGAAACCATGAGAATTAGGGGCATATGGGCAGAGCAAAACTGGAGTAGATCACACAGTGTTGAAGGCACCACAGGGGAAGTCTTTTCTTTCAGCTTAGGTGGAGACTCTATGGTGTGTTCTTCCAGGGCAAGGCCCTGGGGATTCTCCTGAGGGGTTCAAAGGATTCCACATCTGGTGTTGGAATTGGGTTTGAGATGAATGCAGAGCCCTCTTCTCATCCATGTTGAAGCTGGCTGGGAGGCTCTGGGTGAGGAGAGCACTGTGCACCCTGGGGTGTCCCCAGCAAACATTCCCTGCCATGCTGAGCATGGAGGGAGGCCGTGGACTGCCCCTGCTGTGAGCTCCTGATGCTGTTTGCAGTCAGGCAGCAGCAAAACGTCGTTTTCCAGGCAGAGGAAATCTGTAGGAAAAGCAGCAGCAGTGTTTTGAAGGAGGTTGGAGTGTTTTACACTGCAGCCAGCGGGACAGGAATACTCAGAGCTCTCCCACGGGAAAAACAAGGCAGAGACACAGAGACACTCCCAGTCTCCTCAGTGGTGTGTGTGCCCAGACTTGAACAAAATCTTCCCACCCATGGGGACACTGGGGTGGAAGTGGAAATTCAGGGCTGTGGGTGTTGGGGAGGCTGGGGAGAAAGAGGGCTGTGTGGGATGTGTGGGATCAATGCCACGTGGAGGGACACCCCATGTGCCACCTGTCCCCTCCCAGGCAGGTCCAGGCTCCCTGCCCTGCTCTCAGCAGCACCTTTGGGGTGTTGCACCCTGGGTGCTCCCGCTCAGCCCAGGGTGCTGAGGAGGGACAGGGGAACAGCTCTGGCACCTTCGGCTGCTCTGGTGTGACCCAGGGGTTCTGCTGCACCCCAGCTCTGCCTGCAGCCCCCCATCCTTCCCTGCAGCCTGCCTGCCCCCACCCCAGGCTGGCCCAAGCCAGAGTCACTGCTGTGATTTCCCACGATTTCTGTGCCAGTGCTGGATCTGACCCGAGAGGTTTGCTCAGCACTTGTCACCAGCTGATGGAAATGTCAGCTATGGGGCAGAATGTGACCCCCTGAAGCCACAAGGGTCCTGGTAGCCCACAGACACACCCAAGGGACAGCAGTGGTGGCTGCCCTGGCTGTGGTCACCATCTGAGGCTTTTGCTGTGCCCCAAGGTACGACAGGAGCAGGCTGTCCCTGAAGGAGATCAGCAATGTGCAGTACGTGTCCTGCATGAACCCCACTGCAGGGAGCTTCACCATCAACCCCCGGCTCCAGGTAAAGCCCTGCTCCACGGCCCTGATTTTTGGGTGGGTTGTCCAGGCTCAGGAGAACCTGTGGCACATCCTGCTGTCGTTCAGTCAGTGAAAACAGCATGGATCTGTGAAGTGACTGCAGTTCCTGATGGAGAGCCAGCAGACTTGCTGCCCTTCTCCCTTCTTTGTGTTTCCTCGTGTTCTGCTGCTCAGTGGGAGGAAGAAGTCACAAGTTCCCAGCCAACTGGACACCCACCCTCAGGAAGACTTCTGGTTCAGACAGGCAGATTTTACCTTCCTCTAGCTGATTTTTACTGCTGAACCATAGTTCTTGAATAGTTTTTTGGTGGTCAGGAGTTGGAACTTGCAGCCCAGGGAAGTGGTGGAGTCACCAGCTCTGGATGTGTTCAAAAATGAGTGGATGTGGCACTCCATGGATTTGTTCAAAGGTTGGACTTGATGATCTCAGAGGTCTCTTCTAACCTTAACCATTCTATGTTCTCTTCCTCTGCAAGTTCCTAATCAATAAAGGGTCTTCTGGGAGGTGGCACCTTCCAGGGGCTGCTCCTACCAGAGACAGGCCTGGGCTTCACCAGGGGTCAGTGGGAACCTTCAGACCTTTCAGCTCTTCAATGGGCTGAGCTTCCCTTGTGAAATGTCAGTGAAAATCCCTTGTTCAGCCAGCAGAAGGTGTCACCTGCCAGCTGTCCTCTGCTGGGAAATTGGAAGGGGGACGCAGTTCTGGTCAAGTCATTGGACACAATTCAAGTCATGGGATCACAGAGCAACCCAGCTTGGAAGGGGCTTCGAGGGATCATCTGGGCCAACCTTTCCTGGGAAGTGGAGCCCAGAGGAAATTGTTGAGTGCTGTGTCCAACCACAGAAAGGGCACTGGCCTGGGGGATGGTTTCCCATCTCGCTGACCTTTCCACCTCTCACTCTCTCTTCACCAGCGCCACTTCTGTGTCTTCGCTCTCTCCAACCCTGATCAGGACACCCTGGCCAGGATCTACAGCACCATCCTGGTGCAGCACCTGGCGAGTGGGAATTTCTCAGAGGCTGTGCAAAAATCAGCCCAGCAGCTCATTGCCCTGGCCCTGGGGCTGCATCGGAAGGTGGCTGCCACTTTCCTGCCAACAGCTGTCAAGTTCCACTACGTTTTCAACCTCAGAGACTTCTCTAATATCTTCCAAGTAAGTGCAGCTCTGGTCCTGTGGCAGGAACAGGAGTTTGTCCTGATTTGGAGTTTGGCCCAATGTCACAGCAGCTGAGGTGCCTCTGGCCCTTGGTGAGCCAAGCACAGTGTCCCACTCAGTAATGACACAGCGTGGGTGTCCCTGGGCTAAGGGGGTGACCTTGGGCCATTCCCTGGCTCCTGATTGGTTTTGATTCTAGAGCCATCACCCATGACTGTGGGGAAGATCAGTCAAAAGCTTATTTACTTTCCAACCTCCTCTGGCTAATGGGAAGGGATGCACAGTTCCAGAAGGAGGTGCAGATTTAGAGGGGTTTGAAATGTCTTCTGGCTGGAGAAAGGACAAACTGAGGAGAGCTTTGGGCTCCTCAATCAGCCCTTCTGTTGTGAGTGTGATGGAGCTGGGCTTGTCTTGGTGAGCCCCACTCGTGTGGGTCTGGGGGTCCCTGGCACCACCCCACCACACAGGGAAGCTCTCACTGATGGGGCAGGGGGTGGGTACTCTGTGGGCTGCTGGCCCTCAGGAGAGGACAGCAGTGTCTGCTTCAGCTGCTGTGCCACTGCCAGGACAGCTTGGTGGCTGTGCCAGCTTGTCCTCTCAGGTACTCAGCATTGCAGGATGGCATTTACAAAGCTGATAAATCAATCCAAACCAGCTTTGATTTTACCACTGAAACTGAACTGCCAGCCACTGTGCCAAAGTGAAGTTGTTCAGCTTCAGAAATGTTGTCTTCCATCCTTGGTGAGATGTTGTTTTTCTGTTTTCCCCAGCAGCCTTGTGCTTCGAAGCAGTTGGTGTTAGTTCTCAAAGAGCCTTTCAGAATTTCAGGCTGATTAATAAAATTTGATAAATTCCTCAGCAGCGAAGCCAAGGGTCTTCACCAAAGCCTGTTCTAAACCCCCAGCTGCTAATTTGTCACTGTCCTTGTTAACATCTGTTTCACAAAGTGGGTACATGGAAGTTCAGTGCCTTGTGCCTACCCATCAGACAGGAGCTGAAGGAGTGACAGAAAGGAAATCTGGGACCAGGACCTTGAACAAGTGAATAACTCCACTGTGTCAGGAAGGAGTCAGGCCTGTCATTGTGCTCAGCTGAACATCAGCAGCTCTGACATGAGATGTGGGTCATGTTAAATCCTGTCTTCCAATTAATCTGGGCTTTGAGAGGTTCAGGGAGGGAAGAGAAGCATTTCAGTGGGAGGCTTTAATTTCACCTGCTGAATGTGCCAGGGTTGGGGGGGTAACAGAAAACATCCTGCCAGACCCCAGCTCTGGGCCAGAGGGCAGTGACAGGAATGCTCCTCATTCTCCTTTCAAGGGATTCTCCATCCTCTTTTGTTTGTTTCTTTTTCATGTTGGCCCCACATCCATCCCAGATGCAGTGACCCACAGCCATGTGTCCCTCGTGCTTTTGGGGTGTGAGGGTCTTTAGATTCAGTCCCTTCAGAGGGATTGAGTGATTTTGAATTTATTTTAATCAGTTTAATCAGAATCTGATGTGTTTCTCCTTCCTCTCTTTGAGTTGTCAGCTTTTCTCACCAATTTTATTTTTTTTTCTGGAATAAATAAAATAATTTGACAGCTGTAATGACAGATTTGAAACCCAAACAATCTGAGCCATGGACCAGTGAGCTGAGAGGGCCTGCTTTACATTGCTTTCAATGCATTTAATATTTAATGTATAAATAATTAGATGTTAGGAATAAAAGCTGTCTGTTTAATTCATACCATTGAAAACCCTGTGTGCTGTTAATAGGCTTAGTATAGGCGACACCTCTTTGAAATATAATTCTTTTATGCATTTTAATAGAGTTCATGGTAAACATACTGTGCTAAGCAGACAGCACTGATATTTCCTGCAGGCAGAATGCACCTAATTAGAATTAATTGATTAAAAGAAAAAATAGCCACCAGTAACACGTTTCCAAACCATTTTTCCTTCTTGACAAAGCAGCCATGGCATGGGGTTGGGATGGGAGAACCACGTCTGGGCTGGTGCCTGGTTCTGCAGGGTCCCACCTGCTGAGAGCAGGACCCCAGCCTGGCCAGGGGAGGTTGGGTGGGATCAAAATGGGTGCAATGAACATAAACCTTCAAAAGAATGTGGGAAACAGCCATTCCCAGGGCTGTGGGCAGCAGGTTGAGGGAGGTGATTCTACCCCTCTGTGCTGCTTTGTCAGACCTCACGTGAAGCACTTGTCTAGCTTGGGGGTTCCAGCATCAGGGGGTCTCCCAGGAAGGACCTGGAGCTGCTGGAGAGAGACCAGAGGAGCACCAGGATGATCAGAGGGGGACCAGGATGATCAGAGGGATGGGGCAGCTCTGCTGGGAGGAAAGGCTGGGAGAATTTGGGTTGTTCAGCCTGAGGATTGCTCTTAAGGGAACTTACTGTGGCCTTCCAGTGCCTGAAGGGGCTCCAGGAGAGCTGGAGAGGGACTGGAGACAAGGGCTGGAGTGACAGGACAAGGGGGAATGTCTTCTCACTGACAGAGAGTAGGTTTAGATGAGATATTGGGAAGGAATTGTTCCCTGGGAGGGTGGGCAGGCCCTGGCACAGGGTGCCCAGAGCAGCTGTGGCTGCCCCTGGATCCCTGGCAGTGCCAAGGCCAGGTTGGACATTGGGGCTTGGAGCAGCCTGGGAGAGTGGAAGGTGTCCCTGCCCATGGCAGGGGTGGGATGGGATGGTCTTTAAGGTTCCTTCCAACTCAAACTCTTCTGGGTTGAGAAGCAGTTTTGGGATTTCTGGATGAACAAAGGACAGGTTCCCTGGGCTGGTTGGTGTGGGGTTGCTCAGGAGCTCAGGTGCAGGTTGCTGTAAGGGGGACTCGGCACAGTGGCTGCTGGGGTTGGAGTCCCTCAGGGTCAAGCCTGGCTTTCCTGCCTGTCTTTGCTCTCCACAGGGCCTTCTGTTCTCTACCCCCGAATGCCTGAAGCAGCCCCAAGACCTGGTGAAGCTCTACCTGCATGAGTCCAACCGGGTGTACCGGGATAGGATGGCTGAAGAAATGGACTGTGAGACTTTTGATAAAATCCAGCGGGAGATGGTGAAGAAATGCTACGATGTAAGTGTTGAGGTCTGATGAGGTCTGATTCTGATGACAGCAGAACAGAACGGGTTTATTGGAAGGGAAATCAGTACTGGGGATTTTCCTTTCCCAGTCTTTCCCTCCTGTGCCTCTTTCCCCTTTTCCAATATGCAGGTGCAACTGTGTGGACATAAAGAGGCTGGAACACCGTAGTTCCCTTGGAAGGTGGCTCAGAGCTGCGGTGAGTTTTCCTGTATTTGTTCTACACTATTTTCCTCTCTTTTACAGGACATTGAGGACACTTTAGAGCAGGCCAAACACATGAATATTTACTGCCATTTTGCCAAAGGCCTTGGGGAACCTGGCTATAGGCCAGTTCCAAGCTGGGAAGAGCTGAACCAGATCCTCATGGAAGCCTTGGACAGCTACAACGAAGTCAACGCTGCCATGAACCTGGTACTGTTTGAGGATGCCATGTGCCACGTGTAAGGAGCTTTTCTTCCTTTATACCCCCATCATTCGTCTGTGCAGATGGTTTTGTGGAGTCTCCTGGAGGATGCAGGAGTATGGATCCGTAGGCTGAGGCAAATAATTTGTAGGTCTACAGGGCTGAGTGCCAGGTCCTGCACTTGGGGCACAACTGGAATGCTGCAGGCTGGGGCAGAGGGCATGGAAAGCTGCTTGGGAAAAGGCCCCAGGGGGGCTGGTGACAGTGATGGACATGAGCCCAGGTGGGCATGAAGGCCAAGGTCACCTGGGCAGTGCCAGCTCTGGGGTGGCAGCAGGGCCAGAGCAGTGCCTGTCCCCTGTGCTGGCATTGATTGCTGCCACATCTCCGAGACTGACATTCCTCATCCTGCTCAAAACACAATTTCCTAGTGAATAAAATATGTATTGAAAAGCAGTGGGTAGAGAAATAGGAAAACACTCTTATTAATGAGAGGTTTTGTATGCTTCAATTTAGCTGCCGCATCAACCGCATCCTGGAGGCGCCGCGCGGGAACGCGCTCCTGGTGGGCGTGGGAGGCAGTGGGAAGCAGAGCCTGGCCCGGCTGGCAGCCTTCCTCAGCTCCCTCGAGGTCTTCCAGATCACCCTGAGGAAAGGCTATGGCGTCTCTGACCTCAAGGTGGGGGACTTGAAAAGCTGAGGTGGAGGGAAAGGAAATAAAGAGCAGAGCTTGCCCTGAAGGCTTGTTGCGTGTTGAAGAACAGAATCGAGGGGGTGACCCTGAGCCCAGGTGTGCCCAGGTGGGCAAGAGGACAAGGCCACCTGGGCTGTCCCAGCTCTGGGGTGGCAGCAGGGCCAGAGCAGTGCCTGTCCCCTGTGCTGGCACTGCTGGGGCACCTCCAGTGCTGGGGCAGCTCTGGGACACTCAGGACAGGAAGGACATTGAGGGGCTGGAGTGTGTCCAGGGAAGGGAATGGGGCTGGGAAGGGGCTGGAGCCTCAGGATAGGCTAAGGGAGCTGGGAAAGGGGCTCAGCCTGGAGAAAAGGAGGCTCAGGGGCAACTCCTGGCTCTGCACAAGTCCCTGACAGGAGGGGACAGCCGGGGGGGTCGGGCTCTGCTCCCAGGGAACAGGGACAGGAGGAGAGGGAACGGCCTCAGGCTGGGCCAGGGAAGGCTCAGGTTTGATATTTGGGAATATTTCTTCACTGAAAGGATTGTCCAACCCTGGCTGAGGGAGGTGGTGAAATGCCCATCCCTGGAGGGATTCAAAAGCCATGTGGATGTGGCACCTGGGGGACATGGGTTAATGGTGCCCTTGGCCACACTGGGGGAACAGTTGGATATGATGTCCTTAGAGGGTTCTTGTAACATAAAAGTTTCTGTGATCCTGAGATACTGAAACACCCCGGACATGATGTGCTGCTGTGGAGAGGAGCAAATGCATTGCTGGAGTGTGTCTGCACAGGGCTTCAGCCAGACCCGGGCTCTCCTGGCAGTGCTCTGAGCTGGCCAGGCCTGAGAACATCCCAGCCCAGCCCTGAGCATCACCCCTCAGCTGTGCTGATGTTCTCAGTGACTGGGAAGGTTCTGAACCCATTTCTGTGTCTGACCCATGCTTTGCAGCATGTAGGTGTAACCCCTCCTGGTTTCCCATACTGGAAAAACTCAGCTCTCAGTTTTTAAAATGCCTTATAAATGTTTTTCAGCCTATTAACTTTTGCCACACAATGCTGCTAATGCTTTTAACACCAATCACCTATTATTATACCCCACATGGTCTTGCTACAGTGCATCTTTCCTAGTTCTATTTCTCCAAAATCTCTGGTCTGTTTGCAAGGCCATCGTTTGAAACTTGTTTCCTGTTCCATTTCTCTCTCAGCAATGTCTGTCCTGTCTCATGGCCTTTCTCAGTCAGCACACCTCATCTCAGAGTTTGCACACAGATGTACAGGACAGTGTGAGCGTTCAGTCAAGCTTTGAGAACCCTCTCCAAACCCATTTCTCACGTTCCCACCTGCAGGCAGACCTGGCAAACCTGTACCTGAAGGCCGGGCTGAAGAGCGTGGGCTCCGTGTTCCTGCTGAGCGACGCGCAGGTGGCGGACGAGCAGTTCCTGGTGCCGGTGAACGACTTCTTGGCATCAGGTACAGCCCTCGTGCTCTGCTTTCCCCTCTCCAGTGGAGCTTTGCTCCTGGTAGCACCTGGAATTCTGGAATAGACCAAGGGGCAATGATGAAATGAGCTGGAAGTTGCAGGGTTGAGCTCTGGAGTAAAAGCTGTGCTGAGGCCTCCCTGGGGAGGTGATGCCTAAAGAGGCTGCCTGGAACAGAGGCTGGACAGAGTTGAAGGAATAAAGTAGGGATTTATTAAAAGGCCTTCAAAGGATACACCTTGGGCAGTACAGGAGCCTGGCCATGGCTACACCCTAGATAAACAGATGACTGAAGGTGAACCTCAGGAGAGAACTGAGATTCTTCAGCCTGGAGAGGAGAAGCTCTGGGGAGACTTTGGAGACTCTTCCAATGCCTAAAGGGGCTCCAAAAGAGCTGGAGAGGGACAAGGGATGGAGGGACAGGGCAAGAGACAATCATTCCCTTTGAGGTGGCACAGGGTGCCCAGAGAAGCTGGGGCTGCCCCTGGATCCCTGGAAATGTCCCAGGCCAGGTTGGATGGGGCTTGGAGCAGCCTGGGATAGTGGAAGGTGTCTTTTTTACTTGTTTCACTTGTTGTCATCATCTAGAACAAAATACACCTTTTAATCTTTTTGATGAATGAGCAGTTTTCTGATTAGTGCATTTCCCTGAGTGATTAGTGCTCATATTGAAAGTATCTGGCTCAATAATGATGATTTTAATCAAATCAGATGCCAGAAAGGAAGTGAATATGTGATAAATTAAGGAAGCACTAAAAAAATATTTGGTTGTGTGCATTTTTGGCAATCAGCTGCTTAACTATTAACTTTTTTAAGTTTTTACAATATTTTTTGTAAAAATTTTTTAACTTCTAAAATGTTTGGATGCTCTGGGAGTTATTTGGCAGCTGCTGGAAATGGCCCTGAACAGCTGCAAAAATTTTACGTGTAATTAATGCATTTGCAAAACTACAATGGTTTTATAATATGTATGGCATATTAGGGATTTGAATATTTCTTTTGTAATCTAATTAGATTGCAGCGCTAAAAAGTATGGGATTTTCTCTACTTTGACTCTATTCTGTGTTCCTTTCTCTTGTGTTTTTTAAGGAAGTTTGCTCTCAGAGGTGTTTATTGTTCAGCACAATGATCTTCTGTGTCCCTTTGCTGCTTCTGGGGCCCAGGGGCAGGGGTTTTACCTGAGGAGGGGACATCCCTGAGCCCCTGGAGAGGGAGGCAGCAGCGTCCCTTTGGTCTGTGACTACAACATCCAGACCTGTAAACACAAACGTGCCCTCTTCTCCTAGGGGAAATCCCAGATCTCTTCCCTGATGATGAAGTGGAAAACATCATCAGCAGTGTGAGGAATGAAGTCAGAGGCCGAGGGCTGGTGGATTCCAGGGAGAATTGCTGGAGGTTTTTCATTGAGCGAGTTCGACGGCAGCTGAAGGTGAGATGGAGCAGGTGCTGAATGATTTTTTGCCTTTTTCCTTTCATATATTCTCTGTTCTTTACACACATATTTGTGGCCTATTATTGTGTTAGTAGCTAGTTCCAGTACTTTTCCCTATTTTTTCGCAAGCCAGAAAGACAAAATTCCAGAGCTCCAAGCCCCAGGGGATACAAAGCCTCTATCCTATCTTGGATTCTTTCTGGGAACTAAGGCAAAAAAACAGGACATATTTTCATAAACAAAGTTTGTTTTCACCTGTGGGGGGAGAATTTAGAGAAGGTGGAACTGGGGGAAATTACCCCCTCATCTCTTATGTCTCTAATTGGTAATTTTTGTCAAATCTGCTGCTAGTCAGGGTGTTGGTAGCAGTTCAGTCAAGTCCTCCTGCAGTGACAGATGTGGTTCTGTTGAGCAATGATCCTGTAGCAGGTGCAGTTTCCTCTGAATGTCCAGTGGTGCTGAGATGGGTCTGGTCTCCCTCTGGGAATGCAGTGCACACAGGCTGTGCTGGGCTCTGAATCCCAGGTTTTATCCAGGTGGGAATGCTGGGCTCCTCCCCTGGGTGCAGCATCTCCCATGGATGATGGAATTGTATCAGCCCTGCAGTGAGCCTGGATGGCCCATGAACAGCAGATATCCCTTGGGGGGAGGATGGGTCCTGGAAGGGATAAAGAACACAGGCCCCACCTGGTTTTAACTTTTGGTTACATCCACATTGCAACCCATGACACCACCCTCTTGTGTTTTTGGATAAGTTTCCTGCACTGCAGCAGATTTCAGCAGTGAAAATGCTTTTGCAGTGGTTGTTTCCATGCGTTAGGGCAGCTCTGCTGCTTAAAGTTCCTGTCTCTGCTGCCATCACAACTCTGACCTCTTTCTTGGGGCTTAAATGTGTGAGCAGGTGCTGATGGGCCGAAACGATGTGGGTCAAAAATGGTATCATAAAAACAAAGGTGTGAATTGCCTGTAGCTTTGCAGGGGGAGGAAAAGATAAAGAGCACTGCCCCACCTGGTTTTAACAGCTGGCAATAGAATACACACTGCTGGGAACATCTTCCATTGCAACCCAAAACACCCATTTTACTCCTTTAACACTGTGTAGCCTCTGTTCTAGGCAGCCTCTCCAGGCATCAGGTGGGGTAGGATCCTCCCTGGAAGGGGCTGCAGGGGCAGGTCCCTGTCCCCCTGGCCCCCAGTGCCCCCTGTGCCCCGCAGGTCGCGCTGTGCCTGTCCCCCGTGGGGCCCAGCCTGCGGCTCCGCAGCCGCCGCTTCCCGGCCCTGCTCAGCGGCACCACCATCGACTGCTTCCAGCCCTGGCCCCGGGAGGCCCTGGAGTCCGTCAGCCTCTGCTTCCTGCGGGACATGGACACGCTGCAGGTGAGCAGCCAGCACAGCTCCCGCTGGGGACACGGCTGGCCACAGCCAGGAGCGGCCCCGTGTCCCTCACACATATCCAGGGCAGCCGGTGGCTGTCCAGAGGGGCATCACTGGTAGCACTGAAGTGCTTTAAACTCAGCCTAACCATCACTGAGGCACATTCCAGGTTTTTTTGGAGGGCCATGGATCTTGGCAGTGGAGCCACAGGCACCATGCTTCTGTGTGCTGGGAGGTGATGATGTGTCACTGGGAGCTGAGGTGTCACTGGGAGCTGATGATGGCACTGGGAGCTGAGGTGTCACTGGGAGCTGGTGAGGTGTCACTGGGAGCTGACAATGGCACTGGGAGCTGACAATGGCACTGGGAGCTGCTGATGTGGCACTGGGAGCTGAGGTGTCACTGGGAGCTGGTGAGGTGGCACTGGGAGCTGGTGAGATGTCACTGGGAGCTGAGGTGGCACTGGGAGCTGGTGAGGTGTCACTGGGAGCTGGTGAGGTGGTACTGGGAGCTGACAATGGCACTGGGAGCTGACAATGGCACTGGGAGCTGGTGATGTGGCACTGGGACCTGAGGTGTCACTGGGAGCTGATGGCACTGCCAGGGAAAGGACAGTTCTGGCAGCACAAGGACAGCCCCAAACCTGCACAGAAAATAACCTGCTGCTCTCCCCACTTGTGTCTGAGCCTCTGGAATTCTCAAGGGCAAAAACAGGTCAAGTTCTCAGTGATGACAATCTGCCACTAGAATAGAGATTTGTTTCTGTTTATTTAGTTTTTCCAGGCTGGGTTTAGGAAGAATAAAGCCTACAATGTTTCTTTTTAGGAGCGTGCACTTTTCCCATTTGTAGAGGAGAAAAGCCCAAATTTATACTTAAAAGAGCTGTTATTTTGTGGAGAAATTGCTTGGAATTAGATAACGTGTGAGATAAAAAGATATAAAAGGAGGTATAAAGTACATGAGCGACAAAGTTATTTCAGAGATAACAGTGAAAAGGGATCAGCTTAGGTGTCACACCCTGGATTGTGCTGCAGCAGAATGAAAAGTTACCAAATTCCTTTATATTCAGCACAGATCCCGTGTTATATATAGTTTTCTATTTAAAACAGTTGCTCCTCATCTTCCCATCTTCCCTTTAGGATTCAGTCAAGGATTCAATAAGCAAATTCATGGCCCACGTCCACATCAGTGTCAATGAGATGTCCCGGCTGTACCTGAGCAACGAGCGCCGCTACAACTACACCACCCCCAAGTCCTTCCTGGAGCAAATCAAACTCTACCAGAGCCTGCTGCTGAAAAAGGACAGGGATTTAAAGGCAAAAATGGAGAGGCTGGAGAACGGCCTGGAGAAGCTCAAGAGCACTTCTGCACAGGTAAGGACTCCTTGGAGTTGGTTTTCCGTGTTGTTCTTGTCTGGTTTGAAGGAGAACTTTACAGGGAGGAAATTTGTGCTGGATCCTGCCTCTGGTCTGGTTTGAGATGGGTTTCTGGAGGAGCAGAAGTGATGCTCTGCACTGGAGAGGAGAATGGAGAGGTGTTTCCAGTCTCTGCTGTTTGGGAGGTAACTGAAAGATTTCAGTAAATAAAATGAGATTGGGATCCAGCTGACTCTGCCATCCTCTTTTGATGGTTACATTTCAGCTGCAGTGACAAAACAGCTTAGAAAATAGAGGACAGTCAGTGATTTTTGGAGTTGCATCCAGGAAATCTACAATAACTTCAGCAAGACTCTTTCAAACTAAATAGTGCATGCTGTTAAAATGAGACTGGTGTTCATTTTTCCTTCCATTATGCTATCCATCTTTAAGGAAAGCTAATACATATCTGAAATGCACATTAGTCATCCCCAAATCCCCCTGTGAACATTCACACTGGCACTCTCCTCTGGTAATGACATGAAGTTGTTCTGGGTGTTTCCCAAACCTCTCAGCAGTGACACCTGCATCTCTACTCCCATTTTGCTCTCCATTTCATATTCTAGTAACTCTTACAAATGTTTGCTTACAAAGCTTCCAGAGTGGCAAATGAGGCTGTGCTGAAGCTGCTCTGGAGGAATTCATGGGGTTGGTGAGAAGGAAGGACTGGCAGGTCCATCCCCTTCCACCCCTCTGCTGTGGGCAGAGCTGGGGGCATCGATCACGTCTGTCATGCTTGCCTGGAGGTGATGGATGGGCTGGGCTGGTGCCTCTCAGCTCTGATATCTCCATCTCCCTTCAAACAGCCTCTGCTCAGGGAGCAGGACACAGCAGGGGTGGGCACTGCCATGTCCCCTGTGCAGGTTTTAGCATCTCCTTTTCTAGGGAAGGGGTAGCAGAGAGCACTGGCAGCACCCACCAGAGCCACCAGGCTGTGCCCTCAGTGCCCAGCTCACCTCAGCTCACCTCACCTCACCTTGTCACCAAAACTGGGAAAAACAAAAACCCTCCAATAATGTTTTTAGTGTTAGAGAATCAAGGCATTATTATATTCTGGCCAGGATGTGCAACAGAAATCATTTCATCCACACAAAGCCTGTGTGTGCAAAGAAAATCACTCCATGACACGTGAATTTTACCAGATTTTTCATGAACTTCACACAGTCAAAACCCAGAGATTCATTGGTTTGATGTTAATTGGTTCCAGGTTAGGAAGTTCTCAGTATTTGGTTTCCTGTTGGTTACAGATCTCTTCTCCTCTGATGTTAATTAGGTTCTCATTCTTTCTCTTTTCCCAGACCAGGTGTCTCTGACCTGTGCCAGGGGTGATGTTTGGAGCTGATGATCCTTGATGGTCATTCTCTTTTGTATATCTTCTGTGCTATTGCCAGTCTGTTGAGATGTTAAGTTCATTGGCCTTGCCTGGTGGAGCAATGCCCTGGAAAGAAACTTAAATTCCCTTCCCAGGGGACAAAGGCGAACAAACCTGACTGATGTTATAAAATTAAGAATTTTAAACTTGGTATATTTTCCAACAACCTCACCTCGCCCATGCAGGCAATAGTTCTGATGGACCTGTGAGGTGCTGCTGTTTCTACTGGATTCTCCCAGTGGTGGATAAGATGGATTAGGTTTAATTTTTTTGGGAGCAGCTAACATGAAATGAATCTTTTGAGAACAAATCCCGGGTCTGTTGTGACATGTGGGAAGCCTTCTGTATCCTTCAGGCTTCTCTACAGTGGGTGTTGTGTGGGCAGAGTTCTCTGATGAGCCACAGAGCAGTGGTGGAGGACTTGGAGCAATGGGAAGGATGGGAAAATCAAATCACAAGAAGGATGAAAGAGCACAATGTTGGTGTCTAGTTGCAGTGAGGCTGGGCTGAGAAAGGCCTCCTTGTGCAGGTGATTAAGATGCAGAGCAGTGAGAACAAATATGTCAAATTCAAGTCTAAAATTAGCACTGGGAACCTAAAATTAAACACCCAAATTACCAGATGTGCGCAATAGTCAAAACTGCTGTTGATTTGAAACCAGAGTGTGGATATTTATCAGTATTGGAAATCATACCAGCACGTTCAATCCTGAAAGGCTGAACTTTGCATTCATCCATGCAAATACTTGGCCTTGGGGCTGAGGAAGTGAAGGGTCCTCCCTCTCACTCACTGTATCACCTGCAGGTTGTGCTTGGCAGTGATGTGCTGGGGGGGATTTTCAAAGTGAAGGTGGAGGATTTTGGTCCCTGGGGATCACCTGGCTGGGCCTTAGCTCTGGGGACTGGTGCTCATCACTGGCATCCTTCAGGGTCCACGACAAGGTAATGATGTGGTTTGTGTCTTTCTGTAGGCCTGGAGTGGCCTCAGCTCTTGTATCAGGAGCTGCAGATATTTTTTACTTTGCTTTTCCTGTCTCAAAATAACCTCTCTGCTTCCTTTTACTGTGGTTCCCTCCAGCTCCAGCTCCAGCTCCAGCTCCAGCTGCAGCTCCAGCTCCAGCTGCAGCTCCAGCTCTAGCTCTACCTTTACCTTTACCTTTACCTTTACCTTTACCTTTACCTTTACCTTTACCTTTACCTTTACCTTTACCTTTACCTTTATCTTTACCTTTACCTTTACCTCTACCTCTACCTCTACCTCTACCTCTACCTCTACCTCTACCCCATCCTTTTTTTCTTCCCTTTGGAGATTTGCACACCTCGATGCTGTTGCCCAACTTTCCTCCTCCAGCAATGTTTTACAACCATCTCTCCCTGCGGACGGCGGCATCCTCAGCACTCAGGGAAGCTGAAGCCTCCTTCCTATTAGAAGATAATGGATTAGGAAGATGTGTGGGATGAGTCATTTGTTTTTCAGAGTGCTGTGTGCCACCGAGGGGTCAGCGCCCATTGCTGAGTAATTGTGAGCATGGCTGTGGTTAATATTGCATCACTGGATTCCAGAGTCGAGCCTGGCTGGCGCTATCAATTAATCGCTGACCTTTTGATGTATTTTGTGTTCTTGAAACAAGGCAGGGACAATCAGATAAAATGAGTCTTCTGGGAGCCTGCCCTCCAGGTTTTCTTCTCTTTAATAATTTTTCTCATGCTGTTCTGGTGGAAGGCAAGGGCTTCTCCCTTCCTTTCCCTGATGAAGTCACAGCACATTACCCTTGAATTTCTCATTTGCTCTGCTCTTTCCCTTTCCACCCCACATTACTAATTGCTTATCAGATTGTTCTGCACTCAGGAAGCTGCTCACAGGTTTCTCATAGAATCACAGAATTCTTTGGGTTGGAAGGGATCTTAAAGATCATCCTGTTCCACCCCCTGCCATGGCAGGGACACCTCCCAACATTCCAGGCTGCTCCAAGCCCCAGTGTCCAGCCTGGCCTTGGGCACTGCCAGGGATCCAGGGGCAGCCACAGCTGCTCTGGGCACCCTGTGCCAGGGCCTGCCCACCCTCCCAGGGAAGGATTTCTTCCTGATAGTCAACCTAACCCTGCCCTCCTTCAGTTTGAAGTCATTCCCCTTTGTCCTGTCACTGCAGGCCCTTGCAAACAGTCCTTCTCCAGCATTCTTGCTTTTTTAAATTCCTGACAAAACCATTTCCCCTTCCATTTCTGTGTGCTTGGCAGGGCATTGTCTGTTCCCCGGGGCTGAGCTTACACCTGCTCTTTGTGCTGCTGTTGAGTGCCTGTGGATTTTAATCCCCTGCTTGTTTTGTCCTGGCGTGTAAAGCCCTGGAGCTTTGTGTGTGTATCCAGCACACAAAGGCTGATTTCTGGGCAGAAGGTCACAGCCGTATCAGCCATCAGCCACTTCAATTTCCTGCAGCCCCCAGAGAGTTGGGGCTGAACAAGGAGGTGCTGCTGGGTTTGTCACACGCAGGGATTATGTGCTCGTGTGAGCCTGGATTTACAGCCGTGCCTTTGTGCTGGTGAGAGCAGTCCCTCAGAGCCAGCAGCAGGGGATGGTAATGGATGGAGGGCGTGTGGAGAGCCCTGAAAAACTGCTCTCCACGTGAGGCCCATGCCAAATGTCAACAGCTTCAGTTTATGGATTGTAAATTGTCCTCTCCCTTCTGGTATCAAAATGGGTATTGCTAAAACCAGTGTCTGCCTTCCCTTCCTGTGAGTATCTTTGTGTGGGTAAAGATATACCCCAGGAGCTCTAAGTGAACCTTTATGAGCCTGAGGTGAGGCATTGAAAACCTCCATGGCATACCCAGAGTCTGGGTAAATTCACTGAAATGGGGATTGTAGCAGGAGGCTTTCTGCCTGCAAGTGAGAGCCTGTGTGAGCTCATCTGATGTCACATTTAAAGCCCCTTGACCCTCGGAGCTCTGCCAAGGGCTGGACCTGTCAGCAGATCCCAGCTGCAATCTTTCTGTGGGGGAAAAATGGTGTTAGGAAGAAGTTCTTCCCTGGCAGGGTGGGCAGGCCCTGACACAAATGCCCAGAGCAGCTGTGGCTGCCCCTGGATCCCTGGCAGTGCCCAAGGCCGGGCTGGACAGGGCTTGGAGCAGCCTGGGACAGTGGAAGGTGTCCCTGCCATGGCAGAGGGAGTGGATGATCTTTAAGGTCTCTTCCAACCCAAACCATTCCATGTTTCTGTGATTCCTGCAGGACTGATGGTCTCAGAGCAGGTGCTGGAGGGTGAGCAGGAGCTCAGGGAGGTCCTGGGGCACAGGTCCTCCTCCAAACCACCGTGTGCCTGGGTTTGCTGCTGGACAGGCTGAGGAGATGAAGTGTGGCTGAGCTGTAGCCTTGTCACACCCACGAGCAAAGGGAGCAGCAGGCTCTTGCCAACAGCTGGAAACGTTCCCCTCGCTGCCAGTGATGCCTGGAGAGGCTGCCTGGGACAGAGGCTGGACAGAGATAAAGGAATAAAGTAGGTGTTAATTAAAAAGCCTTCAAAGGGTACACCTTGGGCAGTACAAGAGCCTGGCCTTGGCTCCACCCAAGATGGACAACAGGTCAGGAGTTTTCACACTTTTATAAGTTTTGGTCCACTTCCATATTGGGGTTAATTGTCCAGTTGCCCTTCAGGTGATGCAGTCCCACCCTCCCAGTTTGCTCTCCTCAATTTGCTGCTGTTTGCATTTGCACTTTCTGGGCCTGAAGCTGCAGCGGGGTCCTTGGTTCTGGGGCTGGAAAAGGATTGTTTTGTCTGACTGAGCTGTCAGGAGAACTTGCTAACACTTAACAGGAAGTTCAGAGTTACATACGAATGCAGAATCTGGAAAATATGAAAGCTGAAACGGAAGGCATCACCAGGGCTCTGCTGAGAGCCAGGCCCTCCCTGCCCTGGGGTCCCCTGGGGTGTGAGCCTGTGCTGGGGACTGGGGAGCAGGCAGGGCAGTGCAGCCCCCACACACCTCTGCCCTGCAGGTGGATGAGCTGAAGGCCAAGCTGGCAGCCCAAGAGGTGGAGCTGAAGCAGAAGAACGAGGATGCTGACAAGCTGATCCAGGTGGTGGGAGTGGAGACGGAGAAGGTGAGCAGGAAGAAGGCGGTGGCTGACGAGGAGGAGAGGAAGGTGGCCCTCATCACCCAGGAGGTTGAGCAGAAGCAGAAGGACTGTGAGGAGGACCTGGCCAAGGCTGAGCCTGCCCTGGCAGCTGCCCAGGCTGCTCTCAACACCCTCAACAAGGTAGGGTGAGGATTCCCAGTGTTTTTCCTCTGCCCCCGGGGAGAGGGGCTGTGTCATCTGATGGCCCAAGTTCTGGGCATTGTATTCTCCATCTTCCTCCCTGCTCGTGCTTAAGTGCTTAAAAAGAGACTGCCACTGCAGATGGCACTGAGTGCCATGGTTTAGTTGACAAGGTGGTGTTTGGTCACAGATTGGATGTGATGATCTCAAAGGTCTTTTCCAGCTGGGTTAGTTCTGTGATTCTGGGGTTCCTGGTGGAACTTGGAGCATCCACAAGGCTGCATCATGTTCCCCTTCTCTCACTACCATTCCAAGGAGAGGAGCAGGCAAAGCTGGTCCAAAGGAAGATGCCACTGGGAAAACGTGTTCAGGAGATAAACATTGCTCTGATTGCAAGAGATTGGTTTTGGGAGGACATTTTGTGCCTTGGAAGGTTTGTCCTTCTAGGGTGCTCCAGGGGTTTCCGTTCGATGTGGCCCTCAGTGCTTGGTTTAGTTGATGATGAGGTGTTGGGTCACAGGTTGGACTCGATGATCTCAAAGGTCTTTTCCTGCCTGGTTCATTGTGTGGTCCTGTGGTGTGCCTGAGAGATGGACCTGCAGTTTGTTTTGGTCTGCAGTTCATGCAGTGTCCTGGGGCAGCAGCCTCGCACTGCACACAGCTGGAAAACCCCAACCACAGCAGGGCCTCAAAGCATGGCTCAATCCTAGCCCTGCTGGGGGACAGGAAAGCACCTTGGAGCCATCCAGAATGGGGATTCTGTTGGATTAGCTTTTGGGGAGGAGGTGGCTTTGCTGCAGGCACCTGTGCTCTGGATTTCCTTTGTGGGAGGGAGAGGACTGTGCAAAAAGAAAATGTTTGTCTCTCCATTAGTTCCAGGTTTGTGCTGGAGCTGTAGAATCTCTCATTAGGCAAAGATGGGGGAAATGCTGAGATTTTCTCCAGGGAACTGTAAAGCAGCAGTAGCAGAGCAGTGGAAGCTGAGGTCTCCTTTACCTGCTGACTGGAGATGTATCAGAGAGCCCGACCTGCTCGCTGACATGAATAATCAACAATGTTTATGTGTGTTTGCACAGTTTCTACCCAATTATCTCAGCCATCTTCCTTGGGCTGCAGGGTTATATGCAACACTAACAAGGAACACAGTGAGAAAAGCTGTTGAGTAGAATTCAATAATAAATCCATATAGTCAGTGAGGATGTGGATACCTGGACTTTCCTGTGATGGTGTCACATGCCAGTGCAAAAGCAGAGCAGCCATGGCCACTGGGACATGCCCAGGCTGTTTCCTCCTCATTGGGTGCACTTTGAACCCACCTTGATTTCTCTGTTTGTGCAGGGAGGATTACTCTCCTGATGCTTTAAATAAAACCTCCTAGTGCTCTCAGCTCTCAGGAGAGCTGGCCCTGCTCAGCCTTGCCAGGGTTAATTCTCTCTGTGGTCCTGACAGTTTAAATTTTCCTTTTCCCTTTTTTTTTTTTTTCTCGTGTGAGCCAAGAAATGGCCGTGGGCTGGCTCAGCCTGGCTTTGGCTGTGTAAGTGGGACCTGCTGCAGCCCCTCTGTCCCCTGCTGTACTACCTTTTGCAGGAGCTGGTGGCAGTGAGAGTGACTGAAACAAACTGAGAGGCTATTTAAAGTGTTTTGGAGAGATAAGTCTATACATATATGAGATAATTACATATATGTGGATGACAATTAAGGTAATTGTTATATGGCCAATGATGAATGGCATGTGGGTTGTGACAGACCCAGTGCAGTGCACCTGCAAAATAAAAATCTGCAAAGCCAGGTGTGATAGTGAGTTTGAGAACTTGGGAAATCAGGTTAGAGATAAAAATGCCCTTTTGGCTCCTGCAGTGCAGTTTGGCTGCTTGCCCTGTGAGGATGCCTGGGCTTTCTCAGCAGCTGCATTCCCTGAACCCTGAGGGCTGCAGGATGTGGGAACCACAGGATGGCTTTGGCATTGGCATCTCAGCTTGGGTAGGAGGGAGCATGAAGGGAAGCTTTGAAGGTTGTCTGAGGGCCTGAGTGTTATTTCTGTATGTTTCCTTCTCATTTATCCCACTCTTCTGAGAGGGTATAAAAGCTCCTCCTCCCCCAGGAGCCTGGGGAGGAGCAGTGTGCTGTGCTGGTCGCAGGTGGGATGCCAGGAGCAGGGAGTGGAGCAGGTGTGCTGCAAACAGCAGAGCAGCGATCTGAGGGCAGCACTGCTGGGGCTGAGAGGAGCCCAATTTATCAGATTGATAGCCTGGGAGCCTGACTCTATTAGTGGCAGAGTGAAAAGAAAGCCCATTCATTTTTATCTAACAAGCTTGTTTTCCCCTTTTCAGACCAATCTGACGGAGCTGAGGTCCTTTGGGTCACCTCCTGCTGCTGTCAGCAACGTCACCGCGGCCGTGATGGTGCTGATGGCCCCGGGAGGGAAGATCCCCAAGGACAGGAGCTGGAAAGCAGCCAAAGTGGCCATGGCAAGGGTAGACGGCTTCCTGGACTCCTTGATCAAGTTCAACAAGGAGAACATCCATGAGAACTGCCTCAAAGCCCTCCAGCCCTATTTGCAAGACCCTAAGTTCAACCCCGAGTTCGTGGCCACCAAGTCCTCGGCGGCGGCCGGGCTGTGCTCGTGGGTGCTGAACATTGCGCGCTTCCACCGCGTCTTCTGCGAGGTGCAGCCCAAGAGGCAGGCTCTGGACAGGGCCAACGCTGAGCTGGCAGCAGCCCAGGACAAGCTGGCCACTGTCAAGGCCAAAATCGCCGTGAGTGCCCTTGGGAGAACCCATCCTGCTTGTCCCTGCCTGGGGGGAGCCCTCTCCTTTGGGCAGAGCTGCTGCTCAGTTCTTGTGCTCCGAAGGTTTGGGGGCTGTAGGGTTTCCTCTCCCTCCTGATGCTCTGACAGCTCTGAAATCCAGCCCTGGGCTGGGCTGAGCCCCCAGCATGAGCAGCAGGGAGGAGAGGGGGGGATTCTGCCCCTCTGCCCCTGTGCTCAGGTGAGAGCCCACCTGCAGAGCTGCCCCAGCCCCGGGGCCAGCACAGGCAGGACCTAGAGCTGCTGTAGAGAGCCCAGAGGAGGCCATGGAGATGCTCCAAGGGCTGGAGCCCCTCTGGAGCCAGGCTGGGAGAGCTGGGGGTGCTCACCTGGAGAAGAGAAGGCTCCAGGGAGAGCTCAGAGCCCCTTCCAGGGCCTAAAGGGGCTCCAGGAGAGTTGGAGAGGGACTGGGAGCAAGGGAGGGAGGGACAGGACACAGAGAATGGCTTCAAAGGGAAAGAGATGAAATTTAGGTTAGTCAAAGGGAAGGAATTATTCTCTGTAAGAGCGGGGAGGGGCTGGGATGGATTCCCAGAGCAGCTGTGGCTGCCCCTGGATCCCTGGCAGTGCCCAAGGCCAGGTTGGACAGGGCTTGGAGCAGCCTGGGACAGTGGAAGGTGTCCCTGTCATGGCAGGGGTTGGGATGGGATGGTCTTTAAAATCCCTTCCAACCCAAACCATTCTGTGATTCTGTGACAGAATATTACTGCTTTCTAAATGCCCTCTGTTCTTCTCCAGCCTTGCTTGCACCCAAAGAGGAAGGCTAAATATGAATCCTTGTTATTCCCACCTACTTTGGGAATATCCTTGTTATTCCCACCTAATTTTTTGAGTGTAATTTACCTCTTTTCCCGGGTCCTCAGAAAACTCATTGTCTCAAACCAGTGTGTTCCCAGTGTGCTGCACAGGGCAGGGGATGGGAACTGGAGGCTGATTCAGTGCTGGGAGCACAGAGCTGGGCTGGCTGCACACTCAGTCCCTGCTCTTGCAGGATGACAACTGCTCTTGCAGGAGCCTCATTTGTCACGGCACAGCTCCCTGGCAGCACATCTTGGATGTTATTTGGGTTTTTGCTACTTAAAAAAAAATTTTAAAATCCCTGAATAGAAGAAATTACAGCATGATTAAAAGTGCATTTCCACAGAGTGTAGAGTGAGGCCTTTATCATTTTCCTTCAGAAAATTATCTCTATGTAAAAACACATCCTGCTTTATCCTGCTTTTCTCCCTGCTCCCTCCCAGCACGATGCCTGCTAAGAACAGGGTGTGGGGAGCAGCTGCTCCAGAACCTGCCTGGTTTTAGGGTGTTCTGAGGTCTCTCTTTGGGAGTGGGATCCCCTCCATGACTGGACTGGGCAGGGTTCCAGTGAGTGAGGGCCCCCTGCTCCCCTTACCCCTTCCACCAGCACCACACCCTGTTAGAAAACACATCACTCTTTTGATGTTTTGAAGGGTTTATCATTCTTAATATGCTTACTACACTTTTTAACTAAAAATACAAGAAAACTGCGCTGAACTCTCCGGTCACCCCTTCCTGCTGCAGATGAAAGGAGGCACCTGAAGCAGAGATGGATTTAAAGGGCTTTGGTGTCTAATTCTCCTACCTCAGATGTACCATACAGTGCTGGGGAACTTTTTCATCCCTTTATGCTGCTCTTTTCCAAAGCTTTTTATGCCTGGGCTCTTTTTTTTTTTTTTTTTTTTTTTTTTCCAAAGGAGTGGGATTTTGTTAAAGAAAATTGCAGTCTTTGGGGAGATTACTGGCACTCCTCTGTCATGCTCTTACAAAACTGCCTGGTTTAGGGGCCTTCTCCTCTCTGCCGATGGAGAGTGATGCAGGGTAGCGTGGGATGGATGTGAAGGTATATCCTTACTTATCTGGGATATCTTGGAGAGCTTCACTGCTCTGTGCTGATTCATACCTGCTCACAGCTGGGCCCCAAGCTGTCTCATACTCATTTTTATTAATAAATGAGAAAATTCCCATTGTTCAAAAGGTTAAGGACTTTCTGTCTTCTTTGCCTGCCTGGGAATTGTGTGCTCAGCACCTGGGGCTGGTGGAGGTAGGAGTGAGAGGTGTGTCCACAGCTGCACACAGCTGTATTTGTGTGCCCCTGGTGGGGTCTTGCAGGCCTGCTCTGTCCTGCAGACCAGATATATGCATATATTCTATAGAAACTCAATTATCAGATCATGCTTTTATAGTGGGATATGATATATATGAGCCTTTGTAGGGTGATAGATCCACAGGCACACAGGGACAGAATCTTTTTGTCTTATTGTTCCAAGGCAGGTCAAGGAGAGACTGCATTGTGTGATGCCAGCATCCAGGAGAGCTGCAGAGATCTCTCATATAATCCTTTTTCATTTTTGGGGTTGTTTCTAGTGCGTAGCTCAGTGTTAAAGTGATTTACAAGCAGTTTAGCCTTAAGCAGTCTGCATTGGGTGCAGATAAAATCAATTATTACTTCTCTTATCAGAAGTGAAATGCTCCAAGTGCTTGTGGGCGCTGTTGGTTTGGTTTAGATCCGAGTGTGAACAGCTCTGTCCAAGCAAAGGGCTCTCTAGCTTTTTTCTGCAGGTGCTTTGGCCTCTTCCTGCCCCTCCCAGCCCTATGACCTGCAGGGGACATGGCCTCACCTCCCTGGGGGCTCCTGGGCAGCTCTCAGAGCAGAACCATTCAATTCCCTTGTTAGATTCCTTGCTGGAAACAGTGTGAGGGCGTGGTTTGGAGATGGTTCAGGCAGAGCTCCAGGAGCCCCTTGGGGATTTGAGCATGACTTGGGGAATCAGCAGAGCCTCAAGGACTGGTAGGAGACAAAGGGCTGTAGCATCAGGAAATACCAGATTTGGGTTCCTCAGCTGCCTGCTTGTTGCTCAGCCATAGCACTCAGTCATCAGGGCTCAGCCAGAAGCCCCAAGTAAATTAATGTTCTGTGTCCTTTGCCTCTGCCTGTGCTGAGGGTGTGAGTTCCAAGCAATGGCACAGCCTAACCCGCTCTGTGCTGGCTCCTGGTGCCAGCCCTGGGTGTCTGAACTGGGCTGGAGCTTGGCCAGCTCCGGACAAGGGTTTGCCTCAGGATCACAGGATCCCAGACTGGTGTGGGCTGGAAGGAATCACAAAGCCCACCCAGTGCCACCCTTGCCATGGCAGGGACACCTCCCACTGTCCCAGGCTGCTTCAAGCCCCAATGTCCAACCTGGACTTGGACACTTCCAGGGATCCAGGGGCAGCCACAGCTGCTCTGGGCACCCTGTGCCAGGGACTCCTGACCCTCCCAGCCAGGAATTCCTTCCCAATATCCCATCCATTCCTACCCTCTGTGTCCTGTCCCTCCATCCCTCGTCCCAAGTCCCTCTCCAGCTCTCCTGGACACCTTCAGGCCCTGGAAGGGGCTCTGAGCTCTCCCTGAAGCCTTCTCTTCTCCAGGTTGGACACTTCCAGCTCTCTCAGTCTCCAGAACAGAGGGGTCCAGCCCTTGGAGTTTCTTCATGGCCTTTTGGAGTCCTCCAACAGCTCCACATCCTTCCTGAGCTGTTAAGCACGTGCTGTTCCTGACTTCCTCCTGTTTTTCACCCTCAGTGCCTCAACGAGAACCTGGGCAAGCTCACGGCCAGGTTTGAGAAGGCCACGTCAGACAAAATCAAGTGTCAGCAGGAAGCAGAAGCCACAGCCTGCACCATCACCCTCGCCAACCGCCTGGTGAGTGCCAGCAAGGACAGCTCTGGTGGCACCAGAGGGAGGGACCGGGGCTGGGCTGGGCCCTGTGCACACAGCACCTTCCGTCTGTCTTGGTTTGGAAAGAGGGGTGTCTGCTAAGGAGGGCAGGAGCCTCCCTTGAAATGGAATATATAACCTCCCTCCCTCAAATTATAATTTTGAAATTAAGGGGCCCTCTGGCAAAGATAAGGGAATAGGAATAACAGTTCTTTACTAGGGAAATTAAACTAAAAATGCAGTAGTACAAAAAAAACCCAAAAAACCCCACTTACAGAGTCAGAATACAACCTGACACCCTGTTGGTCAGGCTGTTGGGAGCAGTCCAATCAAGTCCTCCTGGTGTGACAAATATGATTCTGTTGGAGCAGAAATGATCCTGTAGAAGGATTCAGAGGTGATGAGATGGACCCAGCCTTCATCTGGGAATGCAGTGCACACAGGCTGTGCTGTGTTCTGATTCTCAGGTTTTATCCAGGTGGGAATGCTGGGCTCCTCCCCTGGGTGGAGCATCTCCCATGGATGATGGAATTGTATCAGCCCTGCAGTGAGCCTGGATGGCCCATGGACAGCAGATATCCCCTGGAGAGAGGATGGGTCCTGGAAGGGATAAAGAACACAGGCCCCAGCTGGTTTTAACTTTTGGTTACATCCACATTGCAACCCATGACACCACCCTCTTGTGTTTTTGGATAAGTTTCCTGCACTGCAGCAGATTTCAGCAGTGAAAATGCTTTTGCAGTGGTTGTTTCCATGCATTAGGGCAGCTCTGCTGGTTAAAGTGCCTGTCTCTGCTGCCATCACAACTCTGACCTCTTTCTTGGGGCTTAAATGTGTGAGCAGGTGCTGATGGGCCAAAACGATGTGGGTCAAAAATGGTATCATAAAAACAAAGGTGTGAATTGCCTGTAGCTTTTCAGGTTCTGAAATGACAAGGATTAGACTGAAAAGCTTTCTAAAAGCCTCACTCTCCTCCACATTAGAATACAAAGGTATTTAGAGAGGGGCTTACAAGGAACTGGAGAGAGATTTTGCATCGGAATCTGTTGTGACAGCACAAAGGAGAGTGGGTTCAGACTGAAAGAGGGGAAATTCAGTTTAGATATAAAGAAGAAATCGTTCCCTGTGAGATGGGCAGGCCCTGGCACAGGGTGCCCAGAGCAGCTGTGGCTGCCCCTGGATCCCTGGCAGTGCCCAAGGCCAGGTTGGACAGGGCTTGGAGCAGCCTGGGACAGTGGGAGGTGTCCCTGACCATGGCTGGGGTGGCACTGGATGGGATTTGAGGTCCCTTCCACCCCATGCATCCCATGGTTCTGTGATTCTAAGTCTCCACATCCCAGGCCATGCTGGTTACATCTCTTCCCCACCCCATGACATGGGAACAGCTCTCAGTCTCAACAATTCTGTGACTTTATACTGTCAGGAATTCATCATTTCTGCAGTGTAGGCAAGGAGCATCCCAAGTTCCTGCTGTGCCCTGCATGCCATCTCCTGTGTCATCCTGGCTTTGATCTAGGAATAGCACCTGACAGCCCCCTCTGATTTGCAGCTCATTTGACATTCAAGGTGTGTCCCTGGTGTGGCTGTGGGTAAAAATGAGTTCTCAGACTTTGAAACAAACTCGTCTGAGGTTGTATAAAGAATGCAACTGAGCATGGAGAGCGATGCTTTGGATTGACAAATGAACCTGGGGGAGTGAGGCAATCCTGGCTCTCACAGTGCCAGACTGGCATCTCATGAACTTCAGGTGGCCTCAGGAAGATGCTCCAGGACCCAAGGGACAGGGTCTGTGCACCAGGAAGGGAGGCTGGCTGATGAATGGTGTTTGTGAGGGGGTGTGTGCTAATGCAGAGGAGGAAATTTAGTGATGACAAATGCTAAATAACGTGTGCAGGGAAAACAAACTGTAATCATGCAGTTACATGGATAGGGTCTAATTGCACTATTATCACTCACAGAAGAGCTCTTGGAGTTGTTGCAGAGAGTTCTCAGGAACAGCAGCATGGCACTTGACAGGAGGGAGTAAAGACAAATTGAATATTACTAATTGGTAGAAAAAATCTCAGGAAACAGAAGTTCAGCGTCATTGTATTGGGTCTGTCAGTGCCCACATCCCACATGTGGTCACTCTGTCTAAGCAGGCTGTGGGCAGCCTGGAAAAGCTACAACAAAGTATGTAACCACTTCCATATGAGAAAAAGGGAATGGATTAGGGCTCTTCTTTTTGGAAAAGGTGTAGAGGGGATGGCTGTGACAGAAGCCTCAAAAATCATGACTGATGTGCAGAAGGTGTTTGAGGAATGGTTGTTCACTCTCTGTCATTATCAAAGAGCCAAGGGTAATCCAAGGAGGAGCTTTTAATTTGCCTCTTGCTAAATAAAAAGAATTCCAATGACTTCTACAATCTGAGGTGGGAGACACCTGGGATGTCTTGAATGTATTAAAAGTGGCAGTAGTGTATGATCCAAGCAAGGAGAAGAAAAGACCTCCAGGACCTAAAGAGACAAAAAATAACCTGAAAAAATTAATTAGGAGTATGGAAGCACCTCCGAGTACCAGAAAAATCAGATCAATAAAGACTTCTTGGTCTTAGTGGGGCTGTGGGATTAATAGGGGAGTTGACCTCAAGGAGACTGGAGGGAAGACCTATGGATGCTTTATCTATAAAAACTACAAAGGAAAGATGGAAGAACTGGACTCTGCCCTGTAACTGGACTTGAGATGAAGAGAAATTTATGTATAGTCCTTAAAAGAGACCAATAACCTAAAAGCAGTGCTCTGCTTCTTTTTCAAGAAGTGGGCTAAGATGAGATATGTGGGCTGAGACCAGGGCCTGTCCAGCTCCAGCTGGACTCCAGCAAATGTCCAGAAGAGAAGGAGCAGGGGAGGTATAGCCTGTGCTGCCTGATCCTTGATGATTTCCAGCCTTCATTCCAGTGCAAGGAGTATGACTTTCCATGAAAAGAAAAAATTCCAAGACTGAGAACATCAAACTGGGAATTCCCCCACACAAAGAGGCAGTGTTGCTGTAGATGAGATAACTGCAGGGTCTAGACATGGGAACCACAGGACTGGGATGAAGCTCAGTGATGCAAGATGCAGACCTGTTCCTATGGGTTGAGAACAGATTGTTCACCTCTAAACCAGGAGCCCAATGCAGCAGCCAGTGAGGCTAGGATGTGCTGGGTCAGGCTTTGCCCTACACATTGTGCAGCCCTAGGAAAGGCAGCTGTGGTCCTAATCCTATCATGAGAATCTTTCTAGCAATGCTAAAGGGACATCAGCACAGTCTGAGGCCAGCAGAAGGCACTGGGGAACCTCTGCAGCTCTGTGAGGAGGGTGGTGGCTCAGCTGGGGTAGACTGAGGGACAGCTCTGAGGTCAGGTGGAGCAAAGAAAATCTGAGTCTTCTCTTTCTGCTCCTGGCAGGGGTCAGGCTTCCCAGAGGCAGTTTTCCCTGATCCAAAGGGGCAGTTTTGGCAGGGCAGAAAAGCTGTCGGAGATATTTTTGCAGGTGTCTGTTAGTTTTTGTGCTCATCAGAATAAATTGCCCAGAGCAGCTGTGGCTGCCCCTGGATCCCTGGCAGTGCCCAAGGCCAGGTTGGATAGGGCTTGGAGCAGCCTGGCGCAGTGGGAGGTGTCCCTGCCATGGCAGGGGTGGCACTGGATGACCTTTAAGGTTTCTTCCCACCCAAAGCAGCGTGTGATTGTGTGATTCCATGAATCAGAAATGAGCTGGTGTGTAGGAGGCCGCACGGCTCCGCAGTGATGATGTCAACTGTCTGTAAAGAATTGTAAAAACGATCCCAAGTGACAGAGGGATGAAACACCAGGCAGATAAATGTAATGTAAAGTACATTGGAGAAATGAGGTTTCACTTCACATGCCCTGTAAGTGACGCTGAGCTGATTGTTATCACTCAGGAATGAAAGGATGGAGTTAAGAGTGCTGTGAGCTCTGTGCTCCCAGAAGCAAAAAGCCCTCACCAAACCCAAAGCCCATCTGAAACCGGATATTAGGGTTTATTAGGAAAAGAAGGGAGAACAAAACAGAAAAATCCCCATCTTGCTCTATGAATACCTTCTAAATAAATTTTGAATGTGCAGCGTTACCGCCGCCCCCTCTGCTGCACCTCAAAGGCTGGAGGAGAATGGGAAATGGTGCAGAGACAGCAACAATAAAGGAAACCAGATAATAAAGATTGCATCACTCAGTGCAGATAAAGATTGCAAGGAAAATCAAAAGGCTGCTTCTGTGTGAGGAATTATTGAAGAGGCTAAAGCTCTTCAACCTGAAAAGAAGATAGCAGAGGGGTACTGAGGGCTTGGAGTGCTGAGTGGTGCAGAGAAGCTGGTGCCAGCAGGATTGTTCCCTGGTTTTGCACTGGACGAATGTTTCAGCAATTGAAAAGTTCAGGCAGCACATCAAAGGATGTACTTTTGTACAGAAAGCTCAGCTGAACTGTGGGTCTCCTGCCCACGGGATGCTGTAGGTGCCAAAAGTTGGGTTGATACCCACAGCAGCTTAGGCTGGGTTGTGAAGTCAAAACTCCTCAGTGGCTGTTAAGCACAGGGATATAAGCTCTGGGTCAGAAGGTCCTGGAGCCTGCAGCTGTGGGAAGCTGGAGCTGTGTCCAGAGCTGGGCTCGTGTGTGCAGCATTTCTAGGACAAGGGCTGCTGTCAGCTGCAGGAGGTGGCCCGAGGTGAATGAGCAGGAGAAGGAGCTCTTGGTGTGCCCTGCTGAGCTGGGCCTGTGCTGGGGGACTCAGAGGAGAACCCAGGAAGGTCTTGGCTTGGGAGATCCTGGCTGCTTATCAGGGGATATGGAGCTGTTTGATCTGGAGTGGCTGCAGGACAGCCAACGCTGTGGAAACAGCAGCGAGTTCCTGTTGGGAATGTCAAGGTGGCTCTGGCCCTCAGGAGGCAGCTGGAATTCTGCTGGAAACAGGACCTGGTCGGGTTGGAGGGTGTGACAGTGAAATTCAGTGAGGGCCTGAAGGTGTTGCCTTCCCATCCTTGGGGATCTGTGTCTGCAGAGCAGTTTAAAGTGGCAAAACAGCCCAGTTTAGGGGAATGAGCTCTTGGAGGTGTTCCTAGGGTTTGTTACAGGCATTCCTGTCAGAGCTGGGCCTGTTTAACACTGAACAGGGGCCTGGAAAAAGGAGCCAGTGTCACATCAGTATTCCATAGTTGGAATTGCAGAAGAGAAGGATACACAGGTGTTTTTAGTGAAAATGAGAAATATGAAGAAATAACAACCATAAGTTCATGTGGACAGTGGGCTTAGGAAGGAAAATAAAAGGTGCTGGTTGGCCCTGGTGACAGAACCTGTGAGCAGAGGGGAGCTGTGCCTGCTGTGGGTGTGCCCAGAGCTGTACATCAGGAGAGTTTCTCTTTTGGCAGCAAGTGTGAATTTCATTGTAAGGTCTGGCATTCTCCATCTCAGATTCATGAGGTCAGCTCAAAACTGGGTGGTTGGGTTTTTCGGGCTTGTAAGCTGAAGGCTGCATTCCATTTGTATTTCCAATGGTACCCCAAAAAGTACTGATGGTCAAATGAGTGATCTGTGCATGTAAAGGTAATTTATTTCATAAGGAGACACTGGACCCTCTTCAAAGCCCCAGCTGCACTGTCTGGACATTGGATGCTGATGAAAAATAAGTAGGAGGAAGCATTTTTTTGACAGAATCTGAAGGGAATTGTGATCAAAATCCCACGTACCTGGTGTGATAATAAATTGTGTGAAATACTGAAGGCTGTGGCTGTGGAGAGGAGTGCTCTGTGTGGGAGAGGGTGTAATGAGGTGGCAATCTGTGGCGTTAAGGCAATTAACAGCTGATGGGCTAAATACCTCTGCAATCATTCACTGTGAGGGTGGGGAGGCCCTGGCACAGGGTGCCCAGAGCAGCTGTGGCTGCTCCTGGATCCCTGGCAGTGTCCAAGGCTGGGTTGGATGGGGCTTGGAGCACATTGGTCTAGTGGAAGGTGTCCCTGCCCATGGCAAGGGTGGGATGAGATGAGCTTTAAGGTCCCTTCCACCCCAAACAATTCCATGATTGTATGAATGATTGATCTGACTTGGGAATTTGCAGGTTGGGGGACTTGCCTCTGAAAATGTGAGATGGGCTGAGGCCGTGAAGGACTTCAAACAGCAGCAGAGCACCTTGTGTGGAGACGTCCTGCTGGTCACAGCCTTCGTCTCCTACCTGGGCTACTTCACCAGCAAATACCGCCAGGACCTCCTGGATGGCATCTGGAGGCCCTATTTGCACCAGCTAAAGGCAAGTCCTGGGATTGATGTGGCCATAAATCCTGGTGCTCACAGGGGATCTCTCAGGTGAGGGACATCACTGTGTCCTCACCGAGCTGGAGTGAGGATCAGGATGTGGCCATTTACCCCTCCCTCGGGAAAATGTGGTGTTCTTGCTCTTGTTTTCTTTCCTCCATGAAAGGAAGAAAGAAAACAAGAAAATCCCAAATACAGACCCCAGATCTGCAGTTTTGTCCATGGCCACAAAGGTGAGGGGAATATGGAGAAGGAATTTGAGCAGGCAGAGCTTGCTGCCAGCTCTCCAATAGGCTTGGAAAAACTCCAGGTGTTTTTTCATTCTGGACACAAGCTCTGGTCGTGCTGGCCGTGCCTCTCAGCTGGTTTTACCCATTTCTTGCTGTTAGGACCAGATGGAGATCATTGTGCTTGAAACTTGTTTAATATTTCACTAATTTTAGCATGTTCCTCATATAAATGGTGCCAAGAAGCTTTTAAATAAGGCCCCAGAGATGCCCAAATCAAAGGGCTGAGCAAAGCAGACAGTTCCTTGGGCTGAGAGAGCAAAAACTTCATTCTGTATTTCTTAACACTAAACCAGAAACTTAGTTGAGATGTGATTTCAAAAATGACCTAACTGTGCTTAGAAGTGTCGAGGAAGTGGCTGTGATTCTAATGGAAATCAAATGCCCATTCTGCTCAGGCACCTGGCACAGGTGACTCTGGCTGTCACACCCAGAAATGGCCTCCCCTGCCAGAGAAGTGTTTCTGGAGCTGCTGGTGCTGGTTTGTAACACAACAGCAGCCTTAGGAGGGGATTAGTTCTGTCCTGCCAAGGTATTTCAGGGAGCTGAACAGGGCAGGGAGTGACCCCAGCCAGTGGGGCTGGACTGTGGGGGGCAAATGCCCTGGGACTGTTTGTACAGGTTGAGTTTGCTCACAATAGCATTGAGAAACAAAACCAGGCTGCAAATACTCCATAGAACAGGAAATCACTGATAAATCATGAAATCACGGAATGTTTTGTGCTGGAAGGCACCTTAAAATCATCTCATTGCAACCCCCTTGCCATGAGCAGGGACACCTTCCACTAGCCCCTGTCCACCTTCCCTAGCCCCTGTCCAACCTGATCATGAACACTCTGAACACCCTTGATGATCACCGACATCCCCTTTTCCAGGGATCCAGGGGCAGCCACAGCTGCTCTGGGCACCCTGTGCCAGGGCCTGCCCACCCTCACAGGGAACAATTCCTTCCCAATATCCCATCCAGCCCTGCCCTCTGGCAGTGGGAAGCCATTCCCTGTGTCCTGACCCTCCATCCCTTGTCCCCAGTCCCTCTCCAGCTCTCATGGAGCCCCTTTAGGACCTGGAAGAGACTCTCAGCTCTCTCTGGAGCCTTCTCTTCTCCAGGTGAACACCTACTCGGCCTCCAGAGCTCTCTCAGTCTCCAGAGCAGAGGGGCTCCAGCCCTCAGAGCATCTCCATGGCCTCCTCTGGACCTGCTCCAGCAGCTCCACACCCTTCTGACGTTGGGCACCAGGGCTGGAGCCAGCTCTGCAGGTGGGCTCTCACCTGAGCGGAGCAGAGCGGCAAACCCCCCTCCCCAAACCTCCCGCTCACACTGCTGCCAGCGCAGACAAACACAGCTCCACCCCGTTCCAATCAAGCCAGCTTTCCCTGGGGTCACCAGAGGCCTTTCTGTGTGCCTGCCAGGTGCCCATCCCCGTGACGCCGCGCCTGGAGCCGCTGTCCCTGCTGGCGGACGCCGCGGCCGTGGCGGCCTGGCACAACCAGGGGCTGCCGGCCGACCGCGCCTCCGCCGAGAGCGCCGCCATCCTCTGCAGCTGCCAGCGCTGGCCCCTCGTGGTGGACCCCCAGCTGCAGGGCAGCAGATGGATCAAAGCCACCCACGGAGAGGGGCTGCGGGTGATCCGAGCCGGGCAGAAGGGGTAAAGGCATCCTTCTCGTGGTTTGGGGGAAAGGCATAAGGTCACGGGCAAAAGGCTGACTAACGAGTTACAGTTAGGGAGTGGTGGGTTTTACTCGATGTCGGGTTGATGCCTTGGGAAGGCTGAGCTGGAACAGACTGGACAGAGCTGGAGAATAAAGTAGGTATTTTAAGAGTATGCCTTGGGCAGGACAAGAGCCTGGCCAGGGTTACACCCAAGGTGGACACAAAATGGTCGCAAAATGGACACCCGACCACAAGGTCTCACGCTTTTCTAAGTTTTGGTCCATTTGCATATTGGGGTTTAATTGTCCAATTACAGTTTCAGGTTGTGAGATCCTGTCTCTGTTTGCCACGCTCAAAATGACCACATGGAGACTGGAAAGTTATGAGAGAAAGCAGGGCAGAGAAAGTCTGCCCTTTGTTTATTACATACTCTTATATACTTTAAGAAAGGTGACCATGGTTTGGAGAGTGGAATCCCCACCTCTCAACCCCATTGGGCAAAAGGACTGTCACACAACCTCTCTTGTCTTTGGAGAAGAATGTGAAAACAGTAGCAATATTTACAAAACACAATCCCCTGTTTACATGAAAGAGCGTGAGAAAGTGAAACCTTCTACTTTAATATGAACACTCAGAAAACTAGGAAATCTCATGGTGACAAGGTCCCATCCTTCTTGTTTCTCCCTTCAGCCCACCCTTGTTTGTGCTTTGAGGCCTGAAAGTTGTCCTTGGTCTCCAGCAGGAAAAGGATTTGTTTTGTCTCCCTGCTCGGTGAAGAGAGCCTACCAGCACTTACTGAGGCTCAGAACTGCACCCCTGGACAGCACAGAGTCTGAAAAACAAGAAAGCTGAAACTTAAGGCATGAGGGTGGCATGGGAGTCGCCTCCTAAAGACGTGTGTGCAAATCAAAAAGCTCTAGCCCGCTATTTATTTTAGAAAAGTCTTACAGACTCAAAAATGCTTACACATTTGCATGATCTTAGCACTGCCTATCCTTGCTTTATATTTTAAAGAGGCAAGAGTCCTTCACGACTGCACAGTTCTTCTCTCAAATGAGGTCCTTGGTCATTGAAATGGGTCAGTGGTCTTGAAGGATGAAGTCAGAGACATCTTCCTCGCAGTGACCTTTTAACCTTCATCTTGCTGGCAGGCTACATGACCTCTTGGGCATAGTCCAGTCTTTCCTGCCTGGTTCCAATTAGTTTCTGTGTCCAGATGCAGTCATGGTTTCTTCCATTATCACAGTGGTCCATCTATCTTCTTTCCTTCTACAAACACAACTAAAACGAGCAAGTAATATATTACCCACGCTCTAGCTTAAGCATCTAATAATTATTAACTCTTCCACTTCATCTCTACTTTTCTAACTCAAATCCTAATCAGTATAAATTGCTTCTATCCCTTATTTAAAATCTTAACTCTAAATTCTTAACTCACTCCCATGGTGGCCATGGGATGTGCCTGCCTGGGATGTGGGGTGAGCAGTGGACACTCAGCTGCAGGCACATTGAGGGAAACCTGCCGCTGTGTTTGCTCACGTTATCTGCCCGTTCATTACCAAAATGACAGAGATTTCTCATTAAATTGAGGGTCTGTTTAGTGCTTGGCTCAGTTACCATAGAAACTCCTCTGAAGCTGAGGATGGAGTGAGTAGTGAGCTGAGGCTGAGCTGGAGTATCACAGAATCCCAGACTGGTTTGGCTTGGAAAGGATCTTAAAGCTCATCCAGTCTCACCCTTACCATGAGCAGGAACACCTTCCACTGTCCCAGGCTGTTCCAAGCCCTGTCCAACCTGGCCTTGGGCACTGCCAGGGATGGGACAGCCACAGCTGCTCTGGGCAACAGGCCTGTGTAGAACTGTGGCATCCTCCATGGGCCTCGTTGCAGGTGTCATGTGCTGGTTTAGTCTCATCCAAGAGGATGCCCAGGGCTTCAGACCTCTTGGAGAAAGAGGGGCCTTGGGTATGGAGAGGTCACTGTGTCCTGCAGACCACCTGGCCTGAGCCTGCTCCCACCAGCTGGACATCCGCATTGCAGCACCCCTGCATGGATCTGCATCAGCCTTCCCACCCCTGGCTCTCATCTCCAGTCAGACAGATTGGTTTTCTGCTGTGTCACAGATGGGTTTTCTGCTGTGTCACTTTGCACCCATCTCTGCCCACTCATGAGGAGCCCCAGCTAGGGTGGGCAGCCCAAGCGGGATCCCTCTGGAGATACGGGAGCACTGGGGTTGTTTCCCAAATACAGAGCAACAGGCAAGAGCGACCCAGGCCTGGTGCTTCCAAATTCCTATAGATTTGGAGGTGCCTTGGGGTTCCCCATGATTCCTCCTCTGAGGTTACCCAGGTTGTTTTGCTGCTGCCTCCTCTGCTCTCCTCAGAGAAAACAACAGTGAGTTACTGGATCTGATCTCATGTGAGATCAAAATAAGGCTCATTTTTCACAACAGCAAATCCCTGTTTCCTTGCCACCTCGGCCACCATGTCTTGCAGTTAGTCAGATCTCTCTGTGGAACAGCAAGGGTCCCAGAAAAGGCACCTAAATCTGAACCTGCAGGAGGGAACCAGAGGAGCAGACCATGCTGTGCCAATGCAACATGCCTTTTCCCCCTCCCTGGCCACACTTTGGGCTGGCAGGGGCTTTAAAGAGGAGAATTTAGTGTTTTGCTGTGATGTCTCAGAGCTGAGGACTAAAAGCATCATCACTGCTCCATTACAGTAATGCAGGGAATGTTTCATCCTCTGGGAGATAGAGCTTTTGGCTTTCAACTGCTGGAAGAGGTCTAAACCCACACGGAAGGCCCACCTTCGGGAAGGGCTGTGTGAGCAGCTCTGGGGGCAGCTCTGTCATTCCCTCTGACTTTCTTTGTGTAAAATTCTCCTAGACTCAGAAAAATCTGCTCATTAAGGTTAGGGGTTGCACTGGGTCAGCTTATTCTTCTAAAGGTCAGGCCTAAAAGTCACTCTGAACTTTTGTTTCAAATCCTTCTGTCACCTCTTGAGCTCCCAAGCTCTCTGACTTAAATGAGGAGTATGAATTTTGAGCAGTGGAGTTAGTGGAGGTGATTCAGTGTAACTGTGATGGTGGAGGAGTCCCTGCAGCATCCTCCCCTCCTGCCTGGGGTCCTGCTCCCTTCTTGGCAGAGGGGTTGAGTGAAATGCAGGGCAGCCCTGAAGGACACAGCCCAGGCACTTGACCCAGCCCTTCCTGGTACAAGACATCCCAAAGCTGAGCATCTGTCTAGGTTTGGAAAGACAGGTATCTGTCAGGGAAAACTGGAATTTCCCTTGGAATGGAGAATGTAAAAACCCCTCCCTCCAAATTATTACAATTTTGCAATTAGAACCTTTCAGGCAAAAATATGGGAATAGGAGTAACAGTTCTTTACTAGGAATATTAAAAATGCAAATGCAGTAATACAAAAAAATAAGCAAGGAAACAAACAAAAGTCCTAGAAAATCCTGATGGAGTCAGGAATACAACCTGACACCCTGTTGGCCTGGGTGTTGGGAGCAGTCCAAATAAATCCTCCTGGAGTGACAGATGTGGTTCTGTTGGAGTAGAGGTGATCCTGTAGACAGGTTCAGTGGTGGTGAGATGAGTCTGGTCTTCCTCTGGGAATCCAGTGGAAAGAGGAATGTCTGGGGTCCCTGTGTCCCCATTTTTATCTGGGTAGGAATGGTTGGCTCCTCCCCACTGGGTGGAGCATCTCCCAATGGATGATGGAATGTGTCAGTCACTGGTGAGCCTCAATGGCCCATGAACAGAAGATATCCCCGAGGGTGGGCAGTGGTGACAGAGATCACAAACCCTGCCCAACCTGGTTTAACAGCTGGGCTGTTATCAGAAGGCATCCACCCTCCTCCCCACTGGAGTTACAAGAGATAAAGGAAAAAGAAACCATCCCCCAGCTGCTTTCTACAGATGAAATAGAATATACTTTTTTTTTTGTTACATAACCCAAGACAGCATCCCTGTTTCACAGTTAGGCACTGGGCACAGGTTTCTATTTCCTTGTGAGGAAAGAAGATGTCCTAAGCATGACCCTAAACCCTGGGCAAAACAGAGCTGAAAGCTGCTCTTCATCCTTGCTTTAAGATGAATTGCTTTAAAAGTGAGCTCTGGAGGAAACAAAGCATATGCTGAAAATAACTCCAGGCTGTGCCAACTTTGCTCACAGCTTCCCAGACTCTTCCTGGGACAGACTCAGTGGTCACTGCTTGTCCTTGGAAGGTCTGGGGCCTCATTCTCTCTGTTGGGCAGCCAGGCTCTCTGTCAGTGCCACTTTCTGCAGCAGGCACTGACACCACCTTACCCCTCCTTCTTCTCCCCAATGGCACTCGCCTGTAGCTGCCACCGCAGTGAGGGTCCCCTCTGTCCCCCCTCACAGGCAGTGTCACGTCCTGCTCTGCTGCAGGAGGCACCCGTGCTGTTTCCCACAGGTATCTGGACACACTGGAACAAGCCCTGGCTGCTGGAGACACGGTTTTGATTGAGAACCTGGAGGAATCCGTGGATCCAGTGCTGGGGCCATTGCTGGGGCGAGAAACAATCAAGAAAGGCAGGTGAGCCTGGGGGGTTTGGGGGCACGTGTGGCTGGGGGCTGGTGTGCTCTCTGTTCCTGCCCTCAGAACGTGGGTGTTCCCATCCAGCAGCATTAGCACCCTGCCTTCAGCAGTGAGGGCATTTTAAATCAGGCAATCACAGGTAATTCAGCCATGGGGTGGCTTGGAAATCAACCTGGGTTTCTCTTTTCATTTCACAGCGTCATTCAAACCTCGTGTAAAAGAGAGACCTGTAATTCTCCCATTGTACTCTGACCTTGGGATCTGTAATTGGCTGTTCTGACACGGAATTATTACCAAAATAGCTGCTGCTGTTGTGAAGTAAAAAGTAGCCTTGAATTTTAGCAAACACTGCACTGCATTTAGAAATGCAGCTACAGGTTTCAGCATCAAGGATATCAAGTGCTTCTTAATGAGGTCAAGTTCTCATGCCAGCTGCTGGTCACCTCCAGCAAGAGAGGCAGCCAGGGAGCTCTTTTCCCGTAAGTTCTTTGAGGATTATTTCCCTGCTTGCCTAAAACATCCCAGGGTGTTGTAAACCGGTGGGCAAGGCAAACTCTCTGCAAAATTTGCTGGGGAAAACATCCTGGGAAGGGTGGCTGAGCATGGGTTTGGCTGCAGGATGGAGGGGCAGGATTGGTCCCAGTGCAGCACTGAAGTGTTTGGGGGATGGGGAGGGGGGGTGCAGCAGGGAGGGTGGCAAACCTGAGCCCCCCTCAGTCCAGTGGAACACTCAGGTGTCCCCTTTGTGCATCTCTGCTACCAAAACTCCCTGTGAAATCATGTCTTGGCTAGGAAATGGAAAAGAAGTCATCAATCACAAAGTCCCTAGGTTGTGTGTTTCCAGCCCCTAAGCCCAGACTCCAGGCAGGTGCTGCCAGTCTCAGAGCAGGAATGGTTTTGCTGTGGGGCCTGGCAGGATCTCTGCTGTGAACTGCCTGTACTGGGGGATTTGCAGCTCCAAAAGCAATTGAAGGGGTCAAGAGGGCACCCAGTGACTGATGTTGGACTGGGAAGTAAATTGAAACTCCCTTGAGAACATCACCATTCCCACAACAGTCCCAGTGCACCCCTGAAAACATTTCTAGTTTCTCTTTGACTCTGGTTTCCATGGGCTTTGTTAATATAGAATCAAAATGGTTTGGGTTGGGAGGGACTTCAAACATCATCCAGTGTCATCCCTGCTATGGCAGGGACACCTTCCACTGTCTCAGGCTGCTCCAAGCCCCATTCAACTCAGCCTTGGGCACTGCCAGGGATCCAGGGGCAGCCACAGCTGCTCTGGGCACCCTGTGCCAGGGGTTCCTCACCCTCACAGTGATGGATTTCTTCCTGGTATCCAATCTAAGCCCACTTTCTGTCATTCTGAACCCATTCCCTTTTCTCCTGTCACTTCAGTTCCTGCTAAGGTCCCTCTCCCATTTCCCTGCAGCCCTTCCAGCCCCTGGCAGGGGCTCTGGGGTCTCCACACAACCTTCTCCTCTCCAGGCTGGACAATCCCAGCTCTCCCAGCCTGGCTCCCCAGGGGAGCTGCTCCAGCCCCTTTATCAACTTCCAGGTCTCCTCTGGACTCACTCTTGTCCTTCCTGTGCTGGGGACACCAGAACTGGGCACTGTTACAGGTGGGGTCTGCCCAGAGACAGAATCCCCCCCAACCCTGCTGCCCACACTCCTTTGGGTACAACCCAGGGCATGGTTGGGTTTCTGGACTGGGTTAAACTTGTGTTCAGAGAATGCTGTAATTTTCTGGGGTCTCTGTGAGCTTCAGACTGCATGTCAGCAGTGCAGAGCAGGAGGATGCTGAGCGTTCCTGGCTGATGTCACCTCCAAGGAATGGGAGCCACCACTCTCCACATGTGGCTTCACATGTCAAGCTCAGTGCAGCTGAGAGCTGGCCTGGTCAGAGCCAACTCTGGGTAATTTTAGCTGTGACCAGTGAACCTCTCGAGGCTGAGAGGCTTTTCCTCTCTGCAACTCCAGTTCTAGGCAGAATTCAGCCTCTGCCTGAAGCCAGGAGAGTTCATGGTTGGGCTGGTTGTGCCGCTGCTGGAAAATTGGAGCCTCCTTAAAGAGGATCCAAAATTCAGAAGAGATTCTCTGGGGTTTTTACCTTAAATCAGAAGTAATTTAAGTGTGTCCAGTGTGAAACACTTTGCTTAAATAATGATTTCTGTGACTGAGAGCCCCCCATTCCTGTGGTGACAGCTCCTGGCTGATGCTCCTTTTGCCGAAATTCCAGGTACATCAAGATTGGGGACAAGGAGTGTGCCTTGCACCCTGCCTTCCGTCTGATCCTGCACACCAAGCTGGCAAACCCCCACTTCCCGCCCGAGCTGCAGGCACAGTGCACCCTCATCAACTTCTCTGTCACCCGCCACGGCCTCGAGGAGCAGCTGCTGGCGGCCGTGGTGCGCCTGGAGAGGCCAGACCTGGAGGAGCTGAAGGTCAGCACCTGGGGATTAGCACTGAGAGCAAGCAGAAAACGTCAGTGGCATCGTTATGATAATTTCATTATAATTATTATATTTAGTAATATTTTTTATTATTGTCATTAATATTATTGTTATTATTAATGGTGGTGGTCTACACTGAGAGGTCAGACCTGGAGGAGTTGAAGATCAGCACTTGGGGATTGGCGCTGGCAGCGAGCAGAAATCATCAGTAGCATCATTATTATAATTATAATTTAATTATTATTATAATTAATTAATTATAATTGTTAATATTGTTGTTATTATTGTTTTTGTTATTGTTATTATTATTGTTGTTGGTCTACACTGAGAAGCCAGACCTGGAGGAGCTGAAGGTCAGCACCTGGGGATTAGCACTGAGAGCAAGCAGAAAACATCAGTAGCATCTGATTATAATTTAAATTATACTTTAATTATAATTATTATAGTTATTAATAATGTTATTATTTTTATTCTTATTATTATTGGTTTTGTTGTTGTTGTTATAATTGTTGTTCGTCTACACTGAGAAGCCAGACCTGGAGGAGCTGAAGGTCAGCACCTGGGGATTGTCACTAGGAGCAAGCAGAAATCATCAGTAGCATCAATATTATGCTTATAATTCAGTAATTATAATTAATTAATTATAATCTGTCCATCCCCAAGTGTTGCAGAGAGTGGGAATAAGCCCTACTGGACCAAGGCAGCTGTCAGTGGGAAGCCTGTTCCCATGTGAGGGTGATCAATCCTTACTTTAGCACATCCTTTATGGCTAAAACTTCCTCAATTTGTTATTTGCAGTCAGAGCTCACAAAGCAACAGAACGGATTCAAGATCACCTTGAAAACATTAGAGGACGACTTGCTCTCTCGGCTGTCATCAGCATCTGGGAATTTCCTGGGAGACACTGCGTTGGTGGAGAACCTGGAGAACACAAAAAGGACAGCTGCAGAGATTGTGGAGAAGGTACAAAGACAGTGACAGCCTGGAGAAAAGCATGGCCGTGATCCTTGAAGGATTCCTGGGTGGAATGTAACCTCTGCTCCTCTGCCCATCTCTGCTCCCTCTGCTGAGCAGGGAGTAGAAATTGGTATAACTTGTAAATGCTCTCCATTCTGGAGAGCTCCAGGCCATTTAGTTCTTTGGAGCTTTTTTTTTGTGTGTTAAATGACCTATTTAAGACCAAGAGAAAACATTGGTGCCTGATGTAAAGACAATAAAATTTACACACTGTATCAAGGCAGCTTTAAACTGTTCCAGCATAATCCTGGGTACATCACGCTGCCTCAGTTAGGCTGGATTTTAGTACTGACCAGGGACTGGAGTCTGGGAAGTTTGTGATCTTGAGTAAATCTGAAAGAACTCAGGTATTTCATAGCCTTCCATTCCTCAGAGCATAAATCAGCATTTGTGTGAGCTGTGTGAGCACTGCCACCTGCCCAGCTGCCCTTGCTGGCTCCGTGGGCTTAGGTAAATGCCCAGAGGTTTTTCCTGGCCACTGAGGGAATTTGGGAAGTGTGGTTCCCGTGCCAGGATTGTCCCAGGACTCTGGTGGGGACATTCAGCTGCTTCCCTCTGCATCCCCCCATCTCCAGAGCCTGCACTTGCCCTCTCCCAGCCACTGGCCCATCTTCTGCCTAGCCAGGGCTGCAACTGCCTCTCTCTTCTTAGCCAGTGAGGTCTTGTTAGGGACAATTTGTCTAATTATGAAATGCTATTTTCACTTTAAACCTAATAACTAACTGCTTGAAGTCTGCAATGCAGACTTATGCAAACCTATGAAGAAGAAGGAAGAAAAAGACGAAGAAGAAGGAAGAAAAAGATGAAGAAGAAGGAAGAAAAAGGTGAAGAAGAAGGAAGAAAAAGGTGAAGAAGAAGACCTAGACAATGCCCCAAGTCCTCCATCTTGACCTACACATACATTAAAAACCTAAAATTCTTAGTTTCTGGAATTCTAACACTTCACCTTCTAAACCAGTTGTCCTGTGCAGCTGCTCACTGCCAGCAGTGCCATCAAGGCACGAATTTTAGTTTGCACCTGGATTTTGTGAGGTTTTCCTCACCTGGGATGCTGTGGAAGAGCCCTCTGAGAGTTCAAGACAAGCCTTACTCTTCCCTTGGTCTGTCTACCCAAAGAAAGGTGTTCACCAACACTTTCCTTGCTATGGAAGTCCTCCCTGCTCTGCAGATGAAGAGCATCTGTCTGCCCCAGCTCTGGCTCTGAGTTTGCCAGAGCTGTTCACGAGTCCAGCACAGCTCATGGGGATGTGCAAACAGGCTCATGCCACAGATCCCCCAGTGGATCAGGGCTCATCCTGTGCTTCCTCGGGGTGCCCCAGCCGGGTGTGCTCACAGCAGCTCAGGTGACAGCACAGGGGACCCTATGGTGTTTCAGCAGGAGCTGTGTGATGCTGTGCTGGCTTCTTCTGCCACGGGAAGCCTGGAAAGGGCTGGAGAGGGACTTCTTGCAGTGATAGGACAAGGGGGAAGGGCTTCAAGCTGAAAATGGGCAGATTTAAATCAGATGTTAGGAAGAAATTCTTGGCTATGAGGGTGGTGAGGCCCTGGCACAGGGTGCCCAGAGAAGCTGTGGCTTCCCCCTTCCTGGAAGTGTCCAAGGCCAGGTTGGAGGGGGTTTGGAGCAGCCTGGGACAGTGGATGGTTTCCCTGAGTGGAATGAGAAGAGCTTTAAGGTCCCTTTCCAACCCAAACCATCCTGGAATTCTATGATCCCAGAGCATGCTTTCTAGGCTGGCTAGGTCAGCACTGTCCCAGCAGCTCGTGGCCATGGTGTGAGACATGTCTGTCCTCAGCCAGGGACTGAAACAAACCCCAGGAGGCTCAGGGGTGTCACTTCTTGCTGGTGAGGCTGAACAAAGGAACAAACAGGACCGAGCTGATGATGGGGTGGTGATTGTGCCAGGAGGATTTTCACATGTCCCTCAGAGCAGCTGCACAGCCCTGCCCAGAGAGGTTTGGTGCTGCTGAGGAAAGGCAGCAAAGAGCTGCTATAAATTAGCAGCTCTCAGCCCTAGGGAGGCTGCCTGAGAGCAGCACTGGGGCTGCTCAGCCCAGGACTGTTAATGACCTGCAAGGGAGGGGGGCAATTAGCACCAGAAACTCATTGATGAGAAAATCAATTCCAGTTAGCAAAGAGCAGAGGAGCTAGGGAGAAGCCTGGAGGAAACTCAGGAAAACGGGGGATGGGGTGGAACTGGGTGGAAAATGCAGCTCAGAGGAAGGTTCCAGAGGGGGAGGATGCTGGGGAGGGCAGCTCCAGCCTGGCAGGGGCTGGTCCCGTGGTGGTCACTTGTGGATTGCCCTGGTGACTTCGTGGCCAGTGCCCACTCTCCCAGGGCTGCAGGCGCTGCGGGGGGTGTTGTGACAGGAGCTGTCTGTGTTTCCCTGCAGGTGCAGCAGTTCAAGGTGACAGAGGGCAGGATTAACGAGGCCAGGGAGCACTACAGGCCCGCGGCCGCGCGCGCCGCGCTGCTCTACTTCACCGTGAGCCAGCTCCACGCCATCCACCCCATGTACCAGTTCTCCCTGAAGGTACCTGCCCTCCAGGGGGCACAGCCTCTGAATTCATCTCTGAGTTGATCCTCTCTGCTCATTTGAACCCTGTGTGAAGCCCAGGCTGCCCTGTTGAGCCGTTCCTGGTTATCCCCAGCCCAAGGGCAGGCAGCTCCTGTCGCGGCTCTTGTCTGAGCATGAGATATAAAGGATCTCATTTGGGTTTAGGGTTGCTTGGTCTTTCAGACTGTATCCAGATTAACCAGAAATTCCTACTGATGTCCAATCTGACCCTTCCTTGCCTTCTGTTTGTGGGACTCATGAAATCAGAATTGCAGTCACAATGTCACAGAATCACATGAGGTTTGAGCTGGAAGGGGCTTTAAGCCCATCCAGTCCCACCCCTGCACAGGCAGGGACACCTTTCACTATCCCAGGTTGCTCCAAACCCTGTCCAGAAAAACTCTGTCCAGCTTTAATATTCCATGAAATGGAAAACCTTTCTTTTTTGTCATGTAAGAAAGGTATTTTGGGGGATGGAGGGTTAATGAGCATCCTGGTCTACAGCTTCTTCCAAAAGATTTCTTACCTTGACAAGTGACCTGGAAAAAGGAATTGAGGAGAGACTACAAAATGTTGAGCCTCATCCACAAAGAAGCTTTTCCTTTTGATATCTACGACTCGTTTGTTGAAGTAATTTTATCAAAAAAAAGTACAGAATATCTTTTGTGCCTTTTGAAAGATTCATCCCTCGCACACTCATAATATATAGAGGGGTTCCTGAGGTTTCACCTTTAATCTGTGTCTCCCATAGTTAGTTTGTTTTATGTTTTCCAGTGAACATTAGCAGCGTGTATAAATACATTGAAAATTATTGGGTGAAATGTTTTTTATCTAATAAATTTTGATGACAGATCATAAAACATTGTGTAAAGATGCACAGGGATGATTTTAGAATACTTGCCACACAGCTGGGAGCCCATTACAAATTAGAACACAAAGATTTATGTGCTGCTCTGCAGCATGCTTTAACACAATTTAAAGAAACGTTAAGCAGGAAAATGCATTCTGCAATTATTTAATAATGCATTCAGTATCAGTGTTACTTTAATTTGTTGAGGCATCATTTTTCCTTTCTAGAACTCTAAAAATAAGGCTGCCAACGTGGTCATGCCTTGTCCAGTTGGTGCCATCAATGTGTATTGGCCTGGTTATTTCCTTTAGCTGGGCCTTTGCATTGCTAAGCAGGGCTTGGGCTTTATGCTCTTATGTTTATTTTATGTAAATTTTCTTTTTCCAGTTGCATTTGATAATTTGCTTGTGGATGACTCTGAAAGTTTTTTGGATGACTCTGAAAGTTTGTTGTCTTGTCTCATTTAGGTCAGAAACGTTATTGCAATAATCCTTAATCCATTATTTGAGAGGGTTGTTCTTGATGCAGGCACCCACCCTTGAGGGGACTTCAATGGCTGCTTCAGCTCACTGCTCCCTGCCCTCAGCCAGTCCTTTGCTGGATCCAGACAGTAAAACACTAATGAGACTTTAATTTTCTAATTATTTTTCCTTTATTTTTCTTTTAATTTTTATTTATTTAGTTTTAGGTTTAGTTTTATTATTAAGTTTTAGTGGTTTTAATTTTAATTTTTATTTCTAATTTTTTATTTGGAGGAATTGCTCTTCTCTGAGTTGAAATATTTGTGCAGTGAGAGATGTGCTTTCCTCCTCTGCTCTGCTCTGGTAAGACCCCACCTGGAGCAGCATCCAGGTTTGGGGTTCTTATCCAGGTTTGGGGTTCTTAGCACAGGAAAGGCGTGGAGATGATTGAGCAGGTCCAGAAGAGGCCACGGACATGATCCAAGAGCTGGAGCCCTTCTATGGAGCCAGGCTGGGAGAGCTGGAGAAGAGAAAACTCCATGGAGACCACAGAGCCCCTTCCAGTGCCTAAAGGGGCTCCAAGAGAGCTGGAGAGGGACTGGGGACAAGGGATGGAGGGACAGGACACAGGGAATGGTTTCCCACTGCCAGAGGGCAGGGCTGGATGGGATATTGGGAAGGAATTCCTGCCTGGCAGGGTGGGCAGGCCCTGGCACAGGGTGCCCAGAGCAGCTGTGGCTGCCCCTGGATCCCTGGCAGTGCCCAAGGCCAGGCTGGACAGGGCTTGGAGCAGCCTGGGACAGTGGAAGGTGTCCATGGCAGAGGTAGAACTGGATGGGCTTGTGTTGGAGTTTTTTCCCATGGAAACCATCCTGGAGTCTGTTTCCTCTGGGAACTCCACTCTCTGCTCGCTCCACATTTGCAGAGACAGTGGCTGTGTCACCTCAACAGGAACACAGTGGGCACAGAAACATTTCCTGTGCCCTTGTGTCAGAGTTCCCTGTGCCCTGGCTGTGTCCCTGGGGATGTCACCACTGCCAGGCTCTGTGTCCCTGAGGAGCAGCCAGGGGCAGAGCCAGGGCCTGGTTGGTCTCTGCGTTCCCTGCCATGCAGGACCTGAGCTGGCATTGCTGGGTGTCCTGGTTTGGAAAGACAGGTGTCTGCCAGGAGAAGCTGGAGCTTCCCTTGGAATGGAGAATGTAAACCTCATCCCTCTGAATTATTATAATTTTGAAATTAAGGGGCTTTCAGGCAAAGATATGGGAATAGTAATAACAGTTCTTTACTAGGAATATTAAAAATGTAGTAGTACAAAAAAGCAAATGAACAAAGAAAAAAACCTGACAGTCAGAGCACAGCCTGACACCCTGTTGGTCAGGCTGTTGGGAGCAGTCCAGTCAAGTCCTCCTGCAGTGCCAGATGTGGTTCTGTTGGAGCAAGGATCCTGTAGAAGGATGCAGTTTTCCTCTGAAGGTCCAGTGGTGCTGAGATGGGTCTGTTCTTCCTCTGGGAATGCACACAGGCTGCCCTGGTGTTCTGAATCCCAGGGTTTATCCAGGTGGGAATGCTGGGCTCCTCCCCTGGGTGGAGCATCTCCCAGTGGATGATGGAATTGTATCAGCCCTGCAGTGAGCCTGGATGGCCCATGGACAGCAGATATCCCCTGGAGGGAGGATGGGTGTGGAAGAGATAAAGAACACAGGCCCCAGCTGGTTTTAACAGCTGGCCCATTAACAGAAGACTCCCACTCCCTCCCCCCAGAGTTATGAGATAACGAAAAAAATCACCTCTTCAATCAGTTTCAACATATGGGACTAGAATACATCTTGCATTGCAACCTAAGACACCGGGATACCTCAGGGACACCCATGGGTGTGCAAGCAACATCTCCCACTCCCCCTTCCTGCTGTGTCTCCCCTCCCAGGCATTTCACATGGTGTTCCAGAAGGCCATGGAGAGGGCAGCTCCTGCTGAGAGCCTGGCAGGGCGGGTGCTGAGCCTCATGGACAGCATCACCTTCTCCGTGTTCCAGTACACGTCCCAGGGGCTCTTCGAGAGGGACAAGCTGACCTTCAGTGCTCAGCTCACCTTCCAGGTAACAGCACCACCCCGTGTGCCAGGGGTCAGTGCCAGAGCAGCCCAGACAGGGGCTGGGGGCTTGGTTGTCTTTTCTTGGAATCACAGAATCATCCAGGCTGGAAATCCCTCCCAGACCTCTCAGTCCACCCTGATCCCCACCTTGTCCCTAGCCCAGTGCACTGAGTGCCACCTCCAGACCTCCTTGGACACCTCCAGGGATGGGCACCCCAAACCTCCCTGGGCAGTTCCCATTCCTGAGCACCCTTTCCATGGGGAAATTCCTGCTCTGCCCGCCCTGCCCCTCCCCTGGCCCAGCCTGAGGCCGTTCCCTCTTGTCCTGTCCCTGTTCCTGGGAGCAGAGCCCGACCCCCCCTGGCTGTCCCCTCCTGTCAGGAGCTGTGCAGAGCCACAAGGTCCCCCCTGAGCCTCCTTTTGTCCAGGCTGAGCCCCTTTCCAGCTCCCTCAGCTGCTGCTCACAGGATTTAGTCCTGCCAATAACAGGCACAGATTCTGTGTTGGATTTGAATTATGCTGACAAAGGTTATTTGAGTGAGTAATTCCTGCTTGCAAGACCTGCAAAAAATGGCAAAGCCTGGAAGGCCTCTTGCATTGAACCTGAAGAAGTGCTTGCTGCAGAGCTGGTGTCCCATGTCCACAGTGTTTGTATAATCTTTAGTGTCCAACCTTGCCCTGCTGCCAGGGCCTTCACCTCAGGGTGCTCTCCACCTACCTGGAACATTTTACCACATGGTTTTCCCAAATTTTTTCCTGTCCTGTTGCCAATCTCCACACTTGTTCCTGGTCCTCTTTTGGGACACTCAGAGCACCTGCCTGGTGTGTCCATCACACCTCTCCAACACGGGGCACTCTGAACATTTTAGCCGCACATTTTTCCAGCACATGAATTGAATAATTAACCTGCTGGAGTTTGTTGTTGCTCTGGGTAATGGCTGCTCTAGGATATCTTGTTTGTTTGGAATTACAGATACTTCTGATGAATAAAGAAATCAACCCAGCGGAACTGGATTTCCTGCTCAGATACCCAGCAGAGCCTGGAGTCACGAGCCCTGTGGAGTTCCTGTCTGACCATTCCTGGGGAGGGATCAAGGTACCTGATCCATGGGAAATCAGCTCCCCTCATCTCCCCTAAAATCTCTTCAGCCCTTCAGAGGATCCTTGTTGCATTTAGTGAACACAGGCCTGCGTTTGAGGGGCAGCGCAAAAAGGCCACAGACATGGAGAGTTCTGCAGGTCCAGCACTGATTTTGAGGGCTCTTCCTGTGCTCTCATGTGTGTCCCCAGGAAGATGGTTCTTCCCTCTGAGATTTTAGGCTTCTCTCTGTTAGACCAGACTGAGAATACCCTCAGGGGTTTGTGGCTGTGGTTTGTAAAGGACAAGGAGATGCTCCTGTGTTTGGGAAGGATTTCTGCAGGGATGTGCTGGGGCTGGAGCTGTGACAGCTGCCAGGCCTGCAGGGGAATTCTGTCATGGAAATGGGCAGACCTGACACCTGCCATGTGTTTGGAGTGAGAGGGGAGGAAAAGCATCCCAGAAGGATGAGAATTATCCCATACTTGCTTCTATGTGTCAACAAATCTGCATTGTGCTGAGTTTGGACCTGATTCAGCGGGGGGGGTTTGTTTTCTGAAAAGGGCCCAAATATTCTCCACCTTGGGTGTGTTCATTCCCACCTTGGGTGTGTTCATTCCCACCTTGGGTGTGTTCGTTCCCACCTTGGGTGTGTTCGTTCCCACCTTGCTGGAGCTGGGACTGTGTCTCTTGTCTGGCTGTGGTGCTGATCAGTCTCTGGCACCTGTGGTGATGCAAGAATCAATTTTATTTACAGCAAGTTTTCTCTGTGGGGCTTGAGGGCACAGGTTAGTGCTGGTGCTGGGTTGATGGTTGGACGTGGAGGTCTTAGAGGTCTGTTCCAACCTCTGTGATTCTGCAAGTCTCTGTTACTCCTGTCATGCCCAAGGATGCTTTTGCCACCTGCCTGCAGGTGATACACCCTCCAAACAAACAGCTGCTGGGTTTGCAGCGAGTTTTCCTTGTGAGGTGACCCCTCCTGTGCTGCCAGTCCTGCTCCATGTGGCTGAAATGGGCTTTTCCTGTTCCCTGTGTGGTTGTCTTCCAGATGAGCCCTTCCCACTCACCTTCCTCTTCCCCGCTGAAGAGGGTTTGTGGCTTAGTGGGAGCTGTGATCCCCACTGTGCTGCTCTGCACGGGAAGGTTTCCAGGTGTGCTGCACACCTCAGCCTGCATCTCCAAGAGTCACTGCCCAGTAATCTGCACTAATTTTATGAATTTCAGGACTTTCTGATAGTGAATTCTGCATTATCAGACACTGAATACCCTTCAGATTGTCTTTTGTGTTGACTGTAGTATTGATTTTACTATAAATAATATGGTTGGTGTCAACTTTTATTAGTGTTTGTGTTGATGTCTGTTGGTTTATTAGCCTTTGAGGTTTTGGCAATTCTAGTTACTTGAGGCATGGGTTTAGGAAAATCATATTTTGTCACAGACTGCTATAATTAGGTTAATTAGTCATGGCTTCCACACAGCTTATTAGCAGGCTAAAATCTCCTTTTCTTATATCAAGAAGATTAAATGCTATAATAAATTGTTTCTTCAACAAAGCTTGAGCAAAGTACACTTCAGATTTATATTTCGAATTCAAAGTGAAATTTAGCATTCTGCTGATTTTTCACAGAAACATTGCAAATGTTCCAGCCCAAAGGACTCCTTTTGCCAAGGGGTTCTGGCCAAGACAGTGCCAAAAGAAATCAATATTGATATTTGTGGCCCGTTCTGAGCCTCCCACTTTGGGCACATTAACTTCCAAGGAAACCTCATTAAATGTTGAGGGCTCTGGGCATGCAACTGGCCTTGTGTGGCTTGACTTATTATTTATTGTTGGGGCTTGATTAATAATATATAGAGGCCAATAATCCTTTGCAGCTGCGTGGTTGTTTGCAGCTCATGGTGCTGGAGCATCTCATTTAGGAAACACTCATTTATGATTTAGTTTCCCAGCTTGTTTCAAGTTCAGCACAAAGTTTCACAGAGCCTTTTGCTGTAACCTGTGTGCCAGGGGAGGTTGGTATTCACCTCTGGATGAAGAAACCCACAGCCCTGGCCAGAATGATGTTGTTTGTAGGGAAAGGTAATAGCTTTTATTATATCTGCTGATAGATGTGGGAAAATAGAAACATTTCGGGCTCTTTGCTGCTTTTTTAAAGCTGAAACAGAAATTGAATTCAAGCTAAAGGCTGAGAAAAGCTGCTCTGAGCTTGGCTTGATTCTGTTCATCAGTCAGACGTGTGGGAGGGAATGGTACCTGTGGAGCCCCCATGGAGGAGCTTTGCTTGGCTCTGGAGCAGGGGAGATGTTAGCAAAGGGCACAGTCATTGCCTTGGTGCCAATCCTGCCTCTGGGTTACTGAGGGTTACCTGAGAGCAGCAAGGGGACAGAATTTTGTCATCTAATTAAAGCTGTGCTTTTGCTGAGTGCCTGCCTTTGGTGCTCAGTGGAGCTGGTCATTTCAGTCCTAAGGCCTCTCATTTGCAGGGGCTTAGCAGTGATCCCTTGAGAAGGCAAAAGTGTTCTTTTGCTCCTATAATGAGGTTTTCTGTCTCTTTTCAATTTCCTTTATTGCAGCCTGTTGTACCATTCTCCCCCTCTGTGTTCCCAGTGTCTGCTGTGAAACTTATTATTTCTGTTGGTACTTCTGGAAACATTTTCTGTGTCCATGCACAGCTGGCACATTTCTGCTGGCTTGGCTGGTGGTTTCCTCGCCAGTAAATGTGTGGACACACCTCAGAGCTGCTGCTGGAGCTGTGGCCACAGCCAGGTGCAAATGCCATTTGGGAATTCTCCTTGTGAGATTGAATTAACGCAGAATCCATGCAGAGGTTGTTCTCTGGAGGGTGAGTGTTCTCTGAATTCACCTGAGTTGATGCTCTCTGGTCCTTTGAACCCTGTGTGAAGCCCAGGTTGCCCTGTTGAGCTGTTCTTGGTTATCCCCAGGGCAAGGGTAGGCAGCTCAGAGAAGCTGAGCATGAGATTGAAAGGATCTCATTTGGGTTTAGGGTTGCTTGGTCTTTCAGACTGTATCCAGATTAACCAGTGAGATGAGCCAGCAGTTGTTTGCTGCCCTGGCAGCTCCTGACTGCACACAGTGAAACTCCCCTGACCTCCCCTCCCATGGGCAGCCCTGCAGTGGCCTGCCCTGGGCCATGCCCAGCCATTTCCTGGGAGCAGGAGAGTTCACCAAAGCCAAAGCTGAGCCAGCAGGACACTGGCAAATTGTGTGGCTCACCCTGAGCTGTGCCTGGCCCCCTCCTAGAGGCACAGATTGAGGAGCAGGCCTGCAGGGAGGGAGAAGCACCTTCCCCTTGCTGTGCCGGGCTCTGAGACCCACAGGCAGAAACTCCTCCTGCCCAGGGTCTGCCCCAGCCTCACTCTGGAGCAGCCCTGTGGGTTTAGGTCCGAGTTTAGACCCTGTGCCCATCAGTGGCTCAGGCACAGCCTCACACGTGGCAGGGTCACACCCTCTGCCCACGCCAGGCTGGTGCTGCCAGGGGTGCAGTAGAGCACTGGGTGTGTGCCTGGCAAAGACCACCTGAGCATCCCCTGGGCAAGCTGGGCTCTTCTCCAGCCTCACCACTGCTGCTGGAGCCAGTGGCTGTGCCCTCGTGGTTGTGCCAGGGTTGCCATTGAAATTCTCACCCAGCCAGATGTTTTTAGCTCCACGAGGGTTCAGTACACTCTGAGGGCATCCAGCACCTCACAGAAATGGCTTAAAATAATTTGGGAGATGGCTGATCAGATGTGTTTTGAAAAGCAAAAGGTTTTTGATTAAAGAGAAAATTACAATTAAAATACAAAATTTCAATTAAAGAGAATATAACAAACAATGCAAAACAAAACAGAAGCCATGGACAGTGCAGGGAAACCCCTTTGCATCTGCTAAGACACACTGAAAAGCACCCAGGTGTGATTGTTCTGGCTTCTTTTTCTACCAAGTTTGGGATTAATACCCGGGAGTCGCAGTTCATGTTCAGACTCAGAATTTATTATTTCTTATCTATTTACAAACTCACGAGCCCTGAGCTCTAGCTAGCAAGTTAGAGAATGCAGCTATAATGGAGTCCCTTTAACTCTTTCCAAGGTTATTTAAGCCATAATCACCCAAGGTGACATCTATATTATTTATACTTTTGACCCAATAATGACCACCCAAGGCCCGCAGTAGGGACCTTTCTCTCCCAATTAGAAAGAAACACCCAAAACCATGAAGAAGAAGGAAGAAGAAGGTGAAGAAGAAGGACTTATACAATGCCCAAGACCCTCCATATTGCTTCACATATACTACTGTATGCTAAAACCCAAAATTCTCGGTTTCCAGAATTCCAACACTGAGGGGCCTTGTGCTCATTCTTAAATTCACAACAATCAAGGAGGATTCTTTTGGCAAACCGCTAATAGAAACAGCTACAGGTTTTGAGACACATTTCCAAGACCCAGTAGGTGCCGCTGTCCTGGCACTGAGCCAACCATGGTCAGAAGGGCATGGAAGATTCTGGTTTTTCTTCCTTAAAAGTCTTGAGGTAGAACTGAAACCCTTTTCCTTACTTGGAAACATTTCCTTGGGTTTTGGGATACAATGTAACGGGTTGCCTTGGCCAAAACCAAAACCAGGAGGAGGTGAGGGTTGTTCTGGAGGGGTCACTGGGCCCCCAGCCCAGCTGCCAGGTTCTCCCAGCTCCAGCTCCCCTGGCTCCCCGTGGTGCACGTGGCTGTCCCCGTGTCCAGCCGTCCCCAGCAGCATTCCCAGAGCATTTCCCCAGCCTGATTTCCTTTGTGATGCTTCCTGCAGTGCCTCTTCAGTGCTGAATGCAGATGTGTCCCACGGGATAAGTGCAGCGAGTTAATGCACAGCAGGAGTACACCTGGCCAGCTTGGATTACTCCTTATCCCAATCATTTCCCTCATCTTGTTCTGAAGAGGAAGAATTTTCATTATGTAGATATGAAAACGCCACTGAAAGGGCATTGTTTAATAAATGTGATGTTGAATAATGAGCTCTAAATACCGAATTCAGCTTTCGAGGAGGAGAACAGCCCTAGACAAAGTCGTATATTAACTCCATATTTATAATTTTGCAGAATGCAGATGATAAGATTGCGTATGTGGCTTAGGAAATAAAATACTGAATGATGTATTTTGCATTTAAGAAAACTGGATTTTTTTTTTTTTTGGACAAAAGAACAAAAATCTCTCTTCCAACTTTCACTTCTTGCACTTCTTAGATGAGGAAAGTTTTCATTCTTTTCCAAGATTCATTGTGGCACAATCTGCTGCATACATTGTGCTCTCTGTGCATATGCAATGTCCTTTGATCAGCCTGGTCAGACAGGAAAGGCTCGCAGCTCACAGTTTCCCTTCTACATTCAGAATTATTATTATGCCAGAAGATCCTAGTCTTAATTAAATATCTTCCATTAACTCAGTTCTTCAGAGGTACAGCCTTTTAGAGTATCTCTGATAGAAAACATTGATTGTGACACTTCAATGGGCATTTATCTGCTCTCATCTAGAAGTTTCCTAAGGACATTCTTCTGTCCTCTGTATCAAGTCTCAGAGAAATATTCCCAATGTCTCACAGAAATGCTACTTGAGAAGGTTTTACCTTTTTTTCCCCCCTTTTCTTTGCTAACCTGCTGGCTAACGATCTGATGCTTATCTGAAATATGGCAGAGATTGCCATCGCATCAAATATTTAAGGACGCACTTTGTCGGTTTGATTGCAGAGTGGAAATTGAGTTTTTCTGGATGCTCCACAGCCTCTGTCTTACCCTTTCAATCCGCCCTGACACAAAGCCTGCTGTCAGCAGAGCGTTTGGAGTGTAAATGCCTCTTTACCCTCTAAATGGAAGGAAAGGGAAGTAATGGCTTCATCCTGCCCTTGGGTCTCACCAACCCCAGGCTGGGGCAGAGGGGCTGGAAAACTGGGAAAGGCCCTGGGGGTGCTGGAGACAGAGGCTGCATGTGAATCCAGGTGTGCCTAGGTGGGCAAGAGGCCAGTGGCACCTGGGCTATGGCAGCAGGGCCAGGGCAGTGCCCGTCCCCTGTGCTGGCACTGCCTGGGGCACCTCCAGTGCTGGGGCAGCTCTGGGACACTCAGGACAGGAAGGACATTGAGGGGCTGGAGCGTGTCCAGGGAAGGGAATGGAGCTGGGAAGGGGCTGGAGCTGCTGAGGGAGCTGGGAAAGGGGCTCAGCCTGGAGAAAAGGAGGCTCAGGGGTGACCTGTGGCTCTGCACAACTCCTGACAGGAGGGGACAGCCGGGGGGGTCGGGCTGTGCTCCCAGGGAACAGGGACAGGAGAGGGAACAGCCATGTGGATGTGGCATTTGAGAACCTGGTGATCTTAGAGGTCCTTTTTAACCTAAACAATTCTCTGATTCAGTGATAAAGGACCTGTTGGAGCTCCTCACTGTGTGACAGAGCCCTCTCCCTGTTTCCTTTCCCTGGCTGTGGTGGTTCACATGAGGAGCTGTGGAGATTGCAGACCCAGAGCTCAGCTCGACTTGGACTGGCAGTGACCTCTGGAACCCTGGGGGTAAAAACAGAGCTTTCCCTCGTTCAGGGAACCTGAGATGGCCTTTTTGGAGGCTCTCATGGCCTGTGGTTTATCCCCACCATGTGAGCCCAGCACCGCAGCAGGAGCCCTGGGGCCACCCTCTGCCCTTCCCTCAGAGCTGGCCAAGGCTCGGCTGCAGTCTGGGGTGATCTTTGAGGGTTGCATGCCAAGGTGTGGGCCTTTGGGGACAGGACAGAGGGGAGTGGTAAGAAGTGTGAGACACCTGAAAGCACAGCTGTGAGAAGAGACTGAGGAGAGGGAAAGGGGAAAAGTTATGCCTGAGGACCTCAAGACTGAGAGGCCAGGAGGGTCTGATCTCCTGGATGATCTTCTCTCTGTCCTCTGGCAGGGAAAAAGCAGTTGGCTCCTGTGTCAGTAAAGAGAAGAAATATGCAGGAAGTATTCCCAGCAGGCAGTGGAAGGTCTCTGTGGCACAGGGCAGGGCTGGCACCGAGTGCTGCAGCTTCCATCCCCGAGGTTCTTGGACCAAGGCTGTGCCCAGGGCTGGGGAGGAGCTCGGGGCTGGGTGCCCCAGCTCTGCCAGGAGCTCTGTAGCCCTGACTTCACGTCTGAGATGTTTTGGTTTGTGAAATTTCTTTTCCAGGCGATTTGCTGTAAACAAAAAGAGATATTTTGTTAACTGTATCTATGTTATTCATTCCTTTTAGAAGAGGGACTTCTTGATGGCACTCTGGTTTAACTAATGTGGTTGAAGAGGTGTTAACCTTGCCCATCCAATCACATTGGTCTCCTAAATAGTGTATTAAAAAATCGCATTTTGAATAAACTGCTTTTTTTTCTAGCCTTCTGAGAACTCACGGGGTCAGTGTAGTTTATTTCGTGTCCTACAGTGACACAACCCTGCAGCTTATTCCCTCTCTGCCTGTTCTTGAGGCCAGTCCTGCTCTGGTGCCACCATAAAACCTCGAGTGAGACTGTCACAGTGAGGAGCTGGGAGAATTCTCATCAGGAGATGAATCCCTCCATCTGTATCCACTTATCAGGACAGAAACACGGACCTGGAGAGCTTTCCAGCAGGGGTCAGCTGGGACAGCTGAACTCTCACAGACAGTGGGATGTGTTTTCTCTTTCAGTTTTGCTGTGCGTTGGCCCATCTGGGATTTATAACAACCAAATCCAGGAAAGTTTTCAGAAATACACAAGTGCCACCATTCAGCTGCCCTCGGGAACCCACACCCAGCTTCTGGCTGTGTGTCCCTGATTTGCTGAGAGGCAGCCAAGAGTGAAGAGAAAAGATGGAAAGTATGGCTTGGGAGAAGAGCCTGACTTTGCAAGGCCCATTCTCAAACCCACTTGAACAACATTTTTTTTTTTTTTTTTAAATGAGAGAAAATGTCAACGTGAACCCATCTGGGAAACATCTCAGGCAGAATGAGGGAAGCATGGTGGGTGATTGTAAGCAATGAGAATACAAAGATTGTGACTAAGTCTCATTTCTGTTACTGACCTTTCCCATCAAGTGGAGCTGGCTCTAAGGACCTACTGGTAGGAAGGAGATGAGTGCTGAAGCCATTGTTGCCTAATTTGCAATATTTCCCTGGAAATATTCTAAGGAATGGTGGCAAGATCCAACCCATCACTCATCAGACTGCTTGTGGTGTCCACCCTGCATATTGTGATGCCCTGGGACCCTGCAGATACACAGGGAGAGTTTGTACAGTGCTGTGTTGAGGCTCTGCACACCTTCTGTCCCCATTAAAATGTGGAAGCAGTAAGGAGGAGTTTGAAGGGAGACAGGGGCATACAGTGCCTTGAGCTTGTCAGTCAGCTTCTATGAAAGAAATAAGGAGGGTTAAAACAACATTTTTGTGTTGAAAGGTGATTGAAGCTTGGCAAACCCCCATCAAATCTTTATTTTCCCCTTTGGTAGAGATTTTTCTTATGAGTTAAATTATTCAGGTAGGGCAGCTAAACAGAAAATAACACCTTCAGTGTATGAATAATACAACCCCAAACCTAGGATGGGAGAGATTGTAAATAATTCATCTTCTGCTACATTAATTCCTCTAGTTAACAGTAGTATTTAAATGGAGCAATTCATCTGCCTATACGTCTTTTTCCTGAGCTATCCAATCTATCAATTGAAGCCAGGTGCAGGTCTGGCTTTGCCATTCCTCCAGGAGCTGTCATTTTCCAGCTGTGGGGATGCTGGTTTTCCTAAAGACTCCTGGGCCAGCTGCAGGAAATGAAAGAAAGGAATTATGAATGTTTGCTGGAACTTATATGAGCATTGTAAGTGTAAGACCTTTACAAAATGCTTGGGGGATCACAGAATTGTAGAATCTTTAAGGCTGGAAAAGATCTTCAAGATCCTCGAGTCCAGCCTTCTCCTGAATCCCACCTTGGTCACCAAAGCCCACCACAAAATTCACCCACAAGCCCATGGACAGACACCGAGGAACCTTTGTGGATCTCTGCTTAAAAACTGTATAACTCAATTCATAAGTTCCACAGCTCCTTAATTCTGCAAGTGAAATCATGACTAATCATCAGAATTTAATCATCTCCCAGATTATTACATATGGGAGAATATTAAATATCATTTCTTTCCAGTGTTGTCAGGTTGTGTGATTTTTATAGAGAGATGTTTGATGTTCAGTGTGTTCCCTACAGAACATAATTTTTTAAAGCAGAGGCACACTTTTTTTTTAAAGAAAAGCAAGATATATAAGTAAAAACTAGAAGTAAAAATCAGATATAATCTGAAGCCTCAAAAGATAACGATAGCTTTTACAAAACCCCTCAAATTCATTTATTTTGATTTCCTTCTGTCTTTTAAAACGCAGTCTCATGGCTGCTGGGTAACTGGGTGTTAGGAGGGTTCTGGCAGCTCTGCCTTTACTGGGTCTGTTTTATTTCCACCCTGTTTGTGTCAGTGCAGGGCACAGCAATGAGGTGATTTTGTCCTGCCTTGCCCCAGAGCTGTTCTCTAGCCAGGTGACTCTGAGAAGGGGTTTTTCAAATTATAGAAATACTTTAAAATGCAGAACAATCGTGGTTTTTTTTTTTAAGATTATTTCCTTTTGGAACTGAGGGGAAGAAAACATGGTGCTAATATATGTGGTTGGGTTTTTTTAGGGTTTTATAACATCTTATAAAGCAACACCTAAACTTGAGGCCAGTTTGAGCAGATGGTTTCCTTACAACAGTTGCCTTTTGTGATCAGAGCAAGTGTTCCCTCTAATAAATGTCCAGAACTTGCAGTGCTTTGTCTGGCACCAGGAGATAACTCCTGTGCAGCAGCAGTGACAGCAGCCTCTTGGAGCTGTTCTCTTTTCCAAAGGCTCCTCTGGATTCTGGGGGTTTCCTCTCCTCCCTGAGTGTCCTCCCTGTGCCCCCAGACATTGTCCCCACAAGGATCCCTCAGATCCTTGGCTGTGTGTGGAGAGCCCTCCCAGGCTCTGTGGTGGCAGCCAGGATTCCTGTCCTTCAAGCAGTGCCTGACCCTTGCTGTGTTTCCTGCAGCTGTGGGGAATGGGAGAGCTCTGTGTTGGACAAACCCTTTTCCTGACCTAGACATGGGGGTCCTGAGAGGTGTTTTAAAGACTTTTATTCCGTTTTCAGTCTCATGAGAAGGGTGAGATGGTACAGATGTTACAATTCACACCATCACAATCAGAAGCCAAACTATTTCCTAATTACAAGACATTATAAGTGTTTTTTTGGCCCATCAATTTTTGCCACACAATGCTGCTAATGCCTTAAAGCCAATCATCTAAAAATACCGCCTACTACAATGCACCTTTCATAGTTCTAATTCTACAAAATCTCTGGTCTGTTTGCAAGGCCACCATTTGAAACTTGTTTCCAGTTCCATTTCTCTCTCAGCAGTGTCTGTCCTGTCCCATGGCCTTTCTCAGTCAGCACAGCTCATCTCAGAGTCTGCACACAGATGTACAGGACTGTGTGAGCGTTCTGTCAGGCTTTGGGAATTCTCTACAAATCCATTTCTCACAGCTCTGCACCTGGGAATGTGTGAACCCCACGGAGCTGCTGATGCTCCAGCTCCACAGTAATGCTGCTGCTGCTGAGAGGAGGAGCTGTCAGAGAAACCTGGACTGATCAAGCAACTTGTCTGTGACTCAGTGAATGAGAAAATACTTTCTCTGAGAAGATGGTGGATCCTCTCCCTGGCATGGTATGAAGAGCCCTGTTTTGCTGAAAAAAATCTCATTTTGAGCTATAAACTCAAGCCCCTCCTGTTTCCAGCCACCAGAGGTGATCACAGCGTGGGCTGCAAAGAGAAGAGCTCGAGTCCTGCAGCCCTTTGGATCATTTTCTATTTTGACCAATATTTTTTGTCTCTCTCAATTTCCATGACAACTCTAAATGATAAAAGTACTTTTCATTATGTGGACAAAAATAGATACCCTGCACAGGTTGGTGTGCAGTTCCCATCTGCTGCCCCAATGTACCACTCCTGCCTGGGAACAGGAATCTGTTAGTGCTGGACTAAGTTTCTTAGAAAAATTCACAACAGGGGTATTGAAAATCAATTATTTTTCACAGAAAGGTTACTGATTGAGAGAGCTTTCACTCCACTGGTTTTTAAATAGAAGCATCTCCCATTAATACCATCACTCCTAATAAGTGCTATCAACGTTGTTGACTAATGAAAATTTTAGTGTTAATTTATATAAGACAGAGTTTTTATTTGAAATTAGAGCTTTTGTGATTCTGCAATACGTTGTTCTGGGAGAGAGGGAAACCATCATTCCTGATTACATGTCTGTCATTTAGTCAGAAAAAAGCAATTTTTCAGTCTCCCTCGTTAACATCAGCCAAGAGACTTCTTGAAGCAGCAGCAGCCAAAGTTCTGAAGTGATATTTTAAGTAAATCACGTCAAAAGTCAACAGTGAGAAGATGTTTTATGTAAGCACTTGCACTGAGAATTCCCCAAATTCAACATTTGCCATTGTATTACGCACAGCCATGAGAGGTGCACTGAGTACATTTATTGCTGCAAGGACCAGGGCTTGGCAGGTCAGAATTTGTGGCATCATTCCTGGGAATTTCAGTTTCTCATGTTTGCTGCTCTGGTTTTTTTTCCATTTCATGTTCAGCTGCTCACAGCTCCAGATTATGCAAAATGAAGATGTTTGTTTCAGTAAGAATTTTGCTTGGATCCAGAAGAACTTTATGAGCTTTGCAATGTGTGCTGCCTCCACTTGCGTGAAAGAGAATTTGGACTCTTCTCTTGTCTGCATAACATTTACAGTTGCCACTTTCTAGCTACAGAATCCAACTACATTTTCGTTGTAATTTTAATTTATTTAATGCCTTGCTGGGCTGTTTTTTTGGGGCATTCTTCAGCTGCCTGTCCTTGCTACAGACTCGTAGCACCAAGAAGTTCATCTTGGTGTGCATTTGGCAAGAACAAACCACATGATTTGATTTTTATCACGATTATCACCATGGTAAGGGGCTTCAAGGTCCCTTCCAACCCAAACCATCCTGTGCTTCTGTTGGAATTAATATTCCAACTGTGAAATCCCATTAAAAAAGAACTTTGGTGAGCATGGCATGTCTGAGTGTTTGTCCAGCACATTTTTTCAGCAGCTGCTGTGGGTTTTGCTGCACAGTTCTCCTCGTGTCTGTGGAGTCAGTGAGGAGACCATGCAGCTCCTGGGAATGCCAGCAGTGTACTCTCCTATCAGACATGGGCTCCAAATTTCCAGCTCTCATCTAAACCAGTCGTTTCTGGGGTAACTGGCATTAGCAGTCTCACTGAGATTTTTCCAAACAGGAGAGCAGAATGCTTCCCTTTTTGGGTAATGAACTGGTTGATGCCAAAATCTTTCATCCTTCCCTGGACTGTCCCTTCCAAGGAGAACAGACAAAATCTGGTCCTGATGGGTTTCTGGCTGTGGTTGCCAAAGTCCAGCTCCCTGGTGGAGCAAAGCATGAGGAGTCAGTAGATCAGGAGTACATAGGATTGTTCTTGAACTTTCTTTGATGGGAAGGCTGATGTGGAATAGAGACTGGACAGAGCTGGAGAATAAAGGAGATACTTATTAAAAGGTCTTTAAGAGTACACCTTGGGCAGGACAAGAGCCTGGCCAGGGCTACACCCAAAGGTGGACCCAAAATGGTCACAAAATGGGCAAATAGTCACGAGGTCTCACACTTTGATAAGTTTTGGTCCATTTGCATATTGGGGTTTAATTGTCCCATTCCAGCTCCAGGTGATGCAGTCCCATCCTTCTTGTTCCTCCCTTCAGCCACCCTTGTTTGTGCTTTTGGGCTGAACACTTGTCCCAGCTGTCCTTGGTGTGCAGCAGAAAAGGATTTGTTTTGTGTCCCTGCTGTGTGCAGAGCTGAGTGACCCTGAGTGTGAGCTCAGAGCTGCACCCTGGGCAGCACAGGGTCTGAAATACAGGGAAGAGAAAACTGAAGGCATCCCCTTGAATTTTTCCAGGCTCTCTCGTCCATGGAGGAATTCAGAAACCTGGATCGGGATATTGAAGGGTCTGCAAAGCGGTGGAAGAAGTTTGTTGAGTCTGAGTGCCCTGAGAGGGAGAGGTTCCCCCAGGACTGGAAGAACAAGTCGGCCCTGCAGCGCCTGTGCATCCTGAGGGCCCTGCGGCCCGACCGCGTCCCCTGCGCCGTCAGGTGGGGCCGGGGCAGCGCCAGGGCTGGGCTGGGCTGGGTGGGGGCAGGAGGAATTCAGGGATGTGCTCAGGTCTGTGAATGTCAGGACATCTTGAGGATGTGAGTTCTGCAGTGTGGTTTCCTATCAAGGGGTCTTGAATGAACTGAGGGTGGGCAGGCCCTGGCACAGGTGCCCAGAGCAGCTGTGGCTGCCCCTGTATCCATGGAATGTCCAAGGCCAGGTTGGACATTGGGGCTTGGAGCAGCCTGGGACAGTGGAAGGTGTCCCTGCCATGGCAGGGGTAGAATGGGCTGATCTTTAAGGTCTCTTCCAGCCCAAACTGTTTTGTGGTTCGTTGATCTCTGAACTCTGCCAGGCAATCAACACGTTGGGTTTAAGTGGAATTCCTTGCTTAGTGGGATCAAAGCTCAGTGTCAGCAGCAGGGGCGGAGCAGTGTAACCAGCACTGGGTGAGGGGCACACCTGCCAAGACAGAAATGAGCATCACCATACAGCTGTTAACACATCTGCTGCAGTCCGAGTTCAGCAACATCCATTTTAGTTACTAGATCAGTTTGGACTTCTTCTTAGACACCAGAATAAAGAGCAGAAGTAAAGGAAAGTCTTATAGAGGTTTAGAGGTTGGGTTTTTTTTGTTTTTTTGTTTTTTTCCCTGTAAAATACAAAATTTATGTGCTGCTGGTTCTGAAAGTTGTAGCTGTAAATTATGTAGTGAAGGTAACTGGGCGAGGCTAAACTTCCTGAAGTTTGCAAAAGCAACCACCTCGTTCCAGGACAAACTAAAGGTCTTTCACTCCATGAGGACTTGGTTTTCCCTTCTGTGGCCACTGTTTTGACATTTCTGTGATGTCTCTCATGCTTCTGTTTCTCCAGTAGTTTATATTCCTGCACCACCTGAGGTGAACACAGCAGGGTGTTCTACTCAGTGTATGAACTACATCTGTTCATGCTTCAAGATTCACAGAAAAATACAGATAAGACTGAGTGAATTCTCCCCGTGGTCACTGTTATTTTTTATTAGAATAAATACTATAGTTTAGCATATTACTGATACTAATCCATCTTTTTTCATTTCTTACTCTTATGGCTGGATCCTGCATGTGTCTCTCACCTGAAAATATTCCTTTTCCTGTTGTTGTTTAGCTTGAGTAAAATAAACTCTTGAAATTTTAGGTGCATATTTCATTTATGCAACTATAATTCATTTCTTTCTTACTCACATGGCTCAGAAATAACAGGAACTTCAAATCTCAGCCCCTTTCCTGCCTCTCTTTTATGAAAAGGGAATCCAAGTTCAAAAGCATTGCGGGATATTTTTAGGATGTGGGCACGTCAAGCTTTTCTGTTTGCACAGGAGTATTTAAATAGGTTTTTGTATTGTTTTGTTTTGGTTTTTATCTCAAAGTCCAAACAGTTAGAGTTCACTGAGCCTTCCCCAGAAATCTGGGGACTCCTCCTGAAATACAACTGAGTTATCAATATCTCAGTGTGCCAGCATTAAACATCTCACTGGTGACCATGGACATCATGACCACTCCAAACCTTCCCGTGTCTCTGGGGACCCTGACCAGTCTGTGGCTGCATTTTAGCAATAGTATTGTAGCCCAGCCAGGGTTTTAGGTGCCCTGGAATATCCCAGCCTCATTCCCAGCTGCTGTTCAGAAAGCTGTAAGGCCCTTTGTGTCCCACCTCATGTGTACCTGCTCCCTGATGATGGTGCAGGATTTCTTTGGGATTTCAGATGATCCAGCCCTGTACAGGCCCTGGGAAGTTGGGTGTTCCAGCCACTCTTCCTGGCAGATCCCTGGGGATGTTTGCCCAGTCTGGTTCATTCCCTGGGCCTAATGAGTCATCAGGAGGAGCCCTGAGTCACTCCTTAGAGCCCCAGGGCCAGCAGGGCACCAACAGCTGTGATTTCCTGAAGAAGGATTTTCCCCTGTAAATATCCATTTCTTCTTTCAATCTTATTGAGGAACATCAGCAAAAAGCTTCTTGTAGGACCTTGTGTTCCTGAGTCCCCAAGGCACTGTTTGAAAGAGCTGAGATGTGAGGGGAAAGAAGAGTGTTGTGACCTTGGATCTGATGGACTTGGTTCAATTTTGTGACCTGAACCTTTCCAGCAGCAATTTAGCAAATCTTAACTCTGAACAGAAAAATCTACTTGGGAGAGGTACCAAAAATGTGGGAGCTTTCTTTTTTTTTTGCAATCCTTCCGGCATTTCTATTCCAGCTGCCTTTCACCAGTCCTTGAAGGAGGTTCTCAGCTCTCTTAGAAAGAATTTGGCTGCCTTCAAAAGGCCTGAGTAATCCATCTGAGCTCCAGCAGCATTCCTGGGGTTTGAATATAAAATTGCTACCTTTGAATCAGTGTTCAGTGTCTCTCTTTGTGTAAAGCAGTGATGTCAGGAGCTCACCCTGGGGGAATCCAGCCAGAACATTCTCCACGCACCGCGCTCTGTTCCAGCAGCTGCTGTGGAGCTGAGCCATTCCTGTTCACTCCTTTGTGGTTTTCCTTGTCACTCTCATGCTAAGGCTCCACGCTCCAGACGTTCTTAGAGCTCTTCCCTTTCAGCTCCCCAGATCAAAGCAATTGTGGAAATCATCTGGACTTTCTGTGGGCTGCTGCTTCCTCTGCGATGATGCTCGGATTGCGAAACACGCGGCAGGCTCTTGTATCTTGTACCTCAACTTATTTCTTTTCCCCTGAGATTCCTGAGTCAGAATCAAGCCAGTGCTTGTATTTTACTTCTGAATGCAGCCTTGGGCTGGCAGCTCCCACTGCTCTCCCTTTGTTTGTGAGGAACTGGTGTCTCCTGTGGCTCCCCACCCCTGTCCAGAGGGACAGGCGCTGCTCCTGAGGGCCAGCCCTGGAAGCCCAGCCTTCAGATCCTCTCCATAGTTATTTCATGCTCGTTTTCCTAATTTCAGTTTCTAAATCATTCGAATCATCAAAATGAAAACTGCTTGCAGGACGAGTCACATGAGGAGGGGCTGAGGGAGCTGAGGGGCTCAGCCTGCAGAACTTCCAGGGGGAACTTGTGGCTCTGCATGAGGAGGGGACAGCCAGGGGGTCAGGCTCTGCTCCCAGGGAACAGGGACAGGACCAGAGGAAACAGCATCAATTGCACGAGGAGAGATTTAGATTGAATATTATGGAAAACTTTTCCAGTTGAAGGGTGTTGTTACGATTTTCGGGCAGCACAGAAATAACAACATGACTCTCCATGATGATAAAGATGAGAGCAAACTTTATTCTTCTAAATTCTACTTTTATAGAGTAGTTCGGTACAAAGAACGTGATTGGTTATTCAGCATCTACACCTTTTATAAACATTTCTTTCCAGTAAACATGCTGGAAAAACACCACCTGAGGATGGTTTCTCACTTCCCAAGGTTTGTTTGAATTCCTCGTTAAGATTTCCCAGGCTAACATGAGAAAGATGCTCACCTGCCTTTCACACAGACACTGGCAGAGCCTGAAGCCTAAATTCAGACCAATGTCAGGCCCACAGAAGATTATCAAACCCTGGCACCATCCCTGGAAGTGCTCAGAAGAGCTGTGCCAGGGACACTTGAGGACATGGTTTAATGGTGAACGTGGTGGTGCTTGATAATGGTCACACTTCATAATCTTCTCTTATCGCAGCAATTCTGGGATTCCATCATAACGAATTGATTGTTTGCAGGGAAATCTGCATTTTCTGAACAAGCTGGCAAAAAGTCTTTTTTCTCTCTGGCAGAGATTTTGTAGAAGAAAAGCTGGGCAGCAAATACGTGGTGGGGAGATCCCTGGATTTTGCAACCACCTTTGAGGAATCGGGGCCTGCAACTCCAATGTTTTTTATCCTGTCCCCAGGAGTGGACCCACTGAAGGATGTGGAGAAACATGGTAAATAAATCCTGTCTCTAGGCTCACCACAGCATGGCTATTTATCTGCTGCATTATTATCTTAGCACAACATGCCTGTTTCCTTTGGAGGTTTTTTTTCCTCATCTCTTTGTAGATAATGAAGTAATATGTTAAAAATAGATAATTGTGAGAGGATGCGATGGGATTTAGGTTTGGTTTTATTGTTTTTCTTAAAGTTTTTTGGATTTTCATCTTAAGTTTAAATTAAACTGGTCTCTTTCTTTCACTGCCTGGATTCCCAGTGTGGTTCACACTGCAACAATCTCCGAGCTGGGTTTGTGCACAACCTGTAATTTACGTCAGAGATATCTCACATGCTGTCAGATGCTTGTTGCCAAGAAAGGTTGAACCAGAGGACCCTTGAGGTCCCTTCCAACCTGCTCTTCTATGATTTTATGATAACTAAAAATAAGCAACAGCTCCCTGTAACAGATTGCTGCTTTATGGCAAAGTTTCCAGCTTTCCTTCCCATCCCTCCTGAGCTGATTTCCATGTGGATGGTCAGCTGTGGAGCTGTCAGCTGGCTCTAGAGCCAAAGGGCCTTCTGTGAGATGCCTCCTTTGAGAAGGCACTGATGCCCTTGTGCACCAAAGGCTGCCCTTGTACAGAATTTACTCTGGGTCTTGGCTCCACTGTGGAAAAATTCCCATTTTCAGCCTGAGCATCCCTCTGGAGCAGAGGAGTCTGGTACCTTTGGGATTGAACAGGACAAAACATCATCCAGGCTGTCACTGACCAGGGCTGGAGAACAATGACTTGTGCATTCTTTTCCTCTCCACAATGCACCCAAAATACCGTTTGAGTGAGCCTTTACCAACACTGCCAGGAGCAACTGTCTGAGCTGTTAAACTTTGTGCAGCCTCAGCCACAGGCACCTCATTCTGGGGAATTCTTGGGCTTAGCTTTGCATTTCAGGCTCTTTCTGCCCCCCAAACCAGGTGTCATTACTGGAGATTGAAGCGACACCCCCAAAGGAAGCTCCTGTGATGTCCCTGGCTTCCCTTTGGAGCCATGTTGGTGATCCTGTCTCTCCCTGTTATTTCCTTGTATGGGAAATGAAGCACTAAAATCACACCCTGAGTGGTTTAATTGGAATTGTACAGTTGAGCATAGCTGAGCACCTGGGGTTAGCCAGCCAGAAAAGTTACAGCAAGGAAAAGCAAAAAGAGAAGTAATGAAATAAAATCATTGCCACAGAGCAGCTGCACTGGCCTTCCAGCTGCCTCACCAGGGCTGGGCTTGGCTCCTTATTGATATTTTCTCTGTCCTTCATTAGATTTTATTAAAGTGCAAGATAATTCCTGTGAATGGAAGTCAGCTTCCTGCAGATGCTGCCCACCCATGGGACCTTTCCTTGGCGTCATGGGGAGGGCCCTGCAGCAAACACTGAGGGGCTGGGAGGGCTTTGTGCCCTCCCTGAGTGCCCATCCCCTCCCTTCTGCAGCCAGCAAGGAGGGAGCAGGGCTGGCACTGCCAGGGCAGGCTCACTGATATCCCTCTGCAGTGGAAATTACTACTGATATTCATTTATTATTAATTATCTGGCTTGGGGCAGTGCCCTGGCTCTGTGATTTGCCCCTTCGCCTCTCAAGGTGGTGGATCTTAAAGGCAGAGAAGATCAGCAGCTTTCAAAGCTGGCAGCAGCCAGAGATGGTGGGAAAGAGAACTGGAAACTCTAAAATGTGTAGGGAGCTGTGTCCCAGGGGAAGCTGTGGTGAGGCTCAGCAGAGAGCTGGAGTTTGGAGGTTTGTTCTCCTTATGGCCATCTGTTTCCAGTCTTGTACCACGAGATGGTTCCTAAGCCTTGCAAGACAAATCTTTCCCTTGTTTCTCTTTAAAACTTGCCTGCTTTTAGCAGGAATTGGGAATTCAGGGTGCACCATCTGCAGGAAGGCAAACCTACACGCAGAGATAAGTGTGGGCAATCCCCAGGGATGAGTCCTGACTCCCTGGCTGAGCCAAATCCATCCCGGGGATGTTTATGGGGCTATTCTCTCAGGCAGCACAAACTGGGTTTTTCTTCTGAGGAGCACACAGCAGGGAGAGCTGGTTCTGCTGTGAGAGGAGCAGCAGTGTGTGTGCTCTGCTGTGGGCGACAGATCCCAAACCCAGCCAGTAGCACAGAAATTACCTGAGCCACTGGGATGCTCCAGAGAGACCAGGGCAGGCTGAAGGATGATCAGAAACCACGTGAAGGGGCACAAAGAGCTGCCATCCTCCCTCAGAGCAGGGCAGTGAATGCAGGGCTTTGGGGTTCCCTGCCTCTGCCTTCAAGGTCCACTCGAGAAGGGATGGGGCAAATCACAGAGCCAGGGCACTACCCCAAGGCAGGTGATTAATAATAAATGAATCTCAGTTGTTATTTCCACTTCCCAGCACTGCAGAGGGATATCAGTGAGCCCTGGAGAGACATTGGGATCCCAAACCTCCCCTTCCCGTGGGCTTTGTTGACTCCACTGGGGCCTGCCCACAGGAAGGCAAATCCAAAGATGCTCCATGAGAAACCTGGAGGAGTTACTGCTCTCCAGGCCCCAGACACCTGGGAGGCCTTGCTTGAGGAAGCTCACAGGGATTTCATTCCAGCTGCCCTCTCCAAACCAAGCTGCTGCACCCAGCCTGCATTGCAGGGGCTTTTCCCCACCCACTGTGGGTGTTCAAAGCCTGGTTAATCAGCAGGAAAAGATTTTTAATTTCTTATCACTGTAGAATGTAGTTTTACACCAGGTTGCAGGGGAATAATGTTCTTTAAACAAGAAGAACTTCGTAATAAGGTGCCTTTATGTGGATGCTGCACTGTAATTAAAAGGGTTTGGGAGAAGCTGCTGCTGCTTGAGCACTTGGGCAAGGAGTGGGTGAGAGCCAAGAGAATGAGAGCAGGGAACTGATGATGCCTTGGGAAGGCTGAGCTGGAACAGAGACTGGACAGAGCTGGAGAATAAAGCAGAGATTTATCGAAAGGCCTTTAGGACACACCTTGGGCAGGACAAGAGCCTGGCCAGGGCTGCACCCAAGGTGGACCGAAAATGGGCACAAAGTGGTCACAAAATGAACCCAAAATGGCCACAAAATGGACAAAGGGTCATGAGGTCTTTGATAAGTTTTGGTCCATTTGCATTTTGGGGTTTCATTGTCCAATTACAGCTCCAGGTGATGCAGTCCCATCCTTCTTGTTCCTCCCATCAGCCACCCTTGTTTGTGCTTTTGGGCTGAACACTTGTCCCAGCTGTCCTTGGTGTGCAGCAGGAGAAGGATTTGTTTTGTGTCCCTGCTGTGTGCAGAGCTGAGTGACCCTGAGTGTGAGCTCAGAGCTGCACCCCTGGGCAGCACAGGGTCTGAAATCACGAAACTTAAGGCATCTCTGCTATCAGGAGTGTGATATCTCACGTGTGAGGGTTTGGTACGAGGGAGCTCTGGCTGTGCTGGCCCAGCCCTGCCAGGGTGCTGAGCTCCCTCCTTGTTTCCCCCCAGGGAAGAAGCTGGGCTACACCTTCAACCACAGGAACCTGCACAACGTTTCCCTTGGACAAGGCCAAGAGGTGGTGGCTGAACAAGCTCTGGATCTGGCTGCAGAGGAGGGTCACTGGGTCATCCTTCAGGTATGGGGTCAGGGGCCAGTCCTGCCCTTCTCCCAGCTTGGTGTCCCCTCCATGAGGACAGGCTGCCATGACTGCCAGGGGACACGGACACGGTGTCACCTGTGTGTCCCAGGCAGCCCCCTCCCTGTGATCAGGCTCTGTCAGTTTGGGTTTCTCCTGCAGGAGCTGTCTGTGGGGTGTGCAGGGACCTCCGAGAGGAGGTTGTTCTGCACCTCTCATGTCTTTATTTGCTCCATGAATGAAGGAAGAGTGTTGGGTCTCACAGTCTGGAGGTTGTGAGCTTGATCCTCACACAGGGCACTACTTGTTGCATTTTATTTTCTTTTTGCCAGGGTCAGGATTAAACATTCGAGACAGTGTTTCTTGTTCAGACTCAAATGTTTATTGATTCTTATCTATATTACAGTCTCACAAACTGTGAGTTCTACAGCATTTGTAGCTAACAAACTAAAAATGGCCCTTTCTCTCTCTACAAGGCCTTTTAAGGATAAACTGTCCAATTATGAAATGACACCTATATTATTTTTACTTTTAACCCAATAACCAACGACCTGTGGCCCGCAATGTGAATTTTTCTACCCAATTACAAAATACCAGACCCATGAAGAAGAAGGTGAAAAAGGACTTAGCCTAGGCCCTAAAACCTCCATCTTGCTTTATAGATATATTACTATATTCTAAAACCTTAAACTCTGAGTTTTCCACCCTGTGATATCACACACTTCTATTCAAACTCCACACCCACAATCCCAGTGCTGTCACTCAATTTTGGGAGCCTTCTCCACGGCCTCAGGTCAAATGCAGTGTTTGCTTGGGGGTCAGTGCCTGTGAGCACAGAAAGTCTGAAATTCTCAGTGCCCAGGGCTCCAACAGAAGAGCTCTGTTCTGAGAGCCCCTGGATTCATTTTCTGCCCAGAACTCCCCCTGCACCTCAAAGGGCATGGAGGGGCCCCTCAGGGAGGAAACTGCAGTGGGGCTGGCTCCTCTGGGCATCCCAAACCAGGGAAATGCTGCCAGCTCTCATCACCACCCCACAGAATGCCTCAGAGTCTGCTGAGGTGTGCAGGGAGCTCTGTCTCTGTCGAGTGCTCTCTGGAGCCACTCATTTAGTGAGGGTTTGTGTTTGCTGATGTGCACTCGGTGATGTCAGCTCTCATTACAGGTTTTGGGAACCCCTCTGATTTCCTTGATGTGGATTATATAAACTTTTATTATCACTGAATTGTTTGCATAAAATTAGATTAAGACAAAGCTCTGAGTCCTGATGTGAGCCCGCAGGCCTGGTTATGAATTGAAATTAAATATCCCTGATATTTTGATCTTAATTTTTGCCCTTTTTTTTTTCTTTTGTGCAAGCTCTCTTTGAGGTAAACAATGCTGAGCTTCTCTAGAGCTTTTAATATACAGAGGGCTGCAATCCTGGCATCTGCCTTTGGGGTGGTGCAGAAGGGAATACACAGCTTTTTGAGCCATTCAGTAATGCAGAGTGAAAAGTGATTTTCTCCAGTGCTGGTGTGCTGCTGTACAGGATCTGTCAGCAGTGCCAGTCTCCATGTGCTGTTTCAGTGCTCACAGACAAGCACTGGGGGCCTGAAGGGTTTTTATTACATCCATTGCCATCTCTCTGGTGGTCAGAGCAATCAGTGAGAGGTTAGACAGACACTGAAGGCTAAATCAGAAGAAATCCACCCTGGGAGAGTGGGCAGGCCCTGGCACAGGGTGCCCAGAGCAGCTGTGGCTGCCCCTGGATTCCTGGCAGTGCCCAAGGCCAGGCTGGACAGGGCTTGGAGCAGCCTGGGACAGCGGAAGGTGTTCCTGCCATGGCAGGGGTGGCACTGGATGATTTTTAAGATCCCTTCCAATCCAAACTATTCCATGATTTTATGATTCTGTGATTAAATAAGAAGAGCTACATTAATGAGATTTCTCTGACAGAACAGTGTTGATGGTTGGGCTGGCTGGTTCTCCAGGTGTGACCCTCTCTGGTGGCCCAGAGCAGGCTCCCCCTGAGCTGAGAGAGGAGCTCCATCCCGCTGGGTTAGGTCAGGGTGCTCTGCTGCTTGGGGCAGGCTCAGCAGTCCCCCAGTGGCCCTGGGGACAGGATTGCAGGAGCCACTGCTGGGTCAGGGTCACTCAGACACCTGGGCTCACCTCTGGCGTGGTCACAGAGGTGATTGTTGAAAAAACCCAGCTCTACAGAGATGGGGGAGCTGAGAAGGTTTTTAAAGATTTTATTCCAGTATCAATCTCATAGAGGGGTGAGACACAAGAGATGTAAAATCCAACACCATTCTATCAGAAGCCAAATTATTTCTTTGTTACAATACCTTATAAATGTTTTTCAGCCTATCAGCTTTTGCCACACAATGCTGCTGATACTTCTAACACCAATCACCGATTATTTTACCCCACACAGTCCTACTACAATGCATCTTTCACAGTTCTAATTCTCCAAAATCTCTGGTCTGTTTGCAAGGCTGTCATTTGAAACTTGTTTCCAGTTCCATTTCTCTCAACACCTTCTTTATCCCATGGCCTTTCTGTGTCAGCACACCTTATCTCAGAGTTTGCACACAGATGTACAGGACTGTGTGAGCTTTCAGTCAGGCTTTGAGAACCCTCTACAAATCCATTTCTTACAGCTGATAACATTTCATACAAGCAAATATTCCAGTTCTGTGCTGTGCTGAGCTGAGTTTGGAGTAATAGGATGCAGGCAAGAGGGGCTCAACACAGCTCTCAGAGCTCTTTCTGCCTTTGTTTCTAATCCTGAGCAATCAGCACTGAGGGCCCTAGGAGGAGCTGGAGGTGTCTTGGTGGCACCTGGCTCTCTGGGCACGTCCAGCGGGGGTTTGGGGCAGGCAGCTCCAGTTCCAGCATTTGGGAAGTGACACAAAAACAGGGACTGCATTGTCACCCAGACTGGCCAGGCTGCTCAGCTCCAGAGCCTGGGTCTGCACCTCACTTTTTGTTCCCAGCTCCTCCCAGGGGCTGGAGCTCCCTGGAACATGAGGAAGAGCAGCCTGAGGGGCTAAAGGTGTGTCCCTGCATCAACAGGCAAGAACTCCTGGTGTGACAAAACTCCTTGAGGGTCAGCAGACTTCCACAGCATGAAAACACCCCCTGGACAAACTGGGGTGTGGAAGGCTGGACAAAGAACCCTCTGAAGCCTGAAAATTTGACCTTTGGCAAAATCAGCACCCATACTCATCCCAGTGGGAGTCAGTGAGGAGGGGTCCCCACAGAGGATTCTGCCTTCACTGTCAGGGGTGGATCACAGCAATATTTGCCACATGGTTTATCTGGAAAAATCTTTTCTGCAAGGTTTTGGTGAAAAATGCCCTCACAAGCAGTTCCAGCAGTGTTTGTACAAGATCTGGAATGACACAGATGACTCAATTTACAAAAGCGGCACAGGATTTGTGGATCATTGCATTAATAATAAAAGAGAGGACAGAGCAGATCTCAGTGTAATTTTACCCAGATTAATTAAACTCATTATTTGAAGGCTGTATCCCACCCACAGCACAGTTATACCCAGGCTTCTCATTTGTTTTTGAGCAGACACAAAGCAGCTGTTAGCTTTGCTTCTGCATTTTGCCATCCCCTGACCAACAGCTCAGCTCATGTGGAGCAGAGCTTCTCACACAGAGGCTCCCCAGGACAAACACTTGAGGGGCTCATCTGGGTGGCTTTTCCACGTGTGGCTCATTACTGGTCCTTGATTGGGATCAGACATAATGAGAGTCATGTACTTGGAGCACTAACGAGTTGGGGGATTAGGTTTGTGGGAGTTAAAGGGTATGGAGGCAGCTGGGAGGTTTTTATGGGATTACAGGAGCAGGAGCACTGCTGTGCTGGGAAGGGCTGTCCTAGGGCCACTTCCTCTCAGTCCTGTTGCCTCCTGAAAAGGCAAAATAAAGACAAAAGCATCCATGTCTGTCCTGGGAAAAGTTTCTCAGCTTGCTCTGAAAATGAAGATTTTAATAAATTACTCATTTTATGAGAGAGAACAGCAGAAAGCCACCCAATCCTTCTTTTCCATGGGAGGATGATCCCCCTCCCCCTGGCAGAGCCTGACCAGCAGCTCCCTGCCCCTTCAGCACCAGTTTTGTTCCTGTCTGGTGGGCTCAGCTTTGCTGAGCTCTGGTACACGGTGGTGACAGACGAGGCAAGAATGAAGCCCACAGCTAAAATTGTTCTCTACAAATACAAATGGGCCAACTGCAAAATAGGAGCCCCTGAGGCACAAGTGCAGCTCTTTAAAGGAGCCTTTGTTACCTGAGGGCTGCAGGAAGAGCCCAGCTTGAGCCCAGCAGCTGCTCTGTTCCTGTCATTGGCACTGAAGAGCTGAGCTTGATCACTGAGCTCCACAAAAACCCACTTGATAGCAGTTTCAGCCTCTGGGTCTCCTTAACAACAGTTCAGAGGCTTGGAGGGCCTTGAAGCAAGGGGTAGCACTCGTTGGGAAGTGCAGGCAGAGCTCGGTGTGGCTCTGGGGGGCAGGAACAGCTGGGCCCCACACCTGGAGATGCTCTCTGGTGAGGCTCTGTGCAGTGCTGGGGATTGTTCAGCCTTGAGCAGAGATGGTTCCATCACCCTGGATGGTGAGGAGTAAAGACCAGACTTTCCCAGTGGTGTCTGGTGACAGAACAAGGAGCCATGAGGACAACTTGAAATGCAGGAAATTCCATTTAAATGTAAATACAATATTTCCATGTGAATGGTGAAACACTGGATGGAGTTGCTTGTAGAGTTTGTGATGTTTCCATCCCTGGACACATCTGAAAGGCACCTGGGCACGTTCCTGGGCCACTGCACTGCCTGACCTGCTCTGAGCAGAGGGTTGGGACTGGAGGATGCCAGAGGTGTCTCCAGCCTCAGTGGCTCTGTGATCTCTGCTCTCCCATGGCCACTTACCCATGGCTGGGGTTTCTCTGCTGCCTGCAGTGTCCCCTGTGCAGGGGGGAAGGAGCTTTGCACTCAGCTGTGAGTTAGCACAAGCTCTGTCTGCTCTGTTTGCCTTTTGCTGATCCAGTGGCCATCACAGTCACCAAATGGGGTTGATCAGCTTAATAGCAAAGACACAGAGAAATTTGTGTGTGTTTGTTCAGTGCATGTTTGAATGCACTGATGCAGGGAAGAGTTCAGACGTTAGATATTCCCAATTTAATTGTAGTCTTCATCCATTAGCCAAAATGTCACTTCCCTCTCTTTGTGATCGAGTTAATTTAATTCTTGAGCATCTTTCCATTTTTCTAGGTTGCTGCTTCACTGAGTCAGGTTCATGTGTTAAATTGAATACCAGGGAGCTCCTGGAGCAAAACTGTGAGATCCATCACTGTATCATAAATCACGGAATCCCAGGATGGCTGGGGTTGGAAGGAGCTCTGGAGATTGTCTGGCCCAACCCCTCTGCTCCAGCAGGGTCAGCTGGAGCACAGGTCCAGAGGGGCACCAGGATGATCAGAGGGATGGGGCAGCTCTGCTGGGAGGAAAGGCTGGGAGAATTGGGGTTGTTCAGCCAGAGGATTGCTCTGAAGTGAACTTACTGTGGCCTTCCAGTGCCTGAAGGGGCTCCAGGAGAGCTGGAGAGGGACTGGGGACAAGGGATGGAGGGACAGGACAAGAGAATAGGTTTAGATGGGCTATTGGGCAGGAATTGTTCCCTGTGAGGGTGGGCAGGCCCTGGCACAGGGTGCCCAGAGCAGCTGGGGCTGCCCCTGGAAGTATCCAAGGCCAGGCTGGACAGGGCTTGGAGCAGCCTGGGACAGTGGAAGGAGTCTCTGCCCATGGCAAGGAGCTGGAATTGGATGAGTTTTGCGGTCCCTTCCTATCCCAAACCTTTCCATGGTTCTGTGACTCTGTGACACCAATCCCAGGCCAGGCAGCACATCTCTTCCCTTCCCCTGGCCTGGGAACAGCAGTGCCCTTCTCTGTCCCTGTCCCCCAGCGCACACAGTGAGCACCAGGCACTGCTGGCTGTGCAGCCTGGCTGGCACAGGGATGAGAAAACAGGGAATGTTCTCCAGGAGATCTCACCAGAGAACGAGACTTTGTACGAACCAGCAGTTCTCTCAGTTCCAGGAGGTGATTGATGAGGGGGCCTGGAGGAGAGGGGCACTTTCAGACAGGGGCAGGGCCCCCAGTGTCTGCCAGCACAGGGAGGGGAGCGTGTGCTGCTGTGTGTACATGTGGTGCTGTTCCTGATGGTTACCAGGGCAACACTCACGTCTGTGATAGATGTTCTGCCAGGTGCACACACACTGGGGCTTGGCACTGAACTCCCAAAGAAAAGCCCCTGGGGCTCCCACGATCCTGCACAGGCACCCCCTCAGCCTGCAGCACCTGCCCGAGAGGGGAAACGGCACAGAGGAGGGGCTGTGGGACAGGCAGAGTGCAGGGGATGGACAGGGGGAATGGACAGGGGGGATGGACAGGGGGGGTGGTCAGTGTGCAGGGTCAGTGTGCAGGGTCAGTGTGCAGGGTCAGTGTGAAGGGTCAGTGTGGATGGTCAGTGTGGATGGTCAGTGTGCTGGGTCAGTGTGCAGGGTCAGTGTGCAGGGTCAGTGTGGATGGTCAGTGTGGATGGTCAGTGTGCTGGGTCAGTGTGCAGGGTCAGTGTGCTGGGTCAGTGTGCAGGGTCAGTGTGGATGGTCAGTGTGGATGGTCACTGTGGATGGTCAGTGTGCAGGGTCAGTGTGGATGGTCAGTGTGGATGGTCAGTGTGCAGGGTCAGTGTGCAGGGTCAGTGTGGATGGTCAGTGTGGATGGTCAGTGTGGATGGTCAGTGTGCAGGGTCAGTGTGCAGGGTCAGTGTGCAGGGTCAGTGTGCAGGGTCAGTGTGGATGGTCACTGTGGATGGTCAGTGTGCAAGGTCAGTGTGGATGGTCAGTGTGCAGGGTCAGTGTGGATGGTCAGTGTGGATGGTCAGTGTGCAGGGTCAGTGTGGATGGTCAGTGTGCAGGGTCAGTGTGGATGGTCACTGTGGATGGTCAGTGTGCAAGGTCAGTGTGGATGGTCAGTGTGCAAGGTCAGTGTGGATGGTCAGTGTGGATGGTCAGTGTGAATGGTCAGTGTGGATGGTCAGTGTGCAGGGTCAGTGTGCAGGGTCAGTGTGCAGGGTCAGTGTGAAGGGTCAGCGTGCAGGGTCACTGTGGATGGTCAGTGTGCAGGGTCAGTGTGCAGGGTCAGTGTGCAGGGTCAGTGTGCAGGGTCAGTGTGGATGGTCAGTGTGGATGGTCAGTGTGCAGGGTCAGTGTGAAGGGTCAGCGTGCAGGGTCAGTGTGCAGGGGTTTCACATTGCCCACATTGGCTTGTTACTGATAACTGACACATCTCTCAGTTACTCTGACCACGTGTGTTCTTTCAGGTTTTGTTACCTGACTGCTGACAGTTAATTTGCAAAGTTTCTTTCCAACCTGTGAATCCCTTCCGCAGCGTCTCTGTCTGGCCTGGGCAGATATATTCATTTGAATTATGAATTCTTTGTACCAGCACATGTTTGGCTGCATCTATTCCTCTTTTTCATGCCTTCTATCACAAAAGGACAGGATATAAATGCACTCAATTATCACTGGACTGGAAATATTCCCTAAGTTGGCTGTTAGCAGGCAGTGATACCCACAAATAATGATCACTGGTGTCATGTCAACACAAGCAAAAGCAATTATTTTTGAGCCATCTAACACTACAAAAGCAGATGTGGGAAGAAACTACCAATTAGAGATGAAAACACTTAAGGTCAGATATGCAGACTATGATTAAACTGATACTTAATGCATGATTTTTCTTTTGATATTTTGTTGAGCTCTTCCCTTGTTTTATTAAGTCTCTGTGGTGTTGGCACCACTTTGGTTTTCGGTTTCAGTCCACTCCTCTCTGGTTGTTTGACTTGTGTTTGTAGAATGAGTTGCTTGTCTGGACCCTGGGGAAGATCTGATCTCCTGAAGTCCTGAAATCCTGAGTGCATCAGGCCAGCAGTGCTGCAGCAGCACTCAGGTGTAATTGCATTTTGTCCACTGCTCTTCACACGGTCCTTATGTGTGAGAAAACAACCTCAGAACAATCCCTTTGCCCAGGCATCTCCACTCATCTCCCCCTACACCCCAAACTCCATCTCATCCATGCAATGTGAGCACAACCCTAAATCATTTCAGGTGAGGAGACTGAATTCCTGCAGTTCTAAATAAAATACTGTTCCCAGCCATGGCAATTAGATTTGGGGCAACAGAACTGGAGGCAGCAAAGTGTCTGTGGCTTCCCCAAACAACAGTTCTCTTGACTGACATCCCTCAGCCCCTCTCTGAGTGCTGGCCCACCCCTCCAGCAGGTTCAAATCCTGGTAACAGTGACAGCAGCCACCACTCTGTCCAGCCTGAAGCACCTCAGCTTTTCCTTCTCACAATGTTCATCCTCTTCTCCAGTCCCAGCTGGGATCTGTCCATACCTGAAACCTCACAAGAGGCACCTGAGCCCTCCACAGAAAAGGCAGAAGAGGTTTCTGTGTTTCCACAGGGGAGCTCCTGGGGTGCCCCTGTGTGGCTGCAGTCCCTGGACAGCCCCAGCTGCCAGCCCAGCTCCTGCCTGGCACAGCCACAGCCTCGGGGAAGGGCAGGGAAGGTGCAGGGGTGGTGGAACAGGGCAGCAATGGGGTCCCCATCCCTGCAAGCGTTCAAAATCCATGTGGTGTGACACCTGGGGACATGGGTTAATGGTGGGCGTGGTGGTGGTGCTGGGGTGATGGCTGGATTTGGTGATTTTAAAGCTTTTTTCTTTCCCCCAGCATTAATGATTCTGTGTTTCTGTGACTTCCAGCTCTGTGATTCTCTCAACTCCCCAAACACCCTGAAGCAGTAAATTGGCAGTTTAGTTCTGTCACGTGAAAATGCCCTTCCACTTTTCCTGCAGCCTGCTCTTCTCACCCTTCACTCCCTCCCTCCACCCCAGCCTCTGCTCTCTCCAACTGGGCAGGTCCCTGTTGATGGAGTGTCTTCTTTTGTGGGAGCTAAATCCTTTTGGATTTAAGAGGAGTGGGAGCTGGGTGCTGTTCACAAGATGCTGGCCCACCATGGATTTATGGAGCGGTAAAATAACGTTTGCAGCTTTATTCTCTGTTCCTTGGCTGGCGTTTGATTTCTCCTGCATTGTGTAAGCATTGAACTGTTATTTGCAGGAAATAACTGTGAGGACTCTGAGATCTCTTCCCTGAGTGATAATAGTTAATTCTGTACCCATCAGTGTGTGTATCTCTTGCCGGGGCTGTTTTCCTGAGTGCATTACTTTGCATCCATCACCACTGAATTCCTTCTGCAGTGTCATTGCCAGTCACTTAGAATGATGGCATCCTCCTGCAGTTCTTCACCACCAGGCTTTATTTTCAGGACTTGAAATGGCTTTGTCTTATGAGTAATTTTGTCAGCTCACCAATCATTTGCTCTTTCAGATGGTTTTTGATATGGTGAGGAGTTATAACTCCATCAGTAGTCTCCTTACCCCTGTTAGCTGTGTTTTATCTGCTTGGTAGCCTATGAGACCTTTCCTTTTACCTGCAGCAAGACTGGTTTGGGGAAGATAAAAGAGCTGGTATTGATGGAAATCCATGCCTGGGGATACAGAGACCCCATAGAGGCAATTCCTGCTCAGTGCAGGGCCATGCCTGATGCTGGTGTGGGGGGTGCCTGGGGAAATCCCCTCTACAGCCCCCAAAAAGGAGTTCATGGGGTCGAGCTGCTGTGTTTAACCCCAAATGGAAACTGAGCCCCACCTGCTGCTCCCTCATTGCCCAGGGGTGGGATGGGGTAGAATGTGGGGTGAAAAGTGAGAAAACTCACGGGTTGAGATCCAGACAGTTTAACAGGGAAAGCCAAAGCCGGACAGGCAAGGAAGTAAAGTAAGGAATTAATTTCCCATTTCCCTGGGCAGGCAAGGGCTCAGCCATCCCTGGTGACTGGGGAAGGCAAACACCCTCCCTCCCGACATCCCTGCCTTCTCCTGCTCCATGCTGGGCAGCATTCCATAGCCTGGGACACCCCTGGGTCATCCCTGAACATCAGCTGGGACAGCTCCCTGTCCCTCCAGCCTGGTCCTTGGCCGTGTCCACCCTGCCCAGCAGGGACTGACCCCTCCAGTGGCCAGCACTGCTCCAGCCCAGATCAGCCCCAGCCTGGGGCAGCTCCTGGGGCCAACAACAGCAACTCCACCCCAGCCCCACTCACACACCAGTGCAGCCTGTGATAGCCTCAGTTTAGCTCTCTACAATGGGGCAGAACTTTGGGATTGCTGGTTTTTCCTGACTGATGCTGTTGGGGAGTGTCTCCTGTCCTGCTGGAGCCCTGCCAGGCTGGCTGCTGCCTCCTGAGCTGTGCTGCAGATCTTCCACATGTGGGGTCCTCTTGGAGTGAGTCCATCCCAGACACCTCCTGGGATAAATAATCATAAATAAAATATCATTTATTACCTCATCGACTCCTCTAAACAGCTCTGCATCTGCAGCTTCAGCTTAAGAGTCTTTGCAACAATAAAGAGATTGAAGCATCTGTTATATGAGGAGAGGCTGGGGTTGCTTAACCTCCAAAAGCTGGTTTGGTTCAGAGGGGTTTATTTGGTGTGTTTAAATCCCTTCTGGAGGGGGAAGTGCAGAAGAGGGAGTCAAAATCTTCATAGTTGTGCTGAGTGAAAGAGCAAGAAGCAAAGGGTTAAAATTGAGATATGAATTTCCCTTAAACATTAATTTAATTTCATTTCACTACCTTATACTATGTCTTAATTTTTTTATTTTTTTTTTTTTTACTGTGAGTGTGGTTGAACACTGGCACACATTGCCCAGACAGGTTGTGGAGACTTCAGCCTTGCAGATATCCAAAAACCCAACTGGACACAGCTTCAAACCTGCTCTAGCTGATCCTGCCCGGAGCAGGAGGGTGAGATGGAAAATCTCCAGGGACATCTCCAGCCTCAGGGTTTTGGTGATTCCACCAGGCTGTAACAGTGAGAGCCTCCCCAGGCTCTGCAGGGAATATTCCTGCAAATATGGGCTGCTTTGGGCTGGCCTGGCCTTCCGTGGGCGCTCCCTGCAGACCTGGATCATGTTATAGTTTTTAGACTCTCTGGTAGCTTCCTGCTTTCTGGAAAAGGCTTTATTATTAGCTTTTATGGTTTTCAAAAAATTGCGTCTTGTAATACTTTTTGACTTTTCTATGGCTGGATTTTGTTCTCTTTTCTGTTTTTCTCATTTTGACAAAACTTCCACTTTCTGAAGAATGTAATTTTACTCCTAATAATCTCCATTACTCTGCTATTTAACCATGAGAGCTCCTTCCTGGCCCCATTTATAGGAGATATATATTTATTCTCAGCCTCTAATATGGCTCCTTTATGTAATTTCTTTGCCACCTCCAAGCAGTTTATCTTTCTGGCAGCTGCTTTTAATTTAGGTTTAGCAAGTTCCATGTCCTTTCTCGGGGTGGGATAAATCACCATCCCAAGTGCCTGTGGACACAGCCAGGTTGGATTGCACACCTGCCTTTAAAACAAGGGTTGTTCAGCCCACAAATCCCATTCCCAATATAACAAAAAGCTGTTTTCTTGCCTGGAAACTGTAATGCTGTATAGGACTCCAGGGGGAAAACAGGCTTGGCTTCATCCATTTCACCATCTCCACACGATTCTGCCTAATCTTCTGAGGGATGTGTCCAGCTAGTTGCATGAATAAATAAATCCTTTGTGTTAAAGGACTTTGTGAAATCACCTGCTTGACTTGTTTGCCTAGGAACTGCTATAGAGGGTCCTCACTGTAATTCTGATAAAAATGAACAAATGTTTTTATTTGAGCTTGGTGGGGCTGGGGGGAGGAATAACAACTCTACTCCCCAGGATTAACAACTTTACTCTCCAGGAATAACAACTTTACTCCCCAGGAATAACAGTTTTTCTCCCCAGGAATAACAGTTTACTCCTCAGGAGTAACCTCAGCTGGTGTTGCTGAAATGAGGAGAATTCCAACACTGAGAGCCCAACCAGCCCAGCTGTGACTTGCTGCTCTGCTGCTGATTAATACTATTTTGAATTTTCAAATGCTCTTGATGCACGTGGATCTTTGGGGCTGGGAGACGCACACAGGCACTCCTGGGACAAGTCCCAGATTCCAGAGGGCATCCATCAGTGGGATGGACTTGGCGCCTGCTCAGCACAAGTAAATAATTCTAGTGGGCACTCAAACCACTACATTAATTGGTGCCGTGACCTGGATACAGAAATTGGTGAACTGAAACCACTACAGGGTGTAATGAGGGGACTGACCAAGCCTTGTCCCTCTGTCCCTGCCAGAACATCCACCTGGTGGCCAAGTGGCTGAGCTGTCTGGAGAAGAAGCTGGAGCAGCTCGCTGAGGGCAGCCACCAGGATTTCCGCGTGTTTGTCAGTGCGGAGCCGGCGCCGTGCCCGGAGAGCCACATCATTCCCCAGGGCATCCTGGAAAACTCCATCAAAATCACCAGCGAGGCCCCCACCGGCATGCACGCCAACCTGCACAAGGCCCTGGACAACTTCAGCCAGGTAGGAGCATGGCTGGGCACAGGGTGGGTCTGCTGGAGGGGCTGGAGCCCCTGGGGAGCAGGATGGGCGTCGCCTCCCCAGTCCCTGTCGGGATTTTAAGAGAAATGTGACCACTGGGAGAAGTCTTAAAACACGATTTATTGCCTCAGGCTCAAGGAGGGTGAGAACGTGTTCACCTCATTCACCAGGAGTTCATGGTCAGTGGTCCCAAGATCACAGGCTACAAGGGGTTTTAAAGGTTAATTAGCCAATAATCTGCTGCCACACATGTTGTTTTAACTTTCACACCAATGGCTAATTAAACTGTATCACACGTCCTGCTGCAATGCGGACAATTTTATCCAATCCTAGTGACACACAATCCTACAGAACTACACCTTAAAACTTCTTATTACCTTTATGACTACTTCTACATCTTAAACTTTAAACTCTAAAACTTTCCACTACCTAGCTTAATATGTCTCTGCTTAAACTACAAACCCACATTCTCACTTAAGGTCTCTAAGTTTGGAAGCCTTTTCCAAGGTCTCAGGTCAAATCCTGTATTCTCTGCTGTATTTGGGCCTGCATGCACAAGGTTCTGGGAATTTTCTGTGCCTGGAAATCCCACAAGTTCCCTTGCATCATGGAGCCTCTGTGTCTAGCACCCCCTCTGCTGTTCCCCACAAGCAGGGCACAGATCTCTTTACAAGCACTGATTTTCCCAAGAAAGGGTTCAGGTCATCCTGAGAAGCCTCTTTCCTGCTGCAGGGCACAGGGCACCAGAGTTCTGACCAGTTTAATCCTTTTGTGTGATCACAGAATCACACAGAATCACGGAATTAACCAGGCTGGAAAAGACCTTTGAGATCATCAAGTCCAACCTAGAACCTAACCTAACACCTCCTCATCAACTAAACCATGGGACTAAGTGCTACATGCAGTCTTTTTTTAAACACGTCCACAGTGACTCCAGCACCTCAGAAAGGCTCTTTCAGTACAGAATCAAACTTCTGACTGCAGCATCCAGAGACTTGGCCATGTTTCAGTTCATTTCTCTTTCTGCGTCACTCCGTTTTGGCTGCTGAGTGACAGCTGCCCTCTAACCCCCACAGCCATGGGAGGTGAGCAGGTTAAACCTCACTTTTCTGCTGCTGTTTAACCGGGGTTAGAGGTTCAGAGCTGCTGATCTGCTCACATCCCACATCCCTCTCCAGAGCAGCACACGGAGATTGGTGTTGTGTGCCCAAAGGCCATTCAGCTCAAGACCTTGCTGACATCAGGAGTGTTGCAAATCAGAGCTGGAAGCTGCCTGCAGGCAGGAGTTGCTTTGCCACAATCTAAATTAGGCCATGTGAGAGTGGCTGGCCCAAAAGAACAGCCCATGGCGGGGTGCTCGTTGTGTTTATTGCTCAAAAACCCTCCTGTCACAGCAGGCACTGACCCCTGTCCCTCCTGTGCAGGGGTGTGGGGAAGTGATGAAAATACTCCTGGTGCCCCAGAGGGTGTGGATCAGTGTCAGAGGGGCTGTAAAGCCGTGGTTGAATGAGCTCTGCTCTCACCATGGGACAGGAGCAGGATCCCATCCCGGCAGGGCTCCCTGGGAACAGCCATGGGCCCCAGGGCAGGATGGAGCCAGGGGGGCTCAGCCGTGACCCCCTTTGCCTCATGACACAAGGGCTGAGCACTCGTGTTCCTGCAGATTCCTGTCCTAGGGACACTGAGTGCCATGTCCTGCCAGCCTGACACTCCCTCAACCCTGCCCGTGCCTTGGCACACCCAACCCTCACAGCAGGAGCCCAGCAGAAGGCTCTGAAGGTGCTCTCAGCCCTCAAATTGCCCTTTAGGATCACGGATGCTAACATTATTCCAGCCTCTCCCTCCAGCCCATGCTGTGCTGGGTTGTTTTCTCTTGTGAGAAATCTCTGCTTGGCTTTGGTGAAGTCCCACCTGCAGTGCTGAGTCCCACTCTGGGGCCCCAAACATGGCTGGAACAAGTCCAGAGGAGGTCACTGAGCTGGTCAAGGGGGCTGGGGCACCTCTGCTGAGGAGAGAGGGAGAGAGAGCTGGGGTTGTTCAGCTGGAGAAGACTCAAGGGAGACCTTCCAGTACCTTAAGAGACTCCAAGATAGCTGGAGAGGGACTTTGGACAAAATCCTGGAGGGACAGAACAAGGGGAATGGTTTCAAATTGAAGAAGGGTAGATCTACATTGGATATTGGGAAGAAATTCCTCCCTCTGAGGGTGCAGAGGCCCTGGCACAGGGTGCCCAGAGCAGCTGTGGCTGCCCCTGGATCCCTGGCAGTGCCCAAGGCCAGGCTGGATGGGGCTTAGAGCAGCCTGGGACAGTGGAAGGTGTCCCTGCCATGGCAGGGGTGGCACTGGATGGGCTTTAATGTCCCTTCCAACCCAAACCCTTCTGTGATTCTCTCCATAAAACTTCTTGTCATTTGGGATGGGGCAAGAGCAGCCCCAAACAATTGTGGACCCCAGGCCCTGGGTCTGTGGGCAGCTCACAGCTGATTTTGCACACAGATGTTGGCGTGGAGAGAATCCCAAGAGCAGGGGGGAACATTGTTGAGCAGGTGTGGGGGAGGCACCATGCAAGGATTAATGCCAGTGGTCAGGGAAGATTATTCCGTTCTTATCTACTGTCATTCATCATCCTGAACTCCACAAAATGCCCTGGAGAACAGGGGAGGGGAGAACCTTCACCCCAGGTAACATTTTCATCCTGCCTCTGCTCGTTTCAATCAATAGTAATTAGCATTTTTTAAATTGCTGGAGGATTATTAAACATTTCTTATCAGAAATCCTGAAGCGAGTGGGTGGGGTCCCTTTTACACCTCATTTCCCTGCTTTATACAGAAGAGATGTTCAAATTTAGCTTTCAGCTGAAGGCTACAAAGAAGGCCCTTTATTCTGTGCAGGGGATATTGTTCTGCTTTGTAGCTGAAGAAGAATTGACAACTGAAGAGAGGCCGAATGAGAGTGAACTGGGTTGTTCTGGGGACGTTTCCTAAAATGAGAAAGGTGTTCTGCAGGTATTTGAAGCAGTTCTTCATCACAATGCAGATAAAGGGAGCTTAGAGTGCTGCTTAATCCAGGGGAAAACAGGTTTTGGGATGTTGATTATCACATGCACTTGGTCAATGTCTTGCACCCTTTAGAGCGATGGATTCCCCCTTTTCTGCACAGACCCTGAGCTCTGTTGTGCTCTCAGAGGATTAAAGGTCTAACACGGCATGTTTTAAAGATAAAGGTTGAACGGGGCTTGGAGCAACCTGGGATAGTGGAAAGTGTCCCTGCCCATGGCAGAATGCTGGAAAAACATGGACTTTAAGGTCCCTTCCCACAGATAATTCTGTGATTCTGTGGCTCCTTCCCCATCTTTTGGTGAGGCATGTTGAACACATGAGGGTTGGAGTGCTGAGTGGGTGCACGTGTCCTTCCTTCCCTGTGTGTGCACCTGTGCAAAGCCATTCCGAGCTGGGAACAGGAAATATTCATTCAGGGAGAATCTGCTGGAGTTTGCCAATAAATCTGCAATGCAAAGCCACTGACTTTGAAAACTGGCACCTGTGTGTGTGTGATGCAAAAATGAACTGGAGGACAATTTGATCAGCCTCTTGTCCCAGGTAAAAATGGGGCAATGACAACAAACGTCAGCAGGGGAGGTTCAGGTTGGATGTTGGGAAGAATTTCCAAACTGGAAGGTTGGTTAAGCTCTGGAACAGGCTGCCCAGGGAAGTGGTGGAGACACATCCCTGTAATTGCTCAAAAAAGACGGTTCACAATTAACTGGGCATGGGGTATTAGGTTGAAGGTTGAACTTGATGATTTGGGGCTGTTTCCCAGCCTTGGCCTCTGATTCTGTGATTCGCCCCTGTCCAAATTCCGGTGTGTTTGGGTTCCCTGGGAGTCACTGAGGCTGAGGGCAGCTGTCCTATGTTGCAGGACACCCTGGAGATGTGCAGCCAGGAGAAGGAGTTCAGGAGCATCCTCTTTGCCCTCTGCTATTTCCATGCCGTGGTGGCGGAGCGGCGCAAGTTCGGCCCCCAGGGCTGGAACCGCCCGTACCCCTTCAGCACCGGGGACCTCACCATCTCTGTCAACGTGCTCTACAACTACCTGGAGGCCAGCTCAAAGGTGGGGACACCACAGGGGGGCTGTTGGGGGCTTTGAGCCACCAGGGTGGCCTGAAGCTGCCCGGAAATGCCATTTCTTTGGGTTTAGAACTTCACAGTTCGGGGCGCTTTTGGGAGGAGATGGGAAACCTCAGTACCACTCGCTCAGTGGGGAGCTGCACTGTGCTGTGCTCCAGCTTTCCTGGGGCAGGGTTTAGCTGCTACCTGATGTTGTTTGCTGAGGTGGGACCCCTGAGGGTGCAGGGCAGTGCCTGGGCTCAGCCCACCCTGCTCCACTCCCAGGTCCCCTATGATGACCTGCGCTACCTGGTGGGTGAGATCATGTACGGAGGTCACATCACGGATGACTGGGACAGGCGGCTCTGCAAAACCTACCTGGAAGAGTTTATTAAGCCAGAAATGCTGGAGGGAGAGCTCTGCCTTGCTCCTGGCTTTCCCCTCCCAGGGATCATGGATTACAATGGCTATCACCAGGTAAGCTCTTTGTTTGCTGGCATTATTTATATGTGTAGATAGAATGTCTTCCGTAACTGCCCCATAATCTGCCTTTGGAGGCAGGAACAGGGCTGCAGTGTTCCTGCACTCTTCCTCTTATTTCCCATTATGCTCTGTTCCTGTGGATGTTTCAGCATTCCCCTGGATGAACCAAGTCTAATGGTAATTTGCTACTTCATCATGGGCTCATTCTGTTCATGCATGAATAGAGCAACTGTATTGGTCCTTGAGACTTAAGTGGGGCTCCTGGAAAATTACATCCACATACTGTTTGCTAAAATGGCCCTTTCAAGCTCCTTTTATCATCAGTTTTGATGAGAATCACTGAAGGGTCTTGTTGATCTACTTACTGATCTCATCTGTTCTTTGTACACAAATGCAGTAGCAGAGAGAGGCACATCAGGCTGATTTTGTTCATAAAACTTAACTACTGGAAGCTCAATTCCCACAAGAGATTTCAGGATGCTGATGCTGAAATGCACAGCAGATAATTGCTAGAGAAGGTCCAGCCTGAGACACGGAGCCAAACCAAACTCCAGCAATTACAGAATTTTCCCAGCAGGAGCAGAAGCAGCTCTGTAAACATTTGTACTCTCCTTCCTCCATCACTTCCCCGGAGTTTCAACCACAGGCAGAGCTGGGTCAGCCCGGGCTGACCTACTGGGGGGATGATTCCAGCACTGAAACTCTGCAGGCAAAGCGCCCTGAGCTGTTCCTAACTGCTCCTGAATGTCTCTGTGCAGTACATAGACGATGCCCTGCCTCCAGAGTCTCCCTACCTGTACGGCCTCCACCCCAACGCCGAGATCGGGTTCCTCACGCAGTGCTCGGAGCGGCTCCTGCGCACCGTGCTGGAGCTGCAGCCCCGGGACTGCAGCACGGGACAAGGAGCAGTGGGGACCCAGGAGGAGATGGTGAGAGTGCTCAGGGGGAGTGGGGACCCAGGAGGAGATGGTGAGAGTGCTCAGGGGGAGTGGGGACCCAGGAGGAGATGGTGAGTGCAGAGGAGGAGTGGGGACTCTGGAGGAGATGGTGAGTGCAGAGGAGGAGTGGGGACTCTGGAGGAGATGGTGAGTGCAGAGGAGGAGTGGGGACTCTGGAGGAGATGGTGAGTGCAGAGGAGGAGTGGGGACTCTGGAGGAGATGGTGAGAGTGCTCAGGGGGAGTGGGGACCCAGGAGGAGATGGTGAGTGCAGAGGAGGAGTGGGTACTCTGGAGGAGATGGTGAGTGCAGAGGAGGAGTGGGGACTCTGGAGGAGATGGTGAGAGTGCTCAGGGGGAGTGGGGACCCAGGAGGAGATGGTGAGTGCAGAGGAGGAGTGGGGACTCTGGAGGAGATGGTGAGTGCAGAGGAGGAGTGGGGACTCTGGAGGAGATGGTGAGTGCAGAGGAGGAGTGGGGACTCTGGAGGAGATGGTGAGAGTGCTCAGGGGGAGTGGGGACCCAGGAGGAGATGGTGAGTGCAGAGGAGGAGTGGGGACTCTGGAGGAGATGGTGAGTGCAGAGGAGGAGTGGGGACTCTGGAGGAGATGGTGAGTGCAGAGGAGGAGTGGGGACTCTGGAGGAGATGGTGAGAGTGCTCAGGAGCAGCTGCTGAGGTTTGATGCCTGTCTCATCCATCAGTCCTGCCTAGCTCAGGCTTGTCCTTTGTTCTGTGTTCTGCCTTTGCCTGCCTAAAGCCTGGTTTTATGCAGAACGTCTCCCTGGTGGGATGTAACTGAGTGTTGGCAGTAACAGGACAGTGCCTCTTAATTACCCCATGCACTGCAGAGCCTTCGTTATCATTCTCTGGAGGTGCTGCAAATAAACCTTCCCTGGGCAGCAGTCCCTGTGCACCCCCTGTGACTGGCATAGCAAGTCAGTGCCACCCAGAGCTCAGCCCTCCTCTTGCTGCTGCCACCGTGTCCCCTCAGCTCCCAAGGGACTTGTAATTCCTTATTTCCAGCTGAACTCCTTTGCTGCGCCTGTGTCCTGGGCTGATCTCAGCCCTCCCTGTGGAAACTCACAGCTCATTAAAATGTGGCCCAAACATCCCTGACAAGATCTGGAATCAGCCAGCACACGCTCAGGTTTTCACTCCTGCAGTCCTAAGGTGCCAGCTCTGTGTTTGAAGATTTGCAATTTAATGAATGGCTAATGGGCAGCTCATATAAAGCTATGGTTTCACACGAGCTTCCTTTAGTTTGGTGTGAAGCTGGGGACTGACTGCCTTCCCCTGAGGAGCTCCTAAAAGTGCCCAGCATGGTCAATTTTCAGTTCATACTCGAAATCTGAGGTGAGAGGAATAATCCAGAGGTAGCAAAGCCAAACAAGATGTTCAGAGATAGCAAATGTTAGTGCTTCTTCTCCCCTCCCACTCCTTTTGTTACTGAAAGGCAAATAAACTCCTCAGCCAGAGAAGGAAAATGATCAGTGAGTGTCCCAGCAGTGGTGTCACAGGTCATGGCCACCCTGCAAACTCCTGGTGACAGTCAAGAGGGCTCCCACAGGAGCACAGAAGTGCTCATGGCTCTGTCTGGGAATAAAATCTGCCAGAGAGCAAGCAGAGTGTGACCTTAGTGCCCTGCACTGTGCCTGGGGACTCGCTCCCACAGCTCATTCCCTTCCTGAAGTGATCTCTGTCATTATCCAAGCTGTCCCTTCCACTTGGTCTTTGCATGGGAGTGAGCAAAGCCTTGTCTCCACTCCTCCACTGAAGGATATCCAGCCCCTGCTTCGGCTGAGGTGGTTTTAGGGAGCTTCCAGGGAAAATGTGAGCCTGTCATTTTCCCGAGGCTCTGACAAGTCCAGTTCCTCCCACAGATTTCTGAGGTCACATTGCAGCAAACGAGCTGTAATTGCTGTGAAGGAATCAGAGCCAAAGGGACTTGCAGGGGGATTTCAAATGAGCAGATATTTCTGTACTGCCCCCGAGGTGCAGCCAAGGAGCTTTTCCAGCTTTAGCCACCTGTGTGGCTGCACTAACAGCCCACACACCGTCACTGCTGACGGGAGCCCAGGGCTGGGAAGAGCAGCAACAGGAGGCAATTGGAGTACAGAGCCCAAAATACAAATTTTGCTGGCCCTGGCTGTAAAATTACCCTGCCCTGGCTGGCCCTGGCCCTGCATGCCAGGTTTGGCCCTTGGGATTATAGAATTTTAACTGTATTATGTGTGCCCCAAAAGGACCCCAGCAAGCAGAAGTTTTGCTCAGGTTTCAGCTCAGAAGTAAAACAAAGCTTTCAGTGAGACCTTCCACAGTAAACCTGGGAAATGCAGCTGATCCCATGGGCAGCAGGGGCTTCATGCCTCATTGTCAGAAAGGGGTTTGGCTGTTTAATTTAATTTTTTAGACACTACAAAGATCCTCTTGCATTGGAGCTTTCCCTGTTTAGTACTTACTGAAGAAGCTGTGCTGGTGACCAGAAAATAATTTTGTTTTGTTATGCTTTTTTTCCACTGCTCCATTAGACCAGAATGCCAAATTCAGCTTAAAATTCAATTTTATATAATCACTTCTCTCCGTCAATGCACCAGAGAAAACCAGCTCATAAGCTGCGTTGTCCTGAGGCTCAGCTGAGGCTCCAGCCACATCCATCTCCTTGTGAATGTGACCTCAGGAGAAATAAGAGAGCCAAGAAGAGAGGAGGCTGCCTCATGTCACAGGGACATTTTAAAACCATCATTTTGCAAGCTGCTCATCTGACATTAACTTGTGTCAGCATTTGGATTTTAATAGGATGGGGCAAGCTTTTTGAAAGGTGCCCATGGCTGACAGGGCTGGTTTTGGAGACACTGACGGGGCAGAGGGGGTTCTCCCAGCTCAGGCAGCTGTGAGCCTGGGGCTCACCCAGCATCCCCCCTTCCCCCCTTTGGCACAGGTGCAAGCCCTGCTGGAAGAGATGCTGGAGAAGCTCACGGAGGAGTTCAACATGGCAGAGCTGCTGGCCAGGGTGGAGGAGAGGACACCCTATGCCGTGGTGGCCCTGCAGGAGTGCGAGCGCATGAACGTCCTCACGGCCGAGATCCGGCGCTCGCTGGCCGAGCTGGAGCTGGGCCTGAAGGTACTGCTGCCTTGGGGTGCCTGCCTGGAGCTGGACAGAGTGTCCTGGTTTAGGGCAAATTTGGGAGAAGACCTCCGAATGGTTCCCTCCAGAATAGCAAATTCAAGTGGCCCCTCCCTCAGCTGGTTCCGGGAAAATATTTCCTTGGAGAATGTTTAACAAACAAAGTATCTACAAGCATAAAAAATGAATAATATGAAACAACAAAACCTCTCGATGTCCAAAGAGATGGCAGATGGAGACAGTCCTTGCTGTAGGTGTGGCTCAACTCGGTCAGTCTCTTATCAGTCCCTCAGGTGCTGGAAATGTCATCCTGGGCCCCAGTGGGCTGCAGGTGTGAGCTCCTGGTGCTGTTCTGGGATTTCAGGCTAGAACAGGTTTAAACAGTCCTAAGAAAAAGGAAAAGAAAAAAAAATAGTCCAGGAAACTTCTCTGCCTCAGCCAGCTAAAACTAACTAAAGGCACAGGAGGTCTCTGTCCCGCTGTCTTGTCCATGCTGCAGACAGCACAGTCCAGGAGCAGAATGCAGAGGAGTCAGAGCAGTTTCTGAAAACAAACCACACACTTCTTCTCCCTGCTTCACTCTTGGAACCAGTCTGAAAGGTGTAGAATACAACATCCAGCACAAACAGAACAGACAGCTGGGGACACAAGCATCATAAAGTCACCCCAGGACACAGAGTTAGACAATAAAGTGGATGTTTACTGAAGGTCTTCAATAGATGCACCTTGGGCAGCCAAAAGCCTCCCAGAGGCTACACCCAAGTTGGACAATGGTCACAGGTTTTTCAGACAGAAATAAGTTTGGTCTATTTGTATATCAGGGGTTAATTGTCCAATTACAGCTTTGGGTAATGAAGTAATTTATCTCGAGTTGCTCAACCCCAATTCACTTTTGTTTATAGTTTTCAGGGCCTGAGGCTGCGGTGTGTCCTTGTATAACAGGGGCAGAGGGATTGTTCTGTCTGACCAAAATGGGAAGAGTTAACTGCACATCATACTGAGTTAAGAGCTATGCACCAATGCACTGCAGGATTTAAAAAATACAAAAGCTAAAATCTTAAGGCATCATTGGCAGGAGAGCTGGCAAATCCTTCAGGATGCTGCTCGGGGAGTAACAGGGGTCACAGGGAAGAATTTGCTGCTGGCTGCAAAGGCAGCCTGGCTCCACAGGGCTCGCAGAGGGATTTGCAGTGGCACTGTGTCCCCAGGCACACACAGCAGGGCTTGGTATTTGGGAACAGGGGACAAGTACTTTTGGCCACCCCAGACTGTGCCACAGCAACAGCAGTTCGCTCACAAATTGAGACATGGCCTACTTAAAGGTGAGCCAAAAATCACACCTTTTCATAAAATGCCCATGAGCAGGAGGAGCTTGGAGCAAAGTGTCTCAGAGGCACAGGCTGAGCTGAAATCAAAGATTGGTTTTGTGTGAAGGCACAAAATGTCCAGAACTGTAAGAGAAAAAGACTAAAATCACAAGGGTTTTGGGAGAGATGCCACTGCCCTTGCTGGGTGTGAGCTAGGCAGTTCCATGGGGCTCCTCTGCAGCTGCTTCCCCATCCTGGTGTTCAAGGAGACTCTGCCCCAGGAGGGGCATGTCTGTGTCCCCTGGGGGGTGGCTTTGCCACACCAGTTAGAATGCAGATTTCTGGGTCCAGTGGGGTGTGAGAGGGGCTGTGATTGATGCTGTATCCACTGGTAGAAGTCACCTCCTGCAACCCCCCAGGCACTCAGTGGGACAAAATATAAAAGGCTCTGACTGCTCCTTAGGGGATGAACCAGAAAATTCTCAAAACCTTGTGCCTACAGGCCCAGACTTAGAAATGAGTGCAGGGTTCAGTCTGAGACCTTGGAAAAGGCTTCCAGATTTAGAGACTAAAAGCAAGATTGTGGATTTGTATTTAGGTAGAAACATGTTAATCTGAGTAGTGGAGAGGTTTAGGGTTTAAAGTTTAAGATTTAGAAGTAGTTACCAAAGTAGTAAGAAGTTTTCAGGTGTAGTTTCATAAGTTTGTGTGTTGTTATATGATAGGTTACAAAAGTCTTCACTGCAGCAAAAATGTGTAAAACAAAATAATGAACTATTGGGTTAAAGACATAAACATTCTTTGTGGCACTAGTTTATTGGGTAATAAGTCTTTAAAACTCATTGTAACTTGAGATCTTGTGACCTCTGACTTATGGAGTGAAGATATTCTCACCCCTCATGAGGCTGTAGAAGGTAAGAGCAATAAATTGTGCTTTAACCCATCTCTCACTGCTCCCATCCCTCTCGCACAATCCCCATAGCCCTGAGATGGAATCACATCTCAAACCTCACCCAGGAGCAGCTTGGAAAAGGAACCTTCAGCTGCCACCCTGCACGAGGGGCAGGATTGGCTGGGGATTTAGGCACGGAGCTGCTCCCAAGTCCCAGCTGCACCCTGGAGCCAGCAGCTGTGGATGTGCGAGCGCTGCATTTGCTGCTGTGCTCGTTAAGGGAGAGATGTCCTGGGCACTCGTGGTGGGTCAGTGTGGGATAGGATTCTGTGTGAACCCAGCATGTTATCAGCCCCAAAAAGGTGTATCAAGCTCCCAGGGTGGCCAGCAGCCTCTCAGAAATGGCTTAAGAGTAATTAGAAAGATGGCCGATTGGGGGTGTTTGGAAAAGCAAAAAGGTTTTAATTAAAGTGAAAATAACAAACTATATGGAATAAAAGAGTAAAAGCCTTGCACAGTGCAGGGAGGTCCCCTGCACCTGCTAAGACATCCCCAAAAAGCTCCAAGAATCTCTGTGCTCTCTCTTAAGTATACAATGAGCTAGGAGGGGGTTTTGGCTTGCTGCCCAATAGAAAATAGCTACATTTCTCGAGGAAGAGCTCAAGGGTCCAAAGGGGTGCCTTTGTCCTGGCACTGGGCCAGTTATGATGAGAAGAGCATGGAAGTTTCTGGTTCTTTTTCTTATAAGTGAAATAAAGAATGAAACCCAAATCTTTTCCTAATATGGAAACACCTGCTAAGGTGTGAGGGTGCACTGCCACAAGTGTGTACAGCCTATTTTGAAAGAAGCTGATATTTATGTAGTCAATTATCATAAATAGATTTCACTTATTTTCTAGCATAAGGCAGTGGAATTGAAAATTCCGTTTCCTGAGACAGGTAAACAGAAGTGATTTAATGTTTCAATCCCAGAGCCCCAAACAAGATATAATTGTGGCTTGGACAATGTATGGCAATTAGATTTAATGTGGGGAAGAATGTGCTGTTTAATATTGGTAGGGGAACGAGGGGATGCATGGGCTTAAATAAACCACAAACGAAATTAACCGCAGGAATCTGTAACTCAGAGTGCAGACCTCTCCCCAAACCTTGCCACAAATCACAGGGGAGGAGATGGGATCTGCAGAAAGGCTCCTGAGAGGGCTGCAGCAGCCTCAGTCCCTGAGCTGGGATTCAGAGACACCCTGGGGCTGGGCCTGGAGGAGAGCTGCAGAGCAGAGGAGCAGCAGCATTTGGCCTTTCTTCACGTGGTGTTTGCTGCAGAGGCACATCTGAAGGGTCTGAGAGGCCATCAGAGGGCAATCCACAGAACCATGGGGTCCTTAAGGCTGGGAAAGGCCTTTGAGGTCAGTGTGTTCCACCCTCACCCCAGCAGCACCACCGTGCTCACGCCAAACCACAGCCTCAGGTCCCACACCCAAATGGGTTTTCGGGCACTTCCAGGGTACTTTGGCTCAGTTGGTGCTGACACCACCACGGTTGTGGGTTCAACCCCTGGACAGGCCATTTACTTAGAGGTTGGACTCGATGATCCTTGAGGGCCCTTCCAGCTCAGAGTATTCTGTCAGCCTGTGGCTGGTGACTCCACCACTGCTCTGGACAGCCTCTCCCAGTGCTTTGCAGTGCCTGGACAAAGCTTTCCTGATCTCCAAACCAGTTCTGTCCTGGCACACCTTGAGCCCAGTTCTTGTGTCTGCAGCCAAAGGCCACCTGAGGGTCCCTGCAGAGCTGAATTAGACCTTAGGACCCAAAACCCTGCTGAGCATCCCTCACGTCACCTCCCACACCTTGGGGACCACGGAACAGCCAGAGGGGGCTGATGGCTCTTCCTGACGCTGCCCTGGCTTGACTTCTGGGCCTTACACTGGAGAAATCCTGCTTTAATTGCCCTTCCTGACAATTAAAGAGCTGTTAAGGCTGGTTCATCTCTGGGGCTGGGGGCCTGCACTGACAGCACTCATAGGAGGAGAGTTTACAGGCCAGGCCCCACAGAGCTCAGCAGAGAATAAATCAAGCCCAGAGAAAACAAGGCTTATTGTTTTTAACTGACTGAAGGATCTGCCAAAAGAAGGCGATTTAGAAATGTCACGCCTAATTTGAATTTTTGAATAATTCATGGTGTCGTCCTAGCGGAAAGTGATTGTTTGGTCCAAAAATAGGAGACATCCCATTAGGAGGAAGAGAAATTGCAATAGACTGGTAGCCATCAGAAATAACTGGCATGTTGCATTTCAAAGCCCTTTGTTCTGGCTGGCTTGGGTGGAACCAGAGGCTGGGCTGAAGCACTTGCATGTTAATGTTGTTCCAGCCTCATTTTTTGCAGGCAGATCCTCTAGTTTGCAATCTGGGTGAAGGATGAGCCTCCAAAATGAGGATAATATATATTGTAAAATAACAAAGACCACATTTTGATCACCAAGCTGGGTATCAAGTGAAAATAACCTGAACTGAGGAGATAGTTTGTGCCTATAGTGTGCTCATCTTGAGGGAATGGCTGCAGGCTGATTAGGATTTCCTTCGAGGGTGTCTTTAAATGAAAATTATTCCCAGCATTTCGGAAAAAAAATTAAAAAGTAACTTGAATAATTTCTGATGCACTTTAGTATTCAGGATCTGAAATGCAAATTTATGCATAATTGTGTTTGGACAACTCTATGAGATTGCTGCTGTAGATGCTTTGAACCCTCACAGGAGACTCAAAGCATGCTTGAATGCGCAGGCTTTAAAAATTGCTTTTCTCAAGCCTTGCTGAGAATTACATTGGCTAATTCATTTGTTTCCTGAAAGTAAAACTAGGCATGATATATGATCAAGGGGGGCTTGTCTTTAAATCAATTTGGCTGCTTGCACACATTCTGCCATGTTCTTAGCCATGTCAAAACACTTCCAGGAGCACAAAATCCTGTTTCAGAGTCCCGCTGTGGCCAGGGCAGGACTCTTTGTTCTTCCTGCATGGTGTTGCCATGGCTTTAGCCCAGCCCACTGATAGTTCCTCTTTGTGTCCAGTTTCTCCTGAGGATGGAGATCACAATGGAGATTTCGGGAGGTTGTTCCTCATATTTTAGTGTTAATTGCAAGTGCTGCTTCTTGCTGTTATAAATGCCAATCCAATATTCCAATTGAAAATATGATTTGGTTTATTAAAAATCAAATTACAGAATTTTGATAAAACCCACAAGCAGAGTTACAGTGACGATAATCTGGGAATCATCAAAGGGTGAACCGGAAAGCAGCCTCTATCGCACTGCAGTCCCCCAGTGTTCACAAATTGGTCCCGTTTGGGGTCCAGGTTTTATACATTTTATTTTGCCCCTGGCATGGATTTCCCCACAGTTCTTTGTTTCCCTGGAATAGTTACTCAAATGCATCACCATCATTGGTCTGCTGAATGGGCTCTCCTATGGGAGGGAGAAATGTCAATTTTGGTCCTCCGGTGGGTGAATGGAAGCCAAAATTTTTGAATGGACAGGCGTTCTCCTCCAGAGATCAGCGAGGTGGTGAAGCTCTGATGGCTCTGCTGCCCACGGGAGGAGAACTGATTCCTTATCTTAATGTGTCTTCCTTTCTGATGCCAATCTCATCATCTCCAGTTCCCGACATCTCATTGTGTTCTCCTAAATGGTGGTTTCTGGGTGGTGCCTGCCTTCCGTGGCTGGCTGGAATTTAGGTTATACTCTATACTACATTTACCAGACCATGATTTTAACATATTATAATCCATAAAAACACAAATTAACCCACTATATCTATCACATTGCAGCTTTTCACTTAACCTCATTTGCAGTTTTAGCTTCAACACCCATCCTAAACCCTTTGTACTCAAGATTTTCTCTGTCCACCAGAAATCTGCTCTCCATGGGGAAACCCAGCAGGTTCATGAGCCTTTTCTGCAGATCCCATCTCCTTCCCTGCCATGATTTGTGGCAGGGTTTGGGGAGAGGTTTGCATCCTGTGTTACAGATTCCTGTGGTTAATTTTGTTTGTGGTTTATTTGCACACTCTACATCCCCTCGCTCCCCTACCAATATTAAACGGCACATTCTTCCTCACACTAAATCTAACTGCCATACCTTGTCCAAGTCACAATTATATGGCTGGACTTGGTGATGTTAAAGGTCTTTTTCAGCTGTCAGTGTGACCCACAGGGCATGGTCAGCACGGGAACAAACTGCAGAGATCTTTAACTGCTGGGCTCTGGCAAGCATTGCTAAACAACTGTGGGGGTTGCTGTAAGAAGATTTCAACTTCTGCTAAAGCTTCATAGATTTTTGTGGCCCCAGCAAAGGGCACCTCTGCTGACCTCACGGCTGGAGGCACTGAAGTCCTGCGAAAGAACAGTTGGAATCTTTTAATGTGAATAGACTGACCCAATTCCCTCCCCCTTGTTCTCAGCAATGGCTCAACTGATTTCTGTTAATCTTTCCAAAAACACTTAGCCCGAGGCAAAGAGAAATTGTAAATCAGATGAATTTTGGCCAAATGATAAGGGAACAAAAGGAAGTGTTTACAATGGAGAGCAGTGATGACATTATCTGTGGGTCTCCAAAGTGCTGGGGGGTGTTGTGCCCGTCCAGCTGAGCACAGAGGCTGCAGAGATCTGAATTGTGGAGATCATTCCATACCAGGGAAGCTGAGCTGGCATTTGCAGGTTTTCTCTTTGTATCCTGCTTGGTTTGAACGAGCCAGAATTCCAGAGGAGCTGGTCAGGACATTGTCAGGTCCAAGCCCATCCCAAGCAGGGACAGGCAGGGCAGGTTGTTCTGGACCATGTCCTGGTGGGTTTTGAACATTTGCAGGAAGGGACACTCCACAGCCTCTGTGGAAAACCTGTTCCAGTGTTCAGCCACCCTCACGCTGTCTTTCAGTGGAATGTCCTGGAATTCAGCTCTTCTGGCAGAACAGATACAGGTTTCTAAAAGCTTTAAAACTAATTAATTGCTGCACAAAGGAAAAGTCAAACCTCTCTCTTTATCTCACTTGGCTGAATCATATCTTACTTTGTTGTGCTCCTTCCCTGCTGTGGAAGGAGCTGTGATTACATTTGCAGACAACACGGGAAGTCAAAAAGAAAATCTTGCACTGCAGAGCAGTAAATGAGGGGAGGAATGAGGGGAAGTGGAGGAGAGGAGGGGACTTGACATAACTAGTATTTAGACAGTTTTAGAGTAGATCATCAGAAACTCCAGTATCCTGTCCTGGCAGTGAGTGAGAACAGCTTTACAACCCTGAAAATCTGCCAGTCCATGAGAGAAAATAGAAAAAAACCTGGGACAACTGAGGGACTTCCCTGCTGCTGTCACTGTTACATAGCTTTTCCTCCCAGTAGTATTTTAGTATTTTCACAGCAAGATGCAGGAATATGTGGAATTCTATGGAATAGAAAGTGTGCAGGAAAACCCCAAACTCATGAAGTCACCCCCAGCACGTGGCCAGCAGTGACTGTGGGGTGCTGTGCTCTCCCTCGTGTCCTGGCCCAGCTCTGCCTCCAGGCAGGGCAGTGGTCAGTGCTGCCTGTGCCCTTTGCTGGGTTGGGTCTTTGGGCACAAACGCGATGTGACCACTGCCAGGTGTTCCTCGAACCTTTATTGCAGCATCAGCCTCATCACAGGGTTTTACACAGCTAAAAGATGTCAACAGCTCACTTCTGCCAGCAGCAGCCAAAGATCTCTTTGTTACAGGGCATTTTAAAAGTTTTCCAGCCAGTGGCATATTGCTAAAGCTCACAGGCAATTGTTCTAGCCAGTCACTGACAGCACACCTACACCTGCTTCAAACAGAGCTTCCTTGTGTGCTTTCTATTAACAATAAACAATGTTCCATTATTAAGCTTAAAACCTTCTACTACCTTGCTAAGCATATTTTCCTGCAGCCATAAGATCTATCCTAGCCAAACCTAAGACTCAGATTGTTGTTTTATGTCCTTGCTTGCCGTTCTATTGTAACTTTTCTACTTTCAAACTTTGCAGTTACAGCTGATTCTAAATTCTTCATCTCCTTCTGTTCCTGGGGCCTGCTTTCACAGATTTCTGAAAGCCTTATTACCTTTATTATCTCCCACATTTGTCACCAGGGGGAACTGACCATGACCAGTGACATGGAGGTCTTGCACAACTCCCTCTTCTTGGACACAGTGCCCGAGTCCTGGGTGAGGAGATCTTACCCTTCCACAGCCAGCCTGGGCTCGTGGTTTGCTGACCTCCTGGCTCGCATCAGCGAGCTGGAAGCCTGGACCAGGGACTTCTCCTTGCCCTCCACACTGTGGCTTGGAGGGCTCTTCAACCCACAGTCCCTCCTGACGGCCGTCATGCAGACCGCGGCACGGAAGAACAAGTGGCCCCTGGACAAGATGACGCTGCAGTGTGATGTGACCAAGAAGAGCAGAGAGGATTTTGCCAGTGCTCCTCGTGAGGGGGCCTATGTCCACGGCCTGTTCATGGAGGGAGCGCGCTGGGACGCTCAGGTGAGCTCGGCAAGGCTCTGGGGCTGAGGGAGAAGCCGTGGGTGCGGCCTCGCAATTGTGATCTAACACTCGCTACTTACCTCACAGAATCACAGAATCACAGAATCACAGAATCACAGAATCACACAGAATCACAGAATCATAGAATCAGACAATCACAGAATCACACAAAATCACAGAATCACACAGGATCACAGAATCACCAGGTTGGAAGATACCTCCAAGATCATTGAGTCCAACCCAGCCCTAACACCTCAACTAAACCATGGCACCAGTGCCACATCCAGTCTTTCTTTAAACACATCCAGGGATGGTGACTCCACCACCTCCCCAGGCAGACCAGTCCAGTACTTTATTATTCTTTCCATGAAAAACTTTTCCTAATATCCAACTTATTTGTCACCTCCCTCTCTGCTGTGGTTTTCCATGGATAGGAATTAGGGAAAGCTGTGAGCTGCTTGATGGATGCCATTTCATCATACATCCTTCAAAGCTCTGGGCGGTTTTTCATTCTGGAAATGGCCTGAATTGGGTCTGGGAAGCCACAGGCAGCCAGGAACATTGGCAAAGGCTCTGCTGGAAGGTGCAGTGAGGATTTCACATGGGTCAGGTCACATCTCTGCCCTCGTGCTCTGGGCTCTGCTCACAGCAGCAGAACAAGGACCAGCCCTGTCCAGCTCCCAGCTCTGGGAGTTCCCTGGCTGTCCCCTTCTCCAAGCCTCTGGTGTGGCTGCCACACACAACCCTTGGGAGATCACAGCCCCTACCACAGAGAGCACTGGATTTCTGCTGCCCTAAAAACGTGACAGAAATCAGCTGCACACACCAGGACAGAGAGTGGTTTTAAAAATTCCTGGTCCTGCATATCAAATACTCCATTTAAGAACATTCCAGTGCCTGCTGTTCTGTTTTCTTTGCCACTATTACTAGAAAATGAGTTCTGTCTGGGTTTTACCCATCTCCAGGCAATGCTGGAAGTAAAGAGAGAGAGGTTTTGGTGTGCAAAGCCAGAAATCTTTGGGAAATACTTGGCTTCTCCCCTCTGCCTCCCTCCAATAACTGGTATGGGTGATTGCATACAGCAATGGGATTTGTCTTCAGACACCATCCCAACTCTAGTAAATGTGTTTTTCTGATTACATTTTCCTTGTGATTGAAAGATACTGAGCAATTATGTTCATGGAGCCATTCATAATCTCTGGGTATCATGCTTCAATTTATTTCAGAAAGGAAAAGGATATTTTTATGGGTTGCTGCTCACACTGAAATATCATTTCTACCTAGTGGAACTATTCATTTTACCTATAATCCAGTAAGTACCTGTGTGCATTAATGGATGCAGGACTTTTAAAACAGGTGCATAGCTCTTTTGGGTTGTACTCCTTTCAAATTAATCCTCTGATAAAAATGGCAGGCCACATTTAGAAGAATTCCTTTGGGGAACACCTCCACTTTTAAAAGAATATTTCACATTTAGGTTGTTCCTCAAAAAAAGGAAAGAGTCCTTCTCTGCTCTGCTACTCACATTTTTCTATTTATTTAAACATTTATGTTTGCCCTTGGGTGTCTTAAATTTATAAAACATTCATTACAAAACAGCAGGCAGCTATTAGATGAAATGAAACTAAGCAGATTATTTTGGGTGCAAATGATCTCCTGCTGCAGCCCTGTTAAAGTCACTGGGACTCAGTGACAGTCAGAAAGATGCTGTGACTAGGGACAATTGGAGATACTTTATCTCAAGCTGCTGGCTGATTCTTGGCTTTCTTGCCCTCTGCAATTGAGAGTTTGATGCCAAGAGTGTGCCCTGCCCCTCCCCAAGGGGGTTGGAGCGTGGTGGGAGAAGGGCAGGGGTGGGTTTTCCACCACGTGTGCTCCATGGAGCTTTGGCAGCTGTGGGCAGCACAGCCCCTGCCATGGAACCACAGGATCCCAGACTGGCCTGGGCTGGGAGGGGCCTCAAAGATCATCTCCTTCCACCCCACCATGGGCAGGGACACCTTCCACTGTCCCAGGCTGCTCCAAGCCCCATCCAACCTGGCCTGGGACACCTTCAGGGATGGGGCAGCCACAAGGCAGGGCCTCACCACCCTCAGGGAAGGGTTTTTTCATTTCCCTTTTCCAGCTGAAGCCCCCCACCCCCTCCATCACTCAGGGAGCACCTTGGAGTGCTCCCTGCTGGCTCCATGTCTCCCTTCCTACTGGCTCCATGTCCCTTTTCCCTGCTGGCTCCATGTCCCTTTTCCCTGCTGGCTCCATGTCCCTTTCCCTGCTGGCCCTGTGTCCCCTCCCCTGCTGGCTCCAACAGGTCACTCCCTCCCAAAGGCAGCCCGGCCGTGCTGGGGGTCCCTGGGCCGGCTAATCCCAAACGGGCTGTGGTGTGAGGAACCCCCCGTGCAGGGATTGCAGGGATTGCAGGGCTGTGGTGTGAGGAACCCCCCGTGCAGGGATTGCAGGGCTGTGGTGTGAGGAACCCCACATGCAGGGATTGCAGGGCTGTGGTGTGAGGAACCCCCCGTGCAGGGATTGCAGGGCTGTGGTGTGAGGAACCCCCCGTGCAGGGATTGCAGGGCTGTGGTGTGAGGAGCCCCCCCGTGCAGGGATTGCAGGGATTGCAGGCTGTGGGTCACAGGCTCCGGGCCCATCTGTCCCCAGCCCTGGTGTATGACAGCTCTTTGTGCCCTCAGCCCTGCTGGCACGTGGCACTGCCACACGGCCACTGTCAGGTGCCTGCTGGCAATGTGGGACAGGCAGAAGTGAAGGATCCTTTAGGATCTGAGCTCTCCAGGCACAGAATGGTGGCTTTGCACCACGAGAGCTGTGCTGCTCATCAGGAAGAATTGCTTTCAGAGCAGAATTAATTTCTGACGATGAGAGCGATAAAAAATGCAAATGAGAATCAGCCCAGACGTAACAAAATTATATCTCACGTACAGGTACCTCAGGAAGATTTCAGTTCTTGTTAACCCAGAAACAGGTAGAATATCTCTTGGAAATTTTATTTGAAGTATTCTCAGCAGTAAAAAAAAAAAAAAAAAAAAAAAAAAAAGGAAGACCTGATCAAAACCCAGCCTCAGAAATGAAAGGTGTGGATTTAAGAAGAATGCATAATAATGTTTCATAAATAGCTACTTTGCAAGGTATTATACGAATTATTTAATGTTTGTTCAGCACGTTGGAAATATAAAATCCTAAATGAGAGTTGGATTTATCTTAGCTGAGCATAGCATATGGCATTAGTACAATTAAACCAAGGTGTGTGGCAAGAGGGATGATTTTTCTTCACTCATTTGCAGAACTAAATAAACTACTAGAGAGGTTGAATCTCACCCCACAACTCTGATCCGAGAGGTTCGGAATAATGATGATATGTGAAGCTCAGCTGCAGTGAGAGGCAGTTTCCTTACTGCTGAAAAGTTTTGTTTCCATTTCCCTATTTGTTTTCATTTGGTCTCTCTAGCCTCCATTAGGCAATCTTCCCTGGAAATGGATTGATGTGCAGGGTATTTTATTGTCAGGAAGAGAGAGAGAAAATGCCAGAGATACCCAAATTAGAGAAACAAACTTGATTTCTTGTCCTGGCAGGGTTCTCTCCCTCTCCTGGGTTGGGCAGCCTGCTGGGCAGGGCATTGCTTGGAGGAGAATAATGGGACTTGATATTTAATGGTGCTGTTACCTCAGAAAAGTAATTTTGAAGTCTCTTGTTTGCATCCATGGGAGTGGGAGCAAGCCTGTGGTGCCTTTGGGGGCTGTTCTCCATCCACACTCGCTCCCACAAGCAGCACCTCACTCAAGGTGATTCTGGTCTGGCAATACTCTGAGAAAGAGATGCATGAGAATAATCCCAGGATCATTTGGGTTGGAAAAGATTCCTTAGATCATCCTGTGCCCATCCCCACCTTGTCCCCAGCCCAGAGCACTGAGTGCCACCTCCAGGAATTCCTTAGACACCTCCAGGGATGGGCACTCCAAACCTCCCCAGGCAGCCCCTGCCAATGTTTAATCTCCCTTTCAGCCTAGAAATTCCTCCTGGTGTCCAACCTGAGCCTGGCCTGGCACAGCCTGAGGCCTTTTCCTCTTGTCCTGTCCCTGCTCCCTGGCAATAGGACAGGAGGAAATGGCCTCAGGCTGTGCCTCAGTAGACATCAGGACAAGAGAAGTGAAATTTTGTTCATGATATGACACTGTTCCCACACCAAGTCCAGCTCAGGTGAGAGGGTTTGAGCACCTGGTGAGAGGGCAGGCAGCTGGACCCTTGAGATGATCTATGCTGAGGAGGGTCGGGGTGAGACAGGGACCTGTTGGATCCAGACCCTCCTTCCCCAAGGACACTCATCCCTTGACCCTGGAGAAGCTGTTTGCACCTCCCCAGCAGGAGCAGCTTGGATCAAGGTCTCGGGGGCTCAGGTACATCAGAGAGCAGCTGCTGGACACCTTGGAGATCTGAGCAGGCTTTGTCTCCCTCTCTCTGCAGGCCGGGACCATCACGGAGGCCAGGCTCAAGGAGCTCACTGCGGCCATGCCTGTCGTGTTCATCAAGGCCGTTCCTGATGACAAGCAGGACACCCGGGGCCTGTACCCGTGCCCTCTGTACAAAACACGCCAGAGAGGCTCAACCTATGTGTGGACGTTCAACCTCAAAACCAAGGAAAACCCTTCCAAGTGGGTGCTCGCTGGTGTGGCCTTGCTGCTGCAGACCTAAGGCACAGCCTTGTGGGGTCTGCACATCCCTCTCAATGCCTTTGCCACTGTCCTGGTTTGGAAAGACAGGTATCTGTCAGGGAAAACTGGAGTTTCCCTTGGAATGGAGAATGTAAAGCCTCCTCCCTCCGAATTATTACAATTTTGCAATTAGGAGTTTTCAGGAAAAAATATGGGAATAGGAATAACAGTTCTTTACTAGGAATATTAAACAATACAAATGCAGTAGTACAAAAGGAAAACCCCAAACAAGCAAACAAACAAAAGCCCTAGAAAATCCTGACAGAGTCAGAGATACGACCTGACACCCTGTTGTCAGGGTGTTGGAAGCAGTCCAAATGAGTCTTCCTGGAGTAACAGATGTTCTGTGAAGTAGAGACGATCCTGTAGGAAAAAAAGGTCTAGTGCTGGCAAGATTGGTCCAGTCTTCATCCAAGAATTCAGTGGAAAACTGGCTAAATTGCTGTTTGGGATTGCAGGTTTTATCCCAGTGGAAAGGATTTGGCTCCTCCCACTGGGTGGAGCATCTCCCAATGGGATGAGGTGATGTTATCAGTCCTGTGAGAGGCCTTGAATGGCCCATTCACAGGAGATGTCCCTTGGAGGAGGATGGGTGGAGGAAGAGATAAGGAGGCCCTGCCTTATCTGGTGTTATCAGGTGTCCCATTAACAGAGGGCATCCGCCCTCTTCCCCCCCCCACCAGAGTTACAAGAAATAAAGAACAATATCTCCCAGCCGGTTTCAATGGAAGAAAATGGAATACACATTTTTGGTTACCTTTTTCAACCCAGGACAGTCACACAGTTCAAACAGTTAAATGCTGGGATTAACCCAAGTTCCATCTCTCTGATGGATTCCCAAGTTATGTACCCAGGAGTGTCTCTGTGTCCTGGGGATGTGACCCAAACAGGGGCTGTGAGGAGGTGAGAGAAGTGCAGAGTGACACGGCCCAGGTCCGTGGCTGCTGTAAATCAATATCCTGTAATTCCTACATTGCTGCACTGGAAGATCCCAGCCCAGAGCCTGATATAACCCACTCAGAGAGTGCTAAACTTAAATCTAATTTTTATTTCTCTTCCTGATTCAAAGTAGTTTTTAAATCAGTAGCCTTCTCTAAAACACTTAAATAGTCCAATGACTTGTGAAATTCTCCAGAATTTATTCTTTTCCCTCTGTGAGTGTTTCTTTGTTGTGTGTGTAATGCTGTAAGCTGAGAGGTGAGCAGATGTTGTGGTTATAAACTGTGTGTTGCTAACATTCCTGTAAATCTTAGTAACACGGAAAATGGTTTTAATATCCAATGTGCTTAATGGAATTCGTAGTGAAAGTACAGCACAGGGATTATTTAAGAGGAATATGTCGTGGTGATAGATACTTACTAATAAAAGTAATTGTTCCTGGAATGGTCTCTGGAAGCTGCACGTTTCCTCATGGTGAGGAGAGCACAGGGGGTCAGGTGGGAGGAGCACACCTGTGTGGGTCACTGGAGCTGAATTCCAGCTGGAGTAGGAGAGCAGTGGGGAGTGAAGTGTTCCTGGGGCAGAGAGCACGGAGGGGTGGCTGGGTGGGCACGGTGACAGTGACAAAATGAGTGGGCACTGTGACACAATGACACAATGGACAATGACACCATGGAACCCATTGGGTGGGCATTGTGACAGTGACAGTCACACAGAGCATCACTGAGCCCTTGGCAGTGGCAGGAGCTGGGCTGGGTCCTGGGGAAATGGGCCTTTTCCTGGGAAAGCTCCCTGTGCTTGGAGGCTCCCACAGGCCCTGCCTCTGTGTGACATTTGCTGTTCCTCTCCTCATCCTCCCAGCCCTCACCACACCAGCAGCCCTGGGTTTTTGCCTGGGGCTTCGCTGCCACCTCTGAGCTGGTGGCAGGTCCCAGGGAGCCTGGCAGGAGGGAGGGGAAGGTGCCAGGGGTGCAGAGGGGTTGGCTCAGTGGTATCAGCACCCACGAGCACCCCCAAACCCTCCCACCCTGAGCCAGTACTAGGGCACAATCTCAGGGGCAGATCTGGGTCTCCAGCAGGGACTGTGACCCTCCTTTGGGGACACTACAAACTCACACCTGGATAAACCCCCAAAGCCCAGGAGCACCTGGACAAACACCACTCATCTGGAGAGGTCCCCAGTTGCCAGCTGCGACCCTGAATGGGCTCAGGTGTTCAGCACGAGCTGAGGAAGGGGGAGAATCACCAGCCAAAGTTGCTCCAACTGTTCCCACGGTGGCACTGAAACTGAAATCTCCTACCAGACTGAAATCCAGGAAGCAGCAGTGCTGTTCTGCAGCATCTGGAAGCACCATTCACTTCTGGTTTTGCCTATCTAAACCTGGGAGTTTTCACACTTTTCCCCTCTGGGAGAGAGGGAGGGACCTGGGGGTGTGGGGGGCTTGGCTGCTACTGGGGTTAAACCAGGGCAGCATTTCTGTGGGTAGTGTTTGGTTTGTCAGAGCCTCGTCTCAGACTGAGTGGATTTATAGGTGGCTTTGCCCCATGACAGAAGTTGTGGCCAACTCTGCCACTCCAGGGGATCGGCTTTGCTCCCACTGAGAATCATCCAGGAGGGTGAAGCCCTGAGGCTTTGCAGGAGACCCACAGGAACTCTCCTGCCCTGAGCAGCACAGCAGCTCTGCCTGCAGGAGTGAGGGCACACAAAATCCTTGTCCTTGCAGTGCTGGAGAACGACAAACTTCTGGGTGAAGGTAAGGAGGGAAAACTCTCTGGTACGAACTTTGTTTAATTGCTAGGGATTGTCTCCAAGGCACAGCCCCAAAAAATTAATGATGAGGGAGCTAGTTATGGCTTAGCAAAAGCCATCTGCAAATATCTAATGGAAGGGAGAGAGCTGTCGTAAGATGGCGTTTTTAAATTGCCTCTAACCCCTAAATGAGAAAACAGAGTCTGTAGAGTATCCCACATAATGAAAACCTGCTAGAAGAGGTTTGTTAGCTGGGGAAAGCTTTGATATTAAATTAAATCCCTCCCAATTTAAATTAAAACCTGCCAATTAGGTATGAAATGCAAACTGGTCACTTCCCACAGCTTTGCAAAGTTGGGCACATTAAATTCTCTGTGTATTTCACCATGAAGGAGGTTCAGACACATAAACAGAACACTGCTGAATTAAACACACAAGGGAAGGACCAGAAGTAAGTTTATTGTGCTCCAGATGATCCATCATGTTGGATTAGTCATTCCCTGGGATGTCTTCAAGGCTTCTTTTACCAGAGGGGACCCTGTGGCTCTGCACAACTCCTGACAGGAGGGGACAGCTGGGGGAGCCCAGGGAACAGGGACAGGAGGAGAGGAAACGGCCTCAGGCTGGGCCAGGGGAGGCTCAGGGTGGACATAAGCAGGAATTTCCCCATGGAAAGGGAGCTCAGGCCTTGGAACTGCCCAGGGAGATTTGGAGTGCCCATCCCTGGAGTGTCCAAGAAATTCCTGGAGGTGGCACTCAGTGCTCTGGGCTGGGGACAAGGTGGGGATTTGGAACAGGTTGGACTCGATGGTCTTTGAGATCTTTTCCAAGCTCAGTGATGCTGTTTGTGATTCCATGTGATTCTCAGTGCCCTGGATGTGTGCTTTCCTGTAATTTTGGAGACTTTCAGTGTCCTAAACGTCATTCCTCTTTTCTTTTAAAACCTTTCCTCCTTTTCCCGGCATAGCAGGGCCTCTCTCTGCTCAGGGTTGCTCTCCAAGAGGCCCCTGTAGATCCAGCAAAGGAGAAGCTCAGAAACTCCCCAGGCACTGCCTGCTCTTTCCAGAGCCACAGCCTGAGCTGTTCTCTTGTCAGCTGAAGAAGAATGGTCTGTTGACAACAAAATGGATCCGATTGTTTTATTATATATATCTCCCTGCATAATTCACCAGTTGGGCAGGCAGGGTAGTGGGGAGATATTTATAGATACTAGAAATGTCACCGGGGTGCTCATTCTTCATCCTTTGAAAATCATCACAGGAAAGAGTTGGCTGCAAAATGCTACAAGAGGACGGTGAATAATTTGATGCTTTAGGGGGTGGAAAAAAAATCTGACAGGCGTGAGATTTTCCAGCCATATCTGCCCAAACCAGGCAATTAAATCCAGCTGGACAGGCTTTCCATTAGGAGTGATTCATTAGCCAAAGGTCAGTGTTCTCTGTCCATGAGCTCTTGGAGACAGCTGCCCACTTGGCAGGGCCATGTGCGCCTTCCTCTGCTCTCCTGGGCTGGAGGCTCCCGGCACAGGCAGGACCTGGAGCTGCTGCAGAGAGCCCAGAGGAGGCTCCAGGATGAGCAGGGGGAAGGAGCAGCTCTGCTGGGAGGAAAGGCTGGGACAGCTTGTTCACCTGGAGAGGAGAAGCTTTGGGGTGACCTCAGTGTGACCTTCCAGGACCTGAAGAAGCTACAGAAAAGGGGGAGAGAGACAATTGACAAGGGATGAAGGACAGGACACAGGGAATGGTTTCCCACTGCCAGAGGGCAGGGCTGGATGGGATATTGGGCAGGAATTGTTCCCTGTGAGAGTGGGCAGGCCCTGGCACAGGTGCCCAGAGCAGCTGTGGCTGCCCCTGGATCCCTGGCAGTGGCCAAGGCCAGGCTGGACACTTGGAGCAGCCTGGGACAGTGGAAGGTGTCCCTGCCCATGGCATGGGTGGGATGGGATTTAAGGTCCCTTCCAGCACAAACCATCCTGGGATTCTGTGATTTTTCAGGCAGTTTGACAACAGGGAATGTGTGGCTGCTCACTTTTCCAAAAGCTGGAGACCCTGGGAAGTGACTGCCACCACTGGAACAAGTCTCACGAGGCCACTGTCTGGGTCTGCCCCTGAGGGTGCCCTGCAGCCCCCTCCATCCTAACCCCTCTCCTTCACCACTGAGCTCCCCAGGCCTGCTGCACCCCAACCCTTCCTTCACCACCCCCAGCACTGGCCCAGCTGAGCAAACAAGGTTTTTAAGCATCAGGTTGGTGTTTCTGGGTGCTCAGGAGATCCCAGCCCTGCTCTCAGCCTTCCTCTGCATCTGTTGGGCTGCTTTGGGTCTGGCTCCTCAAA